>NC_064576.1:3840000-4480000 GCF_937001465.1 Orcinus orca | reverse complement strand
TCTTCTGCATACAGTTGTGTGTAGTCCTTGCCCGTCAAACCTTTCCCACTTGAATTATTTTTCAGTTAAACTGCAGATTCTACAAACCCTTCCTACGGGGTTGCTCAGCCCCACCTTTGTCCTCTTGCAGCACCGTTCACTTACATCGCACTTTATTCGCTCAACAAGGTCTCCCCACCAGACAGTGAACAGCCCAACATGAGGGTTTTGTCTTAATCACGTTTGTTTTCTCAGTTCTTAGCACATGGTTGGCACACCCTCTGCATTTCAAGGAACGAGTGAATACTTACTAAACAGCAGAAGAATGAGAACACAGTTCTGGTATTACCCAGCTATGTGGCTTTGAGAAGTCACTTAACCCCTCTCGGCCTTCAAATTTAAAAAAAAAAAAGGTGACGTAGGCGGTCAGGAAGAGAACATTCCAGATAGGAAAAGAGAACTTGAAAACAGGGAGACAGAAGGGAGCAAGGTATACTCATAAAATAGCAAATGATTCATCAAGTTTAGACAGCCCGCAAGCTTTATGCTTTTGACTTTTCATACAACTCCAGATTTTCACGCCACAGACACTGAAACCCCTAAAGTATAGTTCATTGGTCTAATTTCAACTTTCAGCTAAAAGGTGAGCAATGCTGGCTTCCTGCTCTTCCAGGTGCCCCAGGAGGCACCAGCCAAACCTTTGCCAGCCTTGCTCGCGGTGCAGCCATCAGAAGATTCGCTTTACTCAGATGTGGAGTCAAGTGCTGAAAGCCCTGTGAGAGAGGAACAGGTGTCCCCTGAAGGAAGGTCACTGTCTCAGCAGATCCTGACGGTGACTGTGTTGAGAAATTGTCCACGGTGGGGGGCGGTTGGTGGTCTCTTGGTTTAGTTCCCTTCATCCAGTGCCCATGGGGTTCAAGGTAGTTTTCAGAAGGAACCAACGCCAACCCCTGGTTTGCCTAACCCTGTCGCCTCATCTATTAAGGAGAAGAGAACTGTCAACAGACAAGGGTAACGGGCCAGGTTCTACTGTGACCCCAAACCACGTTCCCACAGCTCACTCTCATTCAGCCACCCCAGCCCCGTGGGTCCCTCCACCTCCCAAACTCCCAGCCCAGGGCCTTGGACCACTCTTCCCGCACTTGCTACACGGCTGGCTCAGCCTCACTTTTCATAACTCAGTCACCTACGCAAAGACTCCGACACCTCTATCCAGAGGCAAACCCTCCGCACCACAAGCCACTCTCCCTTTGTCCACTGCATAGCATTTACCCCAGTCGGCAATAATGTCTATATCTGTTTTCCTATTTCCTGCCTGTAACCCCCACTAGCGTGTAACCCCTGAAGAACCTGGTGCATACCAAGTGCTCAGTTTAAAAAAAAAATAATAATGAAAGAAATACATCCACATAGAAAGAAGCCAAGTCCAATAAATTCCTCTTATTTAGACTTGTAAATTGAAAGAAATGGCTTAAGGTTAAATGTATTTGGTGTGATTATTTTAATATGCCCATAGCATGTGCATGAAAGCACTGAAACATTCATTCCACACAAAAATGCCAGGGCGTAAACACTGCCTGTTGGGGCAACCAAGCAGCTCTGACAGGACAAACAGGAAGCAAAACAATATTGCAAATCACCAAAGCTATGGGGAAAACATAATACCAATTAGATTATAATTATGTAAACTGGAATCCATCCTGAACATGGAGGCTAATCATCTACGAAGAGCAGCTGACGCTATACAAAGAAAACAAGCATTTCTAAGTAATATAGGGACTCTGATCTGGTTTCTCCATTCTGGCAGTAAAATTTCAGCAATCCCGTGGAAAACGGCATAAATGACAGAAATGTATCTGACCATGTGCAAATAATACTCCCTATTTTTATTACAAATTTTAGTGAAGAAATTTTAGGTGTGTTAAAAACTTTTAAAGAGCTAGCACTCTGTCCTCTGCACTCTAAATACCCCTTTCCTGAACATTCTCATACACAAATATTTGTCTGCAACTGAGCTGTTATCTTAAGGTACATTCCTATAAGAGGAATTACTGAATCGAAGAGTATGCATTTATATATATAAAATTGTGGCCCTCTAGAAAGACAAAGCTCTTGACCACTGACCTTCATCATCAATTTTCCCCATTTATTCCAATTCAATATTTAAACAATGGTACTTTTGGCTAAATTCACGTTGAACATTTCTTTTTTATGATTTGTCTGTTCATATGTGTTTTCCATTATTCTATCAGCAGGCTCATCTTGTTCTGAATTTGACAGACATACTGTTGCAAATGATTTTTCCAGATTTTCACTTGCATTTTAATTTCATGGTGCTTTTGGACATGCCAAAGTTTTGTGTTTCATAAAGACTGATCGACTGATATTCTCCTTTGAACTTTTTCATTACTCTCATGCTTATGAAGTTCTGTGAAATTTTGCAATCAGATATTCAAGTATTTGTTTTCTAGGTGATTAAGGCATCATTTTTCACAATTAAATCTTTAATACGGCTAATTTCTTATACTGATCTAACTTAATTATTTTCTCTCAAATAGTTAGCTAGTTATCTAAGAAGTGTTTATTGAAAAATGCTTTATTCCCTAACTGATTAATAAGCCACTTTATCATACACTAAAACTTTTTAAGTGCTCTGGTCTGAATAAAGTTTCTTGTAATCAACTAAAAACTAAAGAGAAATAGGAGAAATTAAGCAGAATTAGAATCTGAAAAACTACAGGTTTTCAAGAACAAATTTTTAAAGTAAAACTGCATCAGATCTTTTGAAACACTGTGAATTCCCCCAATATGAGATATGTTTTATTCAAGGATAAATCTTGAGGAATTCATTAAGGATTTTCAATTATTTTTATTTCTTTTGGATGAGCTGCCATCATGGACTATTTTACTACTTACTTTTTTGGCAATAAAAATCATTGCTAATATTTCCTGTTACAATGTTTTTCCAGGAAGTGTTCATTCTAGTGGCATGTGTATCCTCATCAATAAACATGAAATGTATCTTATTAAATATTGAGAGTTCAGGTTATGTTAAGTCTTAGGCTTTTGTTGTGATCTAGTCCAAATCCACACTTCATAAACTACTAGCAAATTAATCAAAATGCATTACGTGAAGTTGTTATATACCCATATCTTCTGACATCCATTATCTAAAATATTTCATTATTTCTCATAGATATCACTCCAGCTTTGATTTTTCTGTCTCATATGCCTTGCTCATTTATATAAGTAGCCTTGGATATTATTGAAGTTATCAAGAATTTCAATCTAGAGAAAATATGAATCCCTGAAAAGACAGCAATTTAGAAATTAATTTAGAAATATAATCACATTTCTGTGCTAGTTTCTAAGATAAAATCGCAATTTTATTGACCAAAGACAAGATGCTGATCCCTAGATAGGTTCCAAAAATTATACTAACGATAGTAGCAGAACTATTAGGAAAACTCCATGACAATGATAGCTATCAACATATTTTAAATCACATGAAAACAAATTGAGTATAAATACTAAGCTGAAACAAAATACAATTTTAAAAACTGGACTGCTTCGACTCGATTCGGTTGTTGTCTGTCCTTTTGAATTAAAACTTTAATCATTTTATCCAAACATAAATATTCCCTAAAACATACAGTTATAACTTTTTTTTTTAATTTATTTTTGGCTGCGCTGGGTCTCCGTTGCTGCGTGTGGGCTTTCTCTAGTTGCGGCGAGCGGGGGCTACTCTTCGTTGCGGTGCGCGGGCTTCTCATTGCAGTGGCTTCTCATGTTGCGGAGCACGGGCTCTAGGCGCACGGGCTCAGCAGTTGTGTCTCGCGGGCTTAGTTGCTCCGCGGCGTGTGGGATCTTCCCGGACCAGGGCTCGAACATGTGTCCCCTGCACTGGCTGGCAGATTCTTAACCACTGCGCCACTGGGGAAGTCCAACAATAACTTTTAAAGAGGCTTGGCTTTCCCAACCTCTTTTTCTTTCTGTATATTTTGATTGTTTGTAAGTGACTTAGAAATCTCTATAGAAGTTTATACATTTGAAATGCCTAACAGTATTTATGATGGTAACACAGTTTCTTTAATGTGTTCAGATAAAGACCTTCTTTTGGAAAACAAACCAAAACAAGCTCACCAAATAAAACAAGCACCCGAATCCCTCCTCTGCTGCATGAGTCTCTATGGTGCCAGGAAGTGTACAACTGGAGACTATGGCTTTGGTTAAGGACTTATTAAAAAGTTAGTGCCTCTGAAAGGGTGTCTTCACATGTCCTTGGATGACATACGGTAAAATCCGTTCTTCGGATTGTTTGATGACATAACAAGTTGATTTTATATGACAATGGAGAGGAGAAGGAATGAAGACATCTGTTGTTGCCTGAGAGGAACCCAGGAACTAAATACCCTGGGAGACAAAGGGTTGCAGAAGGAAATTCTTTGCACAACAGAGAAAGAGAATGCAGGTGGGCGTCAGGGGTGGAAGGTGAGTGGGAAATCTAGAGTGTTGGCTTTAAAAGCGTGTTCCATGGACCAGCAATGTCAGCAACACTTGGAAATTTGTGAGAAATACAAGTTCTTGGGTCACACCCAGTCACTGAATCAGGAACTGCAGCAGGGCCCAGACATGTGTTTTTAACAAGCCCTCCAGGTGACTCTGGCCTACACTCAACTTGAGAACCACAAATGTGTTTTTACTTCAGAATGTTTGCCTCATCTTCTGATCAGGAACAATGAAGTGAAATATTCTTTCTAAAATAATTTTTTTCTTTATGTACATATTAACATTCTTCCCTAGAAAAACTTAACATACTACAGTTGGCCTTCCATATCCACAAGTTCCCCATCTGTGAATTCAAGCAATCCGAGGTTCCAATTCAATCCATGGACAGGGAGGGCCGATGGTACTTCACCATTTTATATAAGGGACTGGAGCATCCTCAGCTTTTGGTCCAAGGGAGTCCTGAAACCAACCCCCCATGAACACTGACAGACAACTATATTGATAATTTAGTTGGAAAGAAGGAAGGAAGGGAGGGAGGGGAGGAGAGGAAGGAAGAAAAGTTAACATGGAATGCTAAGTTTCTTATATAAGTTCAGCTAGTATTTCCCATACTCTAATATGCCTAAAATTTCACCAGTGAATTTGTTAAAAACACAGATTTCAGGTCTCGCCCTCTAGGATCTGGTCTAAGTAACTAGAGCACAAATGCAAGACTCTATTCCAAACCAACACTAAAAGTGATCCTGACGAGACGGATGGGCCCCATTTGCAGTCGCTGACCTGAACATCAATAGGAAGACAATTATCCTGTTGACTGTGTGTCAAAGGACAGGTGAACACATCAGCACACTAAAATTCCTGCAGGTTCTTGGTATATAATCATTTACCTTAGGGCCTTTGGGCATCCGAGCCTTGCTATAGGAGCGCTTTGTATGTAATTAGATAACCCAATTTGGAAACTACCTTCAACATGTCATTTCCCTTACACCTGTGGTCATTTATAACTGAGATGTGGCATTTGATTATCTTTTAGCTTCATTATTATAAGCTGTTTACTTAGTGACTGGGATACCTCTTTCATCATTCCACTTGAGGATTTTGATGGAACTAGGATTCACTTAACACTTGATTTCTCTCCTTGCCATCTCAACAGTATCTTACAGACTCATGTTAAAGATGACATGATTGGCATCTTACAAGGGGATGACCAGCTCAAAAGCCCCAAGGGACCAGCCAGGCAATGTGAAAGAGTGAAGCAAGCCCGTGTTACTCAAGAGAATGGGCGAACTGTGGGGAAGTGGGCCCCCAGACCCAGAAGCACTGAGCATTGCATATACAACACACTAGTGGGGACAGATTTTCTAACCTTTCTAAAGTAGCTCAAAATATGAACTTATTTGTGGAATTTTCTGATGTTTTAAAAACTTTCAAACCCAATAAAAGATGTCCCAGGACTCCAACTGACTCACAGTCTATCCATTTTGAACATCTGACTGACTTTATGTTCCAATTAAGCCATTTAATAATTGCATCCCTTATTTTTTCTGAGTATAGTCTACTTCCGTTATTTCAGAAACTTCTTTTTGTTCTCCATAAAATGATCATTGAAGAGGCGGTAATCCTTGAGCGGTTTTCCTTTGAACCCCATACCGGGAACCCCTTAAGTGCATTTTAGGAAACATTTTCCTATGCAAAGCACTTAATCTGCATAACGCTGGGAGATACAAAACATTATTTTCCTCAGGGCAGAGCCCCTGGAGCTGAGTTAAATCACCTTCCAAGGACCCAAGTCAGCAAGACATCTATCTGGGGTTCTAACCACAGGATCACAGACACAGCTCCTGTATTCGCTGGCCAGAGTCAGACCTTAGCTGGAGTCCTGACTTCACCCAAGGACTTGAACAAACTAGCTCGAACTCTGTAAGCTACAGTCGACCCACCAGTAAGAAGGGGATGATATCTCCTGCACAAGACTGTTGTAAGAATTATGACAGATCCTATTTCTGAAAGGTCTAGCGCAGCACCTGGAATACTGTAAATGGTCAGCGTGGGTTAGCTCTTACGATAATAATACAGAAATCACTAACTAGTAGCTGTTATTCTAGTCACTCATTTATTTTGCACTCAGATGAAGTGTGTATCTCACTCAAGGCGTTTTGCTAAACCCTAGGTCTGGATGCATTGGTAAACAAAGCAGACGCGGACATACTATTTGTACTTCATCACTGGAGTTTGCCTACGCGATCTTTCCCTCACTTTGCTGTACGCTTCTTAAGGGAGTTCCCTGTGCCTTACCTCTGCATTCCCTAAGCACCTAAGTACTATGTAAAGAGGGCTGACACTCAATAAATGTTTGCTCAATTCAACTTAATTTTCTTAAACCTGTTTCTTCATCTATAAAACAGAGAGAAATGACATGTTTACCTAATGACCTCACAGAAAGTACATTTATATGCTAGAATAGGATAAAATACACAAAAGACTTTATATAGAGGTAATGTAATAACTGTGATGACATTATTTGAAATATTTATTTATTTATAATGGTTTCTTGAAATATTCTCAGTCACATGACATCTATGCTTATAACTGTACCAGTTTTGAGTTTGTGTCTACTCCAAAGCAGCTCTTCTTTTTTTTTTTAACATCTTTATTGGAGTATAATTGCTCTACAATGGTGTCAGTTTCTGCTGTATAACAAAGTGAATCAGTTATACATAAACATATATCCCCATATCTCCTCCCTCTTGCGTCTCCCTCCCACCCTTCCTATCCCACCCCTCTAGGTGGTCACAAAGCAGCGAGCTGACCTCCCTGTGCTATGTGGTTCCTTCCCACTTAGCTATCTATTTTACATTTGGGAGTGTATATATGTCCATGCCACTCTCTCACTTCGTCCCAGCTTACCCTTCCCCCTCCCCGTGTCCTCAAGTCCATTCTCTACATCTGCGCCTTTATTCCTGTCCTGCCCCTAGGTTCTTCAGAACCATTTTTTTTTTTAGATTCCATATATATGTGTTAGCATACAGTATTTGTTTTTCTCTTTCTGACTTACTTCACTCTGTATGACAGACTCTAGGTCCATTCACCTCACTACAAATAACTCAGTTTCGTTCCTTTTTATGGCTGAGTAATATTCCATTGTATATATGTGCAAATCTTCTTTATCCATTCATCTGTCAATGGCCACTTAGGTTGCTTCCATGTCCTGGCTATTGTAGATAGCAAGGCACCTCTTCTTAACTAGCATGATATATTGGTTTTGCTCTGCACTACTGAGATGTATAAACTTACAAAGTCTGTTTTTTTTAAGTTCCTAATGATAGCATAATTATAAGGAGTGTTCTAGTTAATGAATAGTCTCTTAAAATACCATTAAAATCCAGCAAAACACAAAGAAAATAAAATCAGAGAGCCACCAGATTTTGCTAGCCCAATGAGAATTTAAAGTTTTCTTAGGTTATATAATAATAATCATAGGCAAATGATGAAAGCATTATGGTTCGTAGACTATTCCCATCAGAATAATATTGCTAAGTAATTCTTTGTCTTCGTTGAGGGGTGCTCTTTAGGTAGACACACACGGCATTCGCCTTAAGTATTGCAGGAGATTTCACATGCACTCCTGTTCCCCACAAGAAAGCTCTAGCCCACTGAAAGGGAATAAATTCCAAACCTCAGCCTCTGCTAAAGCTAGAAATACCAAACATAAAAATTACTGTTAAATTTGACAAACCTGAAGAAACCGCCTCTGAGTTTTGATTTAACCACTTCCACATAGATAACATTTGAAATTCTAATTTCCCTATCATGATCAAAAGATAGCATCAAGTATTCTAAAGCTGTATTCTTGATTCCCTAAAAATGAATGTTTCCTACCTGTGTATACATGCTAACCAGGAGGCAGAAAACACAGATCGTTCTAGAGAAGTGAATGATTGCTTTTGTTATGCACGACTGATTGAAAGCTCTGCTGTCAACTTCCACAGTGACTGCTGGTCACTGAACTTTAAGATGCTGAAAACATTAGGGGTAAAAATATCTGCTACACTGAGAACATTTTATACAAATTAAAGTCATCCAACTTCCAAACTCCTGACAGCCAAGCAGCCACTAATGCCTGGGGAACGTGCCTACTCGGTGACATATACCAAAAATGCTTTGAGACAGGCTCAAACAATAAAACTCTAAAAATATACAAGTTTGAATACATTATCTAATTTAGATGATAGGAGATTCTGATTAAGAATCCATAAAGCCTGTGGCATTCTTTTTATAGAGACAATTCCAATAATACTCCATTAGGATTTTCCGCTGTTAAATTAACTTTACAGACTTCTAATGGATTTCTTAATTAGACTTGTTATTTTTTTTTTTTAAGAAGATGTTGGGGGTAGGAGTTTATTAATTGATTTATTTTTGCTGTGTTGGGTCTTCGTTTCTGTGCAAGGGCTTTCTCTAGTTGTGGCAAGCGGGGGCCACTCTTCATCGCGGTGCGCGGGCCTCTCACTGTCGCGGCCTCTCTTGTTGCGGAGCACAGGCTCCAGACGCGCAGGCTCAGTAGTTGTGGCTCACGGGCCTAGTTGCTCCGTGGCATGTGGGATCCTCCCAGACCAGGGCTCGAACCCATGTGCCCTGCATTAGCAGGCAGATTCTCAACCACTGCGCCACCAGGGAAGCCCCTAGACTTGTTATTAACAAGAATATTAAAGAAATTAAAAGCCCTGACAGCCACTTATAATAAACAAAAAATGAAAAGCAAGATTTATACTCCCTCCTTACTTTTCCCCACCCAATCTAAAGCTTTTAATAATCTTACAAATGTATTGCAATTAATTATTCAACTGTCAAAGAGCAAACAGCTAGGATCATTACGTGCCTGTTTGAAGAAGACCTTGTTACTTCAGAGACAGGCTGGCTCCTGGAGCCGCTGTTCTGGCCTTGCTCATGAAGAGGCTGCTTCAGCTCGGATGGCCCTTTGTCCTGTAACTGTTACGGCTTCAGGATATTAATTTAGTATGTCTGCCTCTGCAGAAGTACCCTTCCTCCTCCTTCATTTTCTAGAGCAAAAGAAGTATTTAAGCAGAAGAAAGGAATAGCTTTAATTCCAAACTCAAGACATGCAATGGGGACTTCCTTAGTGGTCCAGTGGTTAAAAATCTGCCTTCCAAAGCAGGGGATGCGGGTTCCATCCCTGGTCGGGGAACTAAGGTCCCACATGCCTCGGGGCAACTAGGCCTACGCACTCTAGAGACCGCGCACCACAGCGAAAGATCCCACGTGCTGCAACTAAGACCCAATACAGCCAAATAAATAAATATTTTAAAAAAACAAAACAAAAAAATACACCCAATGACCAATCTCTTGTCAGAGAGAAAGAGGTCTCGAGAGAGAGAGAGAGAGAGCGGGAGATAGAACAAGATTTATCCTCTCTGGGGACCACACCCAAGCCCTGCCTCTTCATTATATATAGCCTTAAAACTGCACTGTGCTCTATGCATTTTTATTTCAGGGATATTTACGTGTAATTCGAAGCAATAGGTGTGAATGTTACAGATACAGACTAGGTGATTTCATTAAAATGAATGGCCTGATGGCGAAGAGGTCTTTAGATGGTGTCTCCAGCCAACAGCCTTTCACAGTAGTAACATGACAGCCTCCCAATCCAAACACGGAACAACAGATAAAGAAAGGGAAAGGTGTTAAATGTTTTCCCAGGGTGAAGAAAAGCAGTGGTCTCTGCTATACTCATTCACAGACACTCTGTCCCCGGATGGCTGCCCTGCCTCAATGAGACTGGAAGGTAGTGTAGCTCAAAGAGCCAAGTGTGCGCCCAGCCCGCCGCGTTCCTTCTACAGCAGGAAACCAGAAGGAGCCCTTGACAACTAAGAATAAGGACACTCCAGAAAGTAGCTACAAAATAAATGTCTATATATCAAGTGCTTTTTATCCCTGGCACATATACATGTCTGAATGAAGAAGGAACAAAGCAAATTTAAATTAATGTGAGGGCAGAGTTTGGGGATGGCCTTGTACCACCAAACCGATGTCATTTATCAGACCTTTGGGACCAGGTAGCGTAAGCCAGCATGAACTCAGTTTCTCCTCGCATGAGCATGAGACGGAAGTCTTACCTGTCACCTTCATGGCTGCAGTGTATGAAATTCTGCCACCGCCATGGAGATGAATCAGGAACCCTACCGCATTGGCAGCTAGCATATTGTTCAAAACCCAAAGATTCTGATATTTTTGGGAAATACTTCATGTTGGTTCATTAATTCTGCATAGCTAAATTGCAAATATTTACTTGAATGCAATTACAGATATTAGTGGATACACAGCTATGCCATGACTAAGATATACCACGTCCCGGCAAGGCTAGCTATTCATTCTACAGACACGCACTGTGGTATGTACTGCGGGCACAGAGCTTACTCCTGCTGGTGTGTCCGCTCCCAGGGAGTGTATTGTGAGAATCAGACAAACCAAGAGTTCAAATACATGAGGAATGTATGTATTTTACAGTGAGGAATGGTATGGGTTAAAGGAGCATACCAGTTTTCCTCCATACTCACCAGGGCACGTGATCTGGTTTTGGAGGGTCAGCCTCCAGGGATTATGTCTGATCCGTGTTTTGAAAGATGAACAAGGGCAAGCTAAGCGAAGAAAGTGAGGGGCAGAGGGAATTCTGCAGTCTGGGAGAGAAGGCATAACCAGCACCTGTTCTGTGACAGGGGTCAGGGATACCATGGGGGGCAGAGCCCTGATATCTACCCTCCCGAGTCTCCAACGCCAAGGGTTATATTAAGCTGATTGCTTACAAGAATTAAATATGGCAGAAAGAAGCAAGATAAAGCAGTGTAGATGAAGTCTGAGCTCTGGAATCAGATATCAGGGCTTGAATCCTGGATCACCCACGTGACAGATGTGAGTTCTTGGGCAAGTCCCCAGTCACATTAGGGTTGAAAAAGGAAGTGCGGGCAGAGCAGCTGGAGACACATCTGACCTAGACGGGTGAGTGAGAGTCAGCTGCTCCAGTCCTTTAAAGATAAGCACACCTATCTCTGGGACCATGTGACAGGGCTACCCACCCCAGTCTGGAGGAATCAGAGCAAGTTTCCCTGTGGAGGTGATATATGAATTGAGACCTGAGGATGTGAACAGAAGGGTACACATGGAGGCTGTGAGAGCAAGGAGAGCTCAGGAAGTGGGGGCAAAATGAAGGGCGGTTTGCTTTGCTTTTTTTGATGGGAAAAGTCTTGCTATTAGGATTTGAAGTTATGGGAAAGAGTTAAAATCACCACAGTTAAAAATAAGCTAAACGAATAACAATTAATAATTGTGCAAAGAATATGAATAGATACTTCTCCAAGAAATGTATACAAATGAATAGTCGATAAGCTGATAAAAAGATGCTTGCCATTATGTTATCAGGGAACTGCAAATCAAACCCACCATGAGGCACCACCTCATGTTCCCTGGATGGCTGGAAGTATTAAACAAACACTAGACTTCTCATGAGCACAATCTAATGTTTAACAACAATGGAGTAACAATGGTATGAGGGAAACCACATTAGCATTCAAGCATGCGGGCAAAATTCGGTGCCTTCCAGCACAAAAAGGCTCAGCAAGTTTATCTGGTCAGGCACCTTTAAAAGAAAAATCTGTAAACAATTAGAAAGCATAAATTCAGGTTACAAATCCCAAAAGAAATCTGAGAAAGAAGACGATATGAGTTTTAAGGTGGAACTAACGTACCCCTGAATGTTACACGGCAGCCTGGATGGGAGGGGAGTTTGGGGGAGAATGGATACATGTATATGTATGGCGGAGTCACTTTGCTGTGCACCTGAAACTATCACAACATAGTTAATTGGCTATACTCCAATATAAAATAAAAAGTTAAAAAAAACTAACAGACTTCATGAATATTAAAAGTCAAATGACTGTCTTTTGTTAAAGTGAATTACACACTAGAAATGTATTTAATTATTGCATAGCAACAGCACTCACATTTAACAGGACTGTCAGTAAACTTGTATACTTTGAAACATGTAACAAGCATTGTTATTTCTCAGGGCAAATTCTGTTCTTAAATTCAGAATAAATAGTTCCTACATCAGATACCAAATTGAAAAAATGAAACTCAAGTTGCATTTAGCATTAAACCTGAAACTAATGCTACATTATATACTATGAGTCCATTCCAACTCACTTTATTTAAAATAGCAATAACCACAAAATAAAAACAATGCATTGTGGATTCGAGTGTAATTACTAAGATCCTGTGCAGGCCTACTCATGGGAAAAATGACGCTGGTATGTATGCCCTGAACCTTTCATGCAATATATGAAAAGGCAGGTATAATTCTGTCAACTGTTGGAGACCTTTGCTTACTAGACATCTTCCTAAAGAAAAAAAAAAAAATATATATATATATATATAACAAATATATATATGTTATAGAGTTTTAGAGTTCTCAACCCGAATAGCATTTCAGAGTTAGAAGTGAAATGGTAGAAATATAGTGGCAATCTAAAGTGTTAAATATCTATAGATGATAAAATATTTTTAATGTCAATACATATGGCCGAAAGTGTTTTTTTTTTTTTTAAATCTAACAGTGGATGGTGTTTCCAGTCAGGGAATAATCTAAAAGTCAAAATAAAAACAAAATATCTTGATAGGCAAATATATCAGAATGTACCCTTCTGCTAGGATTAGACAATCAAAATGTGCAGACATGATAATAGCAACTATATGTAGAGCAGATAAAATTATGAAAAATCATTCTAAACAAACCATCTAATAAGTCACTAACATGAAGGAGGTGAGCGGACACGTGCTTTTGGATAAGCACCTCAAATCTTCAAATACAGTTTCTGAGACACCCAAAGGATTTGATTTTACCGAACCCTTAGTTAGAAGGGCTTGGCGTTCGTGATGTTATTTTAATATGCTCTACAGTCCCAGTTCAGAGACTCCTTTACTTCAAATGAGTCTAGCTACAAATGAGAATAGATGTCTTAACTATCCAAAATGAAGAAAAACAGCAATTTTCCTCAAAGTTTTTCCACTATAATAAACAAAACTGTCTCAAAGGCAAAACAGAAGCGTGAGCAATTTCCAAAATCAGAATTCCGGTTTCTTCTAAGCCCTTTTGCCGCTAATCTGAGACAAATCTAGAATCTAACAATACGTATTTTGGTCACACTGGCCAGCGTGCCAACATGGGCTCAACTGCAGTGACCCCTATGTGAAATCTGCTCCTGTAACTGCCTCTGAGCGAAGCTTTGTTTTCAGATCCATGGAGGAGCCCGTTACTGACGCCTGCCTTGGGGGAGGAGATGGGGAACATTTTGCACATGAGGTGAGGGGTAGAAAAGAGATTCATTCATAACAATTCCTGAGTATTAACGGCATGCCAGTCACTTCATGTGGAGCCGGATGGAGCTAGAGGTGAACAAATGGAGGTCAGAGTCCACTCGAGGGGACACACCTGGAACAATCAGCAGTCACAGAATAATCGTACAATGGCAGACTGTGCTGGATACGCTCAAGGAAAAATACAGGTTGCTCTGTGTTATGGGTCAAATTGTGTCCCCCCCAAAAGACATGTTGAAGTTCTATCCCTCCGGTACCTATAAGTGTGCCCTTATTTGGAGATAGGATCTTTGCAGATGGAGTCAAGTTAGATGAGGTCATTCGGGTGAACCCTAATCCAGTAAGACTGGTCTCCTTGTAAAGAAGAGAAGAGATGCAGAGGCAGATTTGCATGGAGGGAAGGAGACGTGACGGGACACAGGGAGAATGGTCTGTGAGGAGAGATGAACAGATGGGAACTACGCATCTGTCAGCCAAGGGATGCCAAGACTTGCCAGCAACACCAGAAGCCAGCAGAGAGGCAGGGCACAGGTTCTCCCCTGGAGCCTTCAGAGAGAATGCGGCCCTGGCAACACTGTGGTTTCAAACTCCTAGCCTCCAGAATTGAAAGAATACACTTCTGCTGTTTTAGGCAACACAGTTTGGTGGTACTTAGTTACAGCAGCCCCAGGAAACTAATAGGCTCTGGGAGAGCACAGCAAGGACCCCCGAGCTTATCTAAGAAAGAGGGTGGGAGAAGGTCAGGAAAGACTTCCCTGAAAAAGCGAAGCTGGAGCTTGAGATCTGAAGGAAGAGTAGGGTCAGAGCAGATAACGGAGCGGGGGTGAGTAAAGTGTGTTTCCAGGCATGGGCCAGCGTGGTGCAAAGGCTGTGGAAGCGAGGTGTCTGATGCATTCCAACTGGAAGGAGGTGGGGTGAGCATGACGCCCAGAGACAGTAGAGTCATCCTGGGTAAGGAGGCAGGCAGACAGGGCAAGATGGCAAAGGCCTGATGGGCTGAGGAAAAACCCCTTCCAGCATATGCTCACGTCCGAGCAGGAGACAGATACCATGGACAGCTCTCTCTCCCTGTAAGTTCTAACACACTGGACTACATCTAGCATTGGGACCTGCAAATACCTCTAATAACTAGTGTGCCTCAATAGTATGGCTTCTTGCCAACAGCAAATACCATTCTGGAAGGAATGACATTGCATTTTTGCAGGCTTCTGTTCAGCAAATAAAGACAGGCGCGTCCTTGACACTGAGGCGTTCACAGTCTCCAGGTCAAGCATCTGAGAACAATTTTTAGCTTTTCCCGGAGTTGCCCACAGGTAGCTGGAAGCTGCTGGGCCTTCCTTCTTCCTGGGGAATGATAGCCAACAACACAGTAACACTGGTAAACTGCCACTTGGCCTCGGGTCGTGGGGCCACTGTGCCCTTGAAGGCCATTGTGATTTATCCATCCTGCTGCTCTGCGGGCTGGTCTTACAGAAAGGGGCAAAGTTTCAACTTGAACTAGGGCTCTTAACAGACACCCACCGCGTTTGTCCGCAAGCAAGAGTAGTTAATAGAAAGTAGAAATCTACCTTGCTACGGTTTTTCAGCCTTCCCTAACACAGGTTTGCCTGGAAACGTCTCTCACACATTTCTTAACTGACCTCAAGGGTGTTAAGTGTCCAGAATATGGTGGCCTGAATTAATTTCATTTTAAACTAGGATCAGCTCTCCTGAATACTCCATTCATTTGTGCATTCCCATTCTACACTGACCTTTTTATTTGCACTTCCAGGGGGCAAAAAAGCTCTAGCTGCAACCTTGAACACTGCAAATACAAATCAATAATGCTTCGCTCTGAGGCAAGTTTAATTACTTTGTTATTGGTTCTCTCTTTCTCCTTCTCTTGGCTAGCTGTTTTCAACCTAGCCATTTAGCCCTGCTCTGCCTAAAAAGACTCTGAAGATCATTTTGAACCAAAAAAACTAGATAAACAAAATCTCAGTGACATAGTATATAAATAAAGTTACCTAATAGTAAAAAATAGATTTTTTTCAAATATATCAATACTAGTGTAAGAAAAAACTAGAAATGTTGTGATATATATAATGTACAAAATGTATGTACAAAAATTGACATATACACCTCTCTCTCTTCCAAGGAGCACTTCCCTCAGTATAATTGGGTACCTAATATAATACTTGTCACTTTATTGTATAGGGAGGAAATATGGTAGAAGGATTTGCAGAAAAAATATTGGCAGGCCTTATTTTCTAAATCCAACTCAAATATTAGCTGTATGACCATCACTAAGTCACTTCATTTTCTTATTATCTTAGGCTCCTTGCTTGCAATTGGGAATAATACTACCTACCGAATTTTTGTTAAGAAAATTAAATGATAAAATGTACTTTTTTCCCCCCAGTTTTATGGAGATATACTTTGACATATAACATTGCATAAATTTAAGGTGTGCAGCATAATGGTTTAATATATGTATATACTGTGAAATGATTACCACAATCATTTATTTTTAATTGGAGTAGAGTTGTCTTACAATGTTGTGTTAGTTTCTACTCTGTACAGCGAAGTGGAGTTCCCTGTGCTATACAGTAGGTTCTCATTAGTTACCTATTTTATACATACTAGTATATATATGTCAATTCCAGTCTCCCAATTCATCCCAGCCCCCCCTTTCCCCCTTGGTGCCCATATGTTCATTCTCTACGTCTGTGTCTCTACTTCTGCCTTGCAAACAGGTTCATCTATACCATTTTGCTAGATTCCACATATATGTGTTAACATACAATATTCATTTTTCTTTCTGACTTACTTCACAGTAAGTCAGACAGTCTCTAGGTCCATCCACGTCTCTGCAAATGACCCAATTCCACTCCTCTTATGGCCAAGTAATATTCCATTGTATATATGTACCACATCTTTACCCATTCGTCTGTTCATGGGCATTTAGGCCACTTCCGTGACCTGGCTATTGTAAATAGTGCTGCAGTGAACATTGGGATGCATGTGTCTTTCTGAATTATGGTTTTCTCTGGGCACATGCCCAGGAGTGGGAAATGAGGTATCACCTCACACCTGTCAGAATGGCCATCATCAAAAAATCTAGAAACAATAAATGCTGGAGAGGGTGTGGAGAAAAGGGAACCCTCTTGCACTGTTGGTGGGAATGTAAACTGATACAGCCACTATGGAGAACAGTATGGAGGTTCCCCAAAAAACTAAACATAGAATTACCAACTGACCCGGCAAAATGTACCTTTTTAATCTCTTTGCTCTTTGTTCTTTGCTCGGTGCCTGACCCTTGGAGAGTGTCCAATAAATGGAGGTCAGTAATAATAATCATAAATTTATAAACAGAAGGTACATTGTAAATTGTACTTTTATGACATCAGAAGACTAACTCATGTATATAACAGTGTGGTTTACCACATTTATGTGACTTAAAAGGGCAGAGGTGGTGAAGGGGTTGGTCTACTGTTTTCCTTAAAGAGAAATGTTCTATTGAAACTGAAATCCAGGAAAGGGGAATTCTTTTTTTATTTTTATTTTTTATTTATTTTTATTTTTTTATTAATTTTTATTGGAGCACAGTTGCTTTACAATGTTGTGTTAGTTTCTACTGTATAGCAAAGTGAATCAGCTATACATATACGTATGTCCCCTCTTTTTTGGATTTCCTTCCCATTTGGGTCACCACAGGGCACTGAGTAGAGGTCCCTGTACTATACAGTAGGTTCTCATTAGTTATCTATTTTATACATAGTATCAACAGCGTATGTGTAGCAATCTCAATCTCCCAATTCATCCCACACCCATCCCTTTTCCCCTTGGTATCCATACATTTGTTCTCTACGTCTGTGTCTCTATTTCTGCTTTGCAAATAAGATCATCTATTAACGCATATATGTGGGATCAGGAAAGGGGAATTCTATTATGGAATCCCACACTTTTCCATTTTACGATACTTACTAGAATAACGTAAGTCTCAATAATTTTGTAATTTAAGAGAATCTATAATAGACACCATCTGTGGGTTACCAAATTAATTTTTTAACTCTTGTTGAATAATAATATAGCTATGACTATTTTGTGTTTAGCATTGGCCAGGTAATATGCAAAGTATTTTACATAGATTTGCTTAATTAATCCTCACCGCAGCTCTAAGAGGTGGCAACCATCATTATACCCATTTTACAGATGAGGTGACTGAGGTGTGATTTGCCATTGTGCCACAGGTTGCAAATGGCAGACCCAGACTTAAAATGCAGGCTGGTGGCTCCATAGCCCGTATTCCTGATCCACACATAGTGCCCCTCTCTATCCACACATAGTGCCCCTCTCTATCCACACATAGTGCCCCTCTCACATAAGCATTCAATACTAGAGACCACATTAGAGCAATTCCACCTACGGTTGACGCAGATTTAAACAGAGTGGTAAAGACATTCTTGTATTAAATGGAAATTACTGATCAAGTGTAAAATCCTATGAGCCCATTATTGAAGCAAAATAATATTTAGAAAATCTAGGCAGAATAGCAGAAGCGCTGTGTCTGCAAGACCACTTGCAGCAGGACAAGTGATCACAGACTAGAAAAAGCTCTTTTCGTTAAGAAGAAATAGTGGACGGGCCATCCTTGGTGTTTTAGCACTGTCTAGAAATCCCTTCCCCAGCTCGAAGGCCGACCTAAGGCTTCCTTCTCCTCCACCGTCCATCAGGTACCTCACTCCCTTAGAAGTGTCTCCTAACACCCCTCCTGACTGTTTTGCATCCTTTTTCTGTTCCCCTTTTTGTTCCATAACACACTACAGGTAGCACTAAGTGTGCTGTGTCGAAACTACTGATGCTTTTCTTGACCATCTGCCTGAAGCCTGTGAACTTGTAGAGATTTATCTATGTTAACTCCATGTATACATTTATATATTTATATAACTATACATTATATAAATACATATTGTATATTATTATTTATATATTATAAATAATAATATATGTGTGCTATACATGTTATGATATGTAATATACAATAGATATATTTTATGCTTGTTTTTAAGACTCAAAATATGTCTATATAGTTATTTAACTAAATTAATACACTTGCATTAGCAAATTAAATTGTATCAGGAAAACATACAGATCATTTAATAGAATCTCCTCCTTTACAGAAGAGAATTTGGTGATTTTAAGTGCTTCTCCAAAAGATACGGGAACCATGAGGCAGGCTACAGACATATAAACTGGGCTCATCTGTGGGAACTGTCTTCTTATACACAGAAGATGTTGGGAACACCTCTTAAAGGTGCCACAAAAATACTCCCCACTTCAGTCTTTCTAAGCTTCAGCCCTGCTGCACTCCACAAATTTCAGGGAACTATGACATGTATATTCATAATGAATCTAGTTTTCCTACAAAAGGAAATAACATATGAAATAGGTGGTTAATTATGTTATAGTCTGCATTAAGCATTTCAAGTTTTCAGATTGTACTTTAATCTTAGGGTATTTAGAATATGTTTATAGTGTTACATCACATTTTCAGGAATTAAAAACAATCATGTTTTACCAATGATTTCCTTCTATTCATATAATATCAAACATGGGGCACACTAATATTAAATAGAGCTTAAAAGGTATAACTCATTAAATCAATCTCCACTTAAATACTTTGAATTGTTCTCTCGTAAATCAATGAATTAAAACTGAATATTCAGTGACTCTCATTTAATTGTATAAGGTTTAAGAAGCTCAGTTTTCATAAATATAAATAGATGAATCTTCAACAACATTGATATTTAGTAAATGAAAAGTCACACAGACAAGGTATAAGAACACAAATGGTTCTGAGAGAAAATAGTACCTAATGTTTAAAGGTAAGATATGTTCCCTGGCCTATAAAAGCTAGGAACTCATTACTAAATCTTTTCATAAAACTGCTTTATAGCATGTAAAAATTCCCACTGTAACTAATGCACTTCTGTTTTCAAAATAAATAGGATTTTTGTTAGCGTGCCTTGGGCAGTCATCAATAATCGTATCACATGACTCCAGCTCACAGCCTCCCTACCTGTTACCACTACTCTTGACAGTAGATGTGCTGGGAGCTGCACTGTACTAAAAATATACCTACACTTTTAAGCTAATATTTAGAGTATTTATTATGTTCCAGGAATTATAAGACACCCTTTACATGCATAACCTAATCTTTGCAAAAACCTCGCACTTGCTTCTGAAGTTAACATTATGGTTTACTACAGATTACTCTTATTTGAAATGTACCTGCAAACTATGACAATGTTATATTCTTAAGGTTCTAGTTGAATTGTCGCTTCAGTAAAACCTCACTTATCAAAATGTTTATTGATTTATTTGACATTTAATTAATATGAAGGAGCTAATTAGGCTTCATTAATTTATACATACCTTACTGATATACTTGGAGCAATAATGAGTAAGTCACCGAAGTTATGCTTATTATAAAAAAGAAGGCATACGCTGTGGATCTCACAGCCTTAGAGAGTCAACATTCTTCCTGTCTCCTACTCTGGTACTCACATTCTGGTTAGTCCTAATACTAGACCCGATTCTGCCTCAGTTAAGCAAGTGCTCGGGGGAGTCCACGCCTACTTAAAGGGCACATTCATGGCCTGACAGAGGCAGGAAGTCATCAGCTCTGGTCTCAGGGTCCCCACTTAGCTCCATGATTGTCTGCTACATGCCTCGGTTTCCTCATCTGCAACTGGAGATGGTCTTGTGACCTCATACAGTTGTGTGGATGGGTGGGAGATGTTATGGATAGATAGCACCTGGTACCACGTAAGGTTGCCTGACGTATGGCAGGGGGTCTGAGCTGAGCCCAGAGCAGAATTTAGTGCCAGTTCCAGGCTGTACCAGAAGGAAGCTGTGTTTCCAGCTTCCTGTAGATTTCTTGAGAGGACCGAACTGTGTCTGTTCTTCTGTCCAGTTCCATGATCTAGGCCAGAGGTCCCGAGAAAAGGCTACAAGGGAAAACTAAAAATAGCCTTCGGGGGATGGATTTTGGGAGTCCTGAGTCAGAGGCTTTGGTGCTTCAGAGAGTCGGTGGGGAAGGTCACAGCAGAGTTGATCAGTCCCCCTGCACTGAACAGCCAGTGTCTGGCAGCCGAGGGATGGCTGAGGGAAGGCAGGGCAATTAGTCACAAGAGCCTTTGCAGCCTGGGGACCCTGGAGGCCTCCCCTTTGGCAGGGATGGCACGTCCCCATACAGCAGCCGGGTGACAGAGGAGATGAGGCCCAGAGATGCTGAGAGAGCATAAGCTGGAGCGGGTGGGGAGCCATCAAAGCAGGCCATGGCCCCCGTCAAATTGGTTATGTTATTTACACACGTTTTGACTCCAGAGTTTGAAAGGCACTCTTCCCTTCTAACAGCCTTCGGTACTGGCTCACCATCCACATTCGCTGCCCACTGCTTTATACTGTGTCTGTGTGATTCTCTCTCCCTCTCCAGCTGCCACCAAGGCATAATGATAAATACTGCCATTCCTCCGGTGGAGGGAAGGTCTTCCCCGGCAGAATGCGCAATCAGGCTGGCTCGCAGGGCCGGGATGCCATGTGCGAAGGAGAGCGTGGAGAATACTTAAGCAGGGAGGAAGGAAGGCATGAAGGCGGAGGATGAAGCAAGCCCCAGCTCTGCAGTGAGCCCTGCAAGGGCTAGGCCCCGAGGGTGGCACAAAAAGGGCTGTGAGCCCAGCGCACCCAGGATGGCTGCCGTGGAGAGATGCCTTCTCTCTCCTAAATATTACAGGTAAAAAAGACAAAGTTGAGCTGCAAAACAATCACTTCAATTTGAGTGATTATCGCAACTCTCTCATTCTTCAGGTTGGCAGCAACCAACATAACCCAATCAATCATTTAGCCGCTGTTTAATTATATTGCGATTCACACCCCCTAGCCACTAGAATAGGGCTCTGGAACAGGGTAATACAGGTTTCTTCACGCAAATTATCCCTCAAAGTTTATTTCGTGAGAGGAGAAAAATGTTTGTACTAAAACAAATTTGGGAAGCTCTGCAGAAACCCAAATTCACTTTGGATAACAGTCCTTAACTTTTCTCTGCTTATTCAACTTGCCTTATTGTTAATTAGGGCATCATTCATCACGTATCCTCCCTAAGAATAATGGAAAATAATTGTGAATGATGGGGGGAACCTACTAAATTAGAAAAAAATTAGGCTTTATAAAATAAATTTAGAAGAAATTCAGTTTTACTGCCCGCAAAAGTATAAGGTTATACAAAGATTAGTAGCTAGCAAAACGTATTGTCAATTACCATCCATGTAGCTCTCTTTCTGTTCGTTTGTTTCATTGTGGCAAGTAGCACATAGCATGAGATCTTTCCTCTTAACAAATTTTTAAATGTACACTACAGCATTGTGAACTATAGACACAATGCTGTACAATGGATCTCTAGAACTTTTTCATCTTGTGTAACCGAAACTTTAAACCAAGTGAATAGCAACTCCCCACCTGCCCCTCCCCCTGACCCTGGGAACCATTCTACTTTCCGCTTTGATGAGTCTGACTACTTTAGATACAGCGTATAAGTGGTAGAATCATGCAGTATTTGTCCTCTTGTGACTGGCTTATCTCCCTTTACTTACATCCTCAAAGTTCGTCCATGTCGTAGTGTAGGGCAGGATCTCCTTTTTGTTAAGGCTGAATAATGTTCCACCATAGGTATGTACCCATTTTCTTTCTATCAAGGGACACTTGGGTTGTTCCCACATCTTGGCTATTATGAATAATGCTGCAATAAACATGGGCATGCAGACATCCCTTTTGGATCTTGATTTCAATTCCTCTGAACATGCACTGAGAAGTGGGATTGCGGGATCATGTGGTAGTTCTAGTTTTAATTTTCTGAGAAATTTCTGTATTGTTTTCCATAGTATCTGTACCAGTTTACATTCCCACCAGCAGTGATGCAGATCTCTTTTAATGACTGGGTAAGAATCATACATGTTTAGAATATTGTTGAAATTAAAACAAGTGCCCCAAGCTTACTTGTAATAGTTCAGGAATATTTTTAAATGACTTCTTTACACAAATTACTATCGAATCTTCTCAAATTCTAAATCAATAAGGTTTAGTCTAAGAGTATATTATATCTTCAAAAAAGTAGACTATATCGGTGTCTTGAAGGTTATCCTGGTTTTATATTTAAGCTAAAGTTGTTTTAGCTGAAGAGAATGCAACCAAATTCTTATATATATAAGGTCTGTTGGAGACATACCAACTGATTAATAAAAGAGAGACAGGGAGAGATAGAAAGGGGAAGAAAAGATTAGACTGGCCACAGACATGAGACTGGTAATAGTTCTTTTCGCTTATCTTCAAAAGTGGGCCAAATTTTTTTTTTTGCATATATGTGAAGAAGCCTTGGGGAATAATAATGGGCTTAGAACTTTTTTTGATTTTTTTCCTTTAACATTAAAACTCAAGAGGCCTTATAGATAATGCTGAATTTGTATCTGTTTATTGTTCAACAGTTCCTTCGGATTAGGTTTGCCTGTCCGTCAGTTTTGATAGAAGAAGAAAGAGGAGGCGGAGAGACTGGAGGGGAAGGAGGGGGAGGACGCTGGAGAGAAGGGGACGGAGGAGGGAAAGGAAAAAGGGAGAGGGGGAAGGAACAGTCTGCTAACACTTGGAAGAGAAGCAAGTGCATTCAATGCTACACCATTTGCATAATGCAAATTTCCAGCCTCTGACATGCCACACACACTGGGTTTTAGTTTAGTGTATATCTGTTCTTTAATCTTTTTATGGCCAGAGGCTTGCTTCTTAACATGAATATTGTTTTGTTATTATTATTTATTTTTATTTTTATTTTTATTTTTTGTGGTACGCGGGCCTTTCACTGTTGTGGCCTCTCCCGCTGCAGAGCACAGGCTCCGGACGCGCAGGCTCAGCAGCCATGGATCGGCAGGCGGACTCTCAACCACTGCGCCACAAGGGAAGCCCTGTTTTGTTAGTATTTTTTAAAGAACATTCATTCAGTCATTTATTCATTCACCTAAATGGAGTGCTGACTATAGCTTGGAACATTTCTCAGCACAGGGGCTACTGCTGCAAACACGTGAAGGAGCACAGTGTGTACAGAGTTCTCAAATCAAGTTCAGGAAAAGACGGAAACTTTGGGGAGGGTGTGTAGCAGGAGGGGTGTTGAAGGTTTCTATGCAGCTGGTGGAGAGGACAGTCCGCTCTTTACAGGTTATTTGTCATCCCAACTGTCCCACTCCGGGTTGTGCAATGAACACCTCCCCACTTCAAGTTCAATTTGGGCTATTTTATTTTTCTTCACCTCTGCCTGAGAGCTTTTAATAATTCTTTAATTCAGACAAAGGACCTTGATAGGTTGTCAGTGTTTATTTGACACATTTCTTGGATTACCTTTCATTGCACATCATTATTTATTAATTTTACCACTCTATTAAAAGTAAACTATTATTTGTTCTTTTCAATATCAAAGAGAACTTACTGAAATCAAGCTAGATGGCCAGCTGCTCTTTGTACCAAAAAGTGACCATAGATTCCCTTCCTCCCACTGGGTAAATCCACAAAGATCACGCTGGTGGTTGTGACTGAGCTACTGTCCCTGTTCACCATGGTCCCTTTGAGCTAAACATCAATGGACTGGTAGCTTCACAACTAAATTAATTATAACTGGAAAACTGGGAAAACTGAAGGATTTGCCAAGGGGCATGCATACCACTAAGTTGAGGCTAATTCCAGGAGACACAGAGGTTAACTCTATGTTCTATAGTTATTTAAATTCTGTCTTTCCTTATGAACGTGAAGGAGACTTACCTAGAGTTGGGGCTATTGCCAGGAGCATCTGTAGGACTTGGGACACTTCAAACAGACTCAGTCATATATGGCTTTGACCCTAACGGTGATTCTCCTCACTCCAAACCATGTCACCATCATCATCAACCACTAAACTGCAGGCCATGTCTTTCCATCTGGCTCATTTTCGCTAGATTTGAATCCCTATATCTTCCATGAATTATAGAAATGATGCATAAAAGGCTTATTAATTCAGCTCCTAATATATAAGTTCTCAATAAAGCTATTTTTATTAGCAGTAGTAATGTTATTATCTATAGACCCTGAGGTTTGCTGCAGCTTCAAATATTAAATGTTCAATCATCCTTGGTCTAATTTTCTTCTAAATCTTCTTGTTGATCATAGCAATTGACTGCATCAGGAAGAGTTCTAACTTTCACAAACAACAGAAATGGGTTTTGGCTGATTATAGCAGAAAATAAGTGTTTGGAAATTGCCTAAAATCTTGGAGAACCAGACTTGGAAAAAGGGATGCAGTATGGCCCAAATCACTGTCAAACGTGCCCAGCTCACGCTGTAGGACTGAGGACACTGCTGCCACCACATGAGACTCTAGACACTTTGTTTGCGCTGCTGACACCAGATGACGGCCCCTCCTGGCTCCACTTTCCCTGCTGCCCTGGAAAATGGATGGTGGTTATTCCTCCTTTAATTATTTTGGTTTCTCAGGAGCCTGGCATTTTTGAGATGGATGAAAACACGTTTTGTAGAACAGAACACTCAGGCACAGGAAATTTAAGTCTCCTTCCTAAGGCACAAAATCTGTAGTTCCTAAATCCCATCTCCATGTGCTTTCTACCACACACACTGTAACAAAATACAAACGAAAAACAAACAACGGAAACGCGTATGTTTGATGAATAGAAAAGAGGCTCCACAGTGACTCTGATTTTCCTTATTTAAAAAAAACATTCAAAATTTTATCAAAAGTGCCTGCTACCAATGTTGTGTCTATGCACCATTGTTGTGGGTTGGCATTCTGGGGGGATGTGTCATTGTCACGGTGGCTGTTCGTATTGGAAAGGCACTGGCATTCAGAAAGACTGAACAGATGAAACAGAACCCAAACCCAAACCGTATCCCTGTGGATACACTCAGGTCACTGGTCCAATGACTCTGAGAGCTTCCCCTATGACTCTTCCAAGAAAAAAAAGTTTTTTCAAATGTTGATAAAGATGAGTTTAGGAGGAAGAAATGAATTGCTTCCAATTAGTGCGGAAAATGAATGATAAATCTGTGACTAAAACTTGGGTCTCTTCTTCCCTAGTATAGCATCCCGATCAGGCTACGTTTATCTCTAAATACAGTAGTGTACATTTCTTGAAAGAAAGTACTAATACAATCACACAAATAAACTACGAAGAACAACTGTGCTTGCTTACGATTATTTTCACAGTAAGAGTGTAACTAAGTCATTCGCTACTCTTGCTATTGGTTTAAGGTATGGCTTGAACTGGAACTTGGTTTGGAGAGAGGTGGGCGTGGTGGAAGATACCCCATGTGGAGGGGACGTCTCATGGGGAGGAAACTGCAGAAGCAAATGCAGAGAAGCAGAGAGGGCAGGTAGACTGTTCAAGCAACAGCCTGTGTTGTTGAAGAAAGGGTGGTAGAGAAGACTTTGCTGAGTGACCCCCGAATCTTGCATAGCATGAATGGGACTGCACAGAGAGAGCCGTCCAGGTAAGAAATAATTCTTTACTGGCTTACAGACTGCCTCATAAAACCAAAATGAGCTAAGGCAGTGAACAAAGATACAAGGAGTAAGATAAAATGTAAGAATAATTGGAGAAGCATTGAAGAAAATATGTACAATTTTAGAGAAATAAAATGAAATCGAGGAAATAAAGATCTAATAATATACTAATTGTTTTGATCTGAGCTTCCTAGATCCAAAGTAAAGAAGGAAACATCATCAGACGCGGGCGTCATGGTGACCACTGGTGACATACACTGTCCCTGTGCGTTGTTAAGTTGTTTGGGGGAGCAACAGCTACTCATCGGTCACATGAAGGTCATGCAATGAACCATGCTCAGCATTACAGCTATGCAAAAAAAATAACAAAATCTATAGGGTTGGTATTTTTATCTTTCTTCAATGTTCACTAATGCTAAAATTTTAAATTAAAACTAAAATTGACATAAATCTTTTATACAAGGAGAAAGGATAATAAGGATTTGAGGTAGATCAATATGGTGAGAGAAAAGGAAAGGAGAAGGAGAAACACTGTGGCCATGGAATCAGTGGAGATGAATGTGGAACTGGCTGAGAAGGCGAGAAGGCAGGTCATTCCAAGGCTTTCCTCTCTAACAATGACTCATGAGATCCCACTAAGCAAGGTAAGCAGCCCCGGGGAAATGACCATCTCACGTGGGATTCGCAGCAAGTGGAGGATGGAGATAACAAGTTGGCTTGGACATGCTGAGGTTGAGAAGCCAGTAGAAATTTCCAGCAGAGTGGATCAAATCTGCAGGCTTCTAGGAACAGCATTTGGAGTTGGCAAAGGAATGTGCTGGATACAATTAAGGTCAAAAGTGAACTCCATTATCCAGCCATAAAAAAGAATGAAATCTCTGTGACAACATGGATGGACCTGGAAGGCCTTATGCTAAGTGAAATAAGTCAGACAGAGAAAGACCAAGATCTTCCTTACATGTGAAATCTAAGGAAGAAAAAGCGCACTGTAGATACAGAGAACAGACTGGTGACTGCTGGTGCAGGGGAGGTGGGCAAAATGGGTGAAGGGGGTCAAAAAGAAAAAGAAAAAAAGTGGACTGAAGACAGGAAAGGAGAGGAGAAGGGGTCTACTGTCGACTGCAGGGTAGACACAGGGGAGGGGCTGGGGGGGATCAGGTATGGGATTGAGAGAGAAGAAAAATTTCTGAAGACAGCTAATACTCAAGGATTTGTCTAATGATTTTCTTTCAAGGACACTGCAAATAAAAAAGCAAATAGATACTGGCATTACGTCCTATATTACTTAGAAAGGTCTGTTTCACTCCAAGATTAAAAATATTTTATGTTTTCTTTCAGTACTTTTTTTACTCTTTAATCTTTTAAAGGGTCTGAAGTATATTTTTAAAATATGGTATGAAGTAGGGTTAGACTTTATATTATTTTTAAATGGATAGCAATACCCCGACACTACTGCTTATTAGCACGTTCTTTCTGCTGATGTATTCACGATACAGCAAATTCACATTCACACAGTCACTAGCACACACTCAGGCACACTCATACACAGAGGTGTATGAGCTCTGTGCTCCCTCAGTGAGCTGTTGGTGCCCTGCCAGACAAGTCTTTCTAAAACATTCATATCTTTACATTAACTAAGGCAGGGAGACAACCTTCTTAAAAACAGAACTTGAAAGTCTTCATCGTGAGCATGATGTCAACAGGATAAACTTCCCACATGGTTGAGAAGTTAATCACTTGTTCTCAACACACTTTTTCCAGCCTTATTTCCTAATACCACCCACCACTAGCCCCTGTATTTTTTTCAAACATCCTTTATATATATATTTTTAAGTATGTCAGTTCATTACTTTGTGTCATTACATGTGGGTTCTAAGTGTTGAATGACCTTGCCAGGTTTTTTTTTTTTTCTGAACCATTTGAGAAAAGGTTTTATATATATATGTGTATAAAAAAATCTAAATCCCTTTACTCCTTAATACTCATCCAAGTCTTACATCTAAAGAACAAAGATACTGTCTTGTAACAGTGCACAGAGCAGCTATCAAAGTTAGTAAACGTAACATCAATACCATAGTTTCATGTAATACACATCTTCCATATTGCAATTTTGACAAAGCCAATGGCGTCCACTGACGCCCTTTGTAACATTCCCCAGTTCTGACACGGAATTCGGTCCAAGAGTACAAAGTACTTAGTTGTCATGTCTCTTGAGTCTCCTTTTAATCTGAAACAATTCCTCAACTTTACTGTCTCTCGTGACATTGACATTGTGAAGACCAAAGGCAAGTTATTTTATAGAATGTTCCTCACTTGGTTTGTCTGACGCATCCCACCAGAATAACACGTAACGGTGATTCTCAGGGTATTATCTTTAAAGGCACCCCGTGTCTCTCTACTCCCATTGGTGATGTTAACTTCGAATTCTGGGTCAAGGTATTGTTTAGTATTTCCACTGCAGTTACTATTTTCCCCTTTAACTCGTAAGCAATCTGTAGGGAGAAACTTTGAGAACATGCAAATACTCTGCTTCTTGTCAGATTTTTAGTTTGTAAATCCCTACCCATTAATACTTAAGACTATTTTTAAGCTTTTAAGATTACCCATCATTTTTTATCTTTTTGGTATGAAACGTTCACCAGTCCCAGAGCACAGCTAATTATTTCCCCCTGCTACAGGGCGCATTCTAAGTAAGTGTTGATGTAACTGTCTCTTCTCTCTACTGACTCTAAAAAGGCAGTGACGACGTTTTGCCAGCATTAACATTTCTCACTCTTGTGAATTAGTTACATTATTATTTAGGGACTTACATTATACTGAAAGAAATTCTCCAAGGTTTGTCATTTTAGATTAACAAAATGAGATGCAAAATGGAGCCAATTTGTAATCCCTTGAATTTACGCATATTTAATAAAATCATATTTGTAGAATCTAACGGTGACTCTGCCTAATAGTCTATGAGAAAATAAAGAAGAGATTTTGCTATTTTGACTTTGCCTTGAGATCTTGGAAACAAAAAATGTCTTTTGCTCCAGGGTCCACTGCACTGTACGGATTGAAGACATGTCTACACTTTCTGGGAATGGTGTACAACCTATGAAATTAATATGTTTGGGCATGGATTTAACCTTCATTGCCATTCTGCAGCACATGCTATTATGAATGAATCCTATGCTAGCATCTGTGCAGTTTTATTTCTAAAGAAATGACAGGGGCGTATTTGCAATCTGTGTATTCTATCCTTATCTGCCCCTCGATTTCTGGCCACATGACTGTTCTAGACGCTAGGAGACTGTAAACCTCGCAGGCCCTGTACTTGCACAGACTCACCCCTGCTGTGCCTCTTCTGCTTTGTATGCAACTTACAGCAGCTGCAGCACCGGGCTTTGTGAGGGTATCTGATATAAATACAAAAGTTTCCATTTGATTTCGTTCTGAAAAAAATCAGTTGATAAGTGCTACGGATCTAGTAGCATAATCTCCTTTGTAGCATCTCCAGACACCGCCTACAAACATGAACCTCAGAATCTTGAAGTCATTTGTTTCCAAGACCATGTGAACTCATCCCTGGGACATTTTTGGACCATCCAGTGTGCTCCAGGCTGAAGGAGGCTACAATGAGAAGTTAAATTGGTCCCTGGCCTAAAGGAGGCCTGTGAAAATCGGATGGAATAGGAGTGGATGCATTGAGTTCTCTTTCGTTTTGAAGAAAATTCTACCTTCCAGCCAACTAGAGCTTTCATAGTTTCCACGTCGTTTCCTTTCTGTTCCACCTCAGAAATGCTAACACCAACTTCTGAAATTTTGGAGCTGAGCCTACAGAGAACTCAGGTGGATTTCTTCAAACAAATGCGAGTGAGTAAGTTTAATGAGTTTTAACAACTGTTTATTCAAATCTGAGTTAAAAAAAAGAAAAACATTTACTGAGCACAAAGTCAGTGTAAGGCACATTACTTGGTATATGAGGAGTGCAAACAGTGACTGTGACAAAGTCCTTGCCTCAAGGTGACACTGGGATACTAAGGAGGATGCCAACTTTATGTGAACTGCATGCAACTGCTGATTGCATGGCCCCCTCCTCAGAAACCAGAACCTCCTACAGAAGCTCCTAGATCTGTAGACTTAGGGACAGGCCCAACTGCATGGATCAGTTTTGACAACCCCAGTCAGTGGTGTAGACTCCTGTTCCTGGAAGCGCAGTTCAGGGACCATCCATCAATGCCATCGAGAGCCGGTGAGAAAAACAGAGTCTCGGGCCCAACCCAGGCCCCAGAATCCGAATCTGCATTTAACATGTTTCGTACGTCCTTACCGCACATTAATATCTGAGAAGAATGGTTTAGAAGTGTTGCTCTTTTTATTCCATTTAAAGCAGTGACATAACTTTGCAAAGTTGAATCCAGATGAGATTGCACCTCATACTACAACGCATTTATAAATAAATAATGTGTTGTTCATTTATGCCTATCCAGCCCTAACGTCCCTTATTTAGCTCTGCGCCGTTTTGCCGAAAGTCTTTGAAGACCATGCAGCTAAACAGCCCTGTGCAGTTGCAGGGGAATCAAAAGAAAACATCGCCATTGTGGTCACTGGAGGCAGCACCAGCTGTTACGTAATTTTGTTATAAAGCTATTTCCTGCTACTGGAGGATCTGAAGTAACATTTACTTGTACAATTCTATTTATTTGATCCATCCGGGACCAAATAAAAAGCATAAATTAATCCACTATGAATATGTCAGGCAGATAACCTTTTTAGAATATGAGAGAATTAAATGGTATTTACAAATTCTTTATAACCTTATCAAAATATCTTTTCAAAGATCTCTAAACATCTATTGTACGTCTCACACCTGACCCATTACTGTTCAGCACAACTGTATCTTCCAAACTTTCACAGTTCTTAGCATGCCTTGGAACATACGGGGTAGACTGGGAAAGACAACCCAGAAAGAAGCTTCTGAGAGAATGGAGATAATGTCCCATCCTCATGGAGGTTGGGGAAATGATACTTCCTCTATTTCTACAGTCCCAGGTTCATCTCTCAAATATAAACATGCAACTAATCAATTGTAAGGCCTTATTGGTCTAAGGTCTAATGAGTCTAAATTCATTATTTTGTTTCAAAGGTTTCACAAATGCATATTGTAACATGAAGCAGCTGTGAATATATGAATATGTGTGTGTGAGAGAGAGAGAGAAAGGATCATCAAAACAGTCTACTTCCTCAAATTGGGAATCTTCATAAAAGAGGAGCAGTTGCCGGTTGCCGGTCACCTTTTAAGTTCCCTCTCTGTCTTCTGACCGCCTCCCAGAGTAAGTATTAGACCATGTCCTTCCAACATGAGGCTGTTCTATGCAGTGGGCCTTCCTGAGTCCCCCCTGGTTGCTCTTTCTCATCCCCAAGGGAACGCAGACTAACCTTGCTCCTGGAGGCTGCACCCTGTTCCTCTCCAGAGTAGCTCAGGCGAACGTCCGCATCTGAAACCATCTGAACACTGCAAACTGCTACTCCATCTAGAGGGAACCACTGGGTCTGATTCAGCCTCAAGCTTATTCTGCTCCAGGATTGGAGGGGTCTCCAGGGCAAGGAGACTGGGCTTCTCATTTGATCACTCTTCATAATCCACAGTCCAGCTAGAGGCGGCAGGTCCTCTTCATCCTTTGCATCTAAGACAGAGCCATTAGAATCCCGAGCCTAAGTCCCTCATACAGGTAAGGCTGCTACAAGGCTTGGAAGTCAGAGAATTGATGTTGCTCCTATTGGGACCATGTCTGACAACTCCCCACAGGAACTGCCACCTGTTTCCAAGTCTAAAGGAACATTACAGATATATTTTGGGAGCACGTTTATATATGAAAGCACAAATATGATTTTCACTTTTCCATTGACCAGTGCAGTTAAACAGGAATGCAAATGCCTACAAAAAAGACATTTTCCTGGGTTTTTATTTTACACAGAGTCATGTCTAAATCAGGAAAGAACAGGAAGATGAAACTCGTTATATTGAGAGAAAAAAAATACAGGGAAATGTGTTTTTTGATGAAGTAGGAGAACAAATGGAAGAGGAAGAGGCGGAAACAGAACAAATGAAAGAGAATCAAGGGGAAAATACAGACAAATCATGGTAACTTGAAATATGGGTGGAGGGAGGCGAGAGCGGGAACAAAGGATGGTGTACAATCATAGAAACATAGGAAAACGAGGGGTAATAACTGGAGGAAGTAGCATCCCTAAGAGGGAAAGGAAAAGAGCAAAATCAAAGACAAGCAACCATATAAAATGGAAACAAACAGTGTCACATAAGAAGAAAGAGAAACACAGAGATTACCAGAGAAGGTAGAAAAGTGGCCCAGAATAAGGGATCATTGACATGGAGAGGCATAATACAATAGGAGCTCTAGGAATGTGGTAAAGAAAATATGCCCACAAGGAAGAGGTGAGCAAGTGGAAACAAAGCAAGACGGAGTCCCTAGTTAAGATGGAGTAGAGAAGAGGCCCACAGATATTTGTAAAGAAAACATTCCTGGGGCTGGGAAACTTCCTTTCCATGCCTAACAGTGGGCTTCAATTTTCTCATCTGTAAAACAAGACAGCTAGCAGGATGCTAGATAATGTGCAAGTATCAGTATCAGGATGTGGCCTGTTTTTTCTTTTTCCGGTAACATTACTTCTCAAGGATTCTATTTCTTCCAATATGAGAACAGCTGGACATTTCTCCTTAATCGGATTGTTCTTGAAATTGATAAGCCCATAATACTTTGCCCAGGCAAAAATTTGAATTTCCCTGTGAAACCTTACAATTGATTTCACTAGTGACCTCTAGCAGCCTCTCAAAGGAATAGATTTCAAACACCTAAATTTTTAAAACGGAAAGAAATTTTTCTCGGTCTCAAAAATAACCTAACATAGGACTAGAGCCTAGCTCTTCAGGTAAAAGCTAATTCTATTTTTCCAGATAGAGTAAAAGATATACTTATATCCTAACATACATGAATGATAATTTACTTGGATGGAGACCAAAATAGTCTTTCCTATTGAGAGGCAATTGTTACAGGGAGAACTTCTAAGTGATAGGAAAATTCTTCTCAGCGACAATAAGCTGAGAAGGTATGTCAAGAATTGCTATAAAAACGTTCACCCTATTCATGGAAACGGGGAGGATTTTATGAGAGGGCATTTCACAAAAGATACCCACAATTTTACAGGCAAGGAGGGATTTTACAGAAGGCTTGAGCAGAGCCCATTCTACTGGAAACGAGGCACACTTTCAGCATTTCCCACACTCTGCAGGTCTGTGCAATAACAAATATGAACATAATATTCTCCATCCTGAAATAGAGGTGAGGAAGTCTCTGGAGTCACAGCCAAATCTCTCTGAACTTTAATGACTATACTGGGAGCAACCACAGAGGTGCAAGGCCTCTGGAGTTTGAGCGGACACAGCCAGAGGCACCCAGCACTGCCTGGGTCTAAACACAGGAGTCCTTCAGACGCCCTGCAGCCTGACGTGAATGGAGTTGGAAATGTACAGAAACGCACTGCACAGCCCACCCTCACATCTCACTGCCACGCCCAAAGGGGGTCGGGCACCCACGCCAGCCCACGAGATGGGTCTGTCCAGGAAGCCTCCAGAGTTTGCTTTCCACATAAGCTGTTTCTTTCATTTGTATACATTTGTATAATTTAAGATAATTTGATTTCTGTTAACTTCATTAGCGTTGTTGGTCCTATCAGAATATTATGTCATATTTTTTACAATTTCCAATCTAATAGGTCACCTTAGGTGATCTAAAAGAAAGCTAGTTGTGTGAACAAAAGGAATTTGACATTTGCAGGAAGGACTTCCAAGGCAGTGGCCCTGAGCAGCTGCTGGCTGGGTTGGCTGACCTCGGCATGGGTATATGAGCACATTTTGAATCTTATAAAAAGGGGAGCAGAATCAAGAGAACAAACCTCTTAAACGTGCTGCACTATAACTTGTTTCTGATTCAAGCCTTTCGAGTTTCCTACTCAGCACTTAATTATTATATATAATAATTGATCTATTGTCATATACCATTTTTCTTCTATCATTTATCATCTAAGGATAAAGACCTGATTAGGGTCTTTATCATTTATTGTCTGTTTACTGTCTGTTTCTTCCCTCCTCACCCCAACGAGAATATAAGCTCCATGAGAACAGTCTCTTTTTTTGACAAAAGACCAATTCCTGGTACCCAAAATGCTAGCAGTCATAAATATCTGCTGAATACGAATATGTGAGTAAATGAATCAGTGATTGAATTCTTACAGCTGATCTTGTGCTACATAGTTCTGCATTAGAATCACTTGCTGAAAATCAAACTTTGCTTTTTCAGGTTAAGTGAAACTCATAGATATAACTTAGCGACTTGTTAGTAGCAGATCAAAGTCTCACAATGTAAGAGGCTCTATGGCCTATTATTCTGCAGGGCTTTGGTTGATTCCACAGCTTGAAACTCCTAAAGGACACCCTGATTCTTCAATCTGCATATCAATGAGCAGCCTTTCTTTAGCAAAGATGTTATCTTTGAATTACAAATGGAAACTTGAACTCCAAGTAGAACAGGGGGCTGGAAATGAAAGTCAGTACCATCTAGGGCAAGCACAGAGAAGTCCTTGACAGCTCAGGGATAGTAAAGTGATCAATAGTTATTCTTATTCTGGAAGCATCTTGCACTTCTATTCTACGAATACTTCTCAGCTAATAAATTCCTGGACGCATGCCTTAAAGCTTTTCTTGAGACTTAGAAGAGGGGTCGAACCATCTGTGCTGTATTAAGAGTAAGGCAAAATTTGAGACCTAAAGAGCACAAGGACCACCGTGAAATTCTATTTTCCACTAACAGTAGAAAATTACTTGTATATAGAATATAAAATTATTTGTAGTAGAATGAAGCCATAGAACTTTGGTGAATTTTTCAGATTAACAAAATTAGTAGAGTCCAGGGGAAAAATAAACCAAAATCTTATACTCAAAGGGACTTCCAAGACATCTGGTGGAATGCATTCATCTCGCATTTGAGAAGATTGAGGTGCAAAGAGATGGAGTGAGTAGCCCAAGGGCTACGAGGTCAGGGAGGAACCAGGACCAGCACCCGGTTCAGGATGGTCTTGTCTCCCCATGACACCATCCCACAAGCTCCAATCTACAGTGTACATTCAGCATGGATTCCCTGACTCTTCTGCACATCCACTCCCCTTTGCATCCTCGGCATTCCTTCTCTCTCTTTCCTTTGGTTAAAGATGGATACCACCTGACTGTCGCTTTCTGCCATCTGACTGTGATTGGGGAGGATTTTTGTAAATATCAGATTTTGTAGTGTCACCAAAATTCTAACATTTAGGTGATTTTTTTTTTCCCCCATCTGTAAGACAAGCCTTGGACTTTGATTTCCAGTTTGAGATTGAACATAGTCTGGGTATAAGACAAAGTTCATGAAGGTACGTTTGGGAAGTGTGTGTGTGTGTGTGTGTGCGTGTGTGTGTGTGTGTGCGTGTGTGTGTGTGTGTGCGTGTGTGTGTGAGTGCGCACGCGTGCACGCAGATTTGATACATTTAGTGTCTGGCTTCTGATCAAGAGCAAGGGCATAAATAAAACAGTGACAAGATCAGACCTGATTAACTTCTCTGTCTTACTTGAAGCAGGAAATGAGAGTGCAATCTACCATGCTCTTCAACTTTTTATTTAATGATGAAAGGGAATCTCTCCAACAGGTCTTATCATGGTAGATAATGATTTAGCTCTTGTTAGACCAGATTTAAATGCACTAAAAAGTTCCATTTCAGAGAATAACCACTGAATTAGTAATCTGTACATATTCACTGACATCCTTCCTTTCTGGGTCTAAAATTCCTAAGAGTGAAACAATAATTACCCCCAAAGGAAAGAACATTTTTCTTTCTCTATTCTCCTGAGAATTCTTTGCTCAGACTAAGTTTAAAGCCTTCTGTGTGTCAGAAATGCTAAAGGATGAGGGTTGGAAAACAAAGATGAATAAATCATGCTACCTACTCAACAAGGAGTTCACAGCCTAGTAGAGGAGCCTAATATAAAAGGATAATGATCACACAGTGTGATACGCTGTAGTAAGACCAAGCACACAGTCTTGCATACCGGTCACCTACATACAGGTCAGAGAAGGGAATGATTAATTTAGGGAAGGTTCTTTGATGTGGATCTTACAGAACTGGGTGGAGTAAGCCAGGCGAAAAATGAGAATGACCATTCTACAAAGAGAGGGCAGTCTACACCGCGGCAGGGAGGTATGGAATGGTATGTTGTGTATTAAAAATGACAAGCAGTTTGAAAGGACAGAATTGTAGAAAATAAATATTTCCTAGTCCCAATTGGGGATTGACTTCATAATTGTTCATACGTGTTGCAATCTTCCGTAGATGAGTGTTCTCATGAGAGTGACGATACAGCAGCTGGCCCTACATGGCCAGGAGTTACATAAATTAGAGGGTAGGCAAAGCTTTCACAACAAAAAAGTGCCTACTATTCTGTTTCTCTCTCATGGGAGAATCTGGGAATGGGCAAACCAGGCTGGCAAACCACATGGCCACACCTAGCTGTAAGGAGAGAGGGATGTATATTCTAACTGGGCAGCTACAGACCCAGGAAGAAAGGGGAAATGGATTTTGGGGAGAAACTAGCCACTTTCAATACCCCAAATTGTTAAAGTCACAATGCTTCCAAACTAGGTAATCTGTGATCTGGGAAATATGTATTCATTATTATTCTTTTGCAAAGTCAAGGGATGTACCACATTGTTTCTCACTCAGTTTATTAGCTGTGATTTTTTACTTAAATCTTCTTGTCTCTATTGTGAAAATCTCCTTATTAGTTGAATGGGTGGATTTGTTTTTTTGTCAAATTTTGTCTCCCTCAAATGTTCTGTGGTCTCTGATGTTGTAAATACTACTATGTTCTTGGAAATCTCCCACCCCAATCCCATGAGCTTCTTGAAAGTTGGATTAGCCCACGTCTCTTCAAGTTGAGCTCCCACCTCTCTACGTTCTGTGTGGTTGCTCCTCTCCTTCCAACCTTGACTCTGGCTTTTGCTCCTGACCATCTTATTAGAAGACATTTGTCTTTTCTTCAGTACCATCCCTTTTTCCATAGTCAAGTAGCACTTCTGATACTTTGTCTTTAGATGCATAATCCCAGCCTAAAACTCTCTGAATCGCCATTCATTTAAAAATATCTCCTGCAGATTTCACCAAGACCTAAAACTCCAGGGGTGCAGCACGGAATTGATGTTATCCCCCTCCCCAGTTCTTGTCTCCTCCTTTTCCTCACTGGGTGTCCATTCTGTCCACTGGAACTTAAAATCTGAGTCTCGGACTCCCTTCCACTTATTTGCTCTCAGTATCCAACTTTTTTTACAAGTTCCACCATCTTTTCTTTTCAAGTAAGTCCTAAACCAATCAACTCGTATCTCTTCTGGTTGTTTCTACCCTCGCCCAGTGCCCTGTTCCTTGTCATGTGTCTCCTAACTGGTTTCTTTGACATCAGTCAGGCCTTGTTTAGTTAAACTTACTGATTTCAGACTAGTGTCTTTAATTCCCATCACTCCTCAATCCATTCCATTTAACATTCTAATAGAGTAATTTTTCACCCTTCTTTGTACTTCTTTTGCCTGGGGGATGGAGCCGTATGTGGAGATATTCCTATATATACAATCTATTAATAGTCTTATTTTTGTCTTGGCTGATTTTTATTTCATTTTTAATTAGACTCCTTTGTTTGTACACATTAAGGCCTCATGTCACAAACTGGCCCCATTGTGGATTTCTCCCTTTATCCCATCTTCCACATCTAATCCATCAGCAATTCCTGCTATTTTCACTGCACTCCTTCTCAACTACTATCACTTAGATCCAAGCCATCTTTATATTTTGTCTAAAAGACTACAATAACCTACTAATTAGCTCACCGTGCTGAGACCCCTACCATCTATATCTTGTCACATTTCTAGCTCAATATTCATTTTCTTAATAAATATCCATCTGGTGGTTACTTTTCTTTTGGAACACCATGCTCCAATGTGCTTCCTTTGCTCCCTAACACTTCTGCTCGCTTCCCACCCAGAGCTGGTGCACCTGTTTCTCTCCTTGCTGGGAGCGCTCTCCTCCATCCTGTGTGCACTGGCACCTTCCTGTCCCGCCTGTCTCAGCTGCAATGGCACCCCTCCAAGAGGTCTGCTCACGACCCTTCAGTAGTAGCGCCTCCCCCCTCCTAGGCACCCTTCATGACATGACCTCTTTCCTTTTCTTCACGGTACTGTTCACTCTCTCAAATTGTATTATTATTTAATGTTCGGTTTTTATGAGCCTTTCCTTAAGAAAATGTTCATGACAGAAGGGACTTAGCCTTGCTCCTTGTCGCTCTCTTTCTTGGGCCTGGAACTATGTCTGTCACGTAGAAGGCAACCAATCGATATGTGCCTAATAAATAAAACTGTAAGCACATACTCTTTCTGAGTTTGGAGGAAGAAGCTGAAAAACTCTGGGGGATCATGTTTAATGCCCAGATTTTCTCCTCTTTCTAAATTATAATTAAACTTTTTTTTTTTTTTTTTTTTGCTGTACGCGGGCCTCTCACTGTTGTGGCCTCTCCTGCTGCAGAGCACAGGCTCCGGACGCGCAGGTTCAGCAGCCAGGGCTCACGGGCCTAGCCGCTCCGCGGCATGTGGGGTCCTCCCGGACCGGGGCACGAACCCGTGTCCCCTGCATCGGCAGGCGGACTCTCTACCACTGCGCCACCAGGGAAGCCCCTATAACTAAACATTTTAACAGCAGGGGGAAAGGGGAGCCAGATTTGACCAGAGAGGACTCGTGGCTTGTTGGTGATTCAGAAATCAAAGAAAAAGCAGCTGAGGGACAAAAGGAAAGAGAGAGTCACTGTAACGACAGAAGAAAAACTGCCCTTCACTGTGCCCATCTGAACAGGAGCCAAGAGAGGCATTAAATGAGCTGGAGACCAGAGAAAAGCGGTCAAAACATGGTGAACCCAGATAAGAGCTAAGTAAAAGGCTCTGGCAGTGAAAACCAAGACTTGGAAATGACTTTTTTCAAGAAAAATAGAGTTGCTTCTGTTTTGCTTGCATTGTTTGTTCCTTGGCAGCATTTAGATTAGGCTACTGCACTGATTCAGGACAGCATTGGTCAAAGGCTGGGTAACTGCTGTGTTATTGCTTCTCCTTGTTATTACTTGAATGCAAACGTGTGGCGTTTTTTCATATTAAAAAAAAGTGACCCCATTAAGGGCCAAAAAAGGGGAGCAGAATCAACAGAGCAAAGGTCTTTAACTTGCTGTACTATAACTTGTTTCTGATTCCAGCCTTTTGAGTTTCCTACTTAGCCCTTAATTATTACATATGCCTCCACAATTCAATATAGTGCCTATTTTGGCTAAAGCAAAGCGATCACAGGGTATCAATGAGCCTTCAAAACCACTGGTCTTGCTGATTTCACTAAAAACACTTAACACCTTGCATAGTACAAGAAAATTGTGTAATGAGAGAGGTAAGTGAACTGTGAACAAAGTAAACATATCATTCTAGTTCTCCTTGGAGCAAAGTTTTCATAAGACAAAAATGAAAACATATTGCAATAAATGTCTAGATAATAGAGGGAACCTTGCAAATAAGTGCTGGAGTCTTGTTGACTCTTCCTTCATAAGCAAATAGTATCTTTCTAATCCCACACCCATTCTGACCCTCATCAGTGCACATTAGTTTCCTATTTTCTGTGACGCTGTTCTCACCCATCATCCCATATAAATCCATAATAATGGTAATTGTTCTTATTCCTAATAATTCTACCCCATGATGATTATCCCCTCATCAGATCCCTTTGGCCACTTACTTCTCATATGACTAATTTGCTGTAGGTTTATAAGCTTTCTTCTAGCAATTTTTGTATTTCATTCTACATTGTCACTGAAGTCTCCTATGCTATAAGTTACTTAGTACAAAATCCAGGACATAGCATTAAAAAATCAGTAAACACCTGATGGGAAAGATAATTTTGTTGACTGGATGATGTCTAGAAATTAATATAATGACATGAACACGTAAGAAATAGATTCTTTTTTTTTAATTTTTTTTTAAAGTGTTTAATTTTTTGGCCATACCACACAGCATGTGGGATCCTTGTTCCCCCACCAGGGACCGAACCCACGCCCCCCGGCACTGGAAGCGTGGAGCCCTAACCACTGGACTGCCAGGGAAGTCCCCCAGGTTCTTTTTTTTAAGCATTCAGAACCTACTGTGAATAAGCACTAACAAAGAAACCAGGGATACAAGATTGGATGAGACATGGATTCTTCTCTGTGGATATGTTAAGACTAATGTGGAAGCACCTACATCCTGCATAGACTAAAAAACATGAGGATGGTGGTGGAAATACAAGTGCTACAGGAGAGCTGATAAAGAAGTTCCCCTGCATTTTCAGAGAAGCAGGAAAGGTTTCACGGACAGCTAACAATTGAACCTGGTCTCAAAGACTGAAAACATTACAGGCCAAAGAGAGAAGCCTGGCTAAGCCATTCTGGACCAAGAAATAAATAAGTGAAGTCAAAGGTTCAGCATGAAGTTTAAGTTGAATTTGGAGCAGGAAGCATAACTGGTTATTGGGTCAGAATTTATAGAAGATTCTTCCAACTTTAACCTACAGTTATAAATTGTTTCTTTTCTTAAATTTTCATCTAGGGGAAGACTTAAAGTAAATTTGAAGTTACATATATATAATATTTCTATTATACATAAGCAAATGTATGTACCCCAAACACGAAAAAGTTCATATTTAAGAGCAAAGAATTCTAAGAACAATACTTTAATGATGATTTTCTTCCCTAAAAAGGAAAAAATAAGTTTATGTACAATCTACACAGATTCAAATTTTTCATCTGTAATCATCCAGCCTATGTATCTATACCTGTACATTCATGCATTGTTTTCTCACTTTGGTTTTGCTCTTCAGAAGTCCAAAGCCTTTCTGATTCCTGATTCTTTGTATGCCATTTTTTCCCCCTGTCTGGAAGATTTTAGAATTTTCCTTTCATCATTAATGGTTTGAAATTTCCCAGTAAAACACTAGGCTTGGGGTTCTCTTCATCATTTCTAGGAACGTTTCTTGAAATATTTCACTGTGATTTCCTTCCTCTTTTCTCTGCCTCTTTTTCTGAGTCATCCAGTCTTTTCATACAGAAGGAAATAAAGATTCTGAATTTGACAGATAAAACATTTATACATACATTAATATAGTATTTACAAAATTTAATATAAATGTATACAGTATATAATTTATAAAATGTAATATTTATAATGTACATATATTTTTGCAAGAATCACTTTTGTGATATACTCCTTAATCTTTAAGATTTATACATGTATTTTATCAGGTGAATGTATTTTCAAATAATATTATTAGTATTTTTTAGATTATCAAATAAATAAAACTTTTTCCCTATGCTATTTTACTTCAGATCAATTATAAATTACGAAGTATAATTTTGTAAAACTTACATGATCTTAGTTTCCATATAATAAACATTTTCTATCTATTGGTTGTGGCCAGTGATAAAATACAGCAACAGTGATCCATTAAAATGATCATTTTAAAGTGACCACCGTGATTTTAAGTCTAGTTTTAAAACATGCCCCTTTGGGAACAAATTGTTTCAGGCTTCAGTTAAAAATGCACAAGTTAGGGGCTTCCCTGGTGGCGCAGTGGTTGAGAGTCCGCCTGCCGATTCAGGGGACGCGGGTTCGTGCCCCGGTCCGGGAGGATCCCACATGCCGCGGAGCGGCTGGGCCCATGAGCCATGGCCGCTTAGCCTGCGCATCCGGAGCCTGTGCTCCGCAGCGGGAGAGGCCACGGCGATGAGAGGCCCGCGTACCGAAAAAAAAAAAGAAAAAAAGAAAATGCACAAGTTAGTATGTGTGACTCCTGACATTCTCTTACCTACAGAGACTCAGGGTTTTTAATCTGACATTAATGCTGAATATTTTAGGAAGTACTCAAACTTCTAGAAATTGTACATGGAATTTTGTGTGTATATACATTTAACAGGGCTGCAAATACCTGGCTTTCATCATATTTCAAAGCAGTGTGCCCCAAAGAGTTACTGTCCACGGAAATATCCTGGACCTTTCCCTCCACCTGCTTACTAATGAGGCCTTTTCCTTGCCTCTGGGTGTTTCTTTCTTCCCCTCATTATCTCCTCCTCTGACTCCCAGTGAAGAGAGGTTTCCTCTACCCCAATCCTAACAACAAAAAGTTCCTTTAATTTTCCATTACCTGTCATGAGAATGCATAGCAATGAGGCTTAAAGACCATATAGGACATAGGTTCCATTCTGAAAGGTCCTGGTACCTGAACATAAAGACCTATAGTCTTAATTCACCCAAAAAAAAAAAAAAAAAAAATTAAAGATGTGCAATAACCTATGAGCTCGGGACTTCCCTGGTGGCAGAGTGGTTAAGAATCCGCCTGCCAATGCAGGGGGACACGGGTTCGAGCCCTGGTCCGGAAAGATCCCACATGCCGCGGAGCAACTAAGCCCGTGCGCCACAACTACTGAGCCCACATGCCACAACTACTGAAGCCCTCACGTCTAGAGCCCATGCTCCACAACAAGAGAAGCCACCACAATGAGAAGCCCGCGCACCACAACGAAGAGTAGACCCCGCTTGCCGCAACCAGAGAAAGCCTGTGCATAGCAACGAAGACCCAACACAGCCAAAAGTAAATAAATAAAAAATAAATAAAAACCAAACCAAAACAAAAAAACCTATGGGCTCTCCAATGAACAGCTCTCCCTCTCCTGCTTCTAAAAGGAATACATGTATATTCTTAAATGAATGACACATAGGCGTAAGGGCATCAGTCAAATAAACACAAGATTAGTATGAATCACATACATCAGAAAATTAGACACATACCAGAGTTATTTCAGAGATTTAGTAGCAACTGTGATTGGAATGTCAGATAGTCTAAAAGCTACCACTTGTAAGTAAGATGCTTACAAAGTTGAATCACTAGAGTATTTTAATGCATGGGTGTTTAAGGAAATGAGCTGTTTTCTTCCAAATCTTGAATTTGAAGAACTCATTTTTTATGCAATCACTTATCAGTTCATACCTGAAGTTTAACATCATAAATTAAACCTCAAAGAAGCAGTGATCAACATGTCAAATAAGAACAGCAGTTAGAAGAGGCTTTTAAATTATTGCTTCTTGAGGGAATGTCAAGTATCAAAATGGTTCTCATTCTTTATCACTGTGGTAAATAACATCAAACCAAACAGAAATATTAACAGAACTGCCACGTGTTTTTAGTTTGTTTGCACTTTTCACTTGTGATAAATGGAGAGGTTCATTTCTGGTAGCACGTAGGTCTCACCATGGAATGTCTCTGCATCCTGCATGGCTCCATTTGACACCCACAGGCTGGGTGCTTCCCACATTCCTCCTGATTTGCTGCCTTTTTCTTTTACTACATTGTATTATTTATATTATTATCATCACTATTATTACATCTCTCACTGCTACTTAATATCAGGCTACTTTTTCTTAAATGCCTGTTGGCTACTATACAGTGGTGGCTTCCTTAAATAATTAAAAATAATTTATTCTCACAGTAGCTTTGGGAGTGATTTTATTTTGCAGATGATTAACAGAGGTCCCGAAAGGTAAAGTTATTGACTATGGACACACAGACAGAATATGATAAAATTGCAATTTAGACTTATTCTGATTTCAGAGACTTGACTTTTCTATTATATTAGTCACCAGTCCCCTTTCAAAATAGACTCTTAATAATCAGTTACTTAAACAAATCAAATAAAGAATCTCTTCCATTCCTTCACCTGAAATTCGATACAAATAAATTTGTGACAAACCAATCCTGGCTGGCACGGTGGGCAAGTAGGAGGTATTCGGTAAACCCAAGCGCTTACAGAGGGGAAGAAAAATCCTGACTAATCTTGCAAGAAATATGAGGTTTCACCTCTTAGATAAGGCTGATAATTCTCTTTTAGGAGCTAACAAATTATTGTGAGTTTTCTGAAGATTTCATAAAGACAAAGAACAAGACTTCTGCGTTTTCTTTTCTTAAAGAAAAAATGAAGTACTGTACAAGACTCCATAGATGATGCTTCAGCCCAGCATCTATTCTTTCCGGCAGAGCCTTCTGTAGAGTTGCTCCACTAAGGGAAATTACCAGTCATTTATCATTGCCTCCTTCCTGCTTGCCGGGGCCTCACAACCCAGCTGACAGCCTCCGCCATCTGTTCTCAGATCATAGTCGGGGACAATAATTACCTCGGAACAACAAAGCAACGCTCTTTGTGTTTATTATTATTATTATTTTTTTGCCGTTACCATATACCAACCTCATAAACACACTGTGTGGTATTTCATTAATTTAATCACTCATATCACAAACTCCTTTCTGTTGGGGAAAAATATCAATTTTCTGAAATCTCACACAACGTACGTATTTAATTACTTTTGACCATATGTTTAGGCCTGGAACGTTTGCATAGGATAAAGACAGGATTCAAAGTTAGTACCCTGAGACAGCTAATGTGGAAACTTGAGCTCTGGAAGAATGCCTGTCACCTCAGCAGGTGACAAAATGTAGTCAAACAATGACATTCATTTTACACTTACTGAGTAGAGAGGGCTGTGTGTGAAGAAAGGAAGAAGGGACACGGAAGGAAATTCCAGACACCTGATGTCACTGTCCTGCCCCGGAGCAAGCACTGCAGGGAAGAGCTGGTTTGAATGTGCAGCTACGTGGAATCTTAACTGCACTTCCCTCGTTCATAAAGTGGGGCTGACAGCCATCCTACGAACTTCCCAGGGCGGCTATTAAGACAGTAAAGCGTAAGAGGTGCAGTCTAACTCTCCTTTACCAACCAGCATCCCAGTGGCCCCTGTGGTGAGAGACACAAGCATATGAAGTCTGAATGTCACAGGGGCTTTGAGTTCCTGTGGCTCCAAACACACACTGAACGCAATCCCTCCATCACGTGCCTAGAATACCAGCATGCTATGGGTACATTTCCAAATGTTTTGTTGGTTGTTTAAATAAATAATTGAATTTATCTAGTTATGAGAGGTAGGTCATTTAACTGGTATTTTAAGAATATACTTTCAGAAAGGAATCACCGAGAGATCATGGCTCTACCCAGGGTTCTCCTAAACAGATTTTTGCCATAATTGAGTTTATAAAATGCATTAGCGCAAACAGCATAAAATGCCATTGTAACATTTTACTACCCTCAACATTCTGCCTTGGTTATTACCTTTGGGTTCTCAGACTGATGTACAGAAAAGGGAAATGGATGAAGAATAAACAGAAAGAACTACTATATATATATATATATATATATATATAAACAGAAGGAGAACTACCTCTCCTTCTACCGTGTCATGGTAGAAGAACCATAAGGCTTCTTATATCTGCTGGGATTCATCTATTATCCTAAGATACTTCCATAAAGCCATGAATTAGTGGTAGAATGGATAAATCTCATGAAGCTGTTCGCTTGAAAAAAGAAGTCTAAGACACGTTACTTCTTTTGGAACCTGCGCTCGTGAATATCCTTTTCTCGCTCCTGGATCTGAATAATAGCACTACCAGGGTGTTATGCTATCCTGATAATTAGAACCACGGAAAGTTACCATGCTTCCCCCACGACGCCGAGAGGAAGGAGAAGTGGGAGGGGGACACTGACATTCCACAGGGCTGGTAAAAGTTTCTGTGAACAGCAAGGATCGAGGTGCTTTTCTCAGCCATGTGTGGATGCTTCAGGAGCAAAGGTCTCAAAAACCATGCAGTGCAAACATCCGTAGTCAGTGCCTTAGGGAGATCAGATTACCAGTTTACAAAGTGTACGTACTTCTGAGCTACACCTTTCAGGGTAATTCTTCCCTATTTCAATTGTTTTGTTTTTTCATCCCTGTTTCTCTGTAGAGAAAATAAGATTTCAAATATAAATGTCACTTTTGAGATGATAATTGTTGCCAAAGGCTCAATGCAATCTGTTGCACCTGGGCAGAGGGGGCGATGAGAAGAGAGGAGAGAGTAAGAATGGATAAAAAAGCAGGCAGTTTTATACGTGGATCCGAAAAAGGGATGCGTTTTGCATCTGATATGAGGGGAAAGGGACTGCCAAGGTGATAAAAAGTGAATAAAATGGCAGTCTGAGATTCAGAATTCTTCACAACTGTGCCTGGGGGTGAGGAGAGGCGTGTGTAGGGCTCTTATTCAACACTCAAGTGGTAACTTTTATTGTTATTGATTGTTGTCCTATTTTTACTTTGAACTGGGTTGGGGGTGAGTGGAATAGACACCATGCATAGATTTCTGTCACCCGAGTGCATCCCTGCTACGTTGTAAACCACACGAGGATATGTAAGGTCTACCGTCCTCTCTTCTGTATCTTCAGGGCCTACACACTAAGATGTGTTGAATGAATGACTGAATGGCTTATAAAGATTTTTCTTGCTTGCTTTAATAAGAGAGTTTATTCGCAGAGACTGACTGACCTAAGCCACCACAGTCCACCCGTCATAGGCTGTTCCCACAGTGCCCACATACAGTGCGTGTGCTATAAACACCCTCCTTTCTTCTTGCATAGTGATATCATCCAAGAGCTTCCAAAAGCAGAGTGTAAGTGGTAGGCCACTATCAACACACACACATTTTAGCTGAGGAATAAGGTCAAAGAGCCTTAACAGAAATTACTTTATCAAGTAAATTAGTGGCCCATATCACTGTAGGCAATTCTGAGTCTCTGACTAGATGCGATATGACAGGATAACACGGAAATGGTGCAGGATCTGAAAAGAGTGAGTTGGGAAACATGGCCATGACAGCCTTAGATGTCTGGGGCCATAAGGAAAGCCCTACATAACTGAACCAATTGAGCACACCTGGAAAAAGAAGACAGGCCGCAAATAATTGGGCACGAAAAAGGGTCCCGAGATAGGATGGCTTGGGCAAAAGTGGAAGAGAGAATGGAGTCATCAAAGAACAAATTTGCCCATTATATTATTTTGATGAAGGCTGTTTTGGTATTTATAAATCTGTTATTTATGAGTGGAAAAGGGAAAACAACACAAGTAAATTTTCCTTGAACAGTTTCTGGCAAGCAGTCTTAGGAGTTTTAGTTTCTACATCTGCATGATTTTGGCTGCTGCATAAAAAGAAATGTCCTTTTAATTTTTGTGTTTTTTTCTGAATGGGGCATACTTGGCACCATGTGCATGGCATCCTGCATGTGCATAAAACTAAATCAATCATATTTTCCAGGAGTAATGAAATAAGAGAAAGACAGCCAAATCTGTAAACGCATTGAGAGCATGTGGGCCTCCATAATGGCAATATCATAACTTGATGTCCTTTAAAGACATAGATTCAGCATTTAAAAATGCTGAAATGATCAACTTAATCAAAGGCTAAGGCACATTTCTGCCCCAAATAATTGAATTACAATCCATTTTAATTGAAAATTTGCCTAAAATACTTGGGACAGAAAATAGCAAACAGGTTACTGCCAAGATATCCTGGACCATGATTTTTGTTCATGGTTTTTCTCATTGTTTTGTGGTAGTGTACATAGTGAATTCTCAAGAAGTCAAGAATCAAACGTCAATTTGTGAATTATTCAAATTGTTGTTCATCTCAAGTCTTCCCTTTTTCTGCCTATTAACATTTTTATGACTATTGGCCCACTAGGAGTGGTTAGAAAAATCAATATGAAGATGAATTTACATGCACTATTTTCATCACCATTAAAATTTTGGTTACATTTCAAGGTTACAAGAGAAGCCAAAAACAAATTCCAGCTGTCTGAATTTTGGTAGCTTTTTACTAAACAGCAACTAAAATACTTCCTACTATAATAAATTCATTAAGGGAAATAATTCCTGAAACATTTTGTAATTTTACAAGTGCACTGAATCAATGGCATATTTAATTAAGTTTTTGGAAGCTTTACATTTTATTTTATGAATTTGCTTTCATATTCAAGTAATTATGAATGGCTTTTGAGGGTAAATGATCTCTCCAAGATTTTTTTTCTGTAAGGTAGAAAATAACTGTCATTTCCCCCTAAACATTAAATTAATGTTATTAGAGTACATTTACCATTGCTTAGTCCATAACATTTAATATAAATTTCTCTGAATTCTGTGTAATTAGGCTGTAATTGTGAAATGAAATGTTAAAGTATAATATTTCCAAAACACAACGATTCATGTATAATTAGATACTGATTAAGGGAGTAGATTATCTGGTAAACCAGTTTTTTCTTTGATTGCCTGATTTTTGGAAATTCCTGAGGCAGTTATTATATGCTGTGATTGGGCTTTCAATATTTACTAAAACTTGTAACATCAGGCAGGATGACCAAACAGATTACATATTTAGACTAGCTGGGTCATTTACATCTCAGCTGAAAGAAGATAACAGGAGGCTCTCATGTATTTCTACTACTTCTCTTAGTTAACAGGCTAATTCCTTAGTTTTCACTTGAATGGAATTAAATTTCCTTTTTAGTCCTGTTCTCGGTTGGCAAAAAAGACACTACACTAGAGATACATCAAGATTATAATTACAATAGTTGCAAGGACTGTTTTGATAAATATTCTTAACCTGAAAAGTACCAACCATCGGATAGTTAGAAAATGTTTAATCTTTTTGTCATGAAAAGACAAATGAGATGATTCAAAAATTTTAAATAAATTAGTAACAATGCCACAAAATTTATACCATTTATTTGTATGATTTCTTGTAAGAAACAGAAATGGTTTCACTAACCTTTCAATTTCCAAAATATTTCAGAATTGTTCAGAAAAAATACAGTGTAATGTATGATATTCAGGATAATTATTGTATTATGTGGCATTTTATTGCCTTAAATATCATATAGTGAATAAGTCTGTTCATTGGTTGAAAGAAAATAAAGTTGCTTGAATTACAGACTATTAACTATATAATGAATAAACCATCTTCACTTCTATTAATCATTAAGAACAAAAAATGCCTTTCTGGTTTACAACTGAATATTGTGTATATTTGGTGACATCAAGAACGATTTTGAACAAAGAGAAAAATAGTATTTAAAACAGGTGGAGTCCTTCTCAGAGGTTAGGAACAAGCCTCAACCCCTTTCTTTATCCATTTACACACCTATCACTTGTGAATTTCTCTAAACTGTTTCGGTAGCAGTGAATGGGTATCACTTTTTATTGGCATATGAATAAGAACCTAGGCTGTGTTTGACTTGTCCCAGTGAGTACTTAAATGAGCCAAGTACCTCCTTCATGTACAGTTTTGATGAGTCCCCTGCTCCATCACAGTCTCCATCTTCCGTTGCCTCCATCTGTAATGTGCCCTTACCTTACAGACACCTGGACACCCTTATACATTAGCTGTAGTTGGCAGATAAACTAGGATGTCACAGGGTTTGGGTGACTATTTTCTAAGTACAGTATTATAAAACTATTATAAACTCAGTTATACAGTTTATAAAGACTATTATAAAACTTACTGACAGAAAGAACATGTAAATGTGAAGTTGAGAAGCAGTAAAGAGGAAAGAGACAACCCAGTGGGTCAAATGTCTAATGGGATGAATAAGAATGAGGATAACAACAGAATTCCCATCAGGATAATTCAATATTTCAATGGTTCCCAAGTATTTTTTATATAACCTAAATGTGTTTACAAAGACTTCTTGATAGAGTTATGTTTAGCACCGAACAGGAAAAGGAAACTGTCAGGTGAGTATCAGACGGAAGTAATAAGGTGGACTACATGTACAAATACCCCAGAGACCTCTCCCACAGCTGCACAAATGCAGCGACATGCGCAAGAGCCCTCACTTGAGCGGCCAAGCTTACCATCTACTCTGCAACATAACAGCCTTAGAGCAATTAGCACTGTTTCCGGCTTCTTCAGACTGATGGAACTATCTGAAAATCATCAGAATCTACCTTCTAGACGACTGACAGTATGCAAATGTACATTTTGATTGAAGCATTTTTACTTAGTATACCACACATTTAATTAAATGCCAGATAACGTAAGAAGTTATTCATATTCATCTTAGTTTTAACTTTATTATAAAGGTGACTTTACTTCCAAATGACTGAAGTGTAACCTTCACTTAGGTTTATTTGATTTTATCTCTCTTCCCACTAGTTTAATGGAAAGAAGAAAGCTAGTTTTTCTTTCCTTCAACCTTCTGGAATTGCAGATTCCACTTGCTTCATTCTGAGAGAAACCAAGTATGAGGAAACCTTCTTGAATGACTCTTGGTATCTTTTTTTTCAAATATGCAGGTGAACAAATTAAAACATTTGACAGAATAGTTTCCAAAAATTAAACTTAGTCTGAACATTTTTCCCCAAGAGTAAATCTATGTGAAGAATTACTGTTATTTCTGTTACTTCTAAAGATGGATGGAGATTCTATGGCCCTTGGGACACCCAAGTATAGATAATTTACAACATTTGCCCGACAATTTCAAGTATTTACCTAGTCAAATGCAAATACTTCACTTCCTAGATTTGACTTTTATTCAACGTTTTTTGCAAATCTGCTATACTATGATCCCATTTCTTGTGAAAAAAAGAGAAAATTTTCTGTGTGTGTGTGTGTGTCCAAGCAACTAAAACGTTCTTTTTGGAAAAAGCCAAAACAAAGTATCTTAACTATTTCCAAGCTTTCACACTCCCTCTCTCTTTCTCTCCCAAATATTTTCCCATTATTTTTATGATTACTTTTTAAACTCAGTTTATTATAGTGCTTGAGATGTAGCATGTACTGAAAAATGTTTACTGAATTCAGTTTAAGATAGAATCAGGTCATCATCCTGTAGTCACTGCAACATCCCATAGAAATAAAACAGTTTTTTATAAATTCAATTAGTAGATGATAACCCTAAATGAGAAGTTGTAAACACATAGAATTTCAGAACTGTGAGAGACCTAAGACCACCTCTCATCACTTTGTTCTTTATACCATTCAGCAAATGTGAACATTGAAATCCAGTGATGCTAAGTGATATATTTGGGGAACATACATCATTAGCTTGAGATCACACACACCATGAAACCTTGAATAACAGTAAAATGACTATTCAATGTCATCACTACAGATCAAGAAAAAAATTCAGTTATGATCAAAGACCAAATTCAGCTTGCCTCTGGTATGTTTCTACCAGGAAAAAACAGAATTTGGAAATTGCATTTGTTTAGAGAATATCATGGCCAGGTTCTATATAAGGTCTTTTTAAACCTATTTAATTTTTATGACAATATTTGAAGAGTACATGGCAGGCAATAGAAGCTCAAGAATACTGAGCTTTGGGCCCTCAGATAATAGGACAAATTTACGTTTAAACAAAACTTTCTCATTTCAAAAAATGACTGCTATGCTCTGAATGTTTGTGTATTCCCAAAATTCGTAAGTTGACATCCTAATCCCTAAAGGTGATGGTAATTAGGAGGTAGAAAGTTTGGGAGGTGATTGGGTCGTAAGGGTGGAGCCCTCATGAATGGGATTAGTGCCCTTATAAAAGGGACCCCAGAGAGCTCTCTTGCCTCTTCTGCCATGTGAGGATGCAATAAGCAGTCTGCAACCTGGAAGAGACCACTTATCTAACCATGCTGGCACCTTGATCTTGGGCTTCCAGCCTCCAGAACTGTGAGAGGTACATTTCTGTGGTCTACAAGGTGCCCAGTCTGTGGTATTTTGCTATAGCAGCCTGAACAGACTAAGGCACTGACTTTACCTCGACCTTTCAGATAGTGATCCATTCATCCATCTTGGTCTTCCTCTCCAAATTTCTCAAAACTGTCAGCCTGAGTCCTCCCCTTTCCTCTCCGATTCATTGAAATTGGGCTGAAAGTGGTCTTTTGGGCCTACTACCCTGAAACAGATACTACAGTTTTGATTTTAAGTAACCTGCCTTCTACATTTGATGTTGTCAATCATCTTGAAACTCATTACCTACTTGGGTTTCACGACGACACATTAGCCTTCAACTCATGGAATTCTGCTTTTATTTCCCTCCATGGTTGATATTTCACCTATGTCCGCCCACAAATGCAAGTTCCCTTTTCTCGTCCTTCCCCCATGGAAACATACCGGAGGCAATACCAGTCGGTCCTCAGCCTTGATTTGTCCCCCTATATTAATAGCACTGACTCTTCCGCTGCACACTCCCTAAATGCTGGTTTTCTGTAGGGTTCCATTCTTGCACTACTCTGCTTACCCTACATCTTCCCTGAAGATCCCATGTACTCTCTTGATTTCAGCTCTCACTTGCACATTGATATCTCCATGCCACTATCTTCAGACCAGCCCTCTGAGATTCTGATGTCACATCTAGCTACCAAGTACACACCTCATGCACAATATGGCAATCAAATACTCAACATCTGTTCTTCTGGAACTTTCTCTCCTTAGCAGCATCACAAAGTCAACTATTCTAGAAATATGAGTCAATCTTGACTCCTTTCCTACCCTCCTTCAATATCTAATTAACTGGATACTTATTCCTATATTCCTATTCCTATTTGTTTCTACAAACCATCCCTACCTCACCATCCCAACTCCCATAAACCCTCTTCATCTCTACTGCATCTGAGCAGTCTCCAGAATCTGGTTCTTGCCATCTTCCACATGGCTGTCGGCACAACAGAGCAAAAGTGCCAAGTCTTACTATGTCAGTTCTCCTCTAAACACCCTACCCCTTACTTTATTGCTTGGGAAATTAGACATTTGATAAACATTTGATGAGTTAATTCACGAATAATAGATTATTTGCATGAATTTGAGTGGTGAAATATATAGTCAGTCACTTTGTGGCATTAATAATACAAATGGCATTATTTCATTCTTTTTGTGGCTGAGTAATATTTCATTGTGTGTGTGTGTGTGTGTGTGTGTGTGTATGACATCTTCTTTACCCATTCATCTGTCAATGGACATTTAGGTTGCTTCCATGTCTTGGTCATCGTAAACAGTGAGCAGCTGAACTTTCTGAAGTCAACTCACGTCGCTTAAAATCACAATGCTAATTTGCTTTTCTAGGTAGATGCCTCTGTTTGTCCTGCTTCAATTTGGCATTTACTTGACATATTTTAATCTATATTAAAATTGAGATAAACCTTAAATGATATTTTGCATCTATTGAGGGGCTATTTTTCATATTTGCTCTCTGAGAATATCAGAAGTGCTCTTGTAGATTATGTGAACAGATTCTTCAAGTAAGTCCTTGAAAAAGTCTACTTATTGTCAAAGACACTAGCATAAAGCAGCATGTTAGTGCCTTAATGCCTGGAGACTTGCATAACTAATGCACACACAAGCACACGTACTCACACATTCATACATACTCATGGCACTCCTGCACATGTAGACAAGGTGAATTAAGGCAAAGATGGTTTAAATTATACTTTTGGTACAAGATTTGGGAAACGTGTACAGTATATTCTCCTATCTAGCATCTCATCTACCACATCATTCATTCCAAACCTTTCCTCACGTAAGTGAAAATGCATGAGTTTTAGTGTGTACATTAAGTTCCAGCTGAGACTATCAATCTTACACTCATGAACATTTTCTTTCCAGAGCTTTTGTTCTTATAAATAATAGAGGTAACATAAAAGGTATTGAACTGTGGAAATGGCTTGCTTCTAGGGAAAAAAGCTACAAAAGCTTACAAAAGAAAAATAGGCAACGTTAGGTAATTCAATACAGTGAGAAATAAGAGTAGAAATGGATCCTGAGACTGAGTCTGTGAGAAGCCTGCCTGATTTTTTTTTAAATGAAAGGAGCTTTTGCAGTAATTGTAAAACTAATGTACAATTATTTTTAAAAATCAATCAATATGGTTCTGAATAAAAAAATCAGGTAAAATGTATCCAAAACTCTATGTTCTATCACCTACATGGTGATAACTATTGTTAACATTTTGTTATCTTTTCAAATTGCTTTATGAGGACACACACACACACACACACACACACACGCAATCCCAATTTTTCATAGGTGTATGATTCCCATTTTGTCTAAATTTATATTATGGGCACCAATCACTCTTGGTTTTCTGCCTTCATTATTGCAACAATTTCATACTCTCTTTTACCTGAATTCTCTTATCTTCCAGTGTCTAAATATTTAGGTAACCCAAGGCTTAGCCCTTAAATGTCTATACTGACCTTATCGATAAAAACAGTCTCATAGTTTTAAATCAATTTATAGACCAAAGTTTCCCAAATATATACCTCTATTTCTGAACTTTGCCCTTGAACACCACCTTCATATATTCAGTTGCCAAGACAACATTATTTATTGGGTGGCTGATGTGCATATCAAATTTAACCTGTCATTCCCTCCCCAGAATACACAGGCTCCCTCCCAAGCTCGCCCCCTCCCATTCCTCAAGATTGACAAGATCCATGAGGAGGTTAATTCACTCTTCCAGGCTGGAGATCATGGTGAGCTGAGCTGGGAAGGTGCCAACCAGGATGGGGAGAGGGAAGATGGATTCTAATGAATGAATTCCCTCTATGATACAGAAATACAAACTTGGAAACATAAAGCAATCTTATAAATTACTTTACCCATTTTTTTTTTTTTCATTTTCGGTTGAGGAAGTGATGTCTAGAGAGATGAAATGACTTTGTAAATTTATACATCCAAACTCCTTTCCAACACTGTCTCTGTCCCCTTCCGGAAAGAATTACTTTAGTTAGCCTCCAGAGCGATTTCCTAGATTAACTCAAACACAGCTAGCACTCACATTTTAACTAAAAAACTATAATGATCTATAATGCAGGTGTTTATATCATGATGGCATGGCTTACTAATAACACTTTCCTATTGTCCTTAAATGTTATACAACGTACTTCCAACTGTACTCTAGTTTACCTTTAAATATTTGAGCAATATTTAAAGATTTCACTTAATATTTAGTGTGATTCTAGAAAAGGTTTAATTCATTAAATTATTCCTTGGTATCTAGCTTTGCAATTCAGGCCCTTACAGCTGCAAGCTTTCTCGGGTATCCATCCATCTCACTGATGCTCCTGAGAGCCCAGCAGTACCAGAACGCATAAACACACGAGAACACGTGATTCTCTGTGCTCATATTTATTAGAAGTTTAACAACATATATACGTTTCATAACTCATCTTCTTTACTAATTAGGTAGCAAATCTCATTCCCTACAAATGACTTGGCAAAGAGACCTAATAAGAGAATGAAGGGACAGGATAGTTTTAGCAGCTCTCCTAATACAGATTCTTGGTTATAGTCCTGTCTGTGAAGAGAAATTTGGTAAGTTCAAAATAATTCCTTAATGAGATTTCTTAAAAAGAAAAGAACAGCCTCCTTAATTGTTTTATAGAGCAATGATAAAATTAATCCAAATGATCATTTTCCTTTTTTTCTAGCATATATTTGCAACTTAATGATTAGTTGTGAAATTTAAATGCTACTGAAATGGTATTGCCAAAGAATTTCTAATTAAAGTGCACTTTCTATTCACATTTTCTAGGTGACTTATGGGCCAATGACTCCATTCTCAGTTAGTCAAAAATCTGTAGAGGCATCAGTTCATTTTTCAAGAAGAAAGATTACCATGCTCTCTTCGAAACTGTTCAAATGTAAGCACTCACTTTCAGGTTGATCAGAAAAGTTGGCCAACTATGAGGGGTTCTTTTTATAACTTTGAAGCAGTAATGAGTTACAATTGCTGATTTAAAAGACTAAAGTCATAACCATGCAAATATCACAGTCTGAAATCAGTGATACAGGGTTATTTTTAAAAATGCCAACATGTATCAAAAATTTAAAAATGGATTAAACTATGTCATGTAAAAAGTATACTCCTCTCCTGTAAATAACAGATCAGTAATGGACACACTAACAAAGAGTCAATTTAAAATCTGACCATGAAAACTAAACAGAAGAAGAAAGTAAGGATTAAGATAGAGATCGTTTGACTGTGGTGGGGCTGACCAGTGAACCACAGTATGCATGTATGCGGCTCCATTTTCTATGTTTCCATCTGTTACTCCAAATGCCAACAGGATTCTGGGGAATAGTTATCTATTTTGAAAATGCCATGCTCTTTGCACGTTTTGACACTCTGATGACTTACATTTTGTCAACTGAGCACTGGAAGATTGTTCCTTTATACTGCCCTGGAGTGGAAGGAGGGTAGCTAAAGGTGACACACAGGGGCCACATGCAGGAGGGCTGTGTTTTAACTCAAAGATTTTAGTTTTAACTGAGGAATAAGTCATTCTCAATTCCAAATCTTCCAGAAAAAATCTGTCCTCTAACCATATTTGAAGACAAAAGTGAATCATGTAGCTAAAATGTCTAAGCCATCATAAAAGCATCCAAACAAGCAAAAGTTAAAATACTCACATAACTCCTCCCCCAAACATCCTAAAACAGTGACCTTTAGATCAGAAATGCTTGTGCTCCAGATAATCGCATGCTTGCCAACCTCCCTCCTCCCCTTCTGCCTCCCTCCCTACCACCCACCCCCTTCATCCAAATGCAAGCACATCCGAACTGCTTTTTGCTGTTTAGGGGAACTGAGAGGCAACATTTTAATTGGTGCTCCCTAATCCAAATAATTATTTGCTCATCTTTTCTATCCACATTTAGATTTCAGTAGTTTGTTTTTTCATTCTAAGGAATTAAGAAAAAAAATTTTTCTCATTTGTATGATTAGACATTTTAGAAGACTCAGAATCAAAATGAAAATACTCAAAGCAATGCAATTCCAACCTGAATTAGTGGGTTTTTCATTTCTTGGGAAACATATCTGAACAAAACATCGCTGATTTCAGAAAAAGTCTAGGGTGCATGCTAGCTTACATGTTTGATATTCTTTCGGAAGACTTCATTGAAAAGACAGATAGGAAAATTATTCTCTCTGATTAAGACTGGGAGGAAAGCATGGGATGAGAAAACAGGCAGAATATGGCATGTTGCCTCATTAATATTCCACAATATTTTGATTAAAAAAAATTAAGTCTCAGCATGAAATTTATCTAAGAAAAATATCTGTGCTACTTCCCAGTTACCTGGTGACAGTAAACTATGGTATGATTATTTTGAAACTCTGCTGCGTCCTTAATATCATTGGAGCTGACACCAGCATTTCCCTCATCAGTGGTCCCATTAGCCATGAGATAATGATAATTCTACACACAATAATGATGATGGCCTTCCGTTTCTGAATGCTTACTATGTGCCCGATCTTATGCTGAACACTTTACATGCATATTATCATTTTTTCAAACAGTATACCCTGAAGCAGATTTAAAGAAAAGTGTTGGTCAAAGCATGACTTCCATTTAGATAAGGACTTGGGTTCACATAATCACTTCTAATAACATTCTGCGTTTCTTTAAATCAAAATTCTAAGACCTTGATGTGCTTCTCTTCCAGCAAAATCGTTTGAGCTCCTATTGCTCCCAGCATTAAGGATGTAACACATCCTCTGCTCCCTTCCAGCCTAACTGGGTGTCACGGCCAACTGTCTCTAACGAAGTGAAGACATCTCCCACCTCCCTGTTAACCGATTCAGGACTTGGCTGTGCAGATTTACAACAGACTCTACAATAATTAATTAGGCCTATTTACTTAATTGTATATCATAATACTTTTGTTTTTAATATTTCTTTCTATTGGCTTTTGCTCTATTATTTATGGGTTTCATAAAAAATGATTTGTTAAAGAAAATAAGACTCTATTCCTAAGAAGGGAAGAATCCTAACTTGGCCTTTCTTAGAAATTTCCATCTATGTGCATATGACACTGTACTGTTCTACCGGTTGAAAATATGGCTTATTTTCCCATATGGTGTGTTTCTAGAGAGCTAGACAGGGGTGTTTCAGATGAAGCAGAGCAGGATGGAGTCATTGCTGCTGGGAAACATCCCGTCCACACGGTGAAACATACTAGCTGAAGAAAACATTTGTTGAAACATTATCTATCAGGCAACCTGCTCCCGTGCTGAGAAGCTAATGTTGCCTCTCCTGCACCAGTTAATTCCTTCCAAAAACACATGTAGTTCCAGCCGGGCTGTATCGTTCAAATCATAATCCATCGAGGGACACAAACCTGGAGATGTTTGACTTTTAATATTCAATAGTCCGATCTCTGATAGATTTCCTGACTTACCCTAAAGAACATAATTCTTCTTTCAGATCTATGCTGCAGGCAAAAGGCACAATTTGAGGAACAGTGTGTTTTCTACTACCTAAACTCACATGTACAACAAAAAGCACCACGATGAGGATTTTGTAATCCTTGCTACCACTATAACTATGACAAATGGCACTAATGTTTGCAATGACCAAATTAAGCAGTAGACGTGGACCTACTATTCCCCAAGAAAACATTCTCTATATTCTTATCCATTTTATATTTCTTAACATCTTTTGAGAAGAAACATTTAAAGTGTATTTAGTGATAAATAAAAACAAAATCCAAGTTAAAACTGTTAATTTCTTAACACAAATTTCATTCCCAAGCTGAATAGTCAGTTGGTTGGTTAGTTCATATTTTCTCCGTTATGACGTTTCTCTGTGGCACTAGTGATCTGGATTTCTTTAAAAGAAAGTTTGTTTATCCTGAAAGTGAAATAACTTAATAGGCTTGGTATGTTTTTATTTCATAACAATCTAACTTCGCTGAGTTAACAAGGGCACATTGCTCTTCCCTAGTCCATATGTAACTGGAGGTGATTTCCTCTCTGTTACTCTGGAGGCTACCTCTTATTATAATTAACCTACTGGAGCTTCCCTGGTGGCGCAGTGGTTGAGAGTCCGCCTGCCGATGCAGGGGACACGGGTTCGTGCCCCGGTCAGGGAAGATCCCACATGCCGCGGAGCGGCTGGGCCCGTGAGCCATGGCCACTGAGCCTGCGCGTCCGGAGCCTGTGCTCCGCAACGGGAGAGGCCACAACAGTGAGAGGCCCGCGTACCGCCAAAAAAAAAAAAAAAATTAGCCTACTGTACCTAGGGAGTTTCTCTAGGGCCTATAAGGTGGAGGTTTTTGAGGCGTATCAACAAAAAAGAGAGCCAAGAGAAAACCAGAACGTACTTATGAACCATCTAGATGTGAACAACGGCAAGAATACTGCATATTAAACATTAGCAGTTCAACCACACTGGTCTTAGAAATTTGTTAGCTTGAATGGATTTGTGGAATATAAGAAAGGTTATAAACAAATAAGGTAAGCATGTGATTCCAAAGGCTGGAAAATAATCATACAGGTAACCCAAAGGAAAAAGAAAGAAATGAATAATGAAAAGAATGTAGATGTAATGAATTAGAAAGCAAAAGTAGAATACATTTGCAACAAAACCAGAACTAGTAGTAAAAAGGAAAAACTTCATGCTAGTTTAATTTGTATTTTTTCTAAGAGAAAGAAGTCCAAAATAAATAAATAAACAGAGGAGGTTCATTTCATTCCACTGGCTCACCAAGGACAATCACATGGTCCTCTTGCCCCATCTGTAACCCAGTCTGTCACTACTGCAGAGGCAAAATAATGATGTGATTTAAAACCTAGAATCTGGAGTCAAATCTTACAGGTCTGAGTCCTGGTTCTCTCACTTACCAGCTGTGTGACCCTGGACAATTTACTTAACCACCCTTGCCTTACTTTCCATATCTTTAAAATGGGAATAATCACAGAACCTAACTCAAGGTTTTTATGAAGATCTGTTGAACAAAATCTGTAAAGCACTTAGAACCATACCTGTAAACAGAGAAAAAAATATTTAGTCAATAATAATAAACCCCCCTATTTTTCTCTACAGAAGGATGGGAGTTTTTTCATGGACCCCATTGTCTATACTGAAACATCAGACTACTGCTTTTTGTGCAACTCTGACTCTCCTTAATGGCCATTTCATATTGTTTAAAAATGAGTCTACATAGTCTTTGACAGTTCCCCCATCCAAAAGGGTAGGTGTAATTTCTCTCCCTCTAAGTAGGGACCGGCCGTAGTATCTTCTTTTGTTGAACAGAATGTGTTGGAAGTGAGGCTGCAGGGGTTCTGAGATCAGGCATTAAAAGGTGGCCACTTCCAGGGGCTGTTAAAAGCTTCCAGGGGCTGCTCTCTCTTGAGATTCCTGCCCTTGGAATCCATCTACCACATTGCAAAGAAGCCCAGGCCACATGGAGAGGCCACAGTCTCTCACAGAGTGTTCTGGCCAACAACTTCAGCTAAGGTCCCTACCAACAGCCAGTATCAATCACCAGATATGTACAGAGATCTGTTGTACAAAAGTGTCCATAGAGTTTACAACACTGTCATGTATAGTTATAGCTGTTAAGAGGGAGTGAGAGTTAATTTTAAGTGTCAGCTTGACTGGACCATGGATGCACAGAGATTTGGTCAAACAGCATTCTGGGTGTGTCTGTGAGGGTGTTTGGTTGAGAATGACATTTGAACCAATAGAGCGAATAAAGCATGACCCTCCCTGATATGGGTGGGCTTCATCCAGCCTCCTGAAAACCTGAGGGGAACAAAAGGGCTGAGTAAGAGGGAGCTCCACCTGTCTCCTGAGCTGGGAAATTGTCTTTTCTGGCCTTCAGACTCAGGCTGAAATATAGGTTCTCCCTGGGTCTCTAGCCTGCTACCTTTCAGACTGGAGCTTATCCCATCACCTCTCCTGGTGCTCAGGCCTTCGGACTCAGACTGGAACTACACCGTCCATCGACTCTCCTGGGTCCCCACCTTGCTAAATGCAGACCTTGGGACTTCTCAGCCTCCACTACTGTGTGAGCCAATTCCTTAAAATCAATCAATCCCTCTCTCTCTCTCATTCCATGCATATGTGTGTACGTGTATATATATTTGGTTCTGCTTCTCTGGAGCAGGGGTCCCCATCCCCAGGCCACGGACCGGTACCAGTCTGTGGCCTGTTAGGAACCAGGTCGCACAGCAGGAGGTGAGCAGCCGGCAAGTGAGCGAAGCTCCATCTGTATTTACAGCCGCTCCCCATCGCTCGCGGTACCGCCTGGGCTCCGCCTCCTGTCAGATCAGCGGCGGCATTAGATTCTCATAGGAGCGCGAACCCTACCGTGAACTGCGCATGCGAGGGATCTAGGCTGTGCGCTCCTTATGAGAATTGAACGCCTGATGATCTGAGGTGGAGCTGAGGCGGTGAGGCTAGCGCTGGGGAGCGGCTGCGAATACAGATTATCATTAGCAGAGAGGTTGACTGCATAGAGACCATCATAAATCAACCGCTTGCAGGCTCATATCAAAGCCCTATCAGTGTGTGGCAAGTGACAGTTAGGCTGCATCTGGTGGCAGGCTCTTGAGTGGCAGGTGAGTTCATGTACTTCAGTTGTACAGCTGCAGCTGGTGGCAGGCTTTAAGTCAGAACCTGGAACTTATTTTGGTCTGCGTGTGGTCTGCCCGTTATTTTATTTATCACTTCCGTCCAAGCCTCTTTCCCTGCATTGTGCACTTGTCTCAGTCACAGTTTTGGTAAGCCCACAAGCTAACCCTAGCTGAAAGGACTAAAATACAAACATCACTGGAGAGCTTCTTTGAAAAGGGGGAAAGACCCAACGATGAGACAGCGAAAGACTCTAAGACTGCCAACAAAAAGAAAGCTGCATTGAAAAGAAAATACCGAGTCCTACTTAAATTACAGGTTCACTGCAACAGATGGTTCATGTTCTCCAAGCCCGCTTTATATAATATGTGGCGACCAGCTATTCAGCGAAGCCATGAAACCTTCAAAACTGCTTCGCCACATGGACACCAAGCACCCTGCATTAAAAGACAAGCCTTCGTAGTTTTTCAAAAGAAAAAAATCGTGAACACGAAGAACAGAAGCAATTATTGAAGGCCACCACTTCATCAAAAGTGTCTGCGCTGAGAGCATCCTTCTTAGTAGCTAACCACATTGCTAAAGCTAAGAAGCCCTTTACTATTGGTGAAGAGTTGATCCTGCCTGCTGCAAAGACATTTGTCATGAACTTTTAGGAGAGGCTGAAGTTCAAAAGGTGGCACGTGTTCCACTTTGGGGTAGCCCATAACTAGATGAATCGATGAAACAGCAGAGGGTATTAAGGCACAATTGTTAGAGAGGATTAATGAGTCACCGTGGTACGCATTCCAGGTTGGCGCGTCTACCAATGTTGACAACAAGGCAACAATTCTTGTTTCTGTGTGATATACTTTTCAGGACGATGTGCATGAGGATATGTTATGTGCACTTTTGTTGCCAACCAACACCACAGCTGCAGAACTATTCAAGTCTTTGAATGATTACATATCAGGAAAACTGAATTGGTCATTTTGTGTTGGTATATATGCACAGACGGAGCAGCTGCCATGACTGGACAGCTTTGTGGTTTCACTAATTGGGTCAAAGAGTTAGCTTCTGAATGTGAGGCTGTGCACTGTGTCATCCATAGAGAAATGCTGGCTAGCCGAAAACCGTCACCTGAACTTAACAACGTTTTGCAGGATGTGATTAAAATCATCAACCACGTTAAAGTACATGCCCTTAAGTCACGTCTGTTTGCGCAGCTCTGTGAGGAGACGGACCCAGAGCACACACGTCTTCTCTTATACACAGAAGTGAGATGGCTTTCCAAAGGGAGACCACTGGCCAGAGGTTTTGAGTTACAAGAGCCACTCCACAGATTTCTTTTAGAAAAACAGTCACCACTGGCAGCACGTTTCAGTGACACAGAAGGGGTTGCAAAACTTGCTTACTTGTGTGACATATTCAACCTGCTCAACGAACTCCATCTGTCACTTCGGGGGAGAGTGACAGCTGTGTTCAAGTCCACAGATAAAGTGGCTGCATTCAAAGCCGAACTGGAATTATGGGGGTGGCGAGTGAACATTGGGATTTTTGACATGTTTCAAACATTAGCAGAGATTTTGAAAGAGAGGGAGCCAGGGCCTTCTTTCTCCCAGCTGGTGCATGACCACCTAACTCAGCTTTCAAAATAGTTTGAGCGTTACTTCCCAACCACAAAGACCTCCAAACTGGGAAGGAATGGATCCGCACCCCCTTTGTGAATAAGCCAGGCGAACAGACTTCCGTGCTAGAAGAGGATCAACTGCTTGAGATCGCAAATGACGGCAGCCTTAAAAGTACGTTTGAGACAACTTCAAATCTCCATACATTCTGGATTATTAAAGTCAAGGCGGAATATCCTGAGATTGCCACAAAAGCACTGAGAAGCCTGCTTCCATTTCCAGCATCCTATCTTTGTAAGGTAGGGTTTTCTGCAGTGACAGCAACCAGAACGAGATCACGGAGTAGACTGGACATAGCAACACACTTCGGGTGTCACTGTCTCCCATCACCCCCAGATGGGACCATCTAGTTGCAGGGAAACAAGCTCAGGGCTCCCACTGATTCTGCATTATGGTGAGTTGTATAAGTATTTCATTATATATTACAATGTAATAATAATAGAAATAAAGTGCACAATAAATGTAATGTGCTTGAATCATCCGGAAACCGTCCCCCCGCCCCCCAGATCCGTGGAAAAATTGTCTTCCACGAAACCAGTACTTAGTGCCAAAAAGGTTGGGGACCGCTGCTCTAGAGAACCTGAGTAACATAGAGGGTAAATTTGTGCCATATATACACACACACAATTTAAAAAACTCCCCTGGAGGAAGTTATAAGGATTTGATGACCCAATATTGATAAAGCACTTAAAACCATGCCTGGAAAATAGAAAACTACTATTTAAATGTCCATTAAATAAACAAACTTACCCTCTATTCTCTGGAGAAAGATGGGAGTTTGTCTAAAGATCACATATAATTTCTTTCTCTACACTGGCATACTGGAGTGGACGTTCTTCTTTTCAAAACTTTCATTATTTTCAATCCCATGTCCCTTTTTGCCTTTAACCACTGACACCTAAATGTGAAGCCACGATTTCAAAAATCAGCCTGCATAAATGTGACCTCCTCATCTTCTACCTCAATTCAACTACCACCCTGTACATTTATTCGTTTTCCTAACAGGGGATAAAAATCATATCTCTGGATGTATCTATTCTCCCTGTAAAGCACAGTGCTTTGTCTGCAGGAAGTAGTCTGCAGCTACCCTGCCTTTCCTGTTCTCCGTACTGTGGGCACGTCATCTGCAGGTTCACCAACTTATTCCTCCTGCCTGTTTATTCTCCTCACGACTGTCCTCTTGTCTGAATCCCATTGTTATTTCATAAACCCCACCTGGATCATAAAAACACCTGTTCCTTCCAGCCCTCCCTCCTTCAATTGCTATGGCAGCTACGGTCTGTAATATAAAATTGTCAGCCATCGGTCAGCAAATAGGTCCAAAGGGTGCCAATGCATTGATCCCTCCACCTTCAGGGCAGTGGGGAGTAGCCTGGAAGGACTGGAGCCCATGGGCCAGTCACTTCCTTCTGAACCAGCCTCACTGATTCTCTGTGTGCCCCAATATGAAAAAGTTGGGGAGCTCTGGTCTATACCAGCCATCGATGTTTAGAAATTTGTATCTTGAACTGTTTTTCTTTTAATGCAGATATTCATTCTATTCAGTTAGATTACAAACCTGTCCCAAGACCAGTGAACATTATCACTTACATCTTCTTTGACAGCAGAGAGCCATGCAAATGGTAGCTGCTTAGTGGAGTGTACTTCGTAAATCAGATCTCCCATAGCCTTGGTTTAAAATCCCCACCTTGCCATTTTAAAGTCGCATGGTCCCTTGGGATTTCATAATTCTCAGTCTATTAAGCCCTAATCTGTAAAGTGGGGAGACTGAAGTGAGGATTAAATGAGCAAATGCATCTAAAGTGCTCATCACCCAGAAGATGTTCCAGAAATGACAGCTGCTTTCTTACGTGATTTCCATGCTGCTGATGAAGATAAGGGAGGAGATGTGAAAGTTAATGCCTGTATCAACAAGATATAAACTTCCTGGAAAATACAAATCTATCTGAAAAATAAAAGTTTACAATAGAAAATGAAATTCTGAATGTTAAGATTAAAATTCCAGAAACACACACACAGCGGTTAGGTTTAAAGTGGGCACCTGATCTCTAGTAACTGATTTCTGTCCCTCTGCCTGATGATTTGCATGTTCTTTGAAAGAAGTCTCCCAGTCACATCGCTGTCATCACACTTAGTTATAATCCAGGAGCATTTGCCGGTTTTAGTTCAACAAGTGCTAAGCATTTTGTTGCCATATGTGCTGTAACCAGATTTTCTTGATGTAGCTTTCAAAGCTACAGATCTCCTTCTCTTTTTTGATGGAAAAATGTTAAAAAACCGAAAGCAAAATACAAATTTGGTTTTGAAACAGAATTCAGGGAAACCTTCTGAAAACCTACCTGCTACCCAGAAAACAAGATGCTTACTCTCCCCTCCTTTAGTCCAGAGCAAATGTCAGTAGCTGCTATTTCATCCACCCTTTATAGAGCAAATGCCAGACAGGATGACATATGAGAAGACATTCAGTGCTCTGCAGTCATCAGGAATAGTTACAGAAGTAAAAGGACAAGCCAGTACCCATGCCGCCAGGAACTCTCCCACTGCAGCAGATGGAGAGTGACCCGTGGATGGAGGTGAGAGCACATCTTCCTGGACTGCAGAAACCGCTGGATTTGCAGTCAGATGCCACCCAAGAAGAGAAATACAGAAATGAAACATCTAGGTGTGGAGAAGCAAAAACCTCTTACAGAGCAATCCTTGTTTTTTCCATGTAGAGCATGAAGCTTAGTTATTCTGAAAAATTATTTTTAACATAAAAATGCCCGGGTATATACAAAATCGGATTTCCCCAGTACGTATAAGTAAGTGCACATTTAGCAAGCTAAATTCATGAGAGACACGTTCCATTTGTCATGGGACTTAATAACCCAAATAAAAGAAATTAGGTGTTTTACATTTAAAATTTTGCTTCCTTAAATTTGAACATATTCATGTCCTTCTAAATTTAACCATGAAACTTTGACAAAACGTGTCCTCCATTTGAGGAAACGATCCAGGTATATACTCTATGATATGAAGCCCCTTTTTTTATGCCTGATGAAAGGAATCACTTAATTTACCATCCATCGACTACATTCAACTGTCTTGCCAGAGAACCATTAGTTATAATCATTCTGTGAAGGAATTCTATAGTTTTCCTTTTCACAGCAATGAGGAAGAACACAATGCTTCCTAGAACAATGTGTTTGAAGAGCAACTTTTCAGAAACTGGGTGAACATTTTGGCTCTAGGTACCTGATAAAAAAAAATCAATTCTCAAGAATTAACAATAGTCTGACCGTCACCACAGTGGATGGTGAACAAACCAGTAAAGAACAGCTCCAGCAAAGATGAGCCACAAAGAAGGAGCGTGCGGACAACCCTGGGTTAGAGATGGCAAAAACAAAGCAAGAAAAGTGCCACAAAATGAAAGAAAAAAATTAATTGAGGCAGGAAGATAAAGCAGCACAAGAATGACAAATGGAAAGAAGAAGATCACTAAAGAAGCAGCGGAGTGGAGAGCGAGCTTGCTGCACGGGTCCAGATGTTATCTCCACCTTCCTTTTCCTTCTTCTCCTTAGCACACCTGCAGCAGCCTGGCAGCCAGTGTTTCTATGCTGCCCGCCCCCGTCCCCCATTGTCCATAATCTGCCACTCGGAAGAAGCTAAATGCTCCAGCGTTTCTGTGATCACCTTTTCTCACTGAAATTTTGCTGTGTCTCATTCTTCAAAGTGCTTGGTGCGGGTAACGAAACTGAGAAGTGCATTGTGTTCATCTAATTATTCATTCATTCAACACATACTCATTAGAATATTCCACAGTGAATAATACAAGCAGATCTCTGCTGTCATCAAGCAAATAATAAAAAAGAAACACAAATACCTTAAAGCTACTTACAGGTTGTAATAAGTGCTATGGAGCATATAAACAGGGCGCTGGGATAGGAGGACCTAAAGTAAGAAGCTCAGGAAAAGCCTCTTTGAAGAAAGGAGATCTCACCTGAGATTGGATGAAGCCAGAAGAAACCAGCCATTCACAGTGTGGGCAGAACATTCCTGGAGAAGGAGAAGGAAGGTAAGGGTGGAGGGCTGTGAGCCATAGGGTCATGTTATGTCACAGTGCAAAGGAAAGACTCTTGAGTTTTAAATGGAAGTGTGACATGTTCTAACTTATACTTTTCAAAAGATCATTTCACTGTTGTGTGGGAAATGAATTAACATCGGGACAGGGTGGAAAACAAGAGACCACTTTGAACACCTCTCCAGGTGAGAGCAAGGAGTGGCCGAGATGCAGTTTGCAGGACTGGCTGGTAGACGTCACTTGTGTCGGGTTTGTGAGAGAGAAGTCTGAGGATTAGAATGTAGGGGGTGAAAAGGAAACGAGATGGACGGTTTGGACGTGAGCTAAGATGTGGCAACAGTGGCAAAGTCTGGCTGATTTATTTCTGAATATTTCTTGCGCGCACCTCTTCCTCTTCGTTCTGACCATTGCTACCCTAGAAGATCTTCCTCACCTGATACCTGAACTGACAAGAGGTGCATTACTCCATCAGAGAGTATCTTATTACTCTCTCCTGAACCCCGATCATAAACAAGGATTTTGGAAGGAATATAGTTCTCTGATGCAATATTCAGACAGGGTTGCCTCAGAATATACAACTAATCTTTTACATATTGCACTTTTCTTTATTAGATCAGAGCCAAATATACAATCTTTTACTAAAGTCAAATTTGTAAAGCTAAGAAAATATATCAAGCATCTAATCAATTCCAGTTTTAGAGAAAACCACAGACTATTTGACTTGGAACTTTCTCAGGCATCGTGCAGTCCTGCCACCTGCCTTATGTGAATGAGCGAACTGCTTCCAGGTACACGAGGAGCTGCCCGCAGAACCGGGACAGGAACGCAGGCCTCATTTACACTTCTAATGTAACCACATTATATGATAAGATTTAACCAAAACAACAGCCGTCAAAGCTATTTTTTTCCAGAGGAGGCCAATATGGAAATTTCAGAGGCTCTAATGCCTGGACATTCTGTTTTCTTGTCAAATTTCCCAAATCATAAATAGATTAGGGGGTTGGAAAGAAACAGGTGTCGTTCTTTTTGTGTGTTCATTATTAAGTAATCTGGCATGCATCAATGGAACATTTTTTTCCTGGAATTTTCCAATTGGCTTTTATAGGGCCTTTAAAATGGAATAATCCCTAATTGTGATGTTTGAAACCTGTTCAAAAAAACCAAAAACCAAAAAACAAAAAACCTCCTGTAGGACAGAAAAAAAAAAAAAGGAAAGCTACCAATCCTTAGCCAGGAAGCTTATCATTGAAATCCAAAGTACACACTGGAACCACAACTTGATGGTGAGCCAGAGAAGGGATTTCAAAAGAATGGTGATGATTTGGTCAAGTGGGAGACACCCTTGATATTTAAAGCTATCAATACCTGCGCCACAAAGAGCCACATACACTAAGAGAGATAATCTATATGGGGAATAATGTGCTACTGTTTGAATAAAACAGGATAATCTCTAATTGTATGTGGCATTCCAGACATTCTAAGAGGAACAGAAAAATCCCTGCAGTTCTATAACTGAATGTTCACAAATCTTTAACGGGATTCTTTACCAGCTGGACTCTTTATCTGCATCATTTTTCTCACCTATATCAATCACAGGATGTCTTCCCATCCATGGGTTCCCTGATGGATGAGCAGTGGTTTCTGATACTTTTGCACTAAATGACTTTCTCACAGCAGTGAGAACCCTGGTTTTTTGTCCACCAACCACTCTTTAGAATTTAGGGTATAAAATGGCAATCAATGTATATATTTAGTGCACAACAACACCCAGCCAACAAATTATGTCAGATGCAGCCTCCTAAATATTGAGTGTATTTCCAACTCAATCATATTCTTCCTTTCATATTCCATTCCCATAGGACCATGTAGTAGAGAAATCTGGAACTGTCTGTGTGGGGAGGGCATGATAGAAATTTGTCCATCACACTAACTCAGAGCTTCCCCTTATCTCAATTAATCACCATCCCTGTGTATTTCTAAGTTTTCCCAAATGTCTGGTTTATTTGAAGAGAAACGTTAGTCCCCAGTACTAGAAGTAATCCTTTCTGTCTCCTTCAGGCTCTTTCCTCTCTATTTCTCTCTCCGCCTCCTTCTCTTGCTTTCTCTGTTTCAAGTGCAGTAGGAAGGACACACGCCATTCACCTCGTCATAGCTTTCACGGTACCAAGCTTACTGAGAGCTCACATACAGTGCACGCTTGACTAATAATCCCAGGGAGCATCATTCTGTCAAGCAGGACACGTGTTTAACATCAGACCAACTCCTGATCCTGAAAGTTTTGCTTCTGACTCATCCCATCAAGGAAGGGATGCAGTGCTGTGGTTGATCTCCGAGTGAGTAATTACATCTGAGTGCCTCAGCTCTCCCTGCAATTTCATCAAATTCTTCCTGTCCCAAATTACAGTGTTAACACAACAGTCTACTGTTAGGTAGTCTGCGTATTTCCAGGTCAATAATAATATTTTCTTATTATACTTTTGATTTGATAAATACTTTCTAGTATCATTAAGCTTCCTTAAGGTTAAAAGAACTGTAGAAACATGAAGGAACATATCTTTAATAGTGGCAATAGTTAACCATTCTAAACTCTATCAAGAAGCTGTGAACTGTGAGAAACAAGACAGCAAAATAGTCCGGTGTGGTGAACTTTTAAACTAAATTAGACTGATGTGAAATTACAGAGAGAGGGTTGTTGAGTCATCAGAAGCACAGTCCTAGCAAAACTCGTGTTTTGCGTGCCTGCTGTTCCCATTCCCATGATGTGCTACTGTAACCGGCTCTCACTTTAAAGTGGTTGTACTAAACAAACACCGTACACTAACGCTAACACATATATATGGAATCAAAAAAAAAAAGAAAAAGGTTCTGAAGAACCTAGGGGCAGGACAGGAGTAAAGACGCAGACGTAGACAATGGACTTGAGGCCACGGGGAGGGGGAAGGGTAAGCTGGGGCGAAGTGAGAGAGTGGCATGGACATATATACACTACCAAACGTAAAACAGATGGCTAGTGGGAAGCAGCTGCATAGCACAGGGAGATCAGCTCGGTGCTTTGTGACCTCCTGGAGGGGTGGGCTAGGGAGGGTGGGAGGGAGACGCAAGAGGGAGGGGATATGGGGATATATGTATACGTATAGCTGATTCACTTTGTTATACAGCAGAAACTAACACACCATTGTAAAGCAATTACACTCCAATAAAGAGGTTTAAAAATATAAAGTGGTTGTACTGTTTTTTCCTCTATTGTAGTTGCTAGGATACTGCTTTCTGCTTCTAGGTATTCTTGTTCCCCAGGGACCATATACATTTCACCCAGGCCTTCTTGAATGTAATGCTTGGCTATCTGACCTGTCACCCCTACTCTAAGGCTGAACACTCAAAACCCATGAGAAAAATTGAGATGTGCTGCTCCCCTGAGGCTATAATGAAGGCCCAGACAGGGCTCTGACTTCCTGAGCAGAAATCAAATTGCAAGCCAATCACCTGGGTTCTGATCCGAGTATGATCATGAATGATCAAGTCAACCGAGCCTCCCTGTCCTTTTTGGCTCCGGGAGTCGGCCCTGGCATGTGTAACTGGGGTGGCCCCTCCAGGGGAGATGTTGCTGGAACTCACAGAATGACATCTGAAGTATGCCCATGAGAGAGATTTTCCAATAATGATTATTCTATTCCACCGATCTTCTGTCTCTGATGAACTCTCCTGCTTACCTCAGACGTAAGCTACTGAAAAAGAAAAATATTCTATACAAAACCCTGGCGTTGCTTTCACCCCAGGGATTTACAAATCCATCTGCCCAGGTGGAATGTCAGTGATTATTCATGAACAAATCATTATTCACCAGCAAAAACTATTCCACTTCGGATATAGCTCAGGTATTTTTATTTTTATTATTATTATTTTTTTTGTGGTACGCGGGCCTCTCACTGTTGTGGCCTCTCCCGTTGCGGAGCACAGGCTCCGGACGCACAGGCTCAGCGGCCATGGCTCACGGGCCCAGTCGCTCCGCGGCATGTGGGATCTTCCCGGACCGGGGCACGAACCCGTGTCCCCTGCATTGGCAGGCGGACTCTCAACCACTGCGCAACCAGGGAAGCCCGAGGTATGTTTATTTTTGGGTTTTTGTACCCTTTAGACAGTGCACCCTATAGGGAATGGTTTTCAGAAGCTATTACAGAACCAAGGCCTAGCAATGGAATTGGGAATGATTGAGACATTATACAGTAGTTTCCTGTCAAAGTGAAAAAAAAAATACATGATATGAGACCATGAATATCTGGCAAACACATTCACTGCATCACGAAAAATTGTAGAGATCATCAAACGAACCTGATTTGGCGAGCAAAATCTACAGTAGGCCAGTATATAAAAAACATATGCTGTGTAATATCACTTATATGTGGAATCTAAGAAAGCTGAACTCAAGAGAAATAGAGAGTAGAATGGTGGTTGCCAGGGTAGCAGAAAAGGGGAGACGTTGATCAAAAGGTACAAACTCCCAGTTATACGAGGAATAAGTTCTGAGGATTAAATGTACAGCATAGTGATTATAGTTACCAATACTGTATTACATACTTGGAAGTTGCTGGAGAATAGATCTTAAATGTCCTCACCACAAAAAAGAAATGGTAATTATGTGACACGATGAAGGTGTTAGCTAAGACTACGGCGGTAATCATTTCCCAGTATTTAAGTGTATCAAATCGGCAACTTGTATGCCTTAAACTTACACAGTGTTACATCTCAATTATAACTCAATGAATCTGGGAAAAATTAAAACATAAATTACTGGTTTTAAATGAAAAAAGAAAAAGAACTTTTGTAATAGGTTCCACTGTTGCCAAAGACTTGCTCTTAAGAATGCAGTGGGTTCAGCTCCAAGCTGGATCACAAGGGCTTGAGTCACCTGGGCTTATGGCTCCCACAAGAAAGCACGGAGAGCATACATTATAAAACACACATACATAGTCAACTCTATTATCTATAATTAGCCTTTCAAGTTCGATTAATATAATTAAGTTAGAGGGTTTATAAATCTACTGTTTTAATATCTCCTATCATGACTTTTCTTTTATTGAATCTGTATTCAAAGAAACAAACATACAGCAATTTTTCTTTATATGCATTTTTTTTTCAGGAAAACATTGTTTTTCATGCACGGTCACATTGTTTAGGTTGAAGGTCTACATCATTGAGAAAGGAAATATTTCTGAGCTTTGGAACAGGGTAAAGAAATTAGAAAATTAGTTAACTCCTCTTGAACAGTATCTCTAAAGCTACTCTTGGAAGTGTTTTGAATGCTTAAGAATTTTAGATGCAAAAATATCCCAAAGTCCTAAGTGAAATAAAGGTAAATATACTATCTATCTGCGCCACCGTTTCTTTCTGTTGTATGCATGGTTCGAGTCAACTGCACAAAACCTCTGTAGAAATGCAAAGATAGGGCACATTTGCTGGGAAGTAAGGAGGGTGGAGTGCCATGGTGTCTCTGTGCTCCCCCAACATTCCTGAGCGTTTTAAAACACAGTACATGCTCATAAATATCTATTCATTAATTCAGCAAATAAAATGGCCACACACAGAAGACAGTATGAATTAGAAACAACTTTTTGGACTAAATACTATTTAATTAAAGAACAGAAGGAAAGAAATTATTTTGGCCCAAAGGATAAGGAAGTATTTTGTAGATGGAGTGAGAATGACAGGCACAAGCATTTTAAACGATTACAATGGATGAAAATGTATAGAGGGATGTGTATATTGCATCAACATATACACTTGGTTGGTTGAAGCATAACTACCGTCCAGTTGTGTAACAAAATAGCCATATTTTCAATTTTCATTCCCATAGGACTTTAAAAATTTGTAAAAGGTTTCTGAATATTATAGCATTAAGTCTTGTTGGAGAATAACTCAGTGATGGAGGAATAATCATCCTCACTTTACAAACAAAGAAATGAAGGCTCAGAAATGTTAGTGAATTATCTAAAGGTACTTACAAGAGGTAGATGTATAAATTTCTTCTGATTTACTGTGTAATGTACTTCTACTAAGCCAATGCGTGGTTTATACAAATGTAAGTACAATTTTGTGTGGCCAATGGAGAGGAAGGATGGGGAAAAAAAACATAGGAGACAATTATTGGAGCTCTTAAAATTCAAATTATTTATCATAACTCTTGCCTTCTACCATATATTGAATTTTCTTGGTAAAAATTCTTAAAAATCAGAGACTTCAATTTGTAGTTCTGGGAAAAACCACAGGATGTCATCTTGTATAATTCTTTTTTCTGGCAAGCTGTTATTTTTAGATGAGTAATATAACTTTTAAAGCTGGTATAAAGCTTATTCTTTTAAGTGAGTTTTATTATTTTGAATGGTAATTCATCCCTATGGCTTAGAAATCAAAATGATTTAATAAATTATATATTAAAAAGTCTTGCTCTGACTCTAATTTCTGTTGTCCTCAATTCTCACACTCACCGACCCATTCTCACCTCATTGTGTATATCCCTCTGTTTTATACACTCAGATACACACACACACAAACACACAGAACACACACACACACAGATATACTCACACACATTCATATTTCCCTCTTTATCACAAAAAAGGTAGCATAATGGACACATCACTCTACGCTATTTTAAAATTTAACCCATCCTAAGATATTTTATAATCAATGCAACCTAATCAATTTTTAAAATTAATTTTTATTGGAGTATAGTTGCTTTACAATGTTGTGTTAGTTTCTGCTGTACAGCAAAGTGAACCAGCTATAATACGTATACATATATCCCCTCTTTTTTAGATTTCCTTCCCATTTATGTCACCACAGAGCACTGAGTAGGGTTCCCTGTGCTATACAGTAGGTTCTCACTAGTTATCTATTTTATACATAGTATCAATAGTGTATATGTGTCAATCCCCATCTCCCAATTCATCCCACATCCCCGGTTCCCCTCTTGGTGTCCATACATTTGTTCTTAACGTGTGTCTCTATTTCTGCTTTGCAAAAAGGTTCATCTGTATCATTTTTCTGGATTCCACATACAAGTGATAGTATCTGTGGATATTTATGGATAAGTGCTTGGGTTCTTCCTAATTTTTGCTGTAAAAACCTTTGAATAGTGAATTGTAGAACAGACAGAGCTAAATTGTAAAGTTAGGTATGCCCATATCTGTGGCCTTTGACCTTTAGCTCCCCACTCCCTCGGTTCCTCTTTTGAGGATGACGTTCTTTGACGGCTTGCTCACCATCACCATCGATGTTCCCCTTATCTCACCATCACCATCGATGTTCCCCTTATCTCACCATCACCATCGATGTTCCCCTTATCTCCTCAATAAAGGAGGAGAGGAGTGGAAGACAGGGCTGGGGAAAGATGTTCTGTTTCCAAATTTTCTGGGTAAATGCTAGGTTATACTTTCAGGCCAAAGTTAAAAGTAACACATTCAGATGCTAAACCATAGACATTTACGAGCTTTTAACACATAGATTTCTTCTGCATAACCCCTGGCTTTTTCCAACATGCATTAATCTAGCCATAGGCACATGATTCCTTTTGCCCTTCAGGGCCTCAGTCACTAATGCTGAGGAATTATCAACAATCAGAGTGCAGGCAAGGAACTCCCACAGAGAATATCACTTTTTTTTTTTTTTTTTTGCCTTTACAGATTAAATTTCCACCAGCACCTGATAATTTGATCGTAACCTATCTCTACTTGCAGCTTTATGTAGAGTTAGCATTAGATTCATCTCCACCCAGGGGCAATGTAACCTGAAAAAAAACCTTGGTTCAATGTTTTTGATAATAAAGGTCTAAATGGGGAGCATCCTGTGATTCAGAAAAGAGGTCAACTTTCTGGCACTGAGCAGAAAACAGCACACAGATATGAACCACCCACTCCAAATTATTAGCTACATCTTAAGTGATTAAAAAATTTTTAATGCAAAAATAGTTATTTAAGGTGTTGCACATCAGAACATACTTAAAAGTACCTTAGGGATATTGTGAAATACCACAATTTCCCATCTTTCATTTCTACATATCTTACTGCTGCATTTTATGTTCGGCACTGGTTGTCTATACAAATTTTTTCTGGAAAATCAAAGTTTATTAATGACATGCTGAAAAGAATAACCCGGTCTCTTTCTCTCCATTTAATCCCAGTGTTCATTTCCTCTTTATCATTCTCTCATATGGCCTTTCATTGGTGTTCCAAGCCAGGTGAATGGTACAGTTTTCCAGGAAGGGTAATACTTCTGGAATAAATGTTCTTTCTAGTCTGAGCTACACAACAGCAACAAAGTCTGTTGAAAAGAGAAAATTCGCTCCTACCTGACACCAAATAACTGTTTTGAGTGATTATCTTCTCTGAACTGACAGGTTGTTCTGCAATGTAGACACAGCTTAGTCAATTTAGTGCATGAATGGTACATGAGGGGTTCCATATTCAAAGCAGAAAAAATTTGCACCTGTTCACTCAACATCCAGAGTATTTATTTAGTTCAATAACACCTATTTTATATATATATATATATATATATATATTTTTTTTTTTTTTTTTTTTTTTTGCGGTACACGGGCCTCTCACTGTTGTGGCCTCTCCCGTTGCCGAGCACAGGCTCCGGACGCGCAGGCTCAGCAGCCACGGCTCACGGGCCCAGCCGCTCCGCGGCATGTGGGATCTTCCCAGACCAGGGCACGAACCCGTGTCCCCTGCATCGGCAGGCGGACTCTCAACCACTGCGCCACCAGGGAAGCCCCATAGTCAATCTTTTAAAATAGGTGTTATTGGGGCTTCCCTGGTGGCGCAGTGGTTGAGAGTCTGCCTGCCGATGCAGGGCACACGGGTTCGAGCCCTGGTCTGGGAAGATCCCACATGCCGCGGAGCAACTAGGCCTGTCAGCCACAACTACTGAGCCTGCGCGTCTGGAGCCTGTGCTCCACAACAAGAGAGGCGATAGTGAGAGGCCCGCGCACCGTGATGAAGAGTGGCCCCCGCTCGCCGCGACTGGAGAAAGCCCTCGCATAGAAACGAAGACCCAACGCAGCCAATAATAAATAAATATCTTTAATAAGATTGACTATGTAGATTATAAAAAGTTTTCTTTTCAACTTGTTCATCTTACCCACTACATAAAATTGGAAAATAATGACAATGGATGTTTAATAGTTTTGTCAATAACTGATGAGATGACACATATGTCAAAATCTTAAAAAAACCATGAACTCCCACTTTTATAAATCCATCACAATCACAGATACTGTAAAAAAGTTATATGCAAATTTGCTCCTTGAATTATTATTCATAACTAGAAACTGGAAACCATCAAGAAGATCTACAATAAGAAAGTGGCTAAGTAAACAAAGGCACATTTTATTTTTCGTTCTTCTCTGCCACATAGTGCAAGAATGATCTCCAAAAGTTGAGTCAATCTCAGAGTGGCATAGTGTTCCTTATGCTTCCCTACAACATCCTACCAGGAGCGATTCCAGAAGCTGCGCTCAGTTTCAATATGGCACACACACTAAAAATGGAATCAAAACATAAAGAGGTGATTTTTGTCCCCTGTTGAAATAGTTCTAATCCAATTGATTTAGTCCTGGGTCTATGTACAACTGAACTTAGGAAAGTTTTAATCACCTAGAAAATACATTATTATTTCCCCTGGGATATGGGAATTAGAGAGTGATTTTCAAAAACTTATGAAAAGAAATGAGTACCTTGTGAGATTAAGCACTGCACCAGCTTGATTCCATAATACTATTTACCAGGCCCTGTATTATTAAAATGAACAGATTTCTTGAGGCTTTTTCATCCTTATGATTATTTTTAGAAAAGCCCATAATGGAGTTCATAATTTCACAGGAAGTCATATTCTTTTCAGTGTTATTTACCATGGGTGAGGGGGAGATTGTCTTTTCATATGTGCCAGTGAAACCTTAATGAAGGAGTTCCTTTTGGACCTATATTTTCTCTACATGAAAGCGGCCTGAATGTCTGCAGTAGGGGCACATTCTCCCCTGTATGCCTAGGAGTGCAATTTCCTATAAACTTATATTTTAAAGCCTACACATAAGGCTTAAAGAAAAATGCCACTCAGAAAGCGACGTGGAACAAAGGATCAAATGAAATACCACTATGGAGAAAGCACGGTAACTATGGACTCTATATTTTCTTCCCCCCTTCTATTATTATTAATTCTCAGCTTAGTTCTAAAAGCATCCTGCTTTCCAGAGAGAAAGTACAAATTTGCAAGCACTCAGTACGAATGCCTTCCATGGGTTTACTTATTTTGTCTTAAACTTGAGGGTAGTTATCACCCTGGAGTTGTTCTGAAATCCAGCTCATTTAAACAATAGGAATGCAATGTTAAAGGCTTTTTTTCTGCCTTGAAAGTAGAAAAAAAAAAAAAAAACAAGGACAGTAATTCTATTTTCATTTCTAAGTAATGTCTATATAGAATCCATAAATGTTACGAAGATGAAATTATTCTCTCATAAATCTGAAAATACACAAGCTATCACACAAATCAGACACTTCTCTTCAGTGGCATGGACACCCCTTCCTTACCCATAAGATTGAACTTTTATGTTTGTTCGTTTTTTAATAAACCATCATGAAGGCCTGCTACCCTTGTAACAGACACTTGATGTTTTTCCAAAGCAAGAAGTTTCATTTAAAAAGACAGCCAAGATTCATGCTCTGGTCATTTGGTATATAAATCAACAGACAGCGCTGCGGCTTCACTTTGCATTTGTACAGTGCACTTTAGCTGATTTAAGGCAAAGTCCAAAGCCCTTTCCATGTAATGGACATTACACCTCCCCAAATCCCCACTTTCCTTCCACTGGGATACCCCTTCCTGTCATTGTTTTTTCAAGCAGAATGTCAAGTGAGAACACAAATTGATCTCTTGCTATTTATTTTGTGAGCCTCAATTAGACTCTGAGGCCATTACCAAGATTGTTAGAGGGAACACACGTTTCCTTCAAGGCAGCCCACCCTTTACTTCAGCTCCTTTTGTGTGGCAGAAACTTCTGAGGAACGGTTTACCATTTCTACATTTCATAAAATGTTTCACATTATTAAAAGGTGTATTGATTCAACGTGCTCACAACTATACAGCAAATGGAAAAGATAATTAGGTGAAGTAAGTTCACTAAAGTATTTTGCATATCAAAAGGTAACAGGGGTTTTTTAGTTGCTTGCTGTAATTCTCAATGCTCTTTTAAAATGAGAGACTAAACGAGTTTTAAGTAATATCTTGAACATTCTTTCAGTCACAAATTTCTTTCTTATTCAGGAAAAAAACCATTGTCTAAACTGATCTAGTCAATTTGCAAATGTTACTTAAAAAAACTAAACAAACAAACGAACCCTGATTAGCTTTCACATGGAATGCCAATGGGATTTTTAAAAAATTATTATTGATGTTTTCATTTCAAAATCATTTATAAAAAATGTGCTTGGTGATGATTTTGGCAACTTCGGGAATAAATGGCAATTCTTATGGGCAAAAAAAAAAATGTGGGCAGTTTTTAATAATCACGGCACTGAGGCATTAGGTTAAAAAGTGATGTTAATATGCTCTTTCTCTATGAATCCTTACCTACAGGCTCCGCAATTAAAGTTTTTACCGCTTAGGACATTCCTTTTAACTGTCCCCTGTTATTATAAGTAATAGGGTATTTATAGTCTGTTCTCTGCTTCATAAAAATTTACTTGAGAGGACTTGCATTTTCCAATTTCTTATCCATCTCTCATCCACTCAGCATGGAGATGAATTAAATCGCTTAAGACTAATGTGCCCTACTTTTTGCAAGGTGGCTTCTGAGTGACCATCAGTTGGCCAATATAAGGAGTGAGATAAAACAAATAATACGGTGTACACTGTCAGGAACACTCACTGTTCATCCTGGCGCTGACTGAACAAATTACTTCGGGCCTCTATGTCTCTGTTCTAAAGAGAATTGGATGAGTTATGGTATAAAAATTCCTTTAAATCCAAATTTTAAATGATTCTACTATGTAATCCAAATCCAAAGTACCTCCATAAGCACCACTGATGTGAAACTAAGTAACCACCCAATTCAAGAAGAACATGACACACATGACACCCACCTAGTGACACACATGACACCCAGGGACAAAGGGAACCGCCATTATTAAGAACTCTAGGAAGGACTAACACATGTTTCCAATTCTAGTCTACATGTTTAAAATTCACTTGTCATCTGGGCACTGAGATATCCCTCTACGCAAAGCGCTAGTCTACTAACATTTCATCAGATTCCACAACGAAAATACTTTTAAAATGTTAAAAAAAAGAGACTAATATGCAATAAAGAAAAATTTCTAGACATATAGTCAAATGCCAAGTCAATTTTATGAAATGCTCATTACTATTTCAATGATCGTAATCAGTTTTTATTTTTTTACTGTTTTTGAAAACAATAATAATATATTTATTTTATTATTAAAATATCCTACTCTTACCCATTATACATATATTTATTCAGGTCAACATAAACAAACAAAATCTTTGAAATATGTTTTTACAATTATCTGTAAGGAATTTATATTATTGTTCTCTAAGGAGTGAAGTTGTATCACTGAAAACTGTGATTGAAATTTTTGGCAATTATGTAATTCCAACCAAAATACTCTTTTGATTCATATATACACAGCAGGCTTCAACTCTGATCTTTCTCTTGAGCTTCAGATCCATACACTTTGTCTGCTAGAAATCACCTATTTTAAAGGACTTGCTTTGTCAAAATCAGTCCAAAACTCAAAATTTCCCCTCATCCTCCTAATTGTTCCATCTCCCCATCTTGATTAGTGATGGCCTAATTCCTCTCCTCACTCAGCTACAAACTTTGGAGTCTTTCTCAACAACTCTTTTTCCCTTACTGCATACATGTTCAATTGATCATCAACTCCAATGAATTCTACTTCAGAGATAGTTACACAGAAAGGTACATAGATGCCAGATAGATAGATATAGATAGATAGATAGATAGATAGATAGATAGATAGATAGATGATAGATATAGATAGCTACATAGGTAGATAGATAATTTTAGAAAAGATATCTTGACTGGTTGGAGTGAGAAGATCTTGGAAGCAAAGACACTACAGGCATACCTTGTTTTATTGTACTTTGCTTTATGCTTGGTAGATATTACATTTTTTACAAATTAATCATCTGGGGCAAGCCTGGATGGAGCAATCTATCAGCATCGTTTTTCCAACAGCATTTCCTCACTTCATGTCTCTGTGTCACATTTTGGTAATTCTCACAATATTTCAAGTATTTTCATTGTTATTGCATTTGTTACAGTGATCTTTAATCAGTGATCTTTGATGTTACTATTGCAATTGTGTGGGGTGCCACAAACTGTACCCATGTAAGACAGCAAACAATTGATAGATGTTGTGTGTGCTCTGACTGTCCCACTGACCAGCAGGTCCCTGTCTCTCTCCCTTTCCTCGGGCCTCCCTATTTCCTGAGATACAACAATACTAAAATTAGGACAATTAATAACCCTACAATGGCCTCTGAGTGTTCAAGTGAAAGGAAGAGTCACATGTCTCTCACTTTAAATCAAAAGCTGGAAATGATTAGCTTACTGAGGAGGCAGCTGCACACTGAGACAGGCTGAAAGCAAGGCCTCTTGCACCAGACAGTGAATGCAAAGGAGAAGTTCTTGAAGGACATTAAAAGTCTACTCCAGTGAACACACAAATGATAAGAAACTGAAACAGCCTTATTGCTGAAATGGAGAAAGTTTGAGTGGTCTGGAAAGAAGATCAAACCAGCCACAACATTTCCATAAGGCAAAGCCTAATCCAGAGCAAGGTCCCATCTCTCTTCAATTCTATGAAGGCTGAAAGAGGGCAGGAAGCTGCAGAAGAAAAGTTTGAAGGTAGGAGAGGTTGTTGGTTCATGAGGCTGAAGGAAAGAAGCCATCACCATAGCAAAAAAGTACAAGGTGAAGCAGCAAGTGCTGATACAGAAGGTGCAACAAGTTGTCCAAAAGATGTAGCTAAAATAATTAATGAAGGTGGCTACACTAAACAACAGATTTTCAATATGGACAAAACAGCCTTCTATTGGAAGAAGATGCCACTAAAACTTTCATAGCTAGAGAGGAGAAGTCAATGCCTGGCTTCAAAGCTTCTAAGAACAGTCTGACTCTCTTATTAGGGGCTACTGCAGCTGGTGACTTTAAGTTGAAGGCAATACTCATTTACCATTCTGAAAATCCTAGGGCCTTTCAGAATTATGCTAAATCTCATCTGCCTATGCTCCCTAAATGAAACAACAAAGTCTGGATGATAGCACATCTGTTTACAACATGGTTTACTGAGTATTCTAAACCCACTGTTAACCGGAGTGTGGAAGAAACTGATTCCAACCCTCCTGGATGACTTTGAGGGGTTCAAGACCTCAGTGGAGGAAGTAACTGCAGATGTGGTGGAGATAGCAAGAGAATTAGAATCAGAAGTAGAACGTGAATATATGACTGAATTGTTGCAATCTCATGATAAAACTTTTAATGGGTGAGAAGTTGTTTCTTATGGATGAGCAAATAATGTGGTTTCCTGAGATGGAATCTCCTCCTGGTGAAGATTCTGTGAAGACTGTTGAAATGACAACAAAGGATTTATAGGATATTATCTAAATACAATCGACACAGAAGCAGCAGTGTTTGAGAGGATTGGCTCCAATTTCTAAAGAAACTCTATTGTGAGCAAAATGCTATCAAACAGCATTGCACCCTAGAGAGAAGTCGTTCATGAAAGGATGAGTCAGTTGATATGCAGACTTCACTGCTGTCTTATTTTAAGAAATAGCCACAGCCTCCCCCAGGTTCTCTTCTACAACCGCCACCTGGTTTGGTCAGCAGCCATCAATTGGGGGCAAAGAGTCTCTACCAGCAAAAGGGCTACTTTAAGACTCGCCGAAGGCAGGGATGATGGTTGGCACTTTTTAGCAAGAAAGTACTTTTTAATTAAGGTATGTACATTGTTTTTAGACATAATGCTACTGTATACTTAATAGACTACAGCATAATATAAACGTAACTTTTATACTCACTGGGAACCAAAAAATTCATATGACTTGCTTTACTGCTGTCTTTGCTTTATTGTGCCTCCCTGGAACTGAAGCTACACTATCTCCGATGTATGCCTGTAGTTAGGAAGCTGTTAGAGTAATCCAGAAAGTAATGATGAAATTTCCACTGAAAACAGAAAAACTTAAGATGGGAATGAATACACAAAGACACACACACATACTGGAGTAGATCGATCGATCTATCTATCTATCATCCATCATCTATTATCTATGCCTTTGGTGAATTTCCTTTGCCCAGTCAGATTAAATCCATTCTCTTACACAAGAGGTACTTGAAAGTTTGCTAAGCTGTCTGTCCCCTCTGAGTTTACTGCACAACCCCAGGTAGTCATTCTGGTTCATTCATACCTCTCTATATACCATGAGTTCTCTAACTTAGGGCTTTTCCTTGAGTCCATTATTCTTCCTGAAATCCTTGAACATCCACATATGAATGAAAAGAACCTCAGATAGCACCCTCTGTCCCCAAAATAGCATTAAACTACAGGCACTTCTCAGAGTATTAGAAAGTCATCACTGAACAGAGCCAATGTATCATTTTCATCCACTGGAGCCCAAAAGCTGGAATACTGTTTTTATCATCTTTCTACCTGCTGTCCCTGCCATAGAGTAAGCTCTTGATATGTATCTGTTGAATAAATAATTGAGACAGAATTATATTTTTGTTATAATTATTAATAGCTGGTTTAGATTTTATTTTGCATATCCAAGTCTGATCTAAGTGTGGCACTAAAAAGGCAAATGTTTTGAGACAAAAAGGAATTCTGAGATACGGTTTATAGAACATGTATAGTTTATGTTATGACATATGTTTAATATTCTCATCTCTGAGGTGATTGACAGATCAATTATTGAACAGAAAAGATGAGGATTCATGCTCATCCAAGAGGCAGCTGAGGCATTTACCTTGGTAACTCAACTCAAACCTCCCGGCTTTTTGAATCTATAGACCTGAATGTTTAAATATAATGGTGCTCTGTAAATATTACCTTATGTTGGCAAAATGGCTTATATTTCTTCTTATGCTGTACTTTCAAATATTCTTTAATTATTACGTAATAATAAAACCTGCCAATATATGGTGCCTGCTCTGTGTTCCCCTGTGTTAGGGGCTTATGCACACCCCCTCTTACCCCTCCCATGTAGGTGGTGCTCCCACTATCTTACTAATGAGGACCAGAATCTGAAAATAGAATACTTTAGTTATGAGAAAAATATGTTAATGGGGAAAAACTGTCTTTTAAGAGAACAGCTGAATATTAAACCTGATTTTGATTTTTAGTTAGTTAAAATATGAGAAAATGACTTCTGTAATTTGTCAAACCTAACAGAAACAACGCCACTGAGATTACTGAACACCCAGGATTCAGGCTGGAGGCCGTCTTCAGAGCTTTCGATTCCAGAAAGCAGGCTATGAACAAGCAGAATGCACAGCAGGACTCGTCTGGAATCGCTGGGCTGGGGGATTGCACACAGACTCACCAGGACCTCAAGTGGCAAAGGATTTGTGTTCTTTATCATGAGCCCCTCATATCCTTGCTGACATCAAATTCAGGGACAACTCATCTCCTCTGACACAGATGACATAGAGCCAGAAATATGAGAAATATTTCACATGAATTACTTCTCGTTTTTCAAAAGCAACCTGGGCAAATAGCAGTTCAGCTACATGACCTCCTCCCTCTCTGTCTCCTCTTCAACTTCCCCTTCAAAGATTTAGAAAAGATGATATTGCCGGAGGCCTCAGAAATGACAATACCTATGTTTAATCCTCCACATTTCATATTCTGGGTATAAAATTTTAAATGTATATGTTACTATATTAATAGCAATAAATAATAGCCATCATTTGCATAGCATGTGTACTTGATGAAACAACTCTGCATATGCAACTTAATTTAATTTAAAACGAGTCTACTGTACCACAGCGGGATATTATAAATGTCTGTGATAGGATATACGTATCTTCAGTGTTCTGGTGACAAACGCTGCATCTATCTCTGTATCTATGCATCTTTTTCTACATATCCATGTATCTATATACTTCTCTATCTCCATTTATCCATACACATACACATACACATACACATACTTGAGCACACACAGACACATTTAATTGGTTTCTCTCTGTCTTCACCTCCTTGGGTTATTCACACCTCTGTGTGGCCCTTCTGGATTCTGGTCCCTGGGGAAGGAAATATAAATGAGGTGGGCTGGAGAGGCCTGGCCTTGGCTGACATTGGCAGAAGACCCCCTTCTGTGTCACCTTCACTCTCCTCTGTCCTCGCCTTCTGTCTCCCCTTCCTTAGGAAACACCCTTCCTAATAACACTCCAGCTTCTGTAGTTTTCCACACATGGGCACGTTCCAAGGCCATCAGTCCTCTTACTCCCTCTGTCTGTCTTCCATCTTTCAATGACGACGTCTTCTCCATGGCTTCAATTGCCTCTATGGGCTGACGCTCTACTCCCTCACTGAACCCAATAACAGAGGGTGAAAAAAAAATTCCCACTTTTAGCTACTTGCATTCAGATGTCTTAAAGGCTCGATTTGATAGCAGTTTCTATTTAAGTAGATTTAAGGAGATTATAATGCAAACATGTGTATATAAAGTCAATGACTTTAAGACAAAATGAGCATAAACATTATATTCCAAATTTCAAAGTGAACGAGGGGATAAATGGAATATGATTATTGGATCATATGCTCTCCAGAGAAGAAAAGCCCAGAAAAATGGAAATGAAAGCCAAAACTTTTATAACAAGCCTCACCAAAAAAACCCCATGAAAGTGCAGGTGTGTAGATTTCACTGACAGATTTCAATTAGTGCAGCTCTTTTTAAAATTAGCACCTGTCTCCACTGAGGACTGGCATGCAAAATAAAGCATGCAGGTATTTTCAGAAACAAAGACGAATTGATCTGGTGATTCCAAAACTGCATCCCATCTTTAATTTTTTGTTTTGGAAATAGGCTTTGCTTACAATCAAAAGAACAGTTGAAGAGCGTATTCAGATGTATACAGTTTGACATAAATACAATTTCCAAAGTCAGTGACATTTCAAAAAATAAATTTCTAAAGCTCTCCAGTTATAGGAAACACATATAAAACACACATATAAAATATAGATACAAGAAATTCTGAAAAAAACAATGTAAAATGTAAATAAAATGTGGTCAGGACACTCAAGAACTCATAAGAACTATACTGATACTGATCAAATCATATATCCCTTTACTGTTCAGTCATCACATCTAGAATATGAACAGCTGGACTAAATCATTTCTGAGGTCATTTCAAGCTTCAGCACTGTACCATAATGCACCATCTTATCAGTCATCTTTGTGAGTGACCATTCTATACCGCTGATGCTGAAACATTAGCCTGGCATGAACTTTACTGCCATTCAATCCGTCTAGTCCCTCCCCTGACCTTTGGGATGCTTTATGGCCTGCACCTACCTCGTTAGTGTCACATTATCACCTTCCTAAACCTCTTTTCTCATTTCTTTCCTCCTTAATAAGACTTTGAATAATAGTATAAACAAAGCCAGACTATTTTAAGTCTAATTTACATTTGCCCAATGTTTTATTTATTTTTATATACATATGTTACATAATATATATGTATATAAAAATAAAATTGGTCTCATATTATTGTTCTAGACGGTATAAAGCTCAGAGAGTTATATGGATTTTAACATTTTTTTAATAAATCAAGACATACTAAGTACCAGCTCTTTAGTCCTTCATGTAGAATTACAGAACTGACTCCAAGCAGGAGACATTAACCGGTTAATCAACAGGCATTCACTAACCATACAAGGTATATTTAGCGAGTAACCTCTGAGAAGGGAGGTAAGGATGGCAGGGGGCAGTAACTAGAATGCTAATTTACTTTCCCTCCTCTTATACATATTTATATTCCACTTGGAAAAATGTCATTAATAAATGTGAACAAATCAGAGGACAAATTTGTTTCGAAAACATGTGGTGTTGCAAAAGAAGTTTGGAAAAAAGAGAAAACTCTAGCTTTTGGAGCTATATAAAAGACTTATTTTTGGAGGTGGGATTTCAGCTAAATTGTGAAAGATTTAGATAAGCAAAGAGGAGGAGAAAGAACACAGAGGTGAGAAAATGATATGAAAAGAGACTCAGAGGCAGTTCTTCCATTCCTTCTCCCTCCCTCCCTCCCTCCCTCCTCCTTTCCTTCCTTCCTCCCTCCCTCCCTCCTTCCTTCCTTCCTCCCTCCCTCCCTCCCTCCCTTCCTTCCTTCCTCCCTCCCTCCCTCCCTCCCTTCCTTCCTTCCTTCCTTCACTTCTTCCCTTACTTATTTCTTTCCCAGGGAGAGAAACATGGCAGAAGGCAGGGGCAGAATCAAAGAGAAGAATGTTGAGAGAATCAAAAAGTCAGATTCTCATCAAGGCAGAAGAGAAAGAGACCAAAGGGAAGATGTTCAGTGTCTTACTATGTCTGTATCAAATGCTACAGTAACATTGTGGGGGAAAAGGTTAACAATGGACATGAGATAGAGCAAAAGAGTTACAGTTAACTCTAAAGAGAAGTGTTTCAGCGAAGTACTGGGAAGAAGCCTTAGAAGGAATATAAGATCATGGTTGTACCAAGAAAAGAGTAATTGGTATATCTGTAAAGTAACTTGTGTTGTCTACCTCATATTTATCCAAATTATGATGACTGGTACATACAAGCAATAATTAAAATGTTTTGACCAAATTTGAGTATATGAACATCTTAACAAGCAGAGCTGCTTCTATGAACTGCGGAACCCTAGTTGACTTCCACACACCTGCAAAGCCTAATTCCTTCATGTCGTGATGATGACCATCTGAGGCTAAAGCACGTTTCTAATGAGTACTTTGTCTTCAGTCCACTACACTTACTGACCCCTATTCGCGGAAAATTCACCTAGCCTTTCTAAATGTCAGTCCTCCATCTGTAAGTTGAGAGCGGTAATAATAGTAATGAACTAGTAAGTTTATTTGAAGAATTGAATATAATAATGCTTGGAGAACACAACCCCATGGATGGCCCCTGACTGTTGTTTACTGTTAGTTTTAAATATTAGTAGCAGCCCCAATCAAAATAAAACCTATTAGTTACACAGGTAAATGATTGGCTTGGATAGGAAACAAAAGCCTATTCACAACTTTGCAGTACGATTTGATCTCCCACTCTAGCTTACTAAGTTATTAAACCTGCAAACTTGAATCAGATTCAGAGAGGTTTAGGAAGAAAAAACACATAAATGAGATGTAAATGAAAGCATTTTTTTGAAGGTATGGAAGGGAAGATAAGTAGGGGATTCTACCAATTCAAAGAATGAGTGCCCTGATTGGTGCAGTTTGAATCTGTACCAATGGAAGCATAATGCCAAAGGTCAGTTGAGTTCCTCTTACATGGTTGAGATGCACAAACTATCACTACCTCAAACAGTTGACTTACTGAATCCATTAACCAGCATAACTTGATGCAAAAACCAAAGCTGCCAAACAAGAAATAAACTGGAATAAAATATGGAGGAGTTTGCTCGTGCATTCATCCATTAAAAGTTTTTAAACAAACACATAATTGTTTAGAATTGTATGGTGCCAATTCTAGAACTTGCAAGATGAACCAAAACATTTCTTCATTGCATGTTATTTAAAAGATTGATTTGTGGTTGCTCAAGATGGATACGGATCAAGAAGGCTCTATATTGAACAATTTATGTTCAGGAAAACATGCTAAAGGAGAAGCCTTTTATTTCTGACTGTGACAGAATGAAACGCCTTCATTACTTAGTGATATCTTTTTATCATGCATCATTTTATTTTGCTTTTTGATTACTTTTAAAGTAATGGTGGCTTCTTTTTCATTATTATTATTATTATTATTTTGCAGTACGCGGGCCTCTCACTCTTGTGGCCTCTCCCGTTGCGGAGCACAGGCTCCGGATGCGCAGGCTCAGCGGCCATGGCTCACGGGCCCAGCCGCTCCGCGGCATGTGGGATCTTCCCAGATCGGGGTACGAACCTGTGTCCCCTGCATTGGCAGGTGGACTCTCAACCACTGCGCCACCAGGGAAGCCCTTATTATTATTCTTACACAATTTTATGTAGTAAGAAGAAATATGTTTTACAGTATAAAATTATAGTAGTCTTCAAATCAGCCTTAATTTTATAGTTAACTTAATTAGTAGTCTCTATATGTCTTTTGTTCATTATACCAAAGTTATTTTTTATTTTTAAAATATTTCCCAGTATTCATGAATCTCACTTTCTCTCCTACTCATAAATACATAATGTATGAGGTAAGCCTGATTCACCGATTTGATTTTGTTGTATTCTAATGAGAATTCTCTCTCTCTCATTGATTCATCAAGTATTTATTGAAGGCTTGCTATGTTGAAGTTGCTGCTCACAGTGCTGGGTGGTAGCAGTGAATGAGGCAGAAGAGGCCCTGCTTTAATGAGCCTTACAACCTGCGACAGGACACAGGAAGAGGATGCTAGGTAAAGACAAAGTGGAATCATCACTGAGAAAGACGATTTCAGAAAGTGACACAAACTTTTAAAGAAGAGAAGGGAAAAGAGAGTAACGGAATAGGGGTAGCTGAGGGAGCTTCTACGGCATAGTCTGGGGAGACCTCTCTGAACAGCTAGAACCTGAGTGAGTCAGAAGCAGCCATCTGAAGATTCTGGAGAGAGCTCTCTGGGCAGAGAGATTGGGCAAGGGCCCTGGGGCAGGATAGAGACCAACTTGATAGCAGCACTACAGAAGGCTGGGGAGGCTGCAGAAGAGCGAGCTACAGGCAAAGGATGGGCGATGAAATCACAGATACACGAGGGGCCAGGCCCACAGGGATGGAATAATGAAGGACACTCACATGGCTGGCATCTGGCTGCCATATACACACATAACGTAAAGTGCTTCTCATTAACAGGAGCCCAATAAACAGTTGCTGATTGATTACTGTTGGAACAGCTGATTGATTACAGTGCATTCCCAGTAAAAGCAAATTGTTCTCCTGGGAGAAGTAATGAAAAAGATAACTGTCCCCATGGAAGAGATAATTTACCTAATATAAGCTATTTATTTTGCTGGAGGCCAAATGGATTACTTCTCATCCATCCCACAGCCAGGCTGCCTTGCAAGGCGAAGTCTAATGCCATCTCCCTCTGCTCTTCTGACCACCTTGAATTGGAACCCAAGACCTTGTGTGATCTGACCCTTGCCTACCTGTCAAACATACCTCTCAACAAGGGCACCTTCCTTTCCCTCCCAGTGGTGCAGACAAATCAAGTTTACAGCTCTGCAGACACACCATGTCGTCTCTGCATTTGCTCCTACTGTTTACTCTGAGTGTCCTTACCCTCCACCTCCAACTCATGCGGTTAAAACATCAGCTTAGGTGATATTTTATCTAAGAAACTTCCCTAACTACTCAGCCTGTACTACCGATCTCCCCTCCCTACCCCTCTCTGCCATGTCCTTATTGTAGCCTGTGCATTTTTTTGTGTGTGTGGCACGCAGGCCTCTCACTGTTGTGGCCTCTCCCGTTGCGGAGCACAGGCTCTGGACGCGCAGGCTCAGCGGCCATGGCTCACGGGCCCAGTCGCTCCGCGGCGGGTGGGATCTTCCCGGACCGGGGCACAAACCCATGTCCCCTACATCGGCAGGCAGACTCTCAACCAACGTGCCACCAGGGAAGCTCACCTGTGCATATTTTTACGTCATTGTTTGTTTAGAACGTAGGTTCTCCTCATCAGATCACAGGCTTCCTCAGGATGCAGATTTTAAGCATATAAATCTTTGCATCCCTAGGACCCAGGAACAGATCTCAACATAGAGGAGGTATTCAATAAACAGTTAATGGAAATAAACGTTTTTGACTTGGATCAAAGGTATCTACTCTTTGACACCATGCTTCGTACCCCAAGTGGAAATGAAGCTGCTCAGCTACAGGTCTTCATTGTGCTTTTATTTTTATATCTATAGCAACCTATGAAGATTATTATGAGCGGACTCTGTTCTACTTATGTTGATATTCCCAGTACCTGAGAAAAGTAGTTGGTACGTAATAAATGTCTGTTGAATATATAAATATTTGAGAAGTATCATTCAATTTATATTATATTATGGTGGTTTTGAACCAATCTTTATCATCAAACTTCATCTAAGCAAATGCATGATAAGATAATGGAAGATCTCATATTCAAAAGGATTATAATCATTTAATGCTTTAAACATTTATAATTTACCTTGCCTTCTTGTTATTATGGTATGGCTCTGGTGAGTGAAAAGGAAATCATTTAAAATTATAATTAGAAGATGCCTGTGCCAAAGAAGAAAACAAGTTTACACAGTGTTGAAGGTTATAAACAAATTCTACATCTCCACCGCTAAGACCCATGGTAGCAGTCAGAGGAACAAAATAAAAATTGTAAGCTGCCCTAGATGACACAGCCTACAGCTAAACTGGTGAGAACGTGGCTTGTTTATGCAGCAGTGCAAATATTTTTTAGTGTTTAAAAAGTCAGGGCAGGGAATTTTAAAATATAATTTAAAATGAAACATTCCCAGCCGTATCAGCTTACTTGGTTTTATTTCATTTTAATATAATATTCTCATGATAAAGTAAGACGGCATTCCAACTATTTTAGTCACTTTTCCTGGCAACATTCACATAACCTTTAATTAATTTCACAACAGTTTTACATTATAAGATTTGAGACTAATAACTATGAAACTGAAATAATCTATAGGTCAAGTGTTGTTCAGAGATGGGTTTGATTGTTCACGGAAATATTTATCAGCAAGAAAACAGTATATGTGAAAATATTCCTTTAAGAGTTTTTCCCCTGAAGACTTCATTTGCATGAATATTTTTCTAAGAATAATGCTTTAGTGAAAGAAATACATTTGACATGTGTGTTAGCCGTTCTGTGTGGCCTAAGAGCAATAACGATGAGTGAACCCTAAAAATGCAAAGGAATTAACAACATAGATTGTGCTACTTCTAGACCTTGAGACCACTGTGATAATATGTGAAATATTAAAAGATATAAAACCTGTCTTTAAAGAGTCAGCATTCTGGTTGAAGAAAACAAATACAGATTTGGAGATAAAAATAACAGTGAAAGCAATAATAGTAATAATAGCTAAAAACTATTGATTACTTCCCACCACAGGCAAAAGACTATTCCAAGACCTTGCCTTGAAATCATTTAATCCTGTCAATACACATCGGAGGTGGACACTTATTATTCCCATTCCACAGACACAGAAATGAAGCCCAGGCTCACACAACAGAAAGTGGCAGAGCTATAATTTGAATGCGGACAACTAGGCTATAAATCCTTTGTTCCTGTCCATTATACCAGCACTTAGAAAATGATGCACAAAGAAACTGTATTGGAAGCTCCTCGAAGGTAGGGGCCATGAAAATAGAGCCTTTTTGCCTCTGCAAATTATATATCACTGTGCGAGCAAGACGGTAAGTACATAGTTGTTTAAAGATTCATTCATGGAACCAAGCCTCATGGAGCACAGTTTAAATTTCCCAGGTATCTCCAGCTATTGGGTCTATGCAAGTCCCCTCCTAGTATAAGAAGGAAGAGGAGCAAATGTGTTGAAGTATGGGTTTTATAAACTCCTCCCTTGCTCTTCATGTAACTTTTACCTACATTTGTATGTTCTTTGGTGAGGCTCCAACAAAAGCTGAGAATCATCCACTACAGTTGCAGGATAAAAATGGCCAGGTATCATCAGGAAAGATGCGGTGCCCCACGTCTTAGCATCCTTCCTTCAACATTCACTTCCCGATTTTTTCAGCAGAGATGCTATTTTGGCAGTATATTTCTATAAAGAACGTGTGAACATATGTATTCAATTATAATCTAATAATCAGTGGGACTTTCAAACCCTGTCCTTAGATTGATCAGTTATTATCTTAGCCAAGAATCATTTGATAGCAGGTAGATAACTCCCAAAGGGGAGTTTCTTTCAAAGATGCAGAAACAGTCCATGGAAGCTAAAGGCAGTAAGTGTAGCTGGATCTCAAAAAGAGAGGAATGAAAACCCAGGGTCTTGAGATCTCCTCAATTCTTGTTTGTTTGGTTTATTGTTCAGTCTCTCTGCAGAAAGATGCTTCTATATCTCAAGTGTCAGAAAATAGCCAGCCACCCAGATATACCTCACTGTCCATTCTGCATGAGGCAGTCCCAGGATTCAGAATCACCTTTTCTAGCTTCCTGAGTGATTCCAACGTGCAGCCAGGTATGACAAACACAGGCTGAGGCCAAGTGAGGTACTGAGAACAGGGGAACCAACATTGCCTGGTAGCTTCTTAGAAATGCAGAATGCCCCAGAACTATTGGATCAGAATCTTAACAAAATCCCCAGGTGATTTTTATGCACAGGGGAAGCTGAGAAGCACTGCAGTAAACACATATCAGAGCTGGTGGGAAGTGACTGTCATAACTTACGTAGTTATATTTTCACTAAAACCAAAGGTTGGGTTTCACTTATTTATTTCTCTATGATGCAGTTAACTGAACTAAAACATTGGCTATGTCAGGACAATAAAAAAAAAGTCTGCATTGAAGTCAGCATTTATGCATCTATCCCACACAGATTTACTAAGTCAATACCATGTATCTGACACTGTACCAGACATTGAAATGTTCAGTTTCCAATAAATAAAAAAAAAAGACTTTATATGCTCAGGATATAACATAGTGATCATTATGCACACTGCATATTGTTGAACTGAAATTCATCTATCTTGTTCCTTCGTAACAATCAATTCCTAATATTTACCTGTGAATATCGAAATACATCTCCTGAAAATATGAATGTGCTTTGTCCTAGGTGAATTCCTATGTCCTTAAGTATTTCTGAAATGTGTAGAGTTTCTGTGAAAGGACAAACCAGAACATCAAGGAGGGATGTGTGGATAAACATCATAAAGACCAAAGTCAGAAGATGTCTCTGCAAAGGGGAAACGAGGATACCTGAGTCATGACCTACCATTTAACGCAGCCACGCTAACCCTGGCGTTTATCACAAAGGGGGACCCTAGCTCACCATTCTCATTAGGTTTTACTTTAACTCAGAAGCCCCTTCACCTTGACTCAGGCATAGCAGTTGTGTCCCGCTCTTGAATTACAGGTGTTTCAGGAAAAGGAGCTGATGTAGAGACCTTGTGTTGGGGTTTCTGCCTCATCTTAACGGTGCATGTATGAGAGTCACAGCGGTGGAAGCGGACTGAGCATCTCAGAGCATAAGAGCGGATGGCGGTATCGCAGCACACTGCTGGCTCAGGAGCACGGTTATGGCTGGGGAAGCTAACTGAACGGTATTAGAGAGGATGACTTTCTAGACAAAGTATTAGCATAACTAAAAAAGAAAGACGGTTAGCAAGCCAGCCGGTTGTGGTTTAATAAACTATTCCCATCAAAAACGCCCTATGATACAGCTATTGTGCTTATGCTTTGAAAGAATTTGTAAGTTACAGTAAAGACTTCCAGCAGAATGAGATAAGAAAAAGTCAGGATACAGAAATTCTCGTATATGATTTCTGTGGGGCTGGAGAAAATGGAAGGAAGTGAGGACAATTTAAAATATGGTGATTATAGTTAATAATAATGCATACTTGAAATGTATTAAAGAGAGTAGATCTTAAGTGTTCTCACCATACACACAAAAAAAGGTAACTCTGTGAGGTGATGTATATGTTAATGTGCTTGATTGTGGTAATCATTTCACAATGAATACATGTATCAAACCATAACGTTGTATACCTTAAATGTATATACAATCGTTATGTGTCACTTATACCTCAGTAAAGCTGTGTGTTACCTACACATTTAGAATTGTTACATTTCCCTGTGAAATAACTATTCTATCAGTATAAAATGTTTTTCTTTATCTATACAATCTATATTGATATATGTTAGTCAAATTTAACCAGTTTTGTTGAGTTTTATTATACATTTTTTCCCTATCTTTACTTTCAATTTTTCCGTATTTTTATCTTTAAGTTGTTTTTCTTTGAACGTTATACAGTTGCATATTTTATCCAATTTGGTACTACCTGTCAAGTGTAATATTTGACTACTTATATATGTCTTACTGGATTTAATGGGTTTTATTGATATGTTTGGGTTTCTGTCTACCATAAAACTATTTATAGCCTATTTGTCATCCATTTAATACTTATTCTTCTCTGTTCCATTGTCTTCTTTTGACAACAGAGAGTCTAGGTTGTTTTCTACAATTTCTCCTTTGCAAGCTCTGAACTCTAATTTCTCAGTCTGTAGCACCATGAAAAAGGTAGAGGGGAAAATAAAACTGTTTTACTTTTCAGCTGTTTTATGCTTGGCTTCTTAGACTTTTGCCCTGCGGAGCTTCATTAGCAAATAACTCGAGAAATTGATATAAATTGAAACTGAATTGATTGAAACTGATTGAAACTGAATATTGGGCTCATTTCTCTGAACGTCTCTTCTGGGTTTCTGTTTCCTGGGTCTCACAGCAAAATTCAGCTCCAAGTTGGGTCTCCCAAGCTTCAAGAGGTTACAGAAAACACTAGTGCTTTCTCTGCCTCTCAGCAGCTGCTCTCAACCTATTCTCTGTCTCCAGCCCTGTATCAGCTCCCGTAGAGTGAAATCCAGCAAACCTGGCTCACGGTGCTGTCCTCCCTTCTCTCTTGGCAATGGCCCTTCAGGTTTTGGCTGCTTCAGCAGCTGTCTGATCCTCTCAAACATATTTAACAAATTTTATCTGGCTTTTCTAGTTGTTCTCAGTAGAAGCATTGGTCAACTACAAGCTATTCCATCACAACTGGAAGAGTAGTTTTATCTTAAATGAAAAGCGCTAACATTCCCTATCTCCTTCACACATACTCCCTGGGTAACTGCCAGCTACGTAGGAGAAAGAAAAGTAACGAATAAAAGTGTAATTAGGTAAGAACATTTTCAATTTCTAAAATAATAGCAGAAATATTTTCCTAATGATGTAGTTAAAATAAAATAGCATGAGACAGAATTGTGTCTTTTCCCCCATCGAAAAGCTATTCCCTTAAAATAAATTATTTGAAGAGATCTTTACCTCTTCTATTGCTTTTCATCTTGTACTATATTCTCCACAGTTAAAGTGCCCACAGATTTGTTGATCAGATGACCTAGATTATTTCCTTATACTTAATTACTGAGTAAAATATTTTTCCTCTTTATGTGAATTCTTTGTCTATTAATGTAATGTGCATTTGATTTCCAATATAAATTAATCCTCCCCATCCTTCTCTCTCTCCATACATTATATATATAGTTATAACTTGAGTTCCCTACATTTAGCTTTATTTAACCATCACATAGTATAATATAAATCTTTTCACACTGACATTAAAGCTACCTTTAAGCTCTTGTCACTAAAATTCATGATGTCCATTCATGAGTGCATTAGTTTGAATCTGAATGGCCTTAGTGGTTAAAAAATGTATAGAGAATTTTTATTCTTCTAAGGCCAATGATATACATAATCTCTTTAATGATTTGGCAACATTCATCAAAAATATAAATGCACTCAAATGTTGACCAAGCAATTCCACTTATAGGAATCTGCTGTGCAGATATATTTGCTCATGTGGACAAAGACATCTATACTGGAAAATAGTTATTGCAACTTATTAATAAATCAAAAGGGTGGAAATATTCTAAAGACCCATCACTAGGGACTGGTTAAATTACATTAAATGTGTTCAGTGAATCACTGTGAATATTGAGGTAATTTGCTATGCGATAATAAGAACAATCACTAAGACATATTGGTGAATGAAAATAAACAAAAAGAAAGCAATGAAAGGATTGTGATGCTCCCTGAAAAGTATACAAGAAACTGTGAACAAACCCCTGCCTCCCACCCAACTTGAGAGATTTACTTTTTAAATTATGTGTTCTTCAATACTATTTTTCCCTTTTTTAACTATATGTTACCTTTTTACTAAAAGCATTCTACTTAATTAAAATAGAACACTTATATCTCTAGTTCATTCCTTCAAATTGCTGCAGAGCGCTCTATGGTATTTTTTTAAGCTTATTAAACCCCCCTCCTACTAATGGACATAGAGATTGTTTCTACAAAATCAGAACTGCAAATTTAACACACCTCCATGAAAGCCTTAATAACTTAATAACACAAGTGAGATACTGTTTAAAACAAACTACCCTTTATTATAGCAGAAATATGGGCTTCAGGGTCAGAAAGCTCCACCAGTGATGACTTATCTGTCCTGAGCAACTTACTGCTAGCTCTGAGTTAAATTTGCCAAAAGTGAGAAAAAACACAGAAAGGGATTACTTTAAATATAACCAAGGGATATTCATATTATGGGTGTGTAGCAAGTATTACATAATGCAAACAATGGCATTAAACAGTCTCTAAATTTTAAGTCATGGAGCTTTACTGAATGTTTAAAAATGTTGTTTAAAAACTCAGCTACTTAGAAATTAATTTTTAAAACAGCTTAGCAAAGTAGAAGAGCTACTGTAAACTTACTTGATGCTTATGGAATATAATAATTTTTCTAAATTTTGTACCAAAATATTAATGATAAAAATGACTAGCATTGTTTATTTTAATTAATAGACTACTTTTTAGAGTTTTACGTTTACTGAAAAACTGAGGAGAATCTACAGAGAGTCCCAGTTGACACCCTCCCTACCCCCTACCAAAGTGTCCCCTTTTATTCACATATTGCTTTAGGATATTTGTTGCAACTGATGAACCAACATGGTATATTATAATTATCTAAAGTCTGAAGTTTACATTAGGTTTCACTCTCTGTACTTTTTATGGGCTTTTATAATGGCATGTATCCACTATTCTCCCCTGCAACCATAAAAACAAAACAAAACAAAACAAAAAACAACCCTCAGAAACCACTGATCTTTTTACTGTCTCCATAGTTTGGCCTTTTCCAGGATGTCATATAGTTGGAAGCATACAGTGTGTGGCATTTTCAGACTGGCTTCTTTCACTTAGCGATACTTATTTAATGTTCATCTATGTTTTTTGTGTGTGGTTTGATAGCTCATGTCTCTTTAGCACTAAATAATATTCCATTGTATGGATGTACCCAAGTTTGTTTACCCACTTACCTATTTTTGGACATCTTGTTTGCTTCCAAGTTTGGGCAATTATGAATAAGTCTGCTATAAACATTCATATGCAGGTTTTTGTGTGGATATGTTTTCAACTCATTTGGGTAAATACCAGGGAGAGTGATTGCTGGATCATATGGTAAATGTATGTTTAGTTTTGTAAGACTGCCAAACTGTCTTCCAAAGTAGCTGTACCATTTTGCATTTCCACTAGCAATGAAGGAAAGTTCTTGTTTTCCACATCCTTGCCAGCATTTGGTATTGTCAGTGCTTTGGATTATAGCCATTCTAGCAGGTATTTAATCAGTATTTTGTTTTAATTTTCAATTCCTTAGTGACATATGATATTGAGAATCTTTTTGTGTGCTTATTTGCCCTCTGAATAGTCTGTTCAGATATTTTGTCCATGTTTCTTTTTTTTTTTTTTTTTTTTTGCGGTACGCGGGCCTCTCACTGTTGTGGCCTCTCCCATTGCGGAGCACAGGCCCCGGACGCGCAGGCTCAGCGGCCATGGCTCACGGGCCCAGCCGCTCCGCGGCATGTGGGATCTTCCCGGTCCGGGGCACGAACCCGTGTCCCCTGCATCAGCAGGCGGACTCTCAACCACTGTGCCACCAGGGAAGCCCTTGTCCATGTTTTAAATTGGGCTATTTGATTTCTTAGAGTTCTTTATATATTTTAGATACAAGTTCCTTATCCCTTATGTGTTTTGTTAATATGTCTCCAAGTCTATGCCTTTTTTTTTCCAGTCTCTTAATAGCACTCTTAAAATGTTAAAAAATGACGATAACAGCTATACTATGAATTAACTTTGTTACTTTCCTTTTTATCCTACTACATGTGGGAACTTTCAATTTTCATTGTTTACAAAGACATACAGATTCTCATAATGAGACTATAATATCTTGAATCATGATATTAAATTATCAAGAAATATGAATATATAGAATCGTGTTGTTTACACCAAAAACATTCTTAAAGATTACTCTTTAGTTTTATATGTTATACAGTAAAATTTACAAAAATAGGTTTTTTAATGTATTGATGATGCAGTTATTATTGTGTTTTTTCCTGTTATATTTTTGTTAAAAATGATTAAATCAGATGTTTCCTTTGTCAAGCATTTACATTTAAGTCCTGGATTACAGAGTTAATTGTTTCATATGAATTACTTTTCCCACGAGGCATACTGACTGAACAATGTATATTTTTACCTTTATCCAACCCTGTTTAAGTGCAAATAAAACTTTTAACATAAGAAGTTGATTAGTCACAGAAAAAAATATCCTGGAGAATTATTTTTAAAATTCATGCTTTTTAAATAGTTAAAAGGAAAGCTATGATGTAACTGCAATAGCATAGGAGATTCAACTTTTTATAAAACAGACTATTTTTTAGGAAACTGTATTTTGTGATGTGCTGGGCCTGGAGTCCACGCTATAAAGATGATCCTAAGCACAGGATATAGGCACAGGTCAGGCTCAAGCTCTTAAAAGTCAGCTTGTCATTTAAAAATATAATTCTATGTAGGCTACTGCTGATATCTGTGAGTTACTCTGGCCTATAAATTATAGAACTTACAGGAAAAGAACTAGTAATTGAAAGGCATCCTTGATATCGTACTCTAAATTTTAAAGGTTAAATTCGCTCTGCTGATCGCTCCATTCTTAAAATAAGTATTTGAATGCTGACTATTAGGTCTAGAATTGTACGAGTTTGTGCCACTTGGGGGCATATCCTGCACAGTTATTAATAATATACTCTTGATTTATCTGATAAGATGAAGCAGATACAGATGGCTCCCAAGTTAATAATAGCAAATGCAAAGGAAGGTCATTTTAGTTTCAAAGAAGTCAGCAAAGTCTCCCATCCTAAAGGGCCAACTGTGTGGCAGGGAGAACTGGCCCCGGGGGGAGTGCAATGAGGCTGTGCCACCTAGTGGTCGTAACTTAGCTTCCAACAAATCAGCTAATTCCTTTGTCAGACACTGCCTTCATTCGAATAGTAATGTCTGCTTATGGAAATAATTATAAAGCCATTACCTTATTTGACTCTAAAAACTTATGAGAGAGGAGGAAAATGAGTTGTTGCCCCTGTTTTATGTATGGGGAGACAGTGTCAGGGACTTGCCCAGCGTCCCACAGGACACTGCCTATGGCCTCAGACATTCGTTCCAGGGCTTCCCCCATTCTCATTCCTTATTTGCACAAAGCAATAATTGGGAAGCAGGGACAACAGGTCACATCAGGAATGCTTTAAAGCATTTCACCATTCCAACTGTTCAATGCCAAAGGGTTGAGTCATCCAGTTTTGTCTTAGCTCATTTGAATGAATCTGAGATTATCGTCAGCATTTTGATGTCTTACGTATTCGATTTGTTTCTGTGTGTGGGGCGAGGGAAACCCCTGAAACAAATAAAGCCTGCATATGAAAGTGTTGAGATTATACCTGCAGTAACAACTGAAAGTTTGATGGATACAAGTATTAAACAGATTTCAAGCTAGCTTGCTCAGTGGAACAGCGCATTAATTACCTTTGAAATGGAGCAGGCATTTCGGCTTGCTGACCTCTTTTCAAAGAGGAAGCCCATCCCCCAGCCACACCTTCATCCGCCAGCACTTCCAACCGTCTGTGAGCTCAGCTGAAGCATTGGCTTATTACAGGAGGCTCCGAAGGCACTTCCACATACTGAGTTCTCAGTAACATACACTTGAAGATTACTAAATCTCAAGCACTAAGATCTAGTCTAATCAAAATAAGATTCAGGGTAGAATGAAGGCTGGAAGGGAGGAAGGATGCATCTTTCCACCCAGATGTTCAGATGTTCAACCAGGACTATGGAGATTTGCCCTCTGTGAATATATCAAAGCTAATTTTAAACTTGGAAGTTTTCCATTTTAATGAATGTGAGATCATAAACAAGACGAAGATATACGTGATTTTAAAAAAGTCTTTATAGATATAGGTATGATCACCTCTATAAATAGCTTTCTTACTCTTTGTTGAAAAATACTTTGAGTTATGATGCAGAACACTGTATCACTTTTTATTTACTTCATCTTCCATCTGGGAAATCTACTAGTGGAAACAGGCTCTTACTTGGGTTCAAATTATTTCGCAACCTAATGTCATCCTGCAGATAAGAGGGAAAATTATAAAACCAAATAAGAAGCAAAGTATCGAATAGAAACAAATATGGCCATTATCTTCCTATCATTAAATTAATTCATTTGGGATTTTTAAGCTCTCCCCAGAAAGCATATGTGTGGGCGGGGAACATAACATTTACAAAGACATTTTTTTCCTTTTTATCATTTTTTAAGTGTTGGAACTTTGAGGCTATTTCCCATGAAACATTCCAGGAGTATTACCCTACTTCAATTTTTCTCCCTGTCCTTAGCTTGATAAATTTATCATCCTTACATTGTCAATAAAAGACTTTATCCTTGGGATCACCGTATTGATGATTTCCTCTTCACAACATGGAAAAGACCAACGATTAGAAGCGGTGTTATGTGCCTCAGAACACTGCATCCTAAATTTATCCACAGGTTGCTCTATGTCCACTGGGTTCACTTTTTTTTCCTTCAAGACTTCTGCCAAATACGTTTCAAGGGAGATAAATTAGGGTTGAAGGAAACTTTATTCTCTAAGGATTCTAGATTGGAAATAACTATGATATCCCACCTACCTTTCAGGAAATAAAATTCCAATACGAAAGCATTTCTTGGTGATAAAAACCTTGCTGAAACAATGGCGAAAAAAAATGGTAAACTTTTCTTGGATTGTTTCTAGTAGCATTTCTAGTCTTGAGAATAAAGTTCACCTGTACTGTGGGCCTCCAGATTATTCAACAGAATCACCGTATTGCATACCTTTTTGTCACTGTAGAAACTCAAAAAATAAGCAATTGTAATGGGTATGCTTAAGCCATGCTTAAGAATTCTATGTTCCCATCTGAGTCTTAGATATCATTCCTACTGTTGAAAGAATTAAATGAAAGAAAAAAATTTCAACTAAGACTATCTCGCAGTGGGAAACGGAACATTAAAATATAGCAGTCAAGCTTGGTAACCCTCTAACTTTATTCTAGAAAACCCAGTAAAAGTTACAGTGATTTTTTAAAAAAAACCTTAAGTCCTGCCAGGAAATTCTTAAAACTCAGTTTCTTATGATGGTATAAATCCCTCCATAACATTTTTTTATTCCTACTTAGATTCTTGTATTATAATTTTTCTATATTGTTAAAGATTATTCTGTGTAATTTCTAGAAGCAAATACGCTGGATGAAATTCAATCTCTTTAAAACAAAGGTCTTTCCTTGAAAAAGAAGAGAATCAGAAAATCTCATTCATTCTTAATATTAGTAAAATGCTCTGTTATTTAAGAGAAAGTAGATTGATATAAAGCAATTTGGATCTGCTTGAGCTGTAGATGTAGGCCTCACTGGCTTTGATTTCACCCTTCCCATGTCATCACCTAACACTCTCAGGCAATCTGATAATTTGCGACACCAACCAATCCCATGAATTATAAGAAGTTTGAAACAAACAGAATAATTTACCATTATTTTTTAAAATGTTTTGTGAGTTTCATTTCGTGATTTGTTTTTCCCCAGAAGCTAATATAAGACATTATAAAATGCGTCTAAGCTCCTGACTGTGCTGGATAAGAAAAATAAAGAAAAAAAATCAGTACTTCTCTGAGTTCAATATTAACACCAAATAGTTTTGGTAACCTTTGCCTTCCTAATTTTTAGCTGCTGTCTCTCTGAAAATCAGACTACTGGATGAAATAAGTACTTTTTTAATGTACGGAAAACTGAATATATTTTAAAGCTCTCTTGACATAGGCTAGGTGTTCATTCTGCTCTTGGTGTGTATATGTGTGTGGGAGTCTGATGTATGGTAGAGATCAGAGTAGCAAGAAAAAGGTACAGATAATGAAAAAGAAATGCAATATTCATCTCTGTAAATACCTCAACATGAAGATGCAATGGTTAAATTACTGAAAGACAATCTCAAACCTCAAACGTTTTCAAAAGATATGCTGACAAAGGGAATAAGGTAAATGTAACAAAATGGAAATAGGAACAAAGAAGATTGGTGAAAACCAAACAGACAACTTTTAGTATAACTAAAATATCATTGTTTGGTGAAGGCTAATTTTGTTAATGTTAAAATGAAAAATAAGGTGTTGACTATGATTCAAACATCATTTTCAGAAGTTATAGCACTAAATTAAATATATAAGTACTTAATAATGTCAAGATGAAAAAGCCCTAAAACATTAAGTACAGTATGTTCCTATTTCCCTTATTTTCTTAAATTCTTCCAACAGAATGTCTTAATGTCAATCATTTTTTTTTGAAATACAATAATTAGAAAAATATAGATAATTTTGCATGAGTCTTTTAAATAAATGAAGCTTGCTTAGATATATTGTGCAATTTGAATATCTACTCAGAGGACTGATGTTCCAAAATAGCTTTTCATTTGCACAGTACCTCATAGATTACACCAGTTAAATTTATTTAAATTGCAAAAGTATTGCATATATATATATATATATATATATATATATATATATATATATATATATATATATAGCAACCCTATAGCTTTCTATTTTCATTTCTCTTTTTACCACAAACATGAGAAGGATGCTAGTGGCAATGTAATATTTGGAGACACATACATCTCGGAGTTAGTAAACACATGTTAAAAGGAATAAGTATTGCTATATATAAACTATAATATTGATGAATTTATTATTATAGTTTGTTCTATATAATACGTACTCTGCTATAAAAGAAATATTTAAATAGGTATCAGAAAATACAGAAATTGAACACCCCAAATCTCTTCCTTTTTGGATTTTCTAATGTATTATTGTTTGTATTATGCAACTTAAAAGTTTTTCATGTGCAATTAAATTAAGGATGGAGATGTACACACGTACCCTCAGCATAGAGAAGAATCTACACTCAACAATGCTAGGCTTTCTTCTACCATAACATAGATGAGTCTTCATATTGTTGCTTATTTAATGGTTTACTTTGCCATAGACTAGCCATTGGTGAGGGAAGACTATACCCATTTTTTCACTGCTGTATCCCCAATTCCTAGAACATCAATGGCAGACAGTCCTCAAAATGTATTTGTTGGAAGGATGCATGAATGGATAACATAAATCAGATATATGCGGGGAACAAATTAGGGATTTTGCAGTATAGAAAATGAATCTGGATCTGCAAAAAAAAAAAATCATCATGGGTTTAAGGAGCAAATGTCCTTTCTGAGATTAAAATAGAGTACTATAAATGAAAACAGACATTTTTAGGTATTTGTAAGAACACAGAATTTCAAGAAAAATAATGTTTTATTTCACCACATTTCAATTAAATGTATAAATTTTGTATATTGAGTTAGATATTTTAATGTTAGCCCACTAACTAACTAACACACCCTCTCTTTCCATACATTTTTTGTAGGGAGAGAAGGTAATTGAGAATTACCCAATTGGGAAGTCATTTCACTGAAAGCTTCCTCAAATGTTGAAAGAGAAAATTAAGTCAACTAGATGGTGGGAGGAATTATCTACTAATTCTCTACCTAGTTTTAGATTGGGTCATCATTTATTTTAGTCCCTAGTCATCTAACACTGATAAACATAATCAAGCCATTGTGTTCTCAGCATAAAGCAATTTTTTTAAAACTACAAATTAAGGTCTAGAACTGTTGGAATCTATCAACTAAGTCAGTAAGTCCATTTTTTATTTCCAATGCATTTTGAGCTTTTCATATAGATAGACTGACTCCAAGTAGAATACATTCTCTCTACTTCTATCAACAGTACAGACAGGGACAAGAATGCTTGAGAGATGGCCTGCACAATCTAGATTCCTAGAGACCACCACAACTGCCCAGCTGGAAACAGTCCTGGAGGTATTTACAAGGTCAAACTCACCAGCCTCTTATTACCTACCCCTCACACACATGAATACATAAGCATGCACACACTGAAGAAGAGAAATTGTAAATAAAACTAAAAGCAAGTAAAAATATGAGTGCCCATTTTAAACACGATGAGCCCATTGCCCCCTGCCCTTGCATCTGAAAGTGAGAGAGTATCTTTCCCCCTCCAGGTACCAGGTACTGTACCTGGTACTGACCGGCCTGCAGACAGCAGCTGCCTACCTTAGTAGGCTTGTCTGTGGCACGAGAGGTGGGCAGTCTCGGGGACAGAGACAGGACAGCAGAGAAAATAAAGTAACTTTAAGGTAAGGTAATAAGGCAGTCCCGGGGGTTCTGCAGGTCACTTCTGATGGGCATCCTGTGCCTTGACCTAGACTCTGGGCATATGTATCACGTTGACCAAGCACTGCAACCAAACCATTTCAATATACTTTTCCCCACCAAATCCCCAGTTTTGTAGAAATGGCATGGTTTATTTATAGAAGTAGTATAAACTGAATACAGTGCTTTTTCTATTTATGTGAATCGTGAGCCATTCAAAAGCAAGTAGCATGTCTTGGTCACCACTGGGTCCACCACAGCTTCTAGCAGAGTGCCTAGCATGTGGCTGTGATAGGACGATTACTTAGCAATTCATACACTGTTTATAAATTAGATAGGTGGGGTCCTGAACTTTGGAAAGGGACACCACACAGACAAAGGGAGCAAAAATAATTAACGAAATAGCAGATTCTACAGACAAAGGGAGCAAAAATAATTAATGAAATAGCAGATGATTGAAAATCAAGTGGCATTCTGCTTTGACTTCTATACCATATTTCCAAAGACAAAAAAAGAAAAAGAACGATGCGCAGGAGTAAAAGAAGAAAGCAAACAGAAGAAAGGCTATGCTGAACTCAATTATCACACCACCACTGTTTTGTGTCTCGGTAAATGCCAAAACACATGCTTATTTTTTACCTTTAAACTTCAACCTGTCCCTCGGTTTAATATTACAAGTAAACTTAGAACAATACCAAATAACTAGTTGTCAGCAAACTCATCCATTCCTTTCTCTCAATAAAAAACCCATAGTATTGATTATTAGTATGCTAATTTTACAGGCGGATCGGTTGATGTACCATATTACTTTTTTGAGTGTTTATCTATAATTAATTACATAAAATGTCTTCATAAATTTACTTCTTCAGTTTCAAACTTTGCCCTGGGCTCCAGAAAATGTATCCAATTATTCTATGCGAATACACGTAGTGAATTCTACAAGTACCATTAAATATGGTCCCAAATTAAAGCAGTCACTCCTTTCCCTTACTGTGTATCACCACCACTAACAACCACCACAAAGCAGTTCTTTAGAAGGTAATTGGGTTGACTTTTTTTTTCCTGGTATTGTGTGTTTAAGTGCGTGTTGTGTGGATGAGTCTGGTCTGTGTGTGTACACACATATTTGTATATTGGAGAGGCAAAGGGACTGATCAGTGATCCTGGTGAGGAGAGAAAGTCTGCCAAGAGAGCTGTGGAGAGAAAATACAGTTCACTGGCTATGATTTTATTGCTGTGGGACACAGTTTTTACAAGTCTTTGTGACCGTGTGTCCTTCCATTGCTACCCAGCGACGGTGACTGATACTCTGAGGTGTGTGCTTTATACGAGAACCTATTATTTACTCTGGCTCCAACTGAGGACGCCTATTCATTTTGTTTTTCTAAAGTATACACTTAAACCTCATTATACACCAATACCTGAAGTACCAACACCAGGCATAACTCTGTGTTGGATTCCCACCTGTTGACCAATGCCCGACTCCCCCTGCCATCTGACACGTCACACAGGCATGAATGCCGTGTTTTAGCATTTTGTTCCTTTAGAACAAAATGGGCTGTGGCGTAAATTCCGTTTTCGTCTGAAGGAAAGTATTGTTACTGTGCCCTCCTTGTTGAGAGAGATTTTGACAGGGTTTACAAGTTTAAGATGTTACTTATTTTTCCTGAGCACTTTGTCTCCTGGTGTCCACTGATGCTTTAGAATGAGAATTGTTAGTCGGATGTTATAAGTTACTTTGAAGATTTTTTTCTTCGTTTCGTAGATTTATTATGATGTCTGCAGGTGTGAATAGCTTTTTATTTGCCTCTGTTGGGATTCGGTGAGCCGCCTGAATGCGAGGATTGGTGGAGTGTACTGGTTCTGCACAATTCTCATCTACCTTGGAATTGTACCTCCTGCCAATTACCTCTTCTCTCTTGAGCAACTTCCATTAGCTTATGTGAGGGCGTTATCTGTCTACCATCCATGACTCTTGATCACTTTTTCATATTCCTCCTCTCTTTGTCTGCTTTTCAATCCCTATGGCCCTGTATCACCTTCCCTAATAGTATCTACAATTTTCAAATCATTTAATGTCATTTATCAAAACTCTGTTCTTCAAACTGTACTTCATGTTGAATACTGAATTTGCACATTAACCTCTAAAAAATGAATTGGCCCTTTTAACTCAATCACTATGACTTTGCAAACACCTAGCACCATTTTCAAATGCTGCTTCTTGTCATCACTTGAAATTGCTCTATTTCTGAAAAATCAGACTTCAAATTCTCACCCTGCCCACAGCCTTGTGTTATTCTAGACTTGAATCCCCTTAATCCAACTGTACCAGCCCTTCAATCTCATGGAAGCTTTCTTACCCTTGGCCCACATTTATCATTTCTTACTAGTATTATTAGAACGCCCCCCCACAAGAACCTCAAGTCTGGTTCCTCTCCCTTAGTACCACTATAATGATATTTCTGTAACAAAAATGTGATTGTCATTCCCTCTTCAAACTGCTTATTCCATAGGTCTTTATTACTCCATCAGAGATGCAAAGAGGTCCCCTTACATAAAACTGGAATATAGCTCCAGCTCATCTTGCCCACCTGCTTCACAATGCTCCGTGTCTGTGTAAACTGCACTCTCTGTAGTTACTCATATGCACCATTATTCTTCCATTTCTATGTATCCTTTCAGGTGGAGTATTCTATTTGGGATACCCTCCTCAACTAGCCACAACTCACCATGCACACACACACACACACACAGTTTTCCTCCTAATTAACTCCTACTCATCACTTAAGTATCTGCTGAAATGTCACTTCCCCCTGGAAAGCCAACCACACCTCCCAGAGTGAATCAAGAGTCATTTCTCTGTCTGCATACCATCCCATTTAGACTTCTAGCCTATAATTTACACATAATCTACTGTATTTATCTTTTCCCTCACTGGATCGCAGGGTGCCTTATCAACAGACAGCATCTTTTATCTTCGTGTCTTTGGTACCCAGTGGAGTGTCTTCCATGTTGTTGGCATTAAAAGAAAAAAGTCAAATGGATGAATACCTATAAAGACCATTGTCACCCCTCAAACTATCAACATTTAACATAGTCCAAGTCATCCTCTCTGCCACTTCTCTCTGTAGCATTTAGTTGGCATCTTATTGGAGACATTGGGAAGCAGCTCTAATTATTTTTTCAGGAGGGGGGGGTTGGAGCAGCTCTCAAACAAAACTGGTTCAGTACAGAGAGCTTCTGAATTCTATGAACTTTAAAGAAAAGTTTGCATTCATCACCAGAAGACATTTATTGAGCATCTTTGTGTGGATTTGATTTCTAGGATTTCTCATCTTCCTCCAGTCCCACCCTACACCCTCCTCCCTCCAAATCTTTCCACCATGTAGTAAAATCCTCTTTATTATTAGCAATGAGTACTAGCAAGTGTATCCAATCAGGCTCCATCAGATACTTTCAGTTTAACCTGTGATACATTTTTTTGTTGGCTTGGGAAATCAGTTTTATGATTTGTTTTTACTTTTGTGTCTGCTACTCAAGACATATTTAAGGAAGTAGAGAGAACCATACGATGCCCCAAAACCAACTGCAATCACATCTCTCACAAGTGACCAAGGGAACCAGGACGACAGATAACTAAATATGAAATGTATGATGGAGAAGCTTCCTAACAAACAAAAGCACTAGGCATATAATACCTTAAACAAGACATGCCACATAACCCAAGGATTAATTCAATTAGCATTACATGAATGTTCTGTGAAAACTGAATTACCTCCCATCTCACAGTTTGAGATAATATCCTGTCATCCATCAACACTGGGAAAATCATGGGTTCCCCAGCCCAATTCACACTGAGGTAATTACGCCTATCCAATAAGAAATGTCAAGAATAAACATATTACTAATATACATATTACATAATAAATAATATAATAAATAATATACATAATAAACATATTACACTAATTTGATACATATTTTAAGCCTGATACTTAAACCTGTTACAACCTGTTAACCAGAAGGAAAAATAAAGACAATGAAGAAAAACATAAACAGGAAATTTACTTAGATTCCTTAAATTTTAGATCAGTACTTCAACCTAATCTATAATTTTATGATTTTGTGGATTATTTCTATAGCTACAATCTTTTGAAAATTGTATGAAGAAATTATTAACATTTATTTCTTTCCAAGAACAGCTAAATTCAAAAATCTGAATTAGGTAAAAAAGGGATGATGTGGGGTTACAGAATAAAAGCTTCTACCATTCCATTAAAACAAAACCCTTTCTCTCGGTATTTTTGGGCATGCAGTCTTCTGAACTCTTTCCTCTCCTCCCCACTTTGGCAACCACTCTCTTCATTGCTGTGTGTCCTATGGCCTGGTCGTTACAGCCCGGCGAGGGCTGCTGATGAATGAGCTGGAGGTAACCATGGTCACAGGTGATACCGGGAAACATCCACATGGTATCCTGGGCACCGGATTCAACCAGCTGACAGGGAAACTTATTTCCAGGATATGTGTCTGTGACACAATAGAACAACAAATGAAGCCTATCACCTACTAAACCCCCATATTTTAGTTAGTAGACTTTTAACATCATTGAGAGCGTAAATAGTTTTTCCTTAAATAGGGAAAATTAAGCCTGATAGCAATCATGTGAAAAAAAATAGCATAGGAAATACATGGCAATAATCTCTCTTCAAAACTGGGTTTGTTTTTAGCCGCTGTAATATGATTTCCTACAAATGTTTCATGTAGTTCTCAAGTACCACATCCACTAAAAATAATTTGAAAATAAAATTAATGTCACTTAACTCCCCTTTTCATTACGTTCTATGATTTTAAAGATTCTAAAATTTTAAATTAGACAATTAAAAATAAAGTTATGTAAGATGTTATTATGTAAAATTTTGTATTTAAGAAATAAAAGAAAGGGGAATCTGTATTTCTGAACATATTCTAATTAAATGATAATAAATACTATTATTAGTTGTAAAAAGACACTCTCATTTTCCAGGGGTTCAATGACCAAGTATAAAATTGAAAAACGATTTAGTTCAACTAAATAAAGACTATGGTTTTTTAAAATAAGTATATTCTAAAGATTTTGAAAGTTAAAATGACCTTAAACTAGTCATTTAAAATTAATTCAAAATTCTAATTTAATTGTTAATTTTTTGATATTTATACATTATTCACTTCAATGTGTCTAACTATGTAAACTTAAATGAATTAATTCATCTAAATTAACAAAATATATATTCCCCTCCCACTTACTCTGAAACTAAATATTCAACTTGAATGATTCCCTTTCACTGAAAAACAAATTATGCTGGTGCTATATAAGTATCATCTCAGAGCCTCAGAGTAATAAGCCTTTACACTAAAATGTCCTGTGTTATTTCATACGTGAAAAAGAATATTCGGGCTTCCCTGGTGGTGCAGTGGTTGAGAGTCCTCCTGCCGATGCAGGGGACACAGGTTCATGCCCCGGTCCGGGAAGATCCCACATGCCGCGGAGCGGCTGGGCCCGTGAGCCATGGCCACTGAGCCTGCGCGTCCGGAGCCTGTGCTCCGCAATGGGAGAGGTCACAACAGTGAGAGGCCCGTGTACCGCAAAAAAAAAAAAAAAAAAAAAAAAAATGATATTCAACCGTGTTTGGAGGTGATAAATTCTAGCGATCCTTTTCATTACTTAGCACATAAAATTCCTTCATCAGTCCCTTAGGGAACACATTTTCCTTTGTATGTACAAAGGTAATAGCCCTGAATGGAAAACTGATGAAATAAAAATGTTTTATCCTATAGCCAAAAAAGACCTTCAGAAAGTATGTGGTGAATACCACTACTGCAGGAAAAACACGCAAGTCAGCTAATTTCAGCAACTGAGAACCTAGTTTTTTGTTTTTAATTAAAGTATAGTTGACTTGTAATATTATGTTAGTTTCAGGTGTACAACATAGTGATTCAACGTTTAAATACATTATGAAATGATCACCATCATAAGTCTAGTAACCATCTGGCCCCTCTTAAACCTATTACAGTACTACTGACTATATTCCTTCTGCAGTATATTACCTCCCTGTGAATTATTTATTTTATAACTGTAAGTTAGTACCTCTGAATCCCCTTCACCTCTTTTGATCAGTGCCCCCATCTACTTCCCCTCTGGCAATCACCAGTTGGAGAACCTGGTTAATTTCTGATGAACTTCAAAGCAGAAAACGCCAAAGAAACCTATCAACATAATAGTCTTTTTTTTTTAATGTAGAACTTAATACCTCATACCACAGCTTAACTACAGTTATACATGTTACATTCTTGGTATCACTAGCTTGAGAATTGCATTATAATTTTGTCCAGACACTTAAAAGACAATATAATATTTTACTATAGAAAATCTAAGAGCTTTCTTAAAAATACAACATTCTGTAAGACGCTCCACTGAGCCTTTTGCCCTCCTCATCTTTCTATAAAAACTACTCTTGACAATGTCATCAAATAACTCCTCGTTATCAAATTTAATAATAACTTCTCAGTTATCTCACTGGAGCTCAACTGATCCCACCTTCCCTTGAACACGTTCACATTTTCCTCCTGGAAACACGCCATCCAGCTCTCCTGTTCCCTCTCCACTGTGCTTTCCCCTCAACTCCCGACTTCTCAGGGCTGCAGTGGCCCAGGGCTCTGCCCTCCAACCTCTTCTTTCTCCACACTCACTCCTTCGTGATCCCACCCAATGCCATGGCTTCAGTGTCCTCTGTATGCTGATGGCCCCCACCTCCGAAATCTCTGTTGAAGCCCAAGTCCACGTGTGCAGCTACCTACTTCTTGCCTCACAGATGTCTGAGAAAAGCACATCCATGGCTGAGTCCTGACCCCACAAAGTCTTCACTGTAGACACCGGGGACTCTGCTCGTCCGCCATCTCCTTCTTCCTCACACACTTTCCACCTGCTCACATATCTGCTCTGATGGTTCTACCTTCCAATCATGCTCAGGACTCAGATGGTCCTCATCCCTTCTCCATCTTGCCCGGACCCTCCCATGACTCACTGCGGTCAGCACATCAGGCTCCCCAGCTGATCCCCACTTGCACTCTCCTCCACACAGTAGCCAATTCAAATCAGATCACATCCCACTTCTGAACAAAACCCTCTGTCATTTCCCACTTGACCCAGAGGGAAAGCCAACACCCTCTTGAGGACCCGCAAGGCTTTATCTGATCTGCCTTCCCACCGCTCCCAACCCCAAGTCTACGAACTTCTTTCCTTTTACTCTTCCCTGAACCCTTCTCTCCTACGCCATTCATCTCTAACTCATGGCTGTTTTTGTATATTTTTGCCACAAATGTAAACATAAGAATATGGTTCCCCTAAATGTATTAGTTGAAGTTGTTATTTTCTGCACTGTGTTCTTTTGATCCAGTGTTATACTCATTATTCATCCTTATTGAACTTGGCCCTGGCATGGTTTTTTTTCTGTAAGTGCTGTCGGAGTCTCCCAAGGATGCCTTGAATTTGAGGTCTACTTGCCCAGGGGATTTTGTCCCCCTTCTTCACACCCTACACTGGTACTTTGGTTTCAACAGGTGACCACGCAGACAGCTCAGGACAAAGTGAAACAATAGTGGATGAGCAAAACAGAAGATGAAAAGAGATGTGAAGAGTTCCAAGGGGCAGTATGTGCTTAGAACCTGACATGTTGGCTGTAATGAGATAAATTTAGCTCAGAATTCCCTGATATTTGTAAAGGAGATATTTGACTAGTTCTACAAATCTAATTATTTATGCAGAAGACACATCTGTACTCCGGGCTTCCCCCCTCCATACTTAGTACTAATTTTCTGCACAAAATATAAAAAGATAATTATCAAAAAAAGCAACCAGCGACAGTTATCATTGGGTTTGCTCCAAGACTGTGGAGGCCATTTCTAAAGAAGACATACACTGTTAGTATCATGATAGTTTTTTTTTCTTGAGCAAGAGTTTTCTTTCTAGACATGGGCACTGCAAATATTGTAACTGACAGGTTTCAAAATCAGCTTTATCTAAAATAAAACTTACAGACAAGCTTGTGGATCATCCCTAACAAGTATAAAGCCATTCTTGGCATGCTAATTCTTCAGAAAACATGTTTTCCCTCCCCTGCCCTGGTTCTAAGTTCTAAGCTTAACCTAGTGTTAAATATCTTACTGTTATTGGTGGCAATATTTCGCTCTTCTACGTTATTTTTCAAATTTCTTTGTATTTTATCGCATCTTGTTATGTTGCTTGTGTTCTAAAAATTGCCTTAAATGCTTTTGAAAATATTGAGAATACATAAAGAAAAATATGTAAAGAGCCAGAGAATAAGAGAAACTATTAAACCATTTTAAATAGATAAGCAAACGTACTTAGAATTTTTTTTTCAGATTTCTAAGGTAACATCTTAATTCTTCCTCCACCTATATTAATTGCTCAATAAATGCAATTTCACATAAAACAAAAAAAACCAAAAAAAAAACCCCAAGATTGGTTATTTAAAATGAAAGAAAAAAAGATTTGTTTTTTGTTTCATTATTTATGTCACCTAATAACTTGGGCTTCAGTTTCCTCATTAATTATGCAAGGACTTAAACTAGAAGATGCCTAAGATTCTTAAAGCCTATGTAAAGGTAGAGAAGTGGCACAAAGGAAAGTGAAAGTTTAATATGCTGGCTTCAACATATAAGTTTTCAAGCAAAATTTAATGTTCAAAGTCAATTTTTAAAAAGTTAATTCTTGTAATTTTTCTTTTAGAGAAAAGCCAAATGTCTATACATCAGAAACAAATTTAATTTCTGTAACTTCTATGGATATCAGAAGTAAGATCTTTTTTTTCTTTTTGCAGTACACGGGCCTCTCATTGCTGTGGCCTCTCCCACTGCGGAGCACAGGCTCCGGACGCGCAGGCTCAGCGGCCACGGCTCACGGGCGCAGCCGCTCCGCGGCATGTGGGATCCTCCCGGACCGGGGCACGAACCCGTGTCCCCTGCACCGACAGGTGGACTCTCAACCACTGCGCCACCAGGGAAGCCCCAGAAGTAAGATCTTTAAAGAAAATGTGGAGTACTACAATTATTTGATGACAAAAGAGTCACCTAATCAAACTGTAAAATCCTAAAAGAGAAAATGAATTTTCGAAATCTATGTAATGAAAAATATTTTATTTTTTGCGAGGGCAGGATGAACCTACTTTTTTTTACTTGTGAATGTCTCTTTATATCATATATAAAATTTAATTAACATTAAAATTATAAAAATATATGGCCATATGGAAATTTGGGTCAATGATTATTTTTTAAGTAGAAATGGTGAATCATTTAACTGAAAATTTATACTTGTAGTTCAAATAGTTTCCAATTTATTTTGAAATCACCCTTTCAAAAGTTACCGGAGGGTGATACAGCATGTACTGCTGAACCATCCAACACATAAAGACAGAGATTTCATTTTCTCTACTCAAAGAACAAGCATGCAAGGTTTAAAGAAAAGAAAATAGTATGTCGTCCTCTGTTTAGTTTTGCCCCCATCCCAACTACTAAGTACTCTCTAAGGTTTGGGAAGTCCATGAATCTTTCCTTTTTTTTTTTTAAACATCTTAATTGGAGTATAATTGCTTTACAATGGTGTGTTAGTTTCTGCTTTATAACAAAGTGAATCAGCTATACATATACATATATCCCCATATCCCCTCCCTCTTGCATCTCCCTCCCAACCCTCTAGGTGGTTGCAAAGCACCTAGCTGATCTCCCTGTGCTATGCGGCTGCTTCCCACTAGCTATCTATTTCACATTTGACAGCATATGTAAGTCCATGCCACTCTCTCACTTCGTCCCAGTTTACCCTTCCCCCACCCCGTGTCCTCAAGTCCATTCTCTACGTCTGCATCTTCATTCCTGTTCTGCCCCTAGGTTCTTCAGAACCACTTTTTTTTTTTTTTTTTTTTAGATTCCATATATATGTGTTAGCATACGATATTTGTTTTTCTATTTCTGACTTACTTCACTCTGTATGACAGACTCTAGGTCCATCCACCTCACTACAAATAACTCAATTTCATTCTTTTTATGGCTGAGTGATATTCCATTGTATATATGTGCCTCATCTTCTTTATCTATTCATCTGTCAATGGACACTTAGGCTGCTTGATGTCCTGGCTATTGTAAACAGAGCTGCAATGAACATTGTGGTACATGACTCCTTTTGAAATATGGTTTTTTCAGGGTATATGCCCAGTAGTGGGATTGCTGGGTTGTATGGTAGTTCTATTTGTAGTTTTTTAAGGAACCTCCATACTGTTCCCCACAGTGGCTGTACCAATTTACATTCCCACCAACAGTGCAAGAGGGTTCCCTTTTCTCCACACCCTCTACAGCATTTCTTGTTTGTAGATTTCTTGATGATGGCCATTCTGACTGGTGTGAGGTGATACCTCATTGTAGTTCTGATTTGCATTTCTCTAATGATTAGTGATGTTGAGCAACCTTTCATGTGTTTGTTGGCAATCTGTACATCTTCTTTGGAGAACTGTCTATTTAGGTCTTCTACCCATTTTTGGATCGGGTTGTTTGTGTTTTTGATATTGAGCTGCATGAGCTGCTCATAAATTCTGGAGATTAATCCTTTGTCAGTTGCTTCATTTGCAAATATTTTCTCCCATTCTGAGGGCTGTCTTTTCGTCTTGTTTATGGTTTCCTTTGCTGTGCAAAAGCTTTTAAGTTTCATTAGGTCCCATTTGTTTATTTTTGTTTTTATTTCCATTTCTCTAGGAGGTGGGTCAAAAAGGATCTTGCTGTGATTTACGTTATAGAGTGTTCGCCTATGTTTTCCTCTAAGAGTTTTACAGTGTCTGGCCTTATTTTAGGTCTTTCATCCAGGTTGGGTTTATTTTTGCGTATGGTGTTAGGGAGTGTTCTAATTTCATTCTGTTAAATGTAGCTGTCCAGTTTTCCCAGCACCAATTATTGAAGAGGCTGTCTTTTCTCCATTGTATATTCTTGCCTCCTTTATCAAAAATAAGGTGACCGTATGTTCGTGGGTTAATCTCTGGGCTTTCTATCCTGTTCCATTGATCTATATTTCTGTTTTTGTGCCAGTATCATACTGACTTGATTACTGTAGTTTTGTAGTATAGTCTGAAGTCTGGTGGCCTGACTCCTCCAGCTCTGTTTTTCCTTCTCAAGATTGTTTTGGCTATTCGGGGTCTGTTGTTTCCATACAAATTGTGAAATTTTTTGCTCTTGTTTTGTGAAAAATGCCATTGGTAGTTTCATAGGGATTGCATTGAATCTTTGATTTGGGTAGTATAGTCATTTTCACAATGTTAATTCTTCCAATCCAGAAGCATGGTATACCTCTCCATCTGTTTGTATCACCTTTAATTTCTTTCATCAGTGTCTTATAGTTTTCTGCATACAGGTCTTTTGTTTCCTTAGGTAGGTTTATTCCTAGGTATTTTATTCTTTTTGCTGCAATGGTAAATGGAAATTTCCTTAATTTCTCTTTGAGATTTTTCATCATTAGTGTATAGGAATGCAAGAGATTTCTTTGCATTAATTTTGGATCCTGCTACTTTACCAGATTCATTGATTAGCTCTAGTAGTTTTCTGGTAGCATCTTTAGGATTCTCTATGTAGAGTATCATGTCATCTGCAAACAGTGACAGCTTTACTTCTTCTTTTCCAATTTGGATTCTTTTTATTTCTTTTTCTTCTCTGATTTCTGTGGCTAAAACTTCCAAAAGTATGTTGAATAAGAGTGGTGAGAGTGAACAACCTTGTCTTATTCCTGACCTTAGAGGAAATGGTTTCAGTTTTTCACCACTGAGAACAATGTTGGCTGTGGGTTTGTCATATATGGCCTTTATTATGTTGAGGAAAGTTCCCTCTATGCCTACTTTCTGGAGGGTTTTTATCATAAATCGGTGATGAATTTTGTCGAAAGCTTTTTCTACATTTATTGAGATGATCATATGGTTTTTCTCCTTCAATTTGTTAATATGGTTTATCACATTGACTGGTTTGCCTATATTGAAGAATCCTTGCATTCCTGGGATAAACCCCACATGGTGTATGATCCTTTTAATGTGCTGTTGGATTCTGTTTGCTAGTATTTTGTTGAGGATTTTTGCATCTATGTTCATCAGTGATATTGGCCTGTAGTTTTCTTTCTTTGTGACGTCCTTGTTTTGGTATCAGGGTGATGGTGGCCTCATAGAATGAGTTTGGGAGTGTTCCTCCCTCTGCTATATTTTGGAAGAGTTTGAGAAGGATAGATGTTAGCTCTTCCCTAAATGTTTGATAGAATTTGCCTGTGAAGCCATCTGGTCCTGGGCTTTTGTTTGTTGGAAGATTTTTAATCACAGTCTCAATTTCAGTGCTTGTGATTGGTCTGTTTATATTTTCTACTTCTTCCTGGTTCAGTCTCGGAAGGTTGTGCTTTTCCAAGAATTTGTCCATTTCTTCCAGGTTGTCTATTTTATTGGCATATAGTTGCTTGTAGTAATCTCTCGTGAGCCTTTGTATTTCTGCAGTGTCAGTTGTTACTTCTCCTTTTTCATTTCTGTTTCTATTGATTTGAGTCTTCTCCCTTTTTTTCTTGATGAGTCTGGCTAATGGTTTATCAACTTTGTTTATCTTCTCAACCAGCTTTTAGTTTTATTGATGTTTTGCTATCGTTTCCTTCATTTACTTTTCATTTATTTCTGATGAGATCTTTATGATTTCCTCCCTTCTGCTAACTTTGGGGGTTTTTTTGTTCTTCTTTCTCTAACTGCTTTAGGTGTAAGGTTAGGTTGTTTATTTGAGACGTTTCTTGTTTCTTGAGGTAGCACTGTATTGCTATAAACTTCCCTCTTAGAACTGCTTTTTGAAATAACTACCGCAGAGCAGAATAGAGAAAAAAGAATGAAAAGAATTGAGGACAGTCTTAGAGACCTCTGGGACAACATTAAATGCGCCAACATTTGAATTATAGGTGTCTCAGAAGAAGAAGAGAAAAAGAAAGGGACTGAGAAAATATTTGAAGAGATTATAGTTGTAAACTTCCCTAATATGGGAAAGGAAATAGTCAAGTCCAGGAAGCGCAGAGAATCCCATACAGGATAAATCCAACGAGAAACACACCAAGACACATGTTAATCAAACTATCAAAAATTAAATGCAAAGAAAAAATATTAAAAGCAGCAAGGGAGAAACAACAAATAACATACAAGGGAATCCCCATAAGGTTAACAGCTGATCTATCAGCACAAACTCTGCAAGCCCGAAGGGAGTGGCAGGACATATTTAAAGTGATGAAAGGGAAAAACCTACAACCCAGATTACTCTTTCCTCCCTTTCACACCTTAGTGAGGTCCACCTCCCAGGCAGTCTCGCTGCTGCTCTCAGCTGGGTGGGGTGAGGGTGCAGAGCTTAGGCTGCTGTGAGGTGGGGCCCCAACTTCCCTAGGGACCCCCCTTGGCTCCCAGGAAGTTCTGTGCATCTTACACCTAGATAACTGAATCTACCTTTGTTGGTTTGTTTCCGTTTGCAAAATGTAGTTGCAACATGCTTGAGGATTGATTCCATTTGCTAGGGGTTCCCGGGTTAACGATGACAATTATTCCTCTCTTCCCCACTCTAGGACCCACACAACGGAGGATCCAGAATCAGGAGCAACTCCGCCCTGTGATATATGAGATGTGGTCATGGAGAGTCCAGGCCTCTCTGCCCTTTGAGACTCTGTGCATGAAATACTCTGTTACCAATCTAACAGCTTTTCATTTATAATTTAGCCATAGCTCATCACCTACCTCAGAGGGATAGCATGAAATCTAATGAGATTGAGTCTAGAGGATACTATGAGCTTCTTGGAAGACAGACAGCCCATAAATAATGCACTAAATACTGGAATGATCTGCTGAGTTTTTCACTTTCAGATAACAATTTTTTTTTTTTTTTTTTTTTTTTTTGCGGTACACAGGCCTCTCACTGTTGCGGCCTCTCCCGTTGCGGAGCACAGGCTCTGGACGTGCAGGCTCAGCGGCCATGGCTCACGGGCCCAACCACTCCACGGCATGTGGGATCTTCCCAGACAGGGGCACGAACCCGTGTTCCCTGCATTGGCAGGCGGACTCTCAACCACTGTGCCACCAGGGAAGTCCTCAACCTTTTCTAAAATGTGTTATCAATTAAGTAAAGGTGTGTTGATTTATGAATATCTGCCACTCACAGGGGACTGTAAGCCCTGGGAGGGCCAGACCTGGCATTCTGAACACCCATCTAGTAGGACCCCCCCGGTCCCATCCCCCATGGATGAGCATGCCCTACATCAGAGCAGAGATAAGAAAGTCTGAGACTCACGCGGAAGATCTCTTAATCCAAGTGCAGCATGCCTTCCAATTCATCACTGCTGCATGCATGGCCCCAGACTATTCCAAAAGTCTAACTTTTTTTTTCTGAGTTATAAGTTTAAAATTAAATTATGTTTAGGTTTAATTTTAGTAACAAATATTTTTCTATTCAAATTTTTTTTTAATTGGCACCATGTATAAACAGTAAGGGAAATCAACATAAGCAGTGCTGTGAGAAAGCACAATTTTATTTTGATTTTCTACCATCCCTTGAAAATATACTCACTGGGGAAATCTTTCCTTTCCACTGGTGAAACCTCTAGCAGAACCTCTGTGCCATTTCTGCATATGCAGAGTCAGACAGGCTTACAGGCCTTTTATGTTGCAAAATACTTTTTTTTTTTTACATCTTTATTGGAGTATAATTGCTTTACAATGGTGTGTTAAGTTTCTGCTTTATAACAAAGTGAATCAGTTATACATATACATATATTCCCATATCTCCTCCCTCTTGAGTCTCCCTCCCTCCCACCCTCCCTATCATCCCACCCCTCTAGGTGGTCACAAACGTAAAATAGATAGCTAGTGGGAAGCAGCCGCATAGCACAGGGAGATCAGCTCCGTGAAAAATACTCTTAATTCTGCAATTAGAACCTATAGTGAAAGGTGCCGTTCCAAAGTCCAAAGTGAAGCCATCGCTAGTCTGCCCCATGCACTCTGCTCCGGTAAGGGGCCTGCAGCGGGGTGCAGTCCTTCTGCCCCACGAGGCTGTGGTCTGTCCTCTCGCAGCTGCTGGAGCATGGATGCTGGGCTCCTGAGCGTGACTGAGGCCGCCCCTCTTCACCGGGGACGCGGGGGGCCCTCTTGGAGGTTTCCAGCCAGCCCCTCCCTCCTTGGCTCTCGTCGTGCACAGCCGCCTCTCTGTTCTGGGGGCTCACTTGTTACTCTTTCTCAGGCTGGGCTCCCAGCGGAAGGCGTCCTGTGGGTGTGGAGTCTCCTGGGCACCTGGGTGACGGGACCACCTTGCCTCTATGAGCACATCACTTGCATGAAAAGCACCCAAGTATTCTCGCTCCAAAGATTTTGGCAACCAGCCAGTCCTGGTGGCAGCCCCAAAGCATCCTCTCAGCCACCAGCCACATCTGGCTGCCCAGGGCACCTGGGCCCAGCCACAGCCCTCCTCAATCTTCCCGCTCAACGGCAAGCCCCCCAGTTCTCTGAGCCTCCCAAGTGCGGGGAACACACCTCACAGCTCTCTGCCTGTGTCGCCAAACTCTTCCCTATCCCATAATGGTTATGGGGTGGGAGGTAGTAACCCCTGCCTGTGACCTCACGCCAGGTCTGAGTTTCAGAACCATTTCCGGGGCCATTTCCTGTGGAAATGTGCAGAGGGGAGAACATGCTTTGATCACCCTCCCTTTGATGTTTGGTCCCCCTATACTGATGCCTTAGGAATCTGAAGGGAGAAGACTCCCATTCTCACATTGTTACAATGCTTCGAAGATAGGATGTAACACTAACATTCTAGAACTCAACCATTCCATATCCAGAGTCTGACAGGGAAAGGATGAGTCCCAAGTGGTATCAGAGGGGATGTGGGGAAGAAAGGAGTCGGGGGACTCCTGGAGAGGGGTGGGCCCAGGGATGTGGACATCACTCTGGCTGGAGCTCCTGCCATCCCAAGTCTATGTCATAGGTTTCAAAGACAGAAAACCGTCAACATCTCAGCATCTCAGACTGGTACAATGCTTCCACTTGGCAAGGTAAGAAAGAAACATGTCATTTCCGTTTAGTTACCTCTAGTGAATTATTTAGCTACCAATTATAAGGAGTTTCAGGATATTTAATACTTATCAATGAGCACAGCTGTGAACAGATATCTTCAGTTTGGTGCTAAGTTTCTAAATGAAATAACCCCTAGCTAGTCCACCTCTCGCTGAGTAGCTGGCGTGGGTGGCTGTTAATCTTGCGGGTGCCCGAAGGCCCACGGGCTCCTCTGCCGCCTCACTGTGTTCTTTTCCTCCCGCTGCCAATGAGGCTCCTGGGATCTGGGGAACACGCCCTCTACTGGTGCACATCTCATCTTCCCTCCTGGCCAAAAATACTCCTTAAAGACACAAACTCTCTTACTTCAGAGTTTTTGTTTCCCCAATATTACTAAAGGTAGAGAAGGGGCATGACGAATCTTGCCCCTTAAAAATTGATCGAAATTGATTATATAGAAAAATATAGAAAAATAAGTGTTAGAATTCAAGCACAGAATGACAGCAGCTTGAAATAAAGAATGGAATAACATATTTTTTAAAAAGAATGCCTTTGTATATTCACTTGTATATTCACTTGGATTCTTGATGGATACGTTTAGATGCAAAGTTTAGGGGAAGAAAGAGGGATAAGATAGGACACTATATTATTTTCCAAAGACATTCGTATTTTAAGTGGGGATTAATTTAAAAAATGCATAAATTACTTTAACCATGTTTCTATTCTTTTGACATGGAACATATTATTTTTAAAGGGAAAAGTTTCATCTTCACTGAAGTGAAATTTTTTCAACAATGTCCCTCTAAGTCTTTAATGGGTCAGCGGATTTCTCTAGAAATCCAGATTCAAGCCCAATGAAGCCCAACAGCACTGAGGGGAAAGGGACGATAATGAACGCAAAGTGCAGAAATGCAAAGAATTCAATCATCCTATTGATCCGTTTAACCAGTATTTGGAGCACCTGGGCTCTGCCAGCTCTGTTCTGAGCTACTGATATTCAATGGTGAATAAGTTAGGTTGGGTTCCTCGCTCTAAGACTTACATTCTAGTTAGGATGCGGGGAGCAGGTAACAAACCAACCACAAATATCATTAATGCTGGTGCTGGGCGTGATAAAGTGGGTGTGGAAGGGGCTCTTTGAAGGGATGATGTTTGATATGAGAACTTAAAAAAAGGCCATGGGAATGTCTGTGTGTAGAACATTCCAGAGAAGTCTGTCCTAAGGTTGCATGGTAAAGGCAGTGTTGGTATGTGGGAGAGACAGCCAGAGAGCCAGTGGGACCGGGGAGGAGTGGGGAGAGCGGAGAGTGGTAGCACATGGGGTGGGGAGCTGCGGGGGGAGAGGGCCCTCCCTGGAGGTCAGGTGGAGACTTTATTTTAACCACAGCGGGGCCACAAGAGCAGGGTCTAAGCAGGGGTGTGTTTACAAGGTTTGCTCTGCCTCATGTAGAATGCACTCTAAGATCCTAATGATGAAAGCAGGGCAAACACAGTGGCCTGGCAAGAACCCAGGTGGGAAACAGCAAAGGCTGGGACAGGGGTGGCGGCAGAAAGAAGACGAGCTCTGAAAGGCTGGCTGCTGGACTGGGAACAAGGGACAAAGAAACGAGAGGTGTAAAGGATACATCCCAGGATCACAAGTATTTATGCCATCACCATCATCATAAATATACCTTACATCTGTGTGAGGTCTGAACCTTCACAAAATACAGTCGCTCCCTTAGCTCTCAAGATCAGCCCACGAGGTAGGTTTCATTACTCCTATATTCCTGTCATCCCCTGCAGTCTGTTCCACGATCAGGCAAACTTGGCTTGTCTTAACAGTAGTCTTAATAATCTTGCAAGAAAAAGCATTTGACCATTTTTGTAGTCTTATAAAATGTATTTGACTTCAAAGAATTATGCATTTGATAATGATAATTATGACTGTTCAATGAATTTCCTTTAAAGACCGAGAAATTACAAAAGATATTCTACAGAGAAGAGTGTAAAAATACACAATCTCCTCCCCCCTTTACAATTATGTCAAGTCACTACTGCTGTCTCTGTTGAGAGCAAATGTTTCTTCGTATTTTAAATTCCTTATGCTTGGGACTTACATATGTGGATAACTAAGGAATTAAAATCACTTTATTTAAATATGTAACCCTTGCTTATTCTGTCTCTACGCCATAGCCCAGCTTTTCCTATGTTGTGTTCCACGTTACCTACATGTTATTTAAGACCCATCTATTATTCTACTTGACTCAAAAAAAGCATGTAATTTCCTGAAGTTAACCAGTATTTCATTTATTTGGCTTCTCTTTTACAATAAATTAAAGATAAGGTTCAATTTAACATTACTTAAAGTCTTTGAAACTTCCCATGATATCACCAAGAAACTATGTATTTTGATTTTAGATAACAGGTCACAAATGAAGTGGAAAATTAATTACAGTGATATGTTTTATATGTTCTTGTTGAATGCATTTGGTAATTTTATCTACTTAAAAAAAGGAGTTGCCTAGAGACAGATTGTTCAATGCTGTAAACACGAGTGACATGTAGCTGTTTTATATTTGCAAATAAAATACTCAGTATAAGCATAACCCATGCAACATTTGGGACATACTTACACTAAAAATGTATCTCTTGTTTGGCTGAAGTTAAAATTGAACTAGATGTCCTTTATTTTTATTTGCTAAATCTGGGCACCCTAGGCTATGAAAATTAAAACCATTTTAAATTAAATATAATTAGAAATTCAGATTGTCAGTTGCGCTAGCTTTGTGGCAAGTGCCCAGAAGCCAGACACTACTAGACACTACTACTGACAACAACAATAATAACAATGGCTGACAATTTTGGATTGCTTTCTACGTGGCAGACGCCGTGCTAAACATCTTAACCACATTCCCACATCATTTTGACTAAAATCTGATGATATGGGCACTGATATAGTAACAGTGCATCTACAGCTGTGAAAACCGAGGCTCGAAGAAGAAGTTCACTCACTGCCCCAAGTTTGCTGGATGCGATGCCATGGCACCAAAAGCATCACAGACAAGGTGCCTGACTCAAGACTCCTGCCCCATCCACACCTGCCACCGATACTGCCAAGATGGTGAAGAACTTTCACTCTGGCACACTGTAGGATTTTACCCCAAGTACTGACCAGCTGAACGTTAGTAAATGTAAAGTATATGCCATTTCCGTTAACTTAGATGAATGGTAGATCATTACAGAAATATGAATCAATAGGAAATACGTAAATATGTTTTGAACAGTATAAAATGCCTTTGACGTGCACGGCAAAGCTCTAGTCAATTGTTCTTAGAGTTTAAATGGGAAAAAATGATGAAGGATGACAAGTCTAAGGTGGCTATTCAAATAAAATGAAACGAGACCTCTTTTTTCTGCATAAGATTTTCCAGGGAAAAACCAGAGGCAGTGTCAAAGGCAGCATTTCTCTGTCATTCTACAGCTCCTGTCCAAGTGACCCTAGCTCTGATGTCTGAGACCTGCTGCCTGAGAAGCTAGGTTAGAAATATCAACCCAAAGGGAGAATCCGCCTGGAGAATTCAGAGGTCAGAGACAGAGGCTGGCAGAATGCGGCTCCCGGGTCTGGTGACATACATGCATTACCTAATGAAAATGCCACCAAAGTGAGGCAGACAAGAATCTCAAAACGGAGGTGGTGAGTGAGGATGATGGTAATGAGAAAAAGCAGGAAGGCAAGCTTTAACTGGAGTAGAAGGACCAAATGACACAGAACAAAAAGACCCCGCCTGAAAAGCCTAGAGTTTTGTTCTGTCACTAGAATGGCCAGGAAGCTTGATCAGACAGCTTGCTTCCCTGGAGATACTTTCTCTGCAGTGCTCTTGAAAACATCTAGAGAGAAGTCACCCTGCCAAGATCACAGCAGAGCTGGACATGTTTATGTGCTCCCCTGGAGTCTGATTTTCAATCCCCGCCCCTATCCCCCAGCCAGCGCGGTCTCACCTTTTCTTCTGTCTCTGTCCTTGGTCTGCCCTCCCTGTCTGGCAGCTATCTTCCCTTCTCCTCTTTCTCCTTTCTCTTCCCTCCTCTGTCTTACTTGATCCTACTGTTTGCTTTTTATGATGACAATTTTTTATAACTGATATAATCCACAATTTTTGACCATTCTTTGTTTTCGGGTCCAAGTAAATGAAGAATCACATTGGAGTTGAATTTCTGCCGCAGCTTTCTCATCTATGAAATTACGCCTACCTTGATGCTAAGTTGACAATTAAAAGGAATATAACTTAGTCCTATGGACTTTTGTCAAAACGGAAATTCAAGGGATGGCCATTTGAGCTTACACTGGAATTCTTAAAATAATAATATTGAAAGATTTCATTTTAAAATATGACGTCAAAAAGTCATCACAGATATTTACAAAACTGGATTTATTTTTGTGATTTTTGAATTCTCCATGTAAATCTGGGAATGCAATTGCGGTGGAAAGAAAAATACCTTTTCTTCTAGAAAAAGTCTTCAGATTCTTGATATGTGTAAGTGATCTAAGTTCTGGCAACTCTGAAAACATTCTAGGCCTGCCTCTTAACTTGGTTTTATTTATTTGCCTCCATTCCCTTCTGCAAATTGAAGACACCATCAAAGGTCACATCTCATAAAGAACTGTACATATTTTATCATTTTGATAATCAAACATAACTAAATCTTGACTTGTACCTTTTCAGAAGCAATTATTATTTAATTTAGCATTTGAGTGGGTAAAAGTAAGTAAAAAATAGGCAAAGGCAAGTTTAAGAAAGGAACTAAACATAGCATTAATTGCCTTTCACTGACGTGTTAGCTGCTTTAGTGTAGCAAGTCTTAAAAGTAAGTCTTACTATCCTGAGTTTACAGATAAAGAACGTGAGTGCCAGAGAGTTTAGGAATTGTTTCAGAGGTAAGAACAAAGGAAAAACTAACCTGCCGTTCAAATTCAGTTCTGTAGTGGTCTCAAGTCTCAAGTCTGTGCTTGGCCCGTTCTATTACGCTTTAAGGGTTAATGCAATCAAAGTTTCAATGAGAATGCTCTCAATGCAAGAAGAAGAGATACAGTGCTTCACCTAGAGGGAAACGGCGTAAATTAGGGAACAGCATATTCTTATTATGCAGTTCACAGTTCAACAGTATCTAAAAGTTTCCAGTACTTGGCTTCCCGAGGGAGAATTCAATGTAGGACATTCAGAGTGATAGCTTTTAAGTGTGTTTGTTCTGAGACACTGAAGTGGTTTTCAAATTGTCTCCTGGGGAATTAGTGAGTGATTTGAACTAAAGAAAGCATTCAAAATTAGATAGTTTGATTAAATGGAGCAGGTCAACTGGTTTTCTTGCTCAAATCTCAGACTCTATTTCAATTGCATCAATATATTCCTGATTTCTTCAGCAAAAATAATTAAATGCTATATAATCACACCTTATTTATAAAAATAGTTATTTTCCGTGCTATACAAATTCTCTGCTTCTATGACATTATTTTGGAATTGGTTCTGGTTAGCTCCCCAGCTTCCTTGAACTTAAGAAGCTCTTTATCCTCCAAGTCTCAGTTTTTTCACATGGGATATAGGACCAATAACAACTACCCTTACAACGAAGGGGAATAAAAATATAAAAGTGCCTACCACGTCTTCCAGTCAGAGAAAAACAAATATATATAAATAGTTGGCAAGAGAGCTACCATGAATCTGGATGTGTAAGTAAGGTTAGGGCACTTTTTATAACCTAACTTTAACTTTGTAGAAACCATAGCCATTAAAATAAGCAAACCTAGCAGGTGAGGGTCACCTCGGCACGAGGGAACATTCAGTGATTCTCCTCTCACATATTTTCTCAACAAGTTAAAATATCACTTTAGTGGCAGATTTATGGTTCTGTACCTAAATAGTTTTGTTTATTCCTTCCTACTAACACTTCTGTCTAATTTAATTTGTTTGTGCTTACTCAAAGCCCAGAATAAGCTCTTAATCAAAATACAGAGATTTTAGTCCACCTCATTTTATAGATGAAAGAACTGGGTTCTTGCAGACTATAGATAAAACGGGTAGTCAGTGAATGAGCAAATGATATAGTTCTCCTAGTTTCTGGTTGAGTTCTCTTTCTATTACACTGTATTCTCTTGGTTTATTATTCAGTGCCCTCCTGATACATTGTTTTATTTTAAAAGCCTGTACAATTAAGCACACCTTTATCAAAAGCATAAATAAGATGCAATTTTCTACACAATGCCTGGTTCAATAAATTTTGGGTGAATGAATTAGTGCAATTTATGGTGGAAAATAAGAGCTACGTTTGCTCATCTATAACTCTTAGTAAGAACCTTTATTAGTCATCTGAGTCTGTGAGACTTAAAACAGTGGGAAGCTCAAGAGTGGCTCTGGTAGAAGCTATGCTATGTATAATTTACATTTCAAAACTTCCAATACCTTGCAAATGTTAATCATGGTGGACATCCATTTGATAATAGATGATTCAAAATCTGATTTCCATTTCACAACTGAGAACCTCACTCAAAAGGAAAGCAGAATGAACACAGACAAAAAAAGGGTAGGATAAAGGACCTGGGAGTCAGACACTCAATTTAAAGACCAGCTCTACTACCTACTTACTAGTAAGAGTATGTGGGCAAAGTACTTCACATCTCCAGGTCTTTAAGCATGTGTGTATGCGTGTGTTTGTATGTGTATATGTATTGTGTGTTTGCATGTGTGTGTATACATACAATTAGTGTGTATATTTCTGGTATATATACAGATATATACACACATATATACAACTTAAATATCAGAATTAATAATATTTCACAGAAATGTTGGGGAATTTAGATTAGATGATGTATATATAAAATAACAATGTTTGTTATACAAAAACGCTCAACAGCTTGTAGCTTTCATTTAGTTTTTGTAAATTCCACGGTGCTTACATTTGGAATCATTTTGCATTTGGAGGGTTTTTATTTTTCTAATTGGCCTGGTTTTTATATTTTGCACGTTGTGCCCCTGCCTGTGCCCCTTCACTTGCTTACTCCGTTGTCATATACACATTCTCTCTTCCTTAGCCTTCCCCTCCCCTGCAACTTGCTTCCTTCCTCCACTTTTTATCTGTTATTTTATTTATCTGTATGGTCAAGAAGCTAGTATGATCATTATCGATTAATGATCAATAATAAGGGAGAAAGAAAGGATAAACAATTTGGTATATTGAGACAATCTTGGTTAGTTTTAGAGAATGTCTAAATAACGATTACACAGAATGTTAAGTTACTTGTCTAAGGCCACATATCATGGCTATAAAAACTAAAATTGTAAATATAAAGAACCAATACGCCTAATTTTTAAGTACATAACATTCCAATAGAATTACTAGCCCGAAGATAAGATTTATAAGACTTCTGGTATGTTTTATTTGAGACTACCAAATAATTCTTTTGTAGCAATGGATTTGTGAAGAATACCTTAGGTGAAGATACTAATATATCAAGTATCTCATTTAAATGAAAAAAAATTCCAAGAGCTAACTTGTAATGAACTATAGCCAGAAATATTAGTTTTTAATCTTGCATTCATAGATTAAGATGGATAATTTCATTTTGAACTTTATGCCTTACTGTAGTGAAAGTTTATTTGTATTTTCTGGTATTTGGCCATGTATTTCACCTGTAATTACATTCCTACCTTGAGCAAATCCATTTTTCAGGCTTTAGTTAAATATTTTCAATTAAAAATTGGCTGCTTCTGCTGGCTGCTACTGAACATTCTATTGGTTTTAAATGCCTTTATTTATCAAGAAAGCTCTCATCAAAATGTCTACTGAGGAGGAAGGAAGGAATTTCAATTTTTTCACAATATCTATACACAAATATAAAAGTAAATAGAATCATTAGCTACAAATTCTTATAAACTAAAATAGTGTTTGACTTGAAACCCTATTTTCCTTTGGCTGCATTTTATTCTTGACTCTTACACTCTGTGACTTACACTATTTCAATCCTCTCTTAGCAAACGACTTCACTCTGCCCTACACCATCTTCTGCATAGCAGCAAATTCAAAATCTCAAAATGTGAAATATCTAGGGAAAAGTCCTTTGCATTCTTATCCCATCCATTCATGTTTTCAGTAAAATAATATGCAAGCCAATTACACTGATAAAATCTCTATCTTTTTTATACAAATAGTATCAACAGCGCATACACTGTTACACATTTTGGCTTTTGGTTTTGTCTGTTTAGTTTTTTAACATTTTTTTTTGGGAAATCTCTACAAGTCAGTTCATAAAGGCTATCCTCATTATTTTTTAATAGTAATTATTTACCATTCCATTAAATAAATGTGTTACAATTTATTTAACCAGTCTCCCAATGATAGAAATTTAGGTTATTTCCTATCTGTCCTTATTACAAAAAAATAATGTAATGAATATCTGTGGACATACATAATTTCTCAAGTGTTTGTCAAGTGTTCCGGTATATGCAAATCATTGGTCAAGGGATATATGATATATAAACTCAGGAGATAACTGCCGGATTACCCTCCAGAGGGGCTGTGTCAATGTACATATCCAACAGCAATTATAATCTACTTTTCCTGAGTCTACCTCCTATCTCGTGGTCCCTGGTTCAGCCAGAAGAAGCTCTGTAACCACTCACCATAGTACTACCTAGGGTCACTTTTCTGTTTTCAGAGGCTGTTTTCTCAGAGGCTGAACCTTGATTAGGAGAAGAGAATCCCATAATATAAAATTCAATTATCCTGAATCACCTTGGGTATTAGTCTGTTCATAGACCCCCTTTTCTAAAACAGGCATCTGGAACAAATACATAAGAAAATCACAACTGGTTGTGAACTATAATAAACACACACACTGACCAATTTAACGGGTCCCATGTATCTTTGTTTGAAAGGAAATCACACCGCATCATTTACTAAGGCAGGGAAAGAGTGAGTATGCACACACACACACACACACACACACAACTGTTGATGACACTGTGTCAATGTTGAGAGTAGGAAACTTCGGAGTTGCCAGACTCGATGTAAATTTCGTTCTTTCACTTACTATACAAATGACATTAGCTAGCTTACTAAATTCTCTTGACTTTTAATTGCATTCTGCAGAAGTAATGATGTGAGCTGCAAGTACTATAATTAATACAGACAACAGAAAGTTGAAACTATCACTTTCTATTACAAAGCTTATTATGACAAATGTCCTCTCTCCACCCGCTTCTGACTCACCAGTCTTGCTTCTCAGAAGCAACCACTATCACCCATTTTAGTTGCTTCTTTTCATATTTAAAGTTATATTTCTAACAAAAAGAGTTCTTAAAAATTAATTCTTGGGCTTCCCTGGTGGCACAGTGGTTGAGAGTCCGCCTGCCGATGCAGGGGACACGGGTTCGTGCCCCGGTCCGGGAAGATCCCACATGCCGCGGAGCGGCTGGGCCCGTGAGCCATGGCCGCTGAGCCTGCGCGTCCGGAGCCTGTGCTCCGAAACGGGAGAGGCCATGACAGTGAGAGGCCCGCATACCGCAAAAAAATAATAATAATAATTCTTAAATTATACATTTCAGAAATTTTCTACTCATTTTTCATTATGGTGGATGAATATTCTGCCCTCTCAAGCAATATCTTACTTAAAGTAAAAATTAGCTTGTACAATTTAGAAATATTTAAATATTCCCTGCTGGACCCCAACATTGTAATATGTATTTATCCAATGTACAAATTTTGTTTTTCTTAGAATTAACAATTGGCTTCAATCTCTTCATTTGCTTAATTTTTCTTACATATCCATTGTGAAAATTTCCCAAAGACACCTGTAAAGGCCCTATCATCTAATCCACTTATTTTCAAATGTACCAGATAAACTATAAATTCTATCTTCTTTTTGTTTGTTTGTTTTGTTTTGTTTGTTTGGAGTCCTTCACCCTGGAACTTTTCTAGTCCTGCCCCACAAGGAACCTCTTTTTTTTTTCTCTATTAAACTCCTGTTTCCTGTATCTCCTGCTTTTTCTTTCATGATTTAATTCATTGTTTTGGTGGAGTATAGCTTCTGAAGTTTCATGAGAAATACTAAAAGAGAGTCAAAAATTTCTTTGAGAATTTTACATGTCCAAAAATATCTTTATTTTTCTCTCACTCATTGATAGCTCGGCTGGCTATATAATTCCACTAAAAAATATTTTTCCTTCAGAAATTGAAAGACATTTGTTCTGTCTCCTAGCTTCTAGTATTGTTCTTAAGACATTTAATTAAATCTGGTACATTTGCATGCACCATTTTTCTCTTTTAGATGTTGTTGGTTCGCACTATTATGTTTGACAGTGTGAAACTGTGTGGTCTTTTTTTTTTTAATGACTTAATTATTTATTTATTTGTTTATTTATTTATTTATTTTTATTCAGATGTGTGGTCTTTTTAATCTGAAGATTTGTGTCTTCCAATTATGGGATAGAGTATTGAATTATTTCTTTCTTTGATAATATTTCATTTATTTTCCTTTGGTTTCCCTTTCTGAAATTCCAAATAATTAGATCTAAGACTTCCTGGATTGTTTTATCTCATTTACTAATCTTTTCTTTACTATTGTCTATCTCTTTCATTTTCATGGTATTTTTGTGAAATTCCCTGAATTTGTCTGTTAAATTTTTTCAGTGATTATATTCCCGGTTTCCAAGAGTTCTTTTTCAGTTGTTTGACAAATTATTTTATATCCTATCCTATCCTTATCTTTTAATGCAGCAGCATGTACCTTGAGTCAGTTGTGTTTGTTGTGCGCTCCCAGGTTTTAGTGCCACTAGGTCTTTTTTGGGGGGTTATTGGGTTTATCCAAAGAAGAATTTTACAATCTCTAGCTTTGGGGAATATCTGCATGGCCACAGGCATTCTCAGGTAAAGTGATAAGAAGACAGGGAACCCCACCTTTCAGTGTATAGAATGTGATACAATCATTGTGTTTTTATTTCTAAACATTACCCTCGAATTTGAGATACCTCTAGTCTCAATTTCTCTGGATCACTTACACCGGAGAATAAACTGCGGGAGGGGAGGAATGGAAGGAAGAATGCTCCCTGGATGTTTAGGTCCCTTTGGGTCTAACTAATTAGTTAGACCTTTGGGTCTAACTAATGTGCAGTTTTCCTATTATCAGTCCCACAACTAGCCTGCATAATTCACAGAAATTCGTTCTTCCATAATGTTTCTTTAAAATCTTTATTGGAGTATAATTGCTTTACATTGGTGTGCTAGTTTCTGATTTATAACAAAGTGAATCAGCTATACATATACATATATCCCCATATCTCCTCCCTCTTGCGACTCCCTCCCACCCTCCCTATCCCACCCCTCTAGGTGGTCACAAAGCACCAAACTGACCTCCCTGTGCTATGCAGCTGCTTCCCACCAGCTATCTATTTTACATTTGGTAGTGTATATATGTCCATGCTACTCTCTCACTTCGTCCCATCTTACCCTTCCCCCTTCCCATATCCTCAAGTCTGTTCTCTACGTCTGCGTCTTTATTCCTGTCCTGCCCCTAGGTCCCTAGGTTCTTAAGAAATTTTTTTTTTTAAGATTCCATATATATGTGTTAGCATACAGTATTTGTTTTTCTCTTTCTGACTTACTTCATTCTGTATGACAGACACTAGGTCCATCTACCTCTACTAGTCCATCTACTAGAAATAACTCAATTTCGTTTCTTTTTATGGCTGAGTAATATTCCATTGTCTATACGTGCCACATCTTCTTTATCCATTCATCTGTCGATGGACACTGAGGTTGCTTCCATGTCCTGGCTATTGTCAACAGAGCTGCAATGAACATTGTGGTACATGACTCTTTTTGAATTATGGTTTTCTCAGGGTATATGCCCAGTAGTGGGATTGCTGGGTCATATGGTAGTTCTATTTTTAGTTTTTTAAGGAACCTCCATTCTGCTCTCCATAGTGGCTGTATCAATTTACATTCCCACCAACAGTGCAAGAGGGTTCCCTTTTCTCCACACCCTCTCCAGCATTTATTGTTTGTAGATTTTTTGATGATGGCCATTCTGACTGGTGTGAGGTGTAGTAAAACTGAGTAAAACTCATTGTAGTTTTGATTTGCATTTCTCTACTGATTAGTGATGCTGAGCATCCTTTCATGTGTTTGTTGGCAATCTGTATATCTTCTTTGGAGAAATGTCTGCGTAGGTCTTCTGCCCATTTTTGGATTGGGTTGTTTGTTTTTTTGATATTGAGCTGCATGAGCTACTTGTAAATTCTGGAGATTAATCCTTTGTCAGTTGCTTCGTTTGCAAATATTTTCTCCCATGTTCTTCCATATTTTGACCTCTTTATGTTATGTGCCAGGCTTTAAAGATATTCTCTCATTTAAACTTTATATGAGGTATATGAAAGACACAAACATATTATTCCCTTTTACAGACAATGAAAGAGAGGTATTCTTATGGTCAAGACACTGTAAATGTCTTGGAAAGCACTTGTGAGATGGGCATGCACCATATGAGAAGGCACTTGCTTTTGCAATACTAGCAGAGTATGGAGCCTAAGGCAGTGCACTGCACAAGGTTCACAGGCCAAGTCTACGAGATCGATAGTAGTGTGTATATTTATATGTGTGTTTGTGTATATACATATTTACAGTTGCAATCCAAAATGGACCATGTTTACACAGTCAGGCTCAAGTATAAAACAACACAGAATTTGGTGTTGATCATAATATGAGTGAGCGTTTTCAAACAGAAGCAAGACACTGGCTTAGAAAGAAAGAAAGTGATATAACTGTCCCCACAATTTACTCCAAAGCCAAGGCTCTAACTGAGGACAAATGGAAACAAGGATGCCTTTCAGCGTAAGAAAACATAAACAGATGCTTTAGTGAAAACACTAGTGCAAATCTTGCAAGGCCTTACTTTTATTTTTTCCATTGAGAGCTTATATTCGGTGATAGATTTGCAGCGGTGATAAAGCAGCTGGATAGTTACTGTTCCAGCTGATAGGTCCTGAGAATGTGTGAGGAGGGAGGGAAAGGGGCGGTGAAGGAAGGGGGCGCATAGTGCTGCAGAGGCAGAACCACTAAGGAGCGGTCAGAAGCTTAGCTCCCCCGGGAGTCTGAGCTTCAGCTCCAGCGACACAAGTGACTATCACATAGACATCTGGATAAATGACAAGTTATTCCCTTTAAGGACACATTCTCAATATCCTGCTAAACTGCAGAGAAAGAGAAAGCTGGATGTCTGTGGTATTATAGAACAATAGGATTCAATCTTTAGTGGCAATAAAATGCCTGAAAAATGCTCTCTCTGACTGTCTATGTGGGAGGGAAAGTTAATTAGTCAGGAATGTAACCAGAACTCTGCTCCCTTCCAGACAGTATACATTTCTTCTTTCACCCTGTATTTCTTTTGCTAGGAAAACATGATGTGTGCAGTATAAGGACAAGCAGCTCTGCAAGACAGATTAGACTGGCAGTTACTTCATTAGGCCTAATAAGGGTTCGTATTATACTTAGATTTCTCACTTGAATTTCTTTGTTTTTGTTTTTTGCTGTACGCGGGCCTCTCACTGTTGTGGCCTCTCCCGTTGCGGAGCACAGGCTCCGGGCGCGGGCTCAGCGGCCATGGCTCATGGGCCTAGCCGCTCCGCGGCATGTGGGATCTTCCCGGACCGGGGCACGAACCCATGTCCCCTGCATCGGCAGGCGGACTCTCAACCACTGCGCCACCAGGGAAGCCCATCACTTGAATTTCTTTGAAGTAGATGAGTTCAATCCTGCAAAGATTTCCCTGTCACATTTATTTCTTTATGCCTACTGCTCTCCCACAACCCCCCACAAGAGCTCTTCTCAATGCAAATTTAAATGTAGCATTTGATGCAGTCTTTTTCATTTGATAACTTGAAAGCAGGATTAGTCCTGAGCAAAACAGTGTCATCCAGAAAAACAAAAGAATGGATTTTTTACATGAGAAAATGTAACTCCAGCCCCTACTCATACAGAACAGGCTGTACTAGAACGACTGCGTGTCCTCAGGATGCTTCAAGGATTGGCTACGCTGATGGTCTTCCATTCTTTGCTCTTCCTATCTTCTAACCTAAAACATCAACCAGAAAATGTTTTTCTCAATAGTTTTAACCTCATTCGTATTTGAATGCAACTGCTTAATTGTTTAACATACATGGGGAGAGAATTTTGTCCTGTGGTTTTTAGATTAAGTACATCCATATGAATACTCTGCCACTTGGCCATTCACGTAGGCTAAAGTAAACCTAATGGTCTGGCAAAATTTAATTTCCTTACTTTCATGAGTCACACAAATGATGCACCCGATGTCAGCGATAAAGAGACTGAGCTAGATTTTACGTAGGGTAGGGCTTTTTCATTACTTGTGGTTGTTTCATTTTGAAATCCCCTCCCTCTTGAAGCAGAGCCCAACTCTCACCACCAAACTGAAAATTCTAGATACTCTCTTTCCACCCATGCCCCACAGATAGGGCACTAGGGCACAGCTGAAGGACTTTGGCTCTGCCAACCACAAGCACTCACTTCCTGCTGTGAACAGGAAGCGAATGAGGTAAAATGGGAGGGAAGGCATGAACCAGTTCTGGTGAACGTTTACAGCCACAGCAGTGCCCACTATCCAGAGATGGTGATGGTGACGTCTTCGTATGGTTAGATATTTTGAGATAGCTTGCATTGTTCACAGCTGCATAGCTTTCAAACTGGGTTAGCTGGCTTTCTTAGAGTTTCTGTTTGCTTAAATTAGCCACACAATTGGCTAATATATGTTGCTTGCAAATAAGAATTCTGACGGGTATTCTGCATTTCTGTTTGCTCTTATATTTCAGTTTTGGGACTTCTAGACCAAGAAAACACACAACAATCCCTGATTTTGGAAATGCATGTTATTCTAACACAAATAATTATAAGCTCCCCCAATTGTTTGCATGGATAGGTGTGTTTTCTGGACGGCTGCAGAGAAAGGATGAATAGAGTCAATTTTACACCATCTAGAAAATGCTTGTATAAATTTTTGACACAAAGATAATGATGGGGACCTTTGAAAGTCATGAGAGAATTTGCTTCTAGGGAATAGTCCACCCTTAGGTCAGGGTATTCTTGCTGGGGAAGAAGAGAAATTCTTACTGGAGACCACAGTTACCCCTGAAAGTCACTGTCCTTGTTTTTGGCTGAAGGTCTATTTTATGCATACTTATATCTAATCTCCTGAGGAGATTATCCTCTGAGAAGATGTCTCCTGGAGGAAAATCCTTTAGAAAATTCTCATCACTCTCTTGTGAAATTGGTTTCCATTAGTAGCTAGAATGGGATCAACAGTCTTAACTTGGATGTGGCTTTCAGAAACTCTTTTAAGCCATTTCATCTTTTAAGAAGCTCAGACTAAACATTCAACAACCCTTTTTCTACACCATTTAAAATTCTTACAGCATATTACCATCCCAACCAGATATTGGCGGTATACCATTCAAGGTCTATTCCATAAGGACTTAGTCCCAACACAGAACATTTCTAACAGACGTTTTCACCAGACCACAGATATGACTGAAAAGGACTCCATGTAAGTAAAAGCACCTGTATTCACATCACAGACATACCAAACTTTTAGGTATGTTTCCTGTTTGAAGAGTTGACAACAACTGCTCATTAGGTAACAAACAAAAATTCAACCCCCCAGATCAGCTTACCCTTGGTAAACATTCTTATCTGATATTCATGACCCTCAGCCCCATCATCATTATCTTTTGGTCATTAACACCACCATCACCACCACCACCAGCGTCATTATAGTCATTATAGCTATTATAGCTTAATGTTTACATTTAACCAAAGGCAGGGATTTTCAAAGCACACGCCCCCACCACCGGAAAAAGAACTCCAGGAGACCAACAGTTCTAGATTAGGGCTCTCTTTAAGTTAATTGCTCAAAAATATTTCTTTAGTCTCCTAAGCAATAAAAAATTATTGCTCTACCTTCAAAGGAACTTAAGTGTAGTGCTGTCCAATAGAAGTTTCTGTAACAGTGGGAATGTTCTATATCCGCAGTGTCCAATAAGGAAATCACGACCCACATGTGGCTTTTGAGTGCTTGAACTATGGTTAGTATAACTGAAAAAATGAACTTTTATTTTATTCAATGCTACTTAATTTAAATTTTAAAAAGCAAGCATGGCTACTGGCTGCTCTATCAGATGATGTAAATTTAGTGAACTATTGCTAAGAAGGTAACTTTAGAGAGGGTCACAAAATATTTGTCATTATATTATTTCCCACTCTTTTAACATGTGTTGTTTAGGATGAAAATAATATGGTTAATTAATAAATTTCCATTTCATGATGAAACAACTGAAATGTTACCATTAATAGATGAAAAGATTGTGAGTTTTATCCCCATTAATTAATTCTTTTTGGTTTCATACGTAAAAATATAGAAGGGACATTTATATATTTATAAATTTATATGTATATTTACAACCTTTATAAAAATATGCTGTAAATGCATATTATTATTCATTTGTTGCCTATTCCTGTGATGACAGCTTCACTGGGATTTAATAATTTGGTCAAATTTAGCAGTCATTGGCATCCAATGAGACGGAGATGGGAAGGGTATCAGTTATCCCAAGATGCTGTGTAGACAACCCACCTTCGATTTTCTGATAAAAGTTAAGCTTTACGACATCAGTGCAGTTCTATAAAAGTCAGCATGGATACTTCCCTCCGGCCTCTAGCTCATGTGGAATAGTAGTACGTAAAAAAGCTTTCCCTAGTTGTCATGTCTCTGTGGGTTTTACTTGCTTGGGAATGACTGAATCTAGGTATCAGAAATTATTTTACGAAAGAGCACCCCAAATGACAATTACTTATTTGACACTTTCTTTATCCCTACAAATAATATGATTCCTCCTTCTGAAGTGCTCAGTAACTTACCAGTCACAAAAATACGTTATAGTAGTTATATGCTTATCGTATTTCTTGAGTACACTATAAGCAACTTGAGAGAAGAGGCTGTGTCTTGCACATCGTTATGTTATCCACATGGACTGAGAGTGCCCTTCTAGCAGCAGCTATACCAGAAGTGTGGGTACAGTTGAATTACGTGTGATACTGTGATACTGAACCAAACTCATAATCCTTCTTTTAGAGAATTCCCTTTAACCTAGTGTGAAGTCTATGCATTCATGAAGGAAAGAGTAGTCAGTTGTTTATTACCCAGGAAAACGTCCATGAACATATCAAATGCTTTCCTCATCATCTTGGACGTAGCTAGGTTCCAGGAGGGTTGTCTGGAGGATTTTGTAAAAATAAGAACAAATATCTTACTAATCTGTGCCAAACCCCAGGTGTTCAACAGGAGTTTCAAACAGCATTCTCAAGAGTACTTCTAAATACTACTTCCTATGGAAACAGGCAGGGAGACCACCTAAATAGAGCACGCTTTTGCTATAACTGTTGATCATTTTTTCTTTTTTTAATTAATTTATTTGGCTGCGTTGGGTCTTCGTTGCTGCGCGGGCTTTCTCTAGTTGCGGCGAGCGGGGGCTACTCTTCGTTGTGGTGCGCGGGCTTCTCATTGTGGTGGCTTCTCCTGTTGCGGAGCACGGGCTCTAGGAGTGTGGGCTTCAGTAGTTGTGGCTCGTGGGCTCTAGAGTGCAGGCTCAGTAGTTGTGGCGCACAGGCTTAGTTGCTCTGCGGCATGTGGGATCTTCCTGGACCAGAGTTCGAACCCATGTCCCCTGCATTGGCAGGCGGATTCTTAACCACTGCGTCACGAGGGAAGTCCCTATTGATCATTTTCTAATCCACAGTTAGTTAATAAGAAACATGTGTTTGTTAACAAGAGAATATTTTTACTGGGAACAATATTTTATATGGGAAATTTTAGATGGATTTAAAAGAGAAACAGATTTTTATATGGACTAATCACACAAAAAGTCCCCAGCCGGAATAAATAAGACCTTAATTTTGTCAATCCCTTCCATACCCAAAACGTAAAAGCTCTTTGAATTTTACCTCAATTAAATTACCTTAACCCGTACACACCTTAATTAAGTCATATTTTAATCCTGTGATAAACTCACATGCTATAAATTGTACCTTGATCTGGTAATAAGGATCTAAACAAAAAATTATCAAAATGGACTGGTGACTGCACTAAACTCAGCCATTTACATTTGGATTTGGAGAATTTTTGATGCCTGTATTCTCCCTTTTTCTGCTCTCCCCTGGAAGAGATATTAATAAGCAGTGACACTCCCAAAAAGGATTAAAGAACCAAAAGGAATGAACCCTAAAAATCAAACAGATGGTAATAACAGCAATAACACAGAGGCTGGGGCAATACACAACCTAAAAAATATGTTAGATGTAAGCCATAAACACAAACTAAGTTCTGAGATCCTAAATTAAGCTGAGATCCTAAATTAAACTGAGATCAGCATGAATTACTGAGGCCTTGAGAGCCTTAGAAATTAATTCTGAAAGTTCTTTTTCAAGATTTGATTAACAAGTAGGAGAGACAACACAGAGTGGTACAGATGTAGGGAAGCAGAAACGTAAAATACAAAGCATCTTCCACAGCCCCAGCTTTGTTTAGGGGAGAATGAGTCTTGCCAGATGGAGGACTGCTATACTTGTAATTTTACTGTGGCATGTGCTAGAAAGATAAAAAAAAAATGAAAGCACTGAAAATGTCACACAGTGCAAAAGGCTTGTATGAAAAGGTACAGAGCCTTCTTTCAGCAAAAAGTCTACAAAAGCTTTTCAAATTGTTGCCTCATAACAGCTGCAGTGGTTTGATTCCTTAAATTCAAAAGATTTTCTCTTGTCTGCGATCAAAGACAGGAGCTGACTTGCTAACCCACAAACCAAACAGACACGGAGGCGTGAGGTCCACCCAGGCCTCACTTCCATCTGGAGACGGACCACGTCCAGCATGTTAACCTGGAGCTGAGGCGGAGGCCCTTGCCCTCTGCTTCCAAGCAGGGCAGTAAGAGCCGCAGTATCCCTGTGGCTGCAGGAGTGCCTTCCTGACCCGGATCTGCTGGGCAGACCACAGCCACATAAGGGACAGCCACTGCAAGGCAGCATCCAATGTTGCCTAGAAATGGCACTCTTAAATGTATTTTTAAATTTACTTATATTCTTCCAATTTCCTTGTTCCTTCAGAAAGCAGAACATTTCAAATATTGATTATCCTTTGAGGGAAATGAACACAAACAAATGGTTTTCACTCTCTCAGAGCACAACAATATAATTGGACCTTGTTCCTTTCTTAATTCATTACATGATTTTTTTCCTTCTCTACTGTCTTTTAAGGACTCATATTTTTCTGTTGAATGTAATGATATAAACTTATAATGATAAGAGTGATGTTTGTGTACTGCTAGGCACTGTGGCGGTGCCTTAATAAATGGCCCCATATAATCCTCATAGTGGGATTGTATGGTAGACACTGTTATTACCTACATTCTATAGATGTGGCAGCCGAGGGGCACAGAGATTAAATACATCATCTGAGGTCACGCACTGGATTTAAGAACGGCTGGTATAAGCCAGTGTTCATATCACTGTGCTTTCATAATCTTACTTCAACTTGTCATCTTAGTCCCTGATAACCTAGTAAACAACATAGTATGGAGGTAAGAGCATGATAAAATGGAGAGTTTAAATTAACCAGCATATACAATACGTGTGTCATATATTTACCAGTAATCTTTCTGTATCTACATTTTTAATAAAAGGGTCAAATGACTGCAAGACCCAATACCCTAAACCTTCCTGCATGGGAAGAAACAAGATACTTGAAACTTAAAAAAAAATAACACAATGCGTAGTATGCTGTATAGACTAAAGGAGAGAAGTGTTTTTAAATAACTAAGTGAAAAGAATAAAAATCAAAATGGAGAGAGAGATAGAACAGGATTTAGGAAAAGATCTCATATGTGGGTCAGAAGCCCTAGACAAGAGACCCGTTTTTAGCTTTTATGACAAGTGGGGCCTGAAACAAGTTACTTCAACTCTGTGGATTTAAGTTGATTTCACATAAGAAATAGATAATCACTAAAGCTCTTAATTTGCAGCTTTTAATTCTGCAATTATAAATTTTAATGTAAGGAATCCACTTCATGGCCAACATTCCACTTACCATTGATCATGAGATATGATGATGAGTGAATCTCTGTAAAGCTTAGAGTCAACAAGGCCCAGAGCTGTCCTTCAGGACTCCCCTGGCTCTTTCTCCCAGCTTCTTCCCACCATGAGAGTGGACCCCCTGAAGCTGCCCTAAATTACTCCTTCCTCACAATTTTTTTTTTGGCAGTACACGGGCCTCTCACTATTGTGGCCTCTCCCTTTGCAGAGCACAGGCTCCGGACGCACAGGCTCAGCGGCCATGGTTCACTGAGCCCAGCCACTCTGTGGCATGTGGGATCTTCCCGGAGCGGGACACGAACCCAAGTCCCCTACATCGGCAGGCGGACTCCCAACCACTGCGCCACCAGGGAAGCTCCCTAATCTGAACAGAATGTTTACCTCTCCTGTGTATCTGTGTTCTGCTTTGATATTCCCAGTTTATCTATGAGTTTGACATAAAACTGTCTGTATCAGTATTATTTCCTACTTCGAATTCCAAGATTCCAGGGATTGGATGGGGTCCATGGCAACATTCTTTGCCTATGTTGTTTGTACCTGAAAGAGTTTCATTTTATAAAATGTCTCAAATATTAACCAGGTTCTTTGATAAAGAGAAATTTCCCTCCAGTTGTGGTCATTTACAGTTAGTTACAGTCCATAGAAAGGTAAGTACAGAAAGTGAGTGTTTTGGAACTTTTTGTAACAATTTGATAATGCACGGCATTCCTGTGTCTGATCAAGGGAGTCACTTGTTGAACAAGAGTCATCACTTCGTTGGAGTGTTTTAGAACTCCGTGATGAGCTGTGTGTGGCAGGCGTGAGCTTTGTACAGTCATGTGCGGGGGACCACCAGGGGTTGTGATGTACTGGAAAAAAGTGAGGCCATAAGCACGGATAGTTTGCAAAGCACTGCCCTGTAGCACACACTCCCGCCATAGAGACCTCTAGCGACTTTTTTTTTTTTTACATCTTTATTGGAGTATAATTGCTTTACAATGGTGTGTTAGTTTCTGCTTTATAACAAAGTGAATCAGTTATACATATACATATGTTCCCATATCTCTTCCCTCTTGCGTCTCCCTCCCTCCCACCCTCCCTATCCCACCCCTCCAGGCGGTCACAGAGCACTGAGCTGATCTCCCTGTGTTATGCGGCTGCTTCCCACTAGCTATCTACCTTACGTTTAGTAGTGTATATGTGTCCATGCCTCTCTCTCGCTTTGTCACAGCTTACCCTTCCCCCTCCGCATATCCTCAAGTCCATTCTCTAGTAGGTCTGTGTCTTTATTCCTGTCTTACCCCTAGGTTCTTCATGACATTTTTTTTTTCTTAAATTCCATATGTATGTGTTAGCATACGGTATTTGTCTTTCTCTTTCTGACTTACTTCACTCTGTATGACAGACTCTAGGTCTATCCACCTCATTACAAATAGCTCAATTTCGTTTCTTTTTATGGCTGAGTAATATTCCATTGTATATATGTGCCACATCTTCTTTATCCATTCATCCGATGATGGACACTTAGGTTGTTTCCATCTTCGGGCTCTAGCGACTTTGGCTCCCCGCTATGGTTGGCTACACTGGCTGGATTAAAAGCCTCCTCTGAAGTTTTTAAATGAAAACAATAGCTCAAAAGATTGCCATGCAGGGCTCCATACAAGGGGACGGAATTTTTTCCTGCAATTACAAGTATTGCTCCAAAGCAAAGGAAGTAAATTGATCAGTGTAAAAGATACAGCGTGCTAGCAGTTTTTTCTGATGTTGTTTTATCAAAGTTTGCTAAGTTCAATGCCTGGAACACAGTTAACTTTGGGACGACTGATGTTATCTATAGAAATTAGGATGTCCATTTCAGGCGGTAAATGAAACCCATTTATGTCACCCTTCAAGGCAACATTAATTTCCCGCTTCGCCCTATCAATGCTTCCATCAAGACCATTCAGATGTTCTCAAAGGCATCAGGCTCATTTGCACTTCTTAGCTGGAGTTACTACCAAGGATAAGACAGTGTTGAAAGGTTCAAAATTCACTGGCATCTTTGCATTTGGAAAAGAGGACTTTCAATCACTCCGGAACAGGGCTCCCTGATTTCAGCCAGGTGTAAAGTTCACCTGGAGGAAAGCATTGCAGCATATTCGATTTCACTGCGCCATACCTTCCTCCTTTCCCTCCCCACTTCCTCCTCAGTACATCAAGGGCCACGGCTTGATATGGGGGACAAACTCTGCACTTAAGGCACAGACCAGGTGATATGTTTTGAAAATACCTCCTTCTCAAAAGTGGATATGCCATGGCCTACTTGGCTGAAGACAGGAGTTGTGACTACATTTATACACAGACTCGTTTCCAGATGAAATCTCTCCAATGGCTGATAGGACCTTATGTGGGCCACAGGCCTCATCAGAGAGCGTGGTGGAAGGAAGAGAGTTCAGCTACCAACTCTGTGACTGACGGTGGTGATGGAGGGGTGGAGTTGTAAAGAGAAATACATTTTTAAACCTTTATATTGTTTTAATGTTGGGGGAGGTAGTGGTTCTGGAAAAGTAAGAGGGCCCAGGCCGCACTGAATAAAAATGTTGAACTTGGGAGAATCAAAATCACTGGAATCTCAGAGTTGAGAGGAAGCTTAAAGATCATCTACTCAACTTCACATGCACACTGGAAACTGCTACAGCGTCCTCAGCAGTGTCCTTGAAGCTCACCCACGTTATCCTCTTGAATTCAGTTCTTCCTTAAGTGCCAGATTTCCCTGTACCTTCTGCTCATTAATTCTGGTTGTATCCACTGGAACCAAACATCAACAAAATCCCTTTTCTAACTGACAACTACATAGCTATTAGAAGCAGTCTGCCACGCTCTCCAGAGTCCAATATATTCTTTTTTTTTTTTAACAGATCTTTATTGGAGTATAACTGCTGCATAATACCGTGTTAGCTTCTGTTGCACAACAAAGCGAATCAGCCATATGCATACACATGTCCCCATATCCCCTCCCTCTTGAGCCTCCCTCCCATCCCCCCATCCCACCCCTCTAGGTCATCGCAAAGCACCGAGCCGATCACCCTGTGCTATGCTGACGCTTCGCACCAGCCAACTATCTTACATTCCTTAGTGTATATATGTCGATGCTACTCTTACTTCGCCCCAGCTTCGCCCTCCCACCCCACGTCCTCAAATCCATTTTCTACGTCTAACTCTTTACTCCTGACCTGCAACTAGGTTCATCAGAACCTTTTTTTTTTTTTTTAGATTCCATATATATGTGTTAGCATACAGTATTTGTTTTTCTCTTTCTGACTTACTTCACTCTGTATGACAGCCTCTAGGTCCATCCACCTCACTATAAATTACTCAGTTTCATTTCTTTTTATGGCTGAGTAATATTCCATTGTATATATGTGCCACATCTTCTTTATTCATTCATCTGTCAATGGACATTTAGATTGGTTCCACGTCCTGGCTATTGTAAATAGTGCTGCAATGAACACTGTGGTACATGTCTCTTTTTGAATTATGGTTTTCTCAGGGTATACGCCCAGTAGTGGGATTGCTGTGTCGTATGGCAGTTCTATTTTTAGTTTTTTAAGGAAACTCCATACTGTTCTCCATCGTGGTTGCATCAATTTACATTCCCACCAACAGTGCAAGAGGGTTCCCTTTTCACCACACCCTTTCCAGCATTTACTGTTTCTAGATTTTTTGATAATGGCCATTCTGACTGGTGTGAGGTGATACCTCATTTCTCTAATAATTAGTGATGTTGAGCATCTTTTCATAACAGAGTTGGAGGAATCAGGCTCTCTGACTTCAAACTACACCACAAAGCTACAGTAATCAAGACAGTATGGTACTGACACAAAAACAGAAATACAGATCAATGGTACAAGATAGAATGCCCAGAGATAAACCCACGCACAACATATTCTTAATCTACAAAATTCCCCAAGTGAAGTGCCCTGACCAGCAGTATAAGCGTCACCTTCTAACTTACTAGAAAGGCAAAACCTCAGGTCTCACTATAAACCTACTGAATCGGGAATGCTGGAGCCAGAATTCAGCCTGCACTGGTTTCACAAACTCTCCAGGTGATTCCAATGCACACTAGGGCTTGAGAACTGAGCTAGGAAATCCTGAAAAGGAAGGAGAGGGGAAGCCAGGAAAGAGGAATGTGTTCATCAAGGTAGCTGGAGGATGTTGAGTAGGAAGCTCTATCCAGCGCCGAGGGCACTGCAGTTATAACCAAGAAGTGATAGGATGGGAGGAGGGGCTACATCCAGACAGAAAAGGACTGAGTCTCAAATAGAAAAAAAGGAATCTTCTGCCTTTATCATCTTTCAAATTGCTGAACGCAGGCGGTGGGAGGCTGAAGTGATGCCCGCATGCCTCCATCTTCTTTTCTCAATCCCAAATCTCCAGTTATGACTGTCTGCGTCCGAATTAAATGAGATAAATTACATGCAGTGCCCGGCCCCCAGTAGGTAATCGGTAAATGTCATTATCACAATCACTTTTCAGGCTACTGGTTTTCTTTTTTTTTCATCAAAAACATTTTGAAGGAGCTACCTATTTCTATTTCCTCACACCTACTCTCCTTACTACTTGAACTCTGGCGACTATCTACAGACCTTACCAATAATTCATTAGTTTTCAAATTAGCAGGGTTCCTTGACGTTTCTAACATTAATCCATTGAGCACTTCCATCTTGGTGTATTATCTCTTAGCTGTTATAACACCGCCTTGTTCTGTTTGCCCACTGCTCCCATGATTGCCCCTAGACACTATGTCTGCAGTCGCCTTTTTTTTCGTTTCCCATGAATGTAAACATTCACCATTCCTCCCTCTATAACTACCTCTTTTTTGGTGATATGATCATGCTTACCACTTTGGCCATCACTTTTTAAAGAAACTTCTAAATTTCTATTTACCCTATCCTGCTCTTTTTCCAAATCCACACTGCTATACCTGCCTGCTAGACATTTGCACTGGATGACCCAGCAAAAGCAAACTGAAGTTAATTAAAATCCAGCTCTTCGTATTTTCCTCTCACCTCTGACTAAATTCCTCCCTTCTGAATACTCCCTTGCTGGTAATGGAATGCTTTCTGGGGTTCCAGGCTTGAAAGACCATAGTCGTATTTTGCTCTTTTTTAATCTTTTCCCAGCATTTACTCATGTGTTTCTGCCCCACTCAGCCCTTCATCACCTCTGACCTGTACTACAGGAACGGCTCTCTCAAACTCAAACCCCCTCCCGAGACTCACTGCAAGTAGGGCTGCACGGCTGATCTTCCTGAACACAGTTGGTGCCGTGTTGCTCTCCTTCCCCAGGGACTGATATCTACCTCCACCCCTTTGCTCATGTCTCTCTCTGTGTTTGAAATGCCCCCATCCCCCCCCCACTATGTCCCCACCCCGAACTCGTCCCACTTTTGTGTCTTCACTCCTTTGTCACCACCTCCATGGAGCGTCTCCTATTCACCTCCAACAAGACATGATCTTGATCCTACAGCAGTCAGGTGGCCTCCACCCTACAAACTTGCCACTCATTAGTCCTGCACACGACCTTACTAAATCTCCTTGAAGACGATCATGTTCTCTGTGCAATTTCGTAACAGCCACAGCTCCAAGCAAAATACCTATGAGTGTTGAGTCCAGTAATGCCTGTTGAATTGGATTTTTAAGTTCTGCATTTGACCACCTTAAAGACTGCAGCAGCAAATTAGCCAAATCAAATGATGGAAGGAACTCAGCTGGGGAAGCAGAGCGAGTTTGTTATTTTCCCAGGCATTACCCATCTGCCTACACTGCAGTTCTAATCCATGCCCTTTTAATGACTGATCACTTTAGAGCAAAATCATGCTGTGCTGAGGGTAGTGATTCCTCCCACCTTCTGAGTAAACACACGTTGAAACACATCTGTTTACACAAAAGGTTGCATATTTGCTTTTTTTTCCATTCTGGGAGAATAATCCAGCACAATTCTACTTGTCTACAGTCAAATCCGAACTGAACATGGAGGTTACAGGAGGCATCATTTCCTAAATCCATTTGTACCCACATGAACTTGTATCCTTGTGGGTATCTCATCGTGTGTACAACGTAAGTTTACCTTGGAGCCTGACAGCTGCATTATTTACTCTGAAACATTAACGTAAAACTGGTTTGTCATTGGAGCTCAACATATATAAAAGAATCTGTAATAAAATAATCATAACGTTCATTTCCGTAATAGACATCAAGGGCAGGATTGTGAATGCTCTGGATATCACGCACCTAACTGTATGAAGTAAAGTTAACACATGAAAATGATGTCGCTTCCAGGGGATACAACGAAAGTGGCTTTGCTGACATTTCCACCTCTGCCTGCCTCCTCGACAAGTGAGCTGGTTCTCATCAGCTGCCACCCAGGACTAAAGGGAAACACAGTCCTTCTCAGCCCAGCCCAGCCCAGAAGCCCTGTGTCACATTTAGAGAAGTGAGGAGTGCAGGCAAGCTGAGTCCATACTACAGACTTCCGAATTTTCAATGCTAGACTGCATTTCAAATAGAGAAGGTTTAATATTTCAAGTTCTATGTGTTCCTGAAAAGATACACAGAACTCAGCTCTCTGCAATGTGGCGTACATTCGATTTTCTCCCTCTCCACGGTACAGGAGAACCCACAGCCAGGCTCCTGCATGGCCCCAGGCTGCAGGAAGGTGCAGGGAGGCTCATCCAGCCCCTGGGGAGGGATTTCCTGGTTCTGGGCTCTGCCCACAATGCCCGCTGGCTGTTTCTCCGGCAGAATCCAAACACCTAACTTCCGGAAGAGACGGACATCGGGGATAGCCTCAATCTGCATTTTTCCTTCTCATTATGTTAATCTTACTGCCTAGTGTTGGCAAGCAGAATACGTAAAATCCTCCCTCCTGCTCTCTTCTGTGAGAGAGGGAACCGCAGCTGGAGAAGGGCTACTGACTGCAGATCTGTCAGATACCCTCCTACCACTGTTTCTTTTTTTCTTTCTTTTTTTTAAGTATATATTTTTAACATCTGTATTGGAGTATAATTGCTTTAGAATGGTGTGCTAGTTTCTGCTGTATAACAAAGTGAATCAGCTATACATATACATATTATCCCCATATCTCCTCCCTCTTGCGTCTCCCTCCCACCTTCCCTATCCCACCCCTCTAGGTGGACACAAAGCACCGAGCTGATCTCCCTGTGCTATGCGGCTGCTTCCCACTAGCCATCTGTTTTACATTTGGTAGTGGATATATGTCCATGCCACTCTCTCACTTCATCCCAGCTTACCCTTCTCCCTCCCTGCGTCCTCAAGTCCATTCTCTATGTCTGCATCTGTCTTTATTCCTGTCCTGCCCCTAGGTTCATGAGAACCTTTTTTTTTTTTTTTAGATTCCATATATATGTGTTAGCATTTGGTATTTGTTTTTCTCTTTCTGACTTACTTCACTCTGTATGACAGCCTCTAGGTCCATCCACCTCACTACAAGTAACTCAATTTCATTTCTTTTAATGGCTGAGTGATATTCCATTGTATAAATGTGCCACATCTTCTTTATCCATTCATCTGTTGATGGACACCTAGTTTGCTTCCATGTGCTGGCTATTGTAAATAGTGCTGCAGTGAACATGGTGGTACCTGACTCTTTTTGACATTTCTCCAAAGAAGATATACAGATTGCCAACAAACACATGAAAGGATACTCAACATCACGAATCATTAGAGAAATGCAAATCAAAACTATAATGAGGTATCACCTCACACCGGTCAGAACGGCCATCATCAGAAAATCTACAAACAAGAAATGCTGGAGAGGGTGTGGAGAAAAGGGAACCCTCTTGCACTGTTGATGGGACTGTAAATTGATACAGCCACTACGGAGGACAGTATGGAGGTTCCTTAAAAAACTAAAAATAGGGCTTCCCTGGTGGCACAGTGGTTGAGAGTCCTCCTGCCGATGCAGGGCACACGGGCCCGTGACACGGTCCGGGAGAATCCCACATGCCGCGGAGCGGCTGCGCCCGTGAGCCATGGCCGCTGAGCCTGTGTGTCCGGAGCCTCTACTCCGCAACAGGAGAGGCCACAACAGTGAGAGGCCCGCGTACCGCAGAAAAAAAACAACAACTAAAAACTAAAAATAGAACTACCATACGACCCAGCAATCCCACTACTGGGCATATACCCTACCTCCGTTTCCTGACTATTTTAAACGTTCTCAAATGGCATCCGCATCACAAGGCTTTTGGCGCGCTTCGTTTACCCACACACCCTGGCTACTGACAAATGAAAGAAGTCATCATCAAGGACTTTTTTTCAACCTTTGAGATTTAATGCCATTATAAAGTCAAACTGAAACATTCAGCAGGTTAAGAAATAAAGACATTCTGGTGGAATCATAGGTACACCATGACCTAAACAGAGAGAGAGAGAGAGAGACCAAGACAGAGACAAAAGAGCCACAGAAGGAGAAGAAGGGACAAGGAGGGAGGGAGGGGAAGAGGAAGAAAGAGAAAACATTAAAGAACTCATTACGTGGTCTTAGCATAAAGTGAAGTGTGACACCCATATTCTTTCTGTAGTCTGAGGGCCCAGACTGAAGGAAACAAGGAGAAACAGCCTCTGGAACCGGATGACTTGGTGGTTCACGTCACGGGAGTTTAGGAGGAAAGCCCGCACATCCTCTCCCGCTCTGGCTGCCTGACCTCAGTGTTCCAGCACCAGGGGCCAGAAGCAGGGCCCTCTGGCCCAGGAGTGACGCTGTGAGGCTGCTCCTCAACAAAGCCTTTCCCGTGGAGCCTTCCTGCAGGCCCCTCACAACAGTATATCTCCCTTCTTCAAATGTCTGCCGACGGCCCCAATAGCAGAGTGTGGGGAAAAGGCTTTGCATTCCGACAGACCTGAGATCAAACCTGGGTTTGTTTAGCCACGTTCACATGGGCAAGTCACAAAACCTCCCTAATCCTTATTTTCATCTGTAAAATGGAAGTAACAAGATGCCACTCCAGGGTTGCTGGAACAGTCTCAGACATTGCATTTACAGCATTCAGTCTAGTCAGGTCAGATGGTTACAACCAGGGATGGATTCCAGCCTGGTTTTCCCTCTGGGAAAACTGACTTACTATACATGGTTGCTCTGAGTACATGCCTTACCCAAAAGGGTGGTTGTTAAAATGATCACGCAATTTAGGATTTTCTATGCATGTATTTATCATAGATTTTCAATATTAAAAAAATCTTATAAGCCACCTAGTTAGAGTTCACATCCAAAGCTGGAATTCCTTGTGCAATAACCTTGATTAATTATTGCATGCATTCATAATATTGAGCCAGTTTGTTGGGGACCTAAGAAGATGATAAATGTGAAATGAGGCATGTGATTCCTGGGCTGCTCGTTTATGCAAGTCCTGGAACCAGAGTGCCTGGCTGCTTCTGCAGGCCCTGACTCTTCAATACATCTTTTGTGCTGCAATTTCCACTGCTAGCTGTGCAGATCTCCTCCAGACCCTGAAAACTCAGAGTCTAGTGTACTAGCTCAAAAAGCCCATTTTTCGTAATCCCTTAAAATATATTAAATTCTCTAGACATGACTTCAAAGCTGGAAGGGATGTAGCTGAGGAATGCTGAAAGATGGAAACACAAAATTTAAGAGATCCTGCATATCTCTTACGTGCCAGGCGTTTGGCTGGTGGCTGGCGGGGAGCACAGGCAACAAGAACATCCTCCCTGCTCTACGAAACTAATACCCAATGGCCTGTGTTGACAACCCTCTGAACGGGGATCACGTGTAAATCAAAACAAATAATATCTTGGCAGCAGGATAAAAGTTAAGATAAACCTACAAAAAACAAGATTTCAAACTATGAAGGGAGTACTGTTTCTTCTTGGTGTTTTATATAGCACAGCAGCTTCATACACCTCATACAATCTCTTTAAAACTAAAGCTCTTACCAAAGAAAACGAAAGCCCTAACTTGATAAGATACATGCACCCCAGTGTTCACTGCAGCTCTGTTTACAATAGCCAAGACATGGAAGCAACCTAGGTGTCCAGAGATGGATTAATGGATAAAGAAGATGTGGTACACATATATACCACATGTATGTGGTATATATATATATGATATATACCACATTTCTGGTATATATGTATACACCACACAAGATGTACATATATGTGTGTGTGTGTGTGTGTGTGTGTGTGTGTGTGTGTGTATACAATGGAATATTATTCAGCCTTTAAAAATGAAGCCTTGCCTTTTGTGACAACATAGATGGACATACAGGGTGTCATGCCAACTGAAGCAAGTCAGACAGAGAAAGAAAAATACCATATGATCTCACTTATGTGTGGAAACTAAACACAAAACAAATGAACAAACATAACACAGAAACAGTCTCATAAACACAGAGAACACACCGATGGTTGCCAGAGGGATGGGAGTGGAGGATGTGTGAAATAGGTGAATGGGATTAAGAGGCACTAACTTCCTATTACAAAATACAAAAGCCACAGGGATATAATGTACAGAAAAGTGAATATAGTCCATAGTATTGTAATAACTTGGTAGGGTGACAGATGGTAATTTTACTTATAGTGAACATTTCATAATGTATAAAAATATTGAATCACTATGTTGTGCACCTGAAGCTAATATGACATTGTAAGTCAGTTACACTTCAATGAAAAAATAAACAAATAAAGTTCCTACCAACTATTCCAGTATCACATCCTTTATTACCCTTAGCCACATTCAACCTCTTCTTACTCATCCCATACAACACCTTTGACAGTGGTGTTCTCTCTTAATAAGTTTCTGTCTCACTTTCTTTTTCGTCCCTTTAAGCCCCCAAGTTCAGTACGGTAATCTCTTACACTTGGTTTGAAATACTCTTTAAATATCTTGTGCTTTCATTCATTCAGCAAATAGTTTAATTATTAGATGCCTAATATGTAACAGGTAGAAGAGAGACAATCTTTGTCATCATTGAACTGTGTACACACACACACACACACATATGCACATGCACACCCATCAACACATACATATATTTTGTGATAAGAATAAAGGGTGACACAAGAAAATTTTAAGAACCTTAAACTGGATTGGTCAACCTTTGAGCTTGCCAGGTATCACTTGCATGATAAAAGATAGGTCAAATATGCAAATATATGAGGAAGGAAATGCATTTTCTTGAGTTACTGAGTAACAATCAAAACAAAAAGCACATTTAAAATGTTTTCCAAATGGAAAACTCTAGAATTTTCTCTAGGGATTATATATGACAGTCAGCATTATAGATTGAATTGTGAGTTGAAAGTGAAATAGCCCTAATGAAAGCATAGAAGGAAATCACATTTGAAAGCTAAAGATTCATATTGATATTCCTTCAGTACAGTGCCTGCTTCCATTCTGAATCCTACAAAACATTTCAACTCTTCTTACTTAAAAAACAGAAACTTTCAGGTATCAAGCTTAAGGTCTCACCTGTGAAGTACATTTCTGAATTCAAGTAACACCTTTAATCATTTAATTGGTTCCTGTCATGAAATACCACCCCAAATGTCTCTTACCTACAGCTCATGCACACATCAGAAATAGTCAATTAATTAATTACTTAATTAAAATTAGTAAGTATCATTTGCGTTGGAATTAAATTTGGCCATGGCCATTTGGCCACGTATTTAGGACAATCTTTCTTATCCCACCTTTCCTTACCGAAGTGCTCTCTCCCCAAATTCTTGTAGTGGGTATTTCTAATTTGTAGAGAACCACTAGCTACTCTAAACACTGGAGAATTACAGAATTACTTCCTACCTGTAAGGTAGAGCTAGGGTTAGTCAGGTATAGAAGCCATAGGTTTATCAAGTATGATTTCAAACAGAGAGTGAAATTGCAGTGGTATATATCACCTAAAGTAATAGAATAGCTGGCCTGCATTATTCTTCTGATATCTAATTTTAGAGCTTTAAAATGAGGACTTATCATTATTAGCTCTAGACCACTGACTCATTAAATACAAAACTAAAAAAGTTCTGTTACTCAGTGTTCTAACTGAATGATAAAATCCATTAAATACAGAAAGTATAGGCAATGATGCTAAAGTTACACTGTCTCTCTTCCCACCATACTTACCCTAACATCCCAAAAATTCATTTTAAATTGTGTAATGTCAATATAGTTTTGACATAATGTGTTTTTTGGTCATTAGGGAAAGGAGTAATTAATTAAGAATTTTAAACATACAGTTGACCCTCCTTACCCTAGGATGCAGAACCCACAGATACACAGGGCCCACTGCAAGGAACCTGACCATCTGTGGATTTTGGTATCCCTGGAGGGTTCTGGAACAAATTACCAGAAAATACCAAGCAATGACTATATACATATATTAAAATTTGATGTTAGGAATTCAAAGCAGAGCAAAATACCTCTTATAATGTTGGCTAGACCATTATGCACACAGTCAAGTGTAGTTAACTTATACTTAATGTTGGTTCAGCTTCCATAGTTATATGCTAAATGCATCCTGTGTGAATTTTTTCTGTTTGGTAGTGGGGGCTTGGTATTATTTTACTTTTGTTAAATAAGCCCTAATTTGGTGTGATGAAATTATAGAAAACAGAATGGCATACATAAAGTTTTATATATTTAAGAAAAATAAAACCATGACCAAAATTGTATCTAATTTGCATTTGTATCAAATTAAATTCTCCTCCATAAAATCAAATTATATTAAAAAGTTTCTTTGTTGTTTGGAAAATATGAAGTTATCAATTAAAAGGAGTGTTACTTTTTTCTACAGAAAAAGCTGAAATACATTGCCTTTGATGTCCCCTATCTCTGACTGTGCTGTCAACAGCCACATCTGTCTATGACCTGTTGGAGCAGTGGGCAAGTCCATCTGTCCAGAACTGCCAGTCTTACTATTATCTGTTGAATTTGTATGGATGTCGAGAGTTCTCCATTGTAATAGAAATAACCAAGTGTTAAAACATTTCAGCCAACTCTTGGAAAATAACACCCAGCTGATCGTCAGAAAAGAGATCTGGATGAGATAGTGAGCAAGCAAGAAAAGAATGGCACCAAAGATACACAATGTCTACTTTATAGGATATTCTTCAGCAAATCCAGGGAAGATTTGCAAACTGAGTTTTGCACATACCAACTGCAAAGGCTGTGGAGACACACTGGACCACTGAAGTTGAGTGCATCATTTTTAAAAATTTAATTTAAATAATTAGTACCTAGTCAGTTATTACTAATTTAAATTGCTATAGTTAAATATGTATTACATATAGCATATGTATAAAATAATATATGTTATATTGTGATATGATACATATGATATATACTATATATGATACATGACTTTAGTTTACATACATTAAATACTATACTATATGACTATACATTATGCTATAAATATATACTATATAATAAATGTTAATATAATATATTAATATTTACCATATAAAATAATAATGTTTCTTGATAATTTCTTATGGGTTGTCTAAAAACTGAGGCTTTTCACTATCTATCAGAAATACGTGCTTTAATTATACATTACCTACAAATGCAAGGGAGGTAAATACAAACTTCAAAATCAATAAGATCTAATGAAATTATTTTCTAAATGGCCCCTTGTAGCTCACATGCAAACAGAAGATACTTGTGGAGAAGGAAGAAAAAACCTGGTCCAACATAAGTATAAGAAGTTTGGTTAAATAAGCAGAGTGAAGCTGAAAAGAATGCCAATCTTGTAATTCCAGATAAAAATTCCACCTGAAGCAATTTAGCATTAAAGTAGAATTAGTTTAATATCTTGGTTTATTAAATTACCTATAAAACATTTCCAAATATACAACTGGGCTCCACAGAAACTTCTTTAAAATAAAGCAGACCCTCATCTGGGTTGTGATTTTCCTTTTGTTTCCTTGAGCCCAGTCCAATTTTATTGGGCTTCAGAGAGGCATAGATATTTGTTATCCGGATCAGAAATTCATGTGTGTTTTCTCTTTTTTATATTTTATCTTTGATACATGTTCCCTATTCACAACTTTTCACTGTCTCATCTAACTTTCATAGGAAAACCTGTAAAGTCAAAATGCCCTTACATATTGTTGTATTTATCAGTATTCCTTACCTGTCCATTTGAATTTTGTATTGATAAAGATATATTTAAAGTTAAATTTTAAGCTGAATAGTTTAAGTTGAAAAATAAGGGATTCTTTTTCATAGGACAGATGGTTGCAAATTAATCTGCAAAGACATATTACTGCTTACAAAGAAAACACTCACAGAAAATCAAAGATGAAAATGTGAGATTGTGTCATGCGTTTTATTAAAGGAGAAACTCAAGACTTTTTTACTCCCAATTTCCAAAGAGTTGTGCCTCAACTGATTTGCTTTCCTAAGAGCTGTTATTATCAAGGTTTGGCATTTTATGATTTTAGCAATTCTTCATTTTTATTTTTCCAAGTTTGGAATTCACACCTACTTCATGGTATAAACTATATGTTCCTAAAATTTCAGCATGGCAGAGCAGAAAACTGAGTAAAATAAATAAATAAATAGATACTTAAATGACACAAGAGACTGCCCATGATAGCAAAGGAAATGGCATGCTTTGAGGCACAGACTTGAGACCAGTATGTCTTTTGCTAAAAGAAAACACAGACACACAACTTGCTATGCAAACTAAATTAATTAATTAATAAGATAATACACACAAAGGATAAAACTAAAATAATCCTGTAGAAAATTTCATCTGAAAAGATTCAGAGGGGTAGATGCATTATATCCCTATCTCTTTTTGACTTTCTATGAGTTGTCCCAAAAACTATTCACGAAGAATATTCTGGGTCTTGTGGCACTTCTCATGAGAGTTCTAGGCTAAGGGTTTTCAGAACTTGGGAACTGCTATCCATCCCTTTAGCACCTGCATCATACCCAGTACTCTGTGAGTTTAGGAGCATCCCTGAGGATAACAGGGAAAGACAAAAAAGCTTCCAAGAGTCCAGTGGTAGGCGTCTATCACAGTCCTTGCTTCTGGCACCGGTTCCTGTAATTTCTTCAGCTCTGAACCTGAAGAGGAAGAAGAATCTAGCTGTGAGGAAACGACAGAAGAGTGTTTCCTCGTTGAACTACACAAACTGGTTTGAAAGTGGGAAACTGGTCTCCTCTTCAGAAGTAGGCATAGCTGAGAAATCAGGTCTAAGGGCAAGGAAAGGGTTATAGCCAACAGGCCAAAAGAACATCCATTGAACAGGCTACAATAAGAAGACACAAGGACACGTGCTAGTTGAAAGATATTCTGACTAGTTTCTTGAGGTTAATACGTGGTCTGTATGTGATATATTTGCTCATCATGGCAGAAAATGCCAATTTAATTGACTCCTCTTAGTGGATGCACAAAGTAGCCTTTGAAAAAGGAAGGCATTTACTCTTTGAGCCACGAAGTACACACTGATTTGCTTGAGCTGGCAAACTAGAGTCTCACATCCAAATGCATCTGTTTTGTGCTGCAATAATCTAAGAATATTTTTACATTTTTAAATGTTTAAAAAAAACGCAAAAAAGAACATGTCAGAGGGACTATACACTGACTGCAAAGCCTAAAACCAGACATTTACTGTCTTGCTCTTTACAGAAAAGTTTGCCAATCTTTGACCTAAACATCTTACTTGGCCAACCATAAATCTCCTTTTCTGCCTCATCCTTATGGAATGCTATTTGTGATAGATTACACTGCTACTGAGAAAAAATAAATGTGGGAATGTAATGTATAATGATGCTATTAAATTGTAAGGTATGAATGTATTTTCAATTTTACAATTTAATTTAAAATGAATCAAACTAATGAACTGTGCAGCTCCTTCGGCCACGTACAGTTATACATGGGATAGACTTTGGGGACATATGCCTAGAAGAACCGACTCAATCTCCCACAAGTATTGAGTGTCCACTCTGTGCAATGTAGTCAAAATATATTGTTTCCTTGATCCATGAAACTCTTGGTCAACATAATAAAAGCCATTCCTGTTAATTATCAATGGCATAATCTCTACAGCATCTATTTTCTAAGTCTGCTACTAAAGTTGCTCCAGGAAAAATCAAATACCTGTCTGTTCCAGGAAAAATGAGAGAGCACATTCATAAAGTAGGATTCTACATACACACATACTGTCAAGAAGCTTCTTCTCATTATTATTTTGCTTTAAGTAAAGTGATTTGTTTTCACAGAAGTCAGCACAAATGAGTTACTGAAAATATTGTTGACACACGAATGCTTTCCACACATTTTGCATATCACAGTGAGATTCGGGCTCAGTCAACACTCTCCAATATAATGACTGAGCCAAGTTCATCATAATATGAAAATCAAACAGGACTCTGGTTCCTGAGCTTATTTTCATTTTTGTTGTTGCTGACATTAGCTGCTGAGGTTTTTATTTTTGTTTTGTTTTGTTTTTTACCTCTAGCCGTGACATGAATTCAACTTGGGACTTTAATCTGATTTAGTGTTTTCCCAGTATTTCTGTGTTTTGATTTAATTCATTGGCTGGAGTAGAAAATGAGTCTCTAACAATTCCTAGTGTTCCAATCTAATACTTGCACTTTCCTTAAAAGACATTCAGTATTACCTTGTATGAATGTATGATATCGCAAAAACAATTTTTCATAAAGAAATCATTTTCAATGTTTTTTTTTTTTTTTTTTTCTTTTTGCAGTACGCGGGCCTCTCACTCTTGTGCCCTCTCCCGTTGCGGAGCACAGGCTCCGGACGCGCAGCCTCAGCAGCCATGGCTCACGGGCCCAGCCGCTCCGCGGCATGTGGGATCCTCCCGGACCGGGGCACAAACCCGTGTCCCCTGCATCGGCAGGCAGACTCTCAACCACTGCGCCACCAGGGAAGCCCTCAATGTATTTTCAATAAAAATGTCATATTTCTTCAATGTTTTAGGGTAGTTGATATTATTACATAAAATCAGGTAACCAGCTTAGGATGACCTGCCACAGCTTACCTTTTACTGTAAGTTAGTAAATGAGTAATGGAGTCCAAAGCAGAGGCTAGGGCTTCTGCAGGAACCAAGCATTATCCTCTCTGAAGGCTAATACGCACTGAAATGCTTGGTTTCAGACTGCACAATTAGAGACCCTGCAGCTTATAAACACTATAAATTACCTCAGGGTTTTCAGCCTCAGACCAGTGATGAAGTGTTTCACAACACACACCACCTGTATGCTAATGGAATGCCCATCTGAGAGGGGGGCATGCATGCTGAAAATGTTGGGAGAGCGTGAGAGCTATTCCTACAGTATAAAATATAGGAATGGGTATAATTAGGGAAGTATGTGATATTGTTTTTGCCGTAATATTTCTTAGGAAATTAGTATGGGGACTGTCTTTTCAGAAAACTGTGGAAGGAATCTTTGCCCAAAGGTATAGAGACATCCTGCGTCTTTGCAAGGAGATGATTCAAATATTTCCCTGTTTACTGTAAGGAAACTTTACCTCTACATTAATACAACAACATCATTCAACAGGAGCCTTTATGTTATATGTGAATCCTCAGTAAATGTTACAACCTGGAGGGTAATTGCTAGGAAAAGTGAACTTGAAGGTTCACATATTAATTTACGCTATAGTTAAGTTTAAAATTCCTAAAAACCCTCTCTCCTGCTTCCTTTGCCCTACAGAATTCTCCAGAGGGCTATCTAGATTGTAGGAATCTATATGATAAGGAAAACAAACAAGGGGAAATAGGAACTGGGAATTCACTGCTGCTTTAACTGACTTACTGCTCCTAGGTTGACTCTTGCCGTGTTATCCCCACATTTCTAGCAATTCTTGACTCTTTCTTAGCTGCCTGGGAGCAGCTTCACTTGTCTCTCTTCACAGAGCTTTTCTGGATTCTTTTCCGTTGATTTTGAGCACTGTACTATACACACTATGTTTGACATACTATAAACATGAATATATATATAATAGCATACCCAAAGAATATATGAATAATATTATTTATCTCATATACACACACGTAGAAGGTTTGTACTGATTTCAATTCCGTTTGATTTTATGTCTGCATGGTGTATAAGTACACGCGGTGAGTTTTTCAACCATGGGCAGTGAGTGCTTTGACCACTGTGGACACTTGAAAAGATGTATTAGCTGCCTACAAGCCCAGCCTCACAGGAAGCCATGTGTGGGTGCGCCTGCCTGCCTGTCTTCCCGGCCAGAGCTAGGGCGGCGCTCTTACTGCTACTGAATACATCTATCCTCTCCTCATGCCCTCAGAAATTGCCACATGAGAACACACCCACATATCTAGGGCATGGCCTCCAGAAAAGTGCAAACAGTTTCTCTTAAGTCTTACGTGGGACTACAAAAAAGAGGAGAAGCAGAATGGGTGCCTCCTGGGATTTGTTTATTTTAATCTACTTTTCTCAGTAGTGAGATTTGAGGCTTCCCCTCACCTTTTGCCTACTTCCGTTGCCATGATAAATAGGGATGCAGAGTGATATACATCTATTACAGAAACCATGTAAACACCTGGAGTAACATAAGCAACAGGTCCTACCCTGGACCTTTGCTTCATCTTTCCATCTCCCTCTATATGTTGGGTGTATGCAAGTTTGTATATAGCTCACCCATTTAGTAGAAATTTGCTTTGCCCCAAAGTTTTCAGAGTTCATAGAAAGGTAGGGGTTGGGGAGTGAGGACAATATTGCTTTGAAAAAAAAAAAAAAATTGTGCTAATTGAATGGGTTAATATGGAAATTCAGAAAGCAAGACAGCTCTCTGGAGAAGAGAAGGGACTCCTGGACCAAAAGCACCTTCACTCAAATCCTCTAGAAATACTGGCCTTTTCTTTGGGTTCATAAATTCTTCTATTAGGATAAAACAATGCCTGGGATGTTAATCCGTTAGTCATTGTGTCAATTTCTTAAATTAGACAAAGGTCTAGTCTTTCAGCCTAAGTTAGCCAGGGTGCGCTGCAGAAGCTACGGCAGCATGCTCACCGCCTTTTCCCATCACCCACATCCCAGAGCACACCTGTTGTTTACCGCAGACACTGCTGCAGGAGGGTAAACTCCTTCTGTAACAACTCTGAAGTCTTCTCTTTTTTTCCAGAATGGCTTAAATCTCAGTTATTTTGTCTTCTTGTTGAATTTCTAAAGTGCTGCCAGACTTGTGGTCACATGTAAGATGCCAGCAGCTTATGATTTTACATTTTAGTTCACATGGATGTGTCTTTAAAAAGCAAAATACCATGAATAGTCAACGACAGTGTTGCATCTTAGATCTATTACTTTTGTAAAAAGCAAAGGCATACATTAGTATTAGCCCGAAAGAGGGGTATATTTCTATTAAGAATTTTTACCAATTCCTAATCTACATAATAAAAATAAATCGATGACATAAGAAAACCTAGTAGAAATATCGTGACATTAAAAGCCACCAAGGTCATGAGAGAAGATTAATTTATCAATAGTTACCTTTATAGTTTGTGTGACGCCAAAAGTTGTTCCTGATACAATTTGTATTTACCTCCCAGAAGAGGGAAGCAAAAGAATAGAAGCTAAATAAAGAGGAGCTTGGTCTTGCCATCACATCACTTAATTATGCTAGAACATACAGTAGTATCAGCCACTGATGAGTCCTACAATTTAATTTCGGGAAAGGTCATCACTAGGGAGCATCTGTAATGTTGCACTGTGAGACAAGAGAAAACCCATGGATCTTTTCCGTGCCTTGAAAAGCATAATAATTGAATTAAGGAGGATCCAAGAGTTAGATACAGGATACTCAAAACATATTTACTTTCCTCTGCAGTACTAGCGGTCTCAGAAAATCCTTCTAAGAGTTGTTGCTGTTTTGTGTCTGTGTGTGTGCATGTGTGTTTACGCTGTAGTACATAGTAAATCTGTGGCATAATGGAAACAAGCTTTGGATGCAGAAAGATGTAGTTTTAGCTCTTCCTGCCCATAGGTGGGGGACCTGGATAAGATGCTGATCTCTTTGAGCCTTAGTTGTCTCATACATGAGATGTGGATACCAATGCTTATCTCATAAGACTATTATTAGGATAAAATAAAAGAAGATGTGTAATGTGCTCACATTACTAATGATGATGATGATAACTACCACTGACAGTATTCACTGCATGTTAATGATCTGTATAAATAATATTACGTTAGATCCTCCAAATGATAGTTGACTTCTGCTATCCCTCCCCAACTACGCTCCAGGCACCATTACAGACCGAAGTTTAGACACGGCTATAAATACACTCTACATGGGGGAAGTAAGACAGCAGCTGACAGGTGAACTAAACCCCATCTGGATCTCTATGGAGTCAAAAGCTATCAGTCCTGGGAACAAAAGTATAGGTGCAGATGGGAGGCCCTGCTGCCCATCCTGAAAGCAATTTTCTACCAGGAAACCTGGTAGACTGGGAGCTCAGAAACACTGATAAAGACTTGATCTAGTTGCATGGACCCTGGTGGAAAATAGGAACCCAGACCGCATATTCTCATGAGTCCCAGAGAATAAAGATTATAATAATACATTTTGGTTTAATAAGTTTTATCTCCACATTTGACAACTAGACATACGTAGTAAAGGCATACTGATGCCAAGGTGCCTTTGTGGCAGACTAAATTGTGGGCATTTCTAGATTCCAAGTGATCAGGAATATAACATGGTTGGATGAATAAAATAATTAATTTGGAGAGAATGGCCAAATGTTTTCAGCCAATATTTGCGCATGGCAGCTTGCCTTTTTCTCCTGGCTTTAGAATGCTGACTAGCCTGCTTCATCCAGGAAGATACCGTGAAATCAGAAAAGCTCCCCTCTCCAAATTCCTATCTAAATACACATATGTTTTATGATTCACTTTTCTTTACTCACAGATTAAACTGAGCAAGGGGTAAGTGGCAAAGAAGGAAATAAAAATGGATTACTTGCCCTGTCTCGAACAGAAAGCCATGCTCATAAAATCTTTATTTTCTTACTAAAATATCTAATTATGTTAGTAAAAACAGTAGATTATTGTACAAATAGCTATAGCCTTCTAGATTTGAATTCACATCATTAACAGATTATGGTCAAAAGGAGACAGGCTTCTCTTCCAGCACCCCCTTACTCACAAACTGTTTCTGGTACGAGGATAATGTAGAAACAAGCCCTGGAATCTAAAATTATATCATCACAGCTAATAATAGATGGGTATTTAACATAGTCTTGCCTAAGAAGGACAACTGTGTGTTATTGAACTACTAACTCTTTCAGTGATTCTTCTCTACTCTGACTTGTATGCCCTTCTCATGGCATTTATCTCATTTTATCTTGTGTCAAAGTTACTTTTTACATGAATCTTATGTTCCCTACTGGACTATAAAGACCCTTAGGGCACACACACACACACACTGAATAAGCTATATTTAATCAGTTGCACTCTGTAATCAATTTGGACACTTTCATTAGAGTGCAGCGAAAGTGGAGGCAGCCACAACTTTCTTAGATTGTGTAATGTTTCCTTGTTGGAGCTCGCTTGTTGACTTGTTCACACAGGTTGATTACACCCCTGGCTACTGCTGTTGTCAGTAGGTTTCCCTGAAAATAAGATGCTGCAATTCACAGGTGGGAACATATCCATACAAATAAGCAGCAAACCTACTCATTCCTTTGTGCTTAGTTATAAGTCTCTTCAAAATGTTCCTTCTGTTAGTTCTCTAAATAACCACCGAGTGCTGAGCACAGCCCACATTACATTTTACACCCCACCTCGTTCAATTTGGGTGTTAGATCACCTTCAAATGGTAGGGGTCTGAAATGGTCTCTCTCTTTTTTCTTTAGCTCAGTTCTGCTGTCTATAAACTCTTGTCTGTTAAGACACCGCTTTCAGTTAACAAGCTATGAAAAAAGCCAGAGTGAATCAAAGACTCGTAGCTAATTTCGGGTGTGATGAGGCACTGACAGACAAGCAAAATATAGGCTAAGTAGGGAGTGCCAGAGTAGAGATCGGAAACTTCCTTTTCCAAAATTTAAAACAAAACAAAATGAAAGCCACGCCACCAGATGAAGGTAATTTTTCCTAGATGCGGTTAGCAGTGGATCCCCAGGCAGTGGAGAATCCTAATGACCTGCCAACCATTACGAGCAGGTCTGCATTTCTAATTACACATGTTTCCATGCCTTATAACTACCTGTTTTGTCTGTTCCACCAGTCTGGAAGCCAGCTGAGATCCACATCAACTTCTCCATGAACTTCTTTTAGTCTGAACATTACAACATTATTGTTAAATGTTTGTAAAACAACACGGTTAAAGCTGCATGAAGAAGCACCAGTAACCTCTTTACTAGCCATTATGTAATTCCCAGTTTCTGAGATTATTATTAATGATTTCATAAAACCATTTCTTAGGAGTTTGTTGTAGTTGGTTTCTACTGAATAGCTAACCATAAATGAAATTCCTGAGTTAAAAGTGATGAATATTTATAAGCTTAGTGAGACAAATTAGTTTTGAAATAGGTTTTATCAACATTTCCACTGTGATGCAGAACTCCCATTCACTGAATCCTTAACAGCATCAGATATTTTCATTCTAAAACCAATTGATTTTTTAAAACTATTGATGAGGGAAATCAGAAGAATGCTAATATTAAAATTTATGTAACTTTGATAACAATAGGTGATCATTTTCCATGTTTATTAACCATTTACAGTTTCTATATTGTAATCACTATTTTTCTAAACCCTAAAAAACTGACTTGTTTCTGGAAAAAAGATTCAAAGTAGAAAGCTAAATTTTATTTAGTTTCACAGTATACTCTTGCATAAATAACTTCCAGAGATGCTGAAGGAACTAGAGTAGAAATAAATTTCCTAATTATTTGTAGATTTCTTTTTGCATCTTGTCTGAGATGTCAGTTACCTATAAAAGTATGGCAAATAACCCATCATCCTGTAGAATACACTGCTGTCTGGGAGTCTGTAGGCCTAATGGAAACAATTTCCTTCTTCTTCTTCTAATGTAGAGGTCATAATATCCTTTCTGAAGAATATAAAATGCATCCATGCATGATTCAGATGGAGGGATACTAAAACATGCTAAGTCATTTGGAAAATATAAAATTTCTGCACAGTCATAAATACATGCCTTACAAGAAGCAGTAAAAATAGTTCTAGTTCAGTCAGTTTGACACTAAGGCACAAGATTAAAACTTTTAAAAATATAGGTCTCTGCATTCCGCACTATTTTACTGTGGAAAGGCAACAGAATGAAGATGCAACTCACCCGCACCTGCTTATCATCTCATCTTTCAAATGCTGGTCTCTAAGAGTAACTTGATGATATTTTTCAGAATTCTCATTAAAATTTTTAATAGCATATGCATTTTATTTATGTCCAGACACAAAAAAAGCCTAGCGTAACACTTTCTAGAATGTTCCCAATTGATATTTATTTCTGCTTCTGAGAAGTTTGCTCTGGATAGGAGGTCACCACTTCCTTAAACTGAAATATAGTTGATTATGTACGATATGAGTTACAGGTGTACAATATAGTGATTCACAGTTTTCAGAGGTTATACTCCATTTACAGCTACCATAAACTATTGGCTGTATTCTCTATATTGTACAATATATCCTTGCAGCTTATTTTATACATAACAGCTTGTACCTCTTAATCCCTTACCCTTATATTGCTCCTCCCCGCTCCCCTCTCCCCACTGGCAATCACTAGTTTGTTCTCCGTATCTGTGAGTCTGCTTCTTTTTTGTTATATTCACTAGTTTGTAGTGTTTTTTAGGTTCCACATATAAGTTCCACATATAGGTTCCACAGTATTTCTTCTTCTGTCTGACTTATTTTACTTAGCATAATGCTCTCCAAGTCCATCCATGTTACTGCAAATGGCAAATTTTCATTATTTTTTATGGCTGAGTAGTATTCCACTGTATATATTTACCACATCTTCTTTATCTTTCTGTTGATGGACACTTAGGTTGTTTCCATACCTTGGCAATTGTCAATAATGCTGCTATGAACATTGGGATGCATATATATTTTTTGAATTAGTGTTTCTGTTTTTTTCAGATATATTATATACCCAGGAGTGAAATTGCTGGGTCATATGGTAGTTCTATTTTTAGTTTTTTGAGAAACCTCCATACTATTTTCCACAGTGGCTACACCAGTTACATTCCCACCAATAGTGTATGAGGATTCCCTTTTCTCCACGTCCACGCCAACATTTGTTATTCGTGGTTTTTCTGATGACCGCCATCCTGACAGGTGCACGGTCTTGATCTCGCTGTGCTGTTGGTTTGCGTTTCCCTGATGCTTAGTGATGCTCAGCATCTCTTCATGTGCCTGTTGGACATCTGCATTCCCTCTTTGGAAAAATGTCTGTTCAGTCCTTCTGCCCATTTTTTTGTTTTTTTGACATTGAGTTGTATATTTTGAATATTAACCCCTTATCTGTCATACCATTTGCAAATATTTTCTCCCATTCAGTAGGTTGTCTTTTTTTTTTTTTTTTTTTTTTCTGCGGTACGCAGGCCTCTTACCGCTGCGGCCTCTCCCGTCGCGGAGCACAGGCTCCGGACGCGCAGGCCCAGCGGCCATGGCTCACAGGCCCAGCCGCTCCACGGCATGTGGGATCTTCCCCGATCGGGGCACGAACCCGCGTCCCCTGCATCGGCAGGCGGAGTCTCAACCACTGCGCCACCAGGGAAGCCCAGTATTGTCTTTTCATTTTGTCAGTGGTTTCCTTTGCTCTGCAAAAGTTTTTAAGTTTACTTAGGTCCCGTTTGTTTATCTTTGCTTATATTTCCTTTGCTTTAGGAGACAGATCCAAAAAAATATTGCTACGATTTATGTCAAAGAGTGTTTTGCCTATATTTTCCTCTAGGAGTTTTAAGGTTTCTGATCTTACATTTAGGTCTTGAATCCATTCTGAGTTTATTTTTGTATATGGGGTTAGAGAATTTTCTAATTTCATTCTTTTCCATGTAGCTGTCCAGTTTTCCCAGCACCACTTATTGAAGAGGCTGTCTTTTCTCCACTGTATACTCTTGCCTCCTTTGTCGTAGATTAATTGGCCATAGGTGTGTGGGTTTATTTCTGGGCTCTCTGTTCTGTTCCCTGGATCTATGTGTCTGTTTTTGAAGAGGTCACCACTTTTTTCTCTGGTTGGCTTTTATAAGTTATGCAGACTCATGACCTCGATGGATAGCCTCCATCTGACCAACTGCACAGTAACTGTATAAAGTCTTACATGATTCTAATCACAGACCTGCAGTTTGTCCAATTCCCCTGCTTCTCCCCATTCCCTTGCCCCCAAACCCATTTTCATCCTCCTAAATGGTCAACTTGAGTCAAATAATTAGTAACTTGCGAGAACACAAGGAAACAACAATGACACCACTTAGCTCAATAACAATAAATTATTAAGAGCTTTTCCCCTATAATTTCAGAATGGGTAAATAAAGAGGCAGTTAGAAATGAAGTAGATACATTTTTCAAAAGAGCTGTGTATAATTTACAAAGAGAAAACGGCAGTTACATTTTATAATGAAAGCACATGTTTCCTCAAAAATCTGACTGCAGGGGTTTTCTAGTCATACATGGGACAAGCTCTCACATGCTGATACTGACCTCACTGACTCATCAGGAACATATGGTGACAAATACGTATCTAATGTATTATTAGAACAATGCCATACTGATGATACTAGGTAAATTGTGTTATTAGGACCTAGGGGAACTGAGCTCTACAGTGTATTCAAATCAATATGACTTGATATATACTTTGCACAATTTATATCCCTGAAATAATATTTTTTATAAACCTAGGTAAAAAATAATATCTATGAATACAGAAAATGATGCATTTCCTCATTGGAAATGATACATGCAGAATATCTCATTAAGAGCAGAAACAAAACCATAGAATAGAATTAGGATAGAAACAATCTACGTGGTATCTGTTGATAATATTATATCCTTTCTCTTTATCTTTGGAGAATAAAGGATGGAGATTTCAAATGATTATTTTTCGTTTGGGGAACTTAGTGTAGAAATACTTAAAAATCAGTTAAATGTAATTTACACTGAATTTCTTGAACTTACATAGCATCTATCATTGGATTATTAATCACTATTGATCTTTCAGATTCATGTGCAAACTATAATAAAATTAATACATGTAACTATAAAGTTAAAAATGTTTACCTATTAGTTTCATCTATTTTTCACAAATCAAATTATAGTAACCTAGGTAACTCCCAGATATTGGTGAATATCTAATATCATTATATAAATCATTTTATAAATAGCCAACATTTTGCATGTATCACCTATCCAAGAATGGTTTGCCAAATGTGTGAAATGCTCTGCCAATTCCTGCCAGTTTTCCTGAGGATCAGAAAAACAAAATCACACCAGACCCTCCACAGCCAGGGATAAAGCATGTTCTCTGTAACGCAAACAGAAGGTAAACTACTCTGTGATTTACAGAGTGGGAGTGGGAGGGATGGACATAAAGGTAGCAGAGAACAGCTTCAGGTATCATTAAATTCAAGAGCTAGAGTGGCAGAGATCATGATGCTCATTCACTCATACAATATAATGTATTGTATTCATTCAATATACATTAATGTGTTCCTACTATAATCCATGCATAACATTGATCCTTCTGAGTGGCATTTTGTTAGTTAAAATACAACAAAATCAAATTAATATTAAGGTAATTCACTCATGACAATGCATGGACTCATCAATGGCATACTGACATACAATCCCAAAATCTATTATTTACATTAGTTTACGGTGCTAAATGGATGGTGGAATTCCACTAACTACTGTGACTTCTCTGACTGTTGATTTCCCAAATAGCAAATATGGCAAGGAGTACTTTTTACCCATTTCACAGGGAAACCTTACTAAATAGTAATTATATATTGGGAAATGTTTTAACCTCTCCTAGGAGAAATATTTGCCAAAGCATAAATCTGTCAAGGAAATGATGATTTTATTATTAAGATTGTTTTGTAGATAAAGTGAAGGTATGAAAAAAGACGAATGCTTTCATTATTAACAAGAAACAACTTTTGATCACCTACCAACTGCTTTTATACAGTCTTTCTGAGAGGTAATCTTATCGGTTTCACATAACTAAAACATAATATAATAACTGAAAAATGCCTTAAGTAAATAACCCAGGATAAGTTTTGTTTTGTTTTTAATATAAGAAGATAGTAATATTAAATCATGCCCACTGGCACATTTCTCAATACTGAAGCCATACTACCTGGCATTTTTCTTTAATGTTCTCCTCGCAGTTTTCGCTTCTTTAACTTAGCTGGGAGCAAACAAAATTTTGCTCACAGGTGCCCCTTAGGCAGTGCTGTACAGAGGTTATCCCTCTGTTAATTTCCTTCCTTGCTTACTGGCCTGTCCTCACTGTTTGTAAACTCTACGTGAGCAGCACTGATATGCACCCTCCACATTCAGGGGTGCATCCACAGCCCCTCGCACTAGGCCTGGCATCACACAGACACTATATAGATAGTTGTAAACGAACGAGCCGATGAATGAATGCCACCGTGCTAAGCCTTTCAGACACTACAGAGAACACAGAGATAAACCCACAAGGTTTTGCCCTGGAGGCATATTGCAGACACTTGTCCTACCCACACAGTGCACTTGTCTCCCTGAGTGCTTTCTCTGCTTGCTTCACTGGCTCAGTCTTTCCTGGCCCGGCAGGGAGAGCTGAGTGTACTTCACCTGGGTGTGGCCCTCAAACTTTACAGAAGAGAATTCAGCATATGAATACCTCAGCTTTTCCCTCCTCAGTGTGGACACACTAGAGGATCTTACAGATCCTCAGAGGACCATACTGCAGCGTCTCAGGGCCTCACCCTGCTCTTTAGCACACATCCTTCCCTTCCCTGTCTCAATCCTCCCCTTCTCCTATAAGTGATTCCCAAGATCAACTCCAACATAAATTACTTGCACTCAAATCCTTGCTTCAGTCTTCAGTTTGGGGACAAGCAACTTACATTCTGGTAGGAAACAGCAACCTTAAATCACAGTAGTACAATATTAAAAGTAACAGAGGCCATATGGAAGTGCAGATGGAGTGCTATGGAAGCTCATGGGAGGGGCTGTACCTGGAAGAATCGATAAAGATGCATTGAAAGAAGAAAGAACCAAGATATATACCAAATTGGTCAAACCTCATCTGGGTTGAGTCGAGAGTGATGGTTATAGACATGAAGAAGCTGAGACCATTCCTAACAGAGTAAAAGGAATAAGAAACATATGGAGGCCATACAGCAGAGTTGTATGGAGAACACGGTGAGTGTTTCTGTTTGTCTGGACCATAGACTGTGTGAAGGGGGTTTTTGGGAGGATGGGTTGGAAAGGGACTCCAACTTGTATGTTTGGCCAAGAATTGCAATTGTTTTGTATAGGCGACGGAGAGCCTTAAATTTTTTTTTAGAAAGTAAGTGACATGATCAGACTGTGCCTTAGGAAAACTGATCTTTTAATTGTGTAAAATAGATTAGAATAAGGAAAGGGAGTTGTGAAATCCTTGCAGAAAGCTAGTCCAGTAGTACAGGTAGCAAATAATGATGCCCAGAGTGAAGGTTACAACAGAGGCAAAGAAAAAGAAAACAGAAGTATGTGTTAGCCGCAGCCTGACCGGCTGTAAGGCAAGGACGTGACCATAAAAATGAAACACAGAAAGTAGAGCAGGCAGAGAAGGCTCTGAGTCAGACAGACTTGGGTTTAATCCAGTGTGAGATCTTGCAGGCTCTTTCAGCCCTGTGAGACGTGAACATTTTCATTTACAAGAAAGAGAAGAAGACATACCCCGTTGGCTACCGAGGCATAAAACAGATGATGCATCTGAAGTCCAGCAGAGTGCCTGGAGAACATTAAGCGTCTGATTAATCGATGGCAGTTATCATCACTGTTGTTAAAACATGAATAAGTAAGCAAAGTCTTTTAAAAAATGATACCTTCAAAGCTAAAATTTAGCCAAAGAGATTAACATATCAAAATAAAGAATTTACCATAGAATGGATAAATAACAAGGTCCTACTGTATAGCACAGGGAACTATATTCAATATCCTATGATAAACATTAATGGAAAAGAATATGAAAAAGAATATGTGTATAACTGAATCACTTTGCTGTACAGCAGGAATTAACACAACATTGTAAATCAACTATACTTCAATAAAATAAATTTTTAAAAATAAAAGAATTTACCAATCAGAAGAGGTGTGGGGTTTATCAGCCTAGAATTAATCATTAAAGAAAGGAAGGCAAAAGACATAACAGGGCTTCCCTGGTGGCGCAGTGGTTGAGAGTCCGCCTGCCGATGCAGGGGACACGGGTTTGTGCCCCGGTCCGGGAAGATCCCACATGCCGCGGAGCGGCTCGGCCCGTGAGCCATGGCCGCTGAGCCTGCGCGTCCAGAGCCTGTGCTCCGCAACGGGAGAAGCCACGACAGTGAGAGGCCTGCGTACCGCAAAAAAAAAAAAAAAAAAAAAAAAAAAGACATAACAGGCACGTACCTAGAGCAGAATCCAGAGCATTACTCTATGTGAGTCACACAACTTACGCTTCTTCCTCTGCTTCCATGATCTCAAAACAACCTTGAGATTGTGATTTGGTTTCACCAAAGGTCTGACTACAATAACAGAAAATGCTGGCCATGTCAACTTGAGAAATCTGTTTTCTGTTCGAGTGGTATTTTTATTGAAGTTTAATAAATACTCACTTAAAATTTATATATAGTTTCTTATGACATGGTTTAACATGATCATACCCTCAATTAAAGTCAAATTCAAGTTTCTAAGCGTATCGACCTTAAGATTACACCCTAGGCCAGGAAGAATTTAGCAAAAATATCTGTCTGTTGATTTATTTCACTTCTCTCACAGGGCCTGGTGCCTGATGGCCCACCACACTCCTGAGGGAATGATTCAGCTGTACAGCTTGGTTCATTCTACTTCGTTTACGTTCATAATCAGCTGCAGTAAGTAAGATGGAACGATGACCAACTTCAGCAAAGTCTCTTAACAAACATGACACTATTGATCTTCCAATCCAAGATGGGGAAGTTCTGTAGCATGAATTACCACCACAGTCAAAGGAATACCAACACTGGCTTTCACTGCAACTAAAACTCAGATAAAATAGAAATATAATAATCCATGATTTTATCATTTTTACATAACTTTGAAGCAAGGTTTTCTTCCCACCTACAGAGAAGTTTATACAGAACAAGACTAAAGGTAGGAAGTATTCTGATATAGTACAAAGAGTACTTGATTGAGAGTTAAAAAACCAGGAGAGAAATCTGCTCTCACCTCTGTCATATACTAGCTGTGTGATATTAGTCAGACTGCAGACACTTGCTAGGACTCAGTTTCAATAAATGTTCATGAGACTGTTGGGTTAGATGATTATGAAAGTCTCCTAAAGTTCTAAAATCCCCCCTGAAACTGCTATTTCTCCTTAGCCAAAACAGATTTGATCTTATTTCTCACTCCCTTTTTATTTCATAATGGGGTTTGCATAGATAAATAATAAGAAGTAATAAAATATTTATCGGGACCTATGTCTATTTAAATCAGGGAATTCCTGTTCTTGAACATAGCACCAATATTTGTTATTTATTATAGCCAGCAAGGCAGAGCAGTAATTCAGATCCTGGCCAGCTCACCCCAAGGTGCTTAATAAATATTGATGACCCAATCTGTGTCTAAAGGAAACAGATATTCTCTTGGGGGGAAAGAATCAGGTTTCCTTTCAAGACATTACGGGAAACATTGTTACAGAACTTGATTTTTTATTGCTTAGCACTTTGTTTTAGCATAGACTTTTTGAGATCTACTGTTTTTTAATTCATCCACGGCTGCATATTAGCAGAGTTATTCTCTATTTACCTAAGAATTTTACTATCAAAAAGCCTGGATTCTTCAGGAGTTATTTTCTCCATCTTTGCTGCAGATGCACTAAAATTCTGAAGCTTCTTCTCAATGTTAATTGGAAAGTAACACTTGGTGTAATAACTCTTTAAACAGGGACCTTCAAGCAAGTATTCATATGTTTACCAAAATCAGACTGAATGAAGATTAAATGTTCTGTTCTTTATGCAGGCATTTGGCCATCTTTCTCAGGTAGAACAAGTTTCTATTGTAATAAACATAGCTAAAAGACCACTGTGGCTTCTACATTCTATCAACATGTTTGTGAACATATATACCAGGATCCAAACCCAAAGGCACAACATTTGGCCTTCACAGTAAATCAGCAGTGAAATTAAAATTGCCTAAGAATATACAACATGGAGTTGTGTTCAATAATGTACAAACTGTAGAAGCTCCATTGCTGGTCCTCTGTTCCAATGTCCATAAGAAGGTCTACAACCACAGAGTAAAGTCAGGGCTCACAACCTATGACTTGCCAGAGATGGTAAGAAGGGGGGCTATTGAGATGCCTATACCAGTATCCACCAAAGCACCACCACCTAGGATTGGTAAAGACATTTCCAGAGTCACCAAGCACAGATTCAGGGCCAACAGTATGGCTGAGGCAGTGTCCTAGAGTCATTGCTGTTACCCAACACACTCAACTCAAAACAGAGTGGATTTTATTTTTTTTTATCCTCACTTTCCCAGTCCCTCCCTCCTCCCAGTTACCGGGCTCTGTTTTGCCCTGTATCTTACATACTCCCTTATTCCTCATCCCTATTCTGGATCTCTACCCAGACAGCCTGGGAAAATCTTGCCTTGCTCTGAAAAGACTATTTCCTTCCCCATTGCTCCTGTACTATAAAAAACTATTATTTCAATAGTAGCTATTGTTAGATCATTTTACTATGTTCCAGATACTTTTCCAAGTACTTTCCATACATTAACTTATTGAAGACTCACAATAAATCTATAAATCAGTATTATTAATACCTCTATTAGCAGCTGAGGAAACAGAAAAAGAATAAAAATTCTCCCAGAGTCTTAGTATGTGAAGAACCTGAGATCTGAAATCATACAGTGGGGACCCAATAATACTCTTCACTAAACCCTATTGCTTTACTGTATCACTGTGTGATATGAATTATTTAAAATTTATTAAAATTTGTTGAGACTTGCTTTATGTATTACTTAGATGATTTTTAAGTGAAAATATATAATTTAGAAGTGTGTAGGGGCTTCCCTGGTTGCACAGTGGTTGAGAGTCCGCCTGCCCATGCAGGGGACACGGGTTCGTGCCCCGGTCCGGGAAGATCCCATATGCCGCGGAGTGGTTGGGCCCGTGAGCCATGGCCGCTGAGCCTGCGCGTCCGGAGCCTGCGCTCGGCAACAGGAGAGGCCACAACAGTGAGAGGCCCGCGTACCGCAAAAAAATAAAAAATAAAAGTGTGTATATTTTATAAGTTATACACACACTAGTTTTATGTACAGTTTTTAACAAATCAGACTTGTTCATTGTGTTGTTCAAATTTTCTTTATCTTTGCTTACTTTTTATTTTCTTCACCTATCAATAATTGACAAATATATGTGAAATCTTCCATTATGATAGCAGAGTTCTATAGTTCTATCAATTTTGTTTTGTTACTATGTTAGGCTTTTTTGTCAATTGCACACAATTCTAGAATTATTATAGCTTTCCGGTGAATTTCAGTGAACTCAGATGGGGAGAAAAACATTGATTAAACTGATTCATACTCAAGTGTAAAGAAATCCCACTTAAACTTTACAAAATTACTCAATTTTGAATCAAAAGTAATCTTTTATTCAATAATTGGAATAAATATTTTACTTGTGAATATTTTTAAAATTTGTGGATGGAAATATTCTGTGCAGAGTTGTTTCCTGAACTGCTTGAATCTCATCAGGACTTTGATCTCAAAGAAAGCTGGCTTCAGGCTCACAGAAGTTGCCTTCATCCAAACCAATACTTCTCCGAATTCTATCCACTCTAAACCATTCTACTGAAAGATTAACATTCCTACAATTCATTCATGAATTTTATTTTTTCATTGTCCATTGAACACAATAGGTGTCATGATAGTCAGTGCCTTTACAATTTGACTTCAATTTCCATCTTAAGTCCTTTTGCTTACACTTATCTCATGCCATAATCAAAGCATTATTTGCTGCACTCTGATGGTGATTTCATTTTCTCCCTTAAGTCCACATGGTTCTGTTTGCAAGGCTCGTTTTTTCTCCATCTCTGTCTGTAAAAATTTGCTAACCTGTGCAGCTAATTTCAAATGCTGCTTATTTTGTGAAGCTCAAACCTTCCACCAGATGGGATCTTACTTCTACTCTACTGAAACTAGGTTGTCTTTCAGCTGTTAGTAAATGAACATCTATCCTTTGGTTTGGTTACCTGTTATGTTTGTTTTACCTCCCTCTGCCCCATTAAACTCTAGGCATTCTGAGTGCAAAGAGTATCTTACTTATTTCTCTATTGCCTCAAACACCTAGCTCAATAAATATTTTTTCAAAAGGCTTGTATTTTTCCAAGGTGGTCAAACTCTAGTGTAAATCTAATCTTTGAAAAGCACACTTAGAAGCCAGTGAAGAGTCTTGTATGCCCATATTCTATAATCTACACATTATATCTTTCAATTTTGTTAGACACAGATGACTACAATTCTGTCATGTAATAATCCCCTCTTCTGGAAAATAACTATTCAGGACAAAGTTGTGTTTCTTCAAGAAGAGTTCTGGACTTTTTTTTAAATAAAATGACTCACTGTTAAAATGTATATATGACTCTACCGAGATTGTAAAAAATAAATTTTTTTAAAGTCTTAAGATTAAAATATTTAATTCTAAATTTAATTATTTCTTATTTGTTTCCTACATACAATGAGTAGTATATTTCATAGAATTATTTTATGTCTCACCAAATATTTTCCCTGTTCTAATTAGAAACATCTAATGAGAAACATCTTAAGTGAATCAGTTATTGAAAGAGCTTATGCTATTTCTGTACATAATGGTTTCAATTCTAACAAAATAACAAAATTGAATTTCAGCTACAATAATTTAACTGCTCTTCCCCACCTCCGTGAAAAACACCTCCAGTTTGCCTGCTTCTTTTAGGGGATCAAATTGAATTTTTTATGTTAAATTTCCACTCAGAAAGAGGAAAAAGCTGGAGAAAATGAAACCGGAAAATTCTATCAAGTAATGGTCCTTCTGCTGTCTTAGTAGGTAATTTTATAGCCTTTGTTAATCTGAAGTGTATAAAAATATTTCAGTTGCAGCTTGTGGTTTATAAGACACAAAATGCACTTTTCTTTTACGTTTATTATGTACAAATGTATACTTGGCAGTTTCATATAACTATTTTCACAAGTTCCACATCTTGTTTAACATAAAGAGCACAAAGGAAACCTCAAAGGAATAAACGAACAAGCCTTCATACTACACATGCACCGGCTATTTTTGTTAAATATATGGCATTTATTTGCTGATAGTTATTCTCCATGAAGTCATATCATTAAATTCCATGTGTGTCTATTACCACTGACTCTCCAGTGTCTACAGCACAGTCCCTTGCAGAACAGAAACTCCTAATAAACATTTGTTAACTGACCTGACGATTAATTAATACTCATTAGTAAGGAATAGTTTTTGATCAGTAGCATTGAATGCCCTCTGGTATGTTACTTAATGTCATGAATATTTAATTGAAGCTAATGATAAGAATTAGAAATGTTTGGCATGAAATATTAAATACGAAAATATCTGTGCTAAAACTGGGGTACAAACTGCACACACATTATTTGATTTACTTACGTTATTTGTAACTAGCTGGAAAAGGCCGCTTAGTCCCTGGGGAAAAGTGCCAAATAACATTAAATATATGTGTAATATGCACCTGGGACTCAATGTGAGGAGCTGCCATTTGTCACATTAGGATAAAAGATGACCAAAATAGTGAGTTGCACAACCATTATTACACTTCCAAACATCTGATCACCTGATCCATAGAATGCTGTTCTTGAGAGATGCTCCTTGGAAATCAATTTAGGAAATGCCTCAGGGGATAATGTTTATATATACATACGGCACATGGCATATTAAAACCCTAAGAAAGCTTTTTAACATTGTCAGTAACATATTTTGGGAAATCTGTGTTTTAAGATGATTTTCTCTTAATAAATTAAAAAGGAAAGAATCTGTAATGATGGAAAAAATGTTGAGTTGTGTAGGAATTCACTGCCAAGTTCACCTCTGCATAGAGAACTATCACTGTCTCAACTGAACCACCAGAGCTGCACTGTATAACAGAAATGCAGGGCAAGCCACTCAGCAATTTTAACTATTCTGGTAACCACATTAAAAAAGTATAAAAAGAAACAGGTGAAATTAATTTTAATAGTACATTTTATTTAACATAATATATCTACAATAAAATCCTATCATCTCAGCATGTCATTAAAATAAGAATTATTCCTGAGATATTCTGCTTCCTCTTTTCATATAATATCTTTTAAATCTTGTATTTTACATTACATCTTAATCATATGCTAAAATTTCAAAGGTCAAATACAGTCTTAGCAAAACAATGAAAATATGTTTACTGTAAGATTATTTTACACTGCATCAGTTTTAAAATTTAAGTTGATTAAAATAAAATGAAACTGGAAAGGAGCATTCCCTCCACCTCACCCCATTTCAAGCGCTCAGTCGTCACACGTGGCCAATGGCTGCCCTACTGGAGAGTGTAGGTGTGCAGACTCAACACATCATCTGCATGAAAATACAGCCAGTTTACCATAATGCCATTATCCAGTGAGACTAGAAAATATGGTAAGAACTTTAAGCTGTCCAACAGGAGGGTCTATCTAGGTCCTGCATAAAGTAACCATGGGAATCAAATTTCTCAAGGAAGAGACACAAGGAATTATTTAGCCAATATTTAACTCATACTAAATTGAGCTACATCACATTTTTAAAAGTCTCATCATAAATTTCATCCATTTAACTTTTTATATCTGGATGTGTTTTAGAATGAAACTAGATAATATAATTCCTACCTTTGTGGAAAAGTAAAGGAAAGAAAAAGAGGGAAAAAGGAAATAAAAGTTATTATTTGGGGCAAACCCTAGCCATTACAATATTATTCTGGATTTCTTTAACATGAAAAATAAACGAGAACAATGAAAAGCAACAAACAAAATAAACTCACAAATAATGATGTTATAGTAACAGGTAACAATACTTTTAAGTAGATATAGCTTTCCACTAAAATAATAATTATGCTGTACTCAGTTGACAATTCTAGGAGATAATCATAGATCTTAAATGATATTTTCTCAAATATTAACATGGAAGTCCTTTCCATCAAAAGATCACAAAATACAATATTAGAAATTAGAAAGTAAACTTTCTTAAGGATTTTCTTTCATTCAAAAAGCTAAGAGGTGTTAAATTTGAAATAACTAATTTTTTTAATCTGCTTTATAAGGCAGGGAACCAAAAAAAAAAAAATTCCAAGATAGAACGCCTCCTGTGAAGACTACATCCTAGAGTGCACAGGTGAAAGTCCAATGGGTGCCAAACTTAATTTGCAAGCCTCTTGACTGATGATAAAACAGAGCAGAAATTGATTAATCTCTGTGAGCTACAACGCTGGTGCTATTAAGCATTCTAAAGTGGCAACTTCATTTCCTCCAGGGCAAAACATACTTAGAAAGGAAAAGCTGCTTTCCCATAAAATAATCTGTTTTGTAGGCTTAGGAGGTTTCAGCTGGATGACATGCCTTAACCTTTCTGGAGTGGGTAAATTGTCATAAAGCTCATAGCAAAACAGCAGAGTATGCTCCAATAATATTTCACATTGCTTTGCCCAGGGTAGAGGTAAGAGAGAAGCTGCACTTGTATGCTTATGGAAGCCTTCTTTCAGGTTAAAATTAATGGGAAACTGACCTTGAAGAATATCTGTTTCGTAAAGAATTGGAGAACATTATTTAGATTAAAAAATAATAGCTGGGCTTCCCTGGTGGCGCACTGGTTGAGAGTCCGCCTGCCGATGCAGGGGACAGGGGTTCGTGCCCCGGTCCGGAAGCCTGCGCGTCCGGAGCCTGTGCTCCACAGCGGGAGAGGCCACAACAGTGAGAGGCCCGCGTATCGCCAAAAAAATAATAGCTATATGGTGCCAAACAACTGGTCTTTGGAGTAAGTACACATAAAAATTAACTGGCTTGACTACTTTAGGTTAAAAATATCTATTCATACATCAATTACAAAGTTAGATCAACTCATCTCATACATGCACAGTTTACTGAACTAAAATAAATAATTCCTTTTTAAAACAGATCTAATTAATTTCAACAGACTTTTCTATCGTATATATCACCTGGTGAATGGTACTGAACATGTACAATTTCTAGTCCTATTAAGATACTACCCTATAAAATATTTATGTCTCAAATGCTAAATCATGATGAGGAATATAATGCAGAAATTCATAGATATATACCCTATAAGTGACTGCCTATCCCAAAATAGACTTGAAAGAAATACAAACTTACTCAAAGTTTTATTACTGAATATAAGGATATTACACATACATATTACACAGAGTTATCTATAATATAAATATATCTATATACATTTACAATTTATAATAATATAGAATGAAATTCATCCAAAGTGCTTAGAATTTTTGCACATAACAAAAATATAGATTTTAAGTTTTACAAAGTATATTCACATTTAATATTGTATCAAATGTCAAATTTTTTCAAAATACCAATAAATGTAAGTAAGAAAGATTCAATCATTGTTGTCTAATACACAATGAAAAATATTAAATGAATCAAATTTAGTAATTAACGGCACGTCAGATGTTTTGACTACCTGTCCAATGCTATATCTACTATACACATTACACAACACCATCTTTCTCCTTTTTTCTACAATAGATTGCCAGTCTATTGATTTTCTAATTGTCTTTCACCATCATATCAGCCAACATTTAGACTCTGGCCATTAACATAATTATTATGTGTTTAAAGATGAAAACAGATTTTTATGAGACTTAGAGCTGCTTTTTAAGTCACTTGGTTATGCTCTAAACCCTTCCAAGTAGATTACAGACTCAACAATTTGTTCATGGTCAACTCATCACCCTTATTTAAAGAGTCAGCGTAAGAACAAAACTGCTTTCTTCTGTAAAGCAAAGCTCAGCGTAACCATGGGTCTCTCTTTGGCCATCCACCCTTTGATTTAGATTTTTTCCCTCTCTTCCAAAGGCCATTTTTAGTATCTTGACACATTTCTAACTTTTTTTCTAACCCCAAATTGGTTGCTGCATTTCTTGGCAGCAAAATGATCAATCTTTTTTTCTTGTTACTGTCTTAATTTAAATAATGCATTTGATCATGACCAAAACAATGCAGCCATTTCTTGAAGATGTGGAACAGATGAAGAAATACAGAGCAGCGTTCGCCAAAACTTCAAAAATTCACATATTTATGGAGATTGAACTTCAACAAAGGTGCCAAGAACACACAATGAGAAAAGGACGGTTTCTTTGGTAAGTGGTATCAAACTGGTTTTCCACATGCAGAAGAATGAAATTGGACCCTTATTTCACTCCATATACGAAAATCAACTCAAAATGGGTTGAAGACTTAAATGTAAGACCTGAAACCATTAAACTATTGAAAACAAAATATAGGGGAAAAGTGTCTTGACATTGGTCTAGGCAATGATTTTTTGGATATAACCCCCAAAACAAAAATAGAAAAATGGTATTTCATTAAACTAAAAAGCTTCTGCACAGCAAAGGAAAAAAATCAACAGAGTGAAGAGACAACCTACAGAATGGGTGAAAATATTCGCAAACCATACATCTGATGAGTTAATATTCAGAATATATGAGGAACTCAAACAACTACATAGCAGGAAAACAAATAACCCAACTAAAAACTGGGCAAAGGACCTGAACACACATTTTTCCAAAGAAGACATATAGCCAGCAAACAGGTATATGAAAAGGCTCTCAACATCATCAGGGAAATGCAAATCAAAATCACAATGAGATATCTTCAAATACCTGTTAAAAGTAGCTACTATCAAAAAGACAAGAGATAGCAGGTACTGGTGAGGGTGTGAGAACACGGGAACCCTGGTGAACTGTGGTGGAATGAATACACAATGGTTCAGCCATTATGGAAATCAGTATGGGGATTCCTCAAAAAATTTAAAATAGAACTACCATACGATCCAGCAATCTCATTTCTGGGTATATACCCAAAGGAAATGAAATCAGTATCTCAAAGAGATGTCTTTACCCCCTGTTCATTGCAGCATTATTTACAATAACCAAGATATGGAAATCACCTAAGTGTCCATCAACAGGTGAATGGACAAAGAAGATGTGATATCTCTATCTCCATCTATCTCTCTATCTATCTATCTATCTATCTATCCATCTACCTTCATCATGAGAAAGAAGTAAATACTGCCATTTGCAACAACATGGATGAACGTGGAGGATATTATGCTAAGTGAAATAAGTCAGACAGAGAAACATAAATACGTCTGATCTCACTTGTATGTGGAATTTTAAAAAAATGTCAAACTCACAGGTACAGAGAGTAGTACATTGGTTACCAGGGGCTGGGCTGAGGGAGGAGAATGAAGAGATGTTGGTGAAAGGGTACAAGTTTGCACTTATGCAGGATGAGCAAGGCTAAAGTACAGGCATGATGACTATATTTAATAATACTGTACTGAACACTGGAAATATGATAAGAGAATAGATTTCAGGTACACTCTTCACACACACAAAATGGTAACTATGTGAAGAGATAACATGTAAATTAGCTTGACTGTAGTAATCACTTCACTATGTGTATCAAGTCACTATGTTGTATACCTTAAATATATACAATTTTTATTTGAAATACTCATTACAAAAAATGTTGAGCAGATGATTAAGGTATACCAAGCTGTGTCTGCCAAAACTTCAACCTGGCAGACTTTTTTTAAATACATAAGACTGATACATTTTTTATTTATGTCAAGAAGGAAATATGACATACTAATGATACACAGAATACACCCTGAAAAAATTTTTATATAATTTTTCTGCTCAATTTTTTTGACAGCCTGAAAACATTGGCAATAAACTTTATAATGGGTGAAGGAGGTTAAGAAGTTCAAACTTCCAGCTTTAAAATAAATTTAAGTCAAGGGGAGGTAACGTACAGCACTGTGACTACAGTTAATAATACTTCAATGTATATTTGAAAGTTACTAAGAGAGTAGTTCTTAAAAGACTTTATCACACACAAAATATTTTGTAACTATGTATGGTGCTGGATGTTAACTAGACTTATTGTGTTGATCATTTTGCAATATATACAAACATCTGTATGTACAACATAATGAAATTAACATGTTATATGTCAAATATAGCTAAATAAAAAATTTTAAATGAAACTACAGATATACATCACCATTATTTTGAAAGTTCTCAACAGAATGCAGTACTGATATAATTGAAAAGGATAATATAAAGTGTCGCCTTTAGGTTCAAAAAGTTAACTGCACAGATAAAGACGTGGAGTGGCAGAGCTGAGAGTTTCTTCTGAGTGCAAGATGAGCAAACAGAATGATAATGCTGACAAAAATACCTAATGCAGTATTTGGCTGCACCTTCCCAGGACGCATGTCCAAACAGGAGAAGACTACACTTTAGAGCACTGTGTTCAATTCTGATATAACATTTTACAAAGAGATATTGACAAAATAGAGGTCACAGAGAAGGCTGCTTTCAAAATTTTGGTCTGCTGACCATGAAGAGATTTTTCTGTAATCCACGGAAAAAAGTGAAAAAAATAAGGACTATATTGTGCAGAGTTTTGCTACATATGATAAAATTAAGTTGCTGTCAGATAAGGGCTGTTTTATTCTGAGATTATTTTCGTCCTACTTTTGAAGTGAAAGTTATATTTTTATTTACGTAATAACGGTGAAATTAGATACATGACAGTGATTTTTAATGCAATTATTTGAAAAGTCTTTGATCTAATTTGCATTTACTGGTCCTTTCCTGGGAACTCATCCAAAGAAAGGATATCAGAGTACTTAGAAATTTTATACAGACAAAAATACACACAGAAATATTTTATACCATGTATGGAACATTTGAAGAATATAAGCTTAAAAAAATACCAAAGTTCTAAGCAGAAGTTAAAAATGTGTTCCCAATTTCCTAGTTTGGGGTCAGGGATGGACAAACAAGTAGACCACTGAATGGTTCTCCTCTGATTTCCAATCAATTCAAGATAAAAGGGCTTTCCAGATGCTGTTTTGAAAATTTCAATGAAGAAAATTGTCAATAAATGAATTTAAACAAAACCTGGATGGAAACCAGAAAAGAGACAGAAGATTTCTGTCCTTCATATGAAAGTTGAAGAAGATGGTTCTTAATGATGTTTTCTTTCTAAGACCACACCATTTTGTAGTTTACTACTTTAAGAACTGTCTTTTCACATTTGTCTTCTAAATTGACTTGAGTATTTTCAGCCTACCAATATTTATAAAAATAATGCCTTTATATACCTAAGCTATTAGAAAGGTGAGAAGATGTAAGTACTATGAAGTGGTGGCAAGTAGAGCTCTCTTCCTTCAATTTTTGGTATTTTCAATTTTTCTCATTTTTTTTCTGGGATTTTTTTTCATGAAGAAGTTACGGTCTTCCGGTCAATTGATAGGTAGTATCAATCCTGTGTGTCTCCTATGGTCGTTGTTGAATATAATTTCAAACCTCAGCTCTAAAATTGTTGACCAATTGAAATTAAATATAAGGGCAAAGAGTTAAAGAGTTATACATTTCAGCTTTATAACAAAAACAAGGGATCTAGTTACTTGTGAGAACTCTTGAGGCTACAGAAATTTTCCAGTAGCTGTTATCACATATGGGAGCTAAGGCTCAAGAGATAGAACTTGTCAAGTATTTCCTGAGTAAATCAACTCCCCAAACCAAAAAGAAAGAACAAAATCTTTAAAGATAACAAAAACATTTTGGGGGCTTCCCTGGTGGTGCAGTGGTTGAGAGTCCACCTGCCGATGCAGGGGACACGGGTTCGTGCCCTGGTCCGGGAAGATCCCACATGCCGCGGAGCGGCTGGGCCTGTGGGCCATGGCCGCTGAGCCTGCGCGTCCAGAGCCTGTGCTCCGCAACGGGAGAGGCCACAACAGTGAGAGGCCCGCGTACCGCAAAAAAAAAAAAAAAAAAAAAAAAAAAACCAAACAAAAAAAACCACATTTTGTGTGCGCGTTGCCAGATCCCTCTGCCAAGGGCTCTGTTTAGATCCCATGACTTTCCACACACAGTCTTACCTTTCACTTTCACTTTCTAAATAAAATGCAGAGTTTCTAGTTTAGCCTCTGACACTTACAGAAGCTATAGCTTCAAATCGTCTTCTCTCCACCATTTTCCTCAGTGGAACTATTTCCTCTCCAGTCCTCACCATTTTTGGTTTTCTTGTCTTTGTTCACACTGTTGCTTCCAATTAAAATGTTCTTGTTTTTTTCTACCTGTTGGAGTGTCGTGTATCTTTCAAGGATCAATTAAATACCAGTTTATCCAAAAAGAAAAGTCTTTTTGATTACTCTACCCAAAGTAATCAGGGGCTCTTCTGTTACATTTCATATGGGGATGATTTCTGTTCAGTTTATCTTGCACACTATATTACAAATGCCCAGAAGGCAAGAATTGTTCTCTATTTATCCCTCTAACTGCCACGGCTCCTATAATGAACTTAGGTTGATAGACAAAACTATTAGAGCTGCTCAGAATTGATTCTAAGCATGTTTGAGTGCTCATGTGTTTGCACATATGTACACTCGCAGGGAAAAGTTACAGTCTGCCGCAGACTGAGAACTGACCCAAAGTTTCAGCCGGTAGAATTTCTCTCAGAACAAAAAATCTTTAGCAGTGCCACTGGAAGCCCTTTTACTTAAGTAGCAATGGAAATCAGATCCAGCAAATTCACCTGGCCAAAATTTTTATTTATATACAATTCTACTACAGTTCTGTAGATTTCTAGGACTACAAATGTGACAACTAAGGACAAAAGGGTCACTAATGAGAAAGAACCTACTTTCAGCAATATTTAGGCCTGCTACACATAGAGTATCTAATGAAATCTTGCCTTTTAGGTTACTAAAGACGTTATGTTTAATGTTTCTTTGTAATATTCCATCTGTGTGACTCCGGAGTAAAATCTCCATCCACCAGGTGGAAGTTAGAAGACTTTGTTATGAAAAGTATTAAATGACTTTTTCTAGGCGCTCTAACTTCCCCAAAGCAACTGGCAATGTTTCAAAACCAAATACTAATTCACATCTCTACAAAGAGTACATTTCATAGAGATGTAGAACAGCCCTCAAACTTCAATATGCATAGAAAACATTAGGCTGGGGGTTCTCGTTAAAACTCAATATTTTTGACGAAGTAGTTGAGGGCAGCACCTGAATTCTGCATTTTTAACAGCTTCCCCTGGGTGATGCCAATGTTGCTGGTCCACGGACTGTACTTTGAGGAGCACATATGTAGAGTATTAGAATCAATCATAAGGAAATATGAAATGAGTTTAATGTCAGTGCATATAAAGCACTAATACAGACACACATAAACCATAAATACATAAAGTCATGATGCAGGCTCCACATTTAACAGAAAATAAAATAGCCTAGGCAGGCCTGACACAGCTTCTGTATCCTCACAGTTGTCATTTAAAAATGTTTAGCCCTTATTCAACATTCACGCTTAACTGTATTGAACACGTCCAGGGATTAGTTACCGTTAAAATCATTCCTTGTGGCCCATAAACCATGAATATCAATTTTCACAAGTATGTCATGGGTCAAAGGCAATCTTGAAAGGGTGCAAGGAAAGAGGGTGTGTGAGCCGTGAAGACAACAATTAACCTCAAAAAGAAGATCCGCACTTTCTCTTTCACACAATAAACAAGGACAGGAGACTCAGTGCTTTGTGAAATTAATTGTTTGGTCAAATACGAAGGTTTAAGGATCTGATTTTGTTGTAATGACATTAGATTCACTTGTCACACAAACCTTCACAATTAGTCTCATGAATTCTTTGATGCACTACTGTCATAAGTTTCATTTAATAAGTTCATATTAAAAGCTACAAATTGACATGTGCCTTAACTTCCAGTTGTCCCTCATTATAGATATTCATTCAATGGTACTTTGTAAAAGAAAAAACAATTATACACAGATGTGATTCCAGACTAAAGACTCATATTAGCACAAAGGCCTTGCCCTATTCAAGGTGCGAGGAGACTGGAGACACGGTCCACACCTTTACACAAGGAGCAAGGCCAGGAGGCAGTACCTGCCGGTGCAGAGCCATGAGAGAGAACACAGGAAGGTATGAAGCCTGCACGATCCAGCTGGTCAGGTGAGATCACCACTGTAGCAGCCCGAAGGAAGGAAGGCCTTCCACGCATGTTACTGCAGCGGGAGGAAGGGTGGGAGATTCGTGGCGAGGACGAACATGACCTTAACGGAGGCTTTATTTGGGGAGATGAAGAGGAACATCACGCACAGCTTCACACTCCAGTTAACAGCTTTGGCCTTGATTTTGTTCACTCGACAGATACTATTGAAAGTCTATTTGAACAGTAAGAAGCTAGAGATCTGTAAAAATGCAGCCCCTAACTATAAAAACCTTTGAATTTTGTCTCATAGATAGTAAAGAATCATTATAGATATAAAGAGTTGAACGTATCATTACTCCCAAAGTATCTCTTTCATTTTGAAAAACTTAGGTGAATATATGTTTACATGTACACACGCACACACATACACATGCACACACATACACATATACACACATATTTCCCCTTATGTAATTGATTAAATTATTGATTTTGTCACTGAAGAACAGACCTGTTCTAAGACTCTAAGATGACTTCTTAGTTTTATTGGCTGATCAGTAAAATAAAGCATCTGTCAAGTCAATCACTTGACTGCTTTGAAGGTTTATGTTTTTTTTCCAAACTGGATGCTTAAAGGATTTAAACAGTTTGAAAAATTCTGTAAAATCATCTTGAGTTTTGTGATATGTCACCCTTAATGATAATAGCTCGTGCATAATCTCTTTTTTGAACATTATGAATGGTATTAAATCATTTTCCACTACCAACTGTACAGGGACTGATCAGAGAGATAAATCAATTATCTCTGTATTTGGCTATTTCATTCATATATCCAACTGACAGTGGCAACTCCCCAACACCACCCTGCAAAAATGAAAAGAGGAAGTAACACCAAAATGCAGTTACTCTCTTGTGTTATTTAGGCAATATAAGCAAAATAACCAATGAGAAATGGGTTAAAAAGATCAAAAGAATTCTGATTGGATTTTGATTTCAACCATACCTGCTTATCTATGTTATTCCTCCCTACTTCACTATTAATATGTGTGGATTTTACGCTGACAAAACTGATAATTTCCAAAACGATTTTTTTCCATTGCTGTATTGACATCATCCTATTCATCAATCTCAAATGATCAAAGCTATCAAATCATTCCGTTTTAAGTTCTATATAAAAGCACATTCATTATTTTATTACATGACTCATTTGCTGAGTCAATAAAAAGCATGTTATACTTGCCATACTTTTGGCTTTCCTAACAATGCATGTTTAAAATAATGTCTTATGCATAATGGAAAAAAAGGTTAAGTATGGAATCATTTTATTCAGTGTCTCAATAAAGAACAACAAAACCCAAAACCCTACCTCCAGGTTGCAAGACTCTAGGAAGCCACACTAGATTACCTAGTCTGAGAGAGGCCGAGGATGACCTTTACAAATGATGTCAGTTTCCTAGTGGGGAACCCTGGGGGTCTCACAGCAGGGATATGAAAGGTGCTTGTGGGGTTTTTGAGACTGTCCTCTTGGGTTGAGGAGTCAATTGCTTAAAAAGAGATGGCAAACAGCAAGGTTGGGAAAGCTACCTGCAGCTATCTTTGAAGAATACCCCTTTACCTTGGTAGAAATTGTTAGAGGGAATGGGTCCATGCCTGTCTCTCATTCTTGCACGTGAAGCTGGCTCTCATGAGTCCAGATCCATTTTCCAAATCGTCCCAGGGGACTAGCTGGTTTAGTTGGTGCCTGCCAGACAAGGAGCTAATCCCGGCACTTCAACTCGCATAGAAGCCATTAGCCAACACTCTACCTGCGTTTTCTCTGCCCTACCTGCTCAGTACCTCTTTCATCCTCTCTATGTGGAGCCTCAATTAGCTATCTTCAAATGGTATTTACTTTGCCTGTCTCTTGGGGACTTAATTGCTTGGAACTGTTGATGTCTTCCCAGAGGATCTGTCATTCTGCCCAGGATGCTGTTCTCAATCCTATTGGTTCTTTCCTCCAGGTAAGCTCTGCTGGGAATGAGAAGTCCATGCAGACACCACTATGCTGTTTCGTTTACGTGAAACCAGAGCAAGTTACAATAATAACTTCTTTGTCACATTTTCTGGAGTGTGAAGTATCTAATAATCTATAATTCCACTAACAGGCCAAATTATTTCCCATTCCAATAAACAACTGTGCATGACTAAAACAAATATAAAATGAATACAATCAATATAACATTATCAATAAAATGGTAGTAAAGTTTGTAAATTTAAAGAGGGAAATAATTTGCATATCTTTTAAACACAGCAAGTGGAGAAAATAACAAAATATTCATTCTGTAGTAACTCTGCTTATAATTCCTGTCTATAAAATTTAACCCCATCACCATCTTTCATTCAATGAAAAGGGAAGGTCATATGAGGTTATATCTTCAGTAGACCCAATTAATTCTTATATTTTCTTTCTTTACTAAAACACAGATTAACAAAAAACAGATTTACACAGACTGTGCAACAATGGCAAATCCTCCTACAGGATGATTGCATTTGGCTCTTACTACTTATTATAGGTTGAATTGTGCTCTCTTCCCCCCCAAATATGTTGAATTTCTAACACCTAGTGCTTCAGAGTGTGACCTTATTTGGAAATAGGATCATTGTAAGTGTAATGTCAAGAGCAGGATGGGTCCCTAATCCAATATGACCACAGAAGATGGGCATATAAAGACACAGACCCTCAGGGAAAATGCCATGTGAAGACTTGTGAGGTAGAGGACTGGAGTGATGCATCTGTAGGTCAAGGGGCATGTGGGGCTACCAGAAGCTAGGAGGGAGATTGAACAGATTCTCCCTCAGAGCCTTCAGAAACAGTCAACCCTGCAAACAGCTTGGTTTTGGACTTCAAGCCTTCAGAACAGTGAGACAATACACTTCTGTTGTTTTAAGCCACCCAGTTTGTGGTACTTTATTATGAGCACTAGGAAACTGACATATGATTTAATACAGCTGATAAAAGGAGGTTCAATAGAGCAAAGGATAGTTCAGTCGCAGAAAGAAACCGTATCAAGTATACCAGCCTTTCAGTCTTTGTCAAATATACGTGACATATCTGACATACGTATATGTGTGCGTATATACACACACACACACACACTCACGCATACATGTATATACAGTCACTGCGTCAAGGTAAATTTCTCGTTTTTTCTATTAGATACATTTGATTTACACACATATACATGTGCATAATAAATGCAACTATGGAAGCCCTGAGGAGGAGAAATAACTCCTTCTCTGGGGATCAAGGATGAGGAATATTTTAAATCAATGTGATGCTTGCTTGTGGGGCAAGAGAAAAGAAAAGATGTACAAGGAAGAATATGAGTAGAAGTAAGGGCAACATACCTCCTGGCGGGCCCTGGGCAGTCCCAGTTTATGTCTGTTGTACTAACTTAATTGCTAAGGTTCTCCTTCCACTTTCAAAAAGTCCTGTTGTGATGAAGAATTATATTTTTACAGGACAAGCATTCTAGAAATACAATTTCTAGTTCCTCTTTGTACCCTAACTATTCTTATCTTCAGCAAATCACTTTGTACAATGGGAATTGTGATAGTCTAACCTTTCTCTCAAAGTCAACTATGAAATAAAAAGGATATGAAAAATGTGAACAAGCTTTCAAAGTTATAAGCATTATCTAAATGCCAGACATTTCTGCCACAATCCCAGGAAAGTCCTAGCACTCAGTTACAGGAAGCCGTTTTCTTCTTGAATCTGCACCATTCTTCTACAGCTTGTACCAATTATATTTCATTTTCTTGGCGGCCACTGCAACATGCTCTTGACCTCATTCTATTGCACTAGTAGTTGCCTCTGACTTGCTCTAATTAAGGGGGAAGAAAGAGAAGACAGGAGCTAACATTTATTGAAAGCCTCCATCATTAGAAGCACTGAGCAAGGCACTTAACATTTATTATGACAGTAGTTGCTGTCATTTATTGAATTTTCACTACATACCAGGCATTGTACTAAGCAACTTTCATAGATTTAATGCTCATCATCCATATTTGAAATGGTTACAATAATCGTTATTATATAAGGAAGTGGGGCCCCAACACTTCAAGCAATATTTCTAAACATGACTTCAGATTCAAAATGTCTGATTCTACGAACAGTTCTGTTCTTTTGAACTGTGTGGCCTTGGACAAATCACTTAATATCCCCATTCTCTGTCCTCATCTGACAATGGGCATAATCATAATATCTACTGCATAGAGTTATTATGAAGATTAAATGAGTTAATATAAGTAAGGGCTAAAAAATACCTAGCATATAATAAGTGCTCTGAAATGTCAGGGATAGCATCTTGCTACTACTATCACTATTGTTGTAATCATTATTACTGTCATCATAATTATCTTTATGTATTCAAGGGCATACAACCAGTAGGTGACAAAATAAAATTCAAATTTAGGCATTTTGAGCACTGACCCATTCATTCAATCAACAAGTATTTATTTAGTGTGTGCTATGGTGCCAGGAATAAAATGATGGGAAGGAATGGATGTTCTTATTTGTGTAGCACATTTTTAGTTTCAAAGACTCATATTCTGTTAGAAAAAATTTAAAGCCATTTTTGTGGCAGTTGGAAATATAAGGTGCACATAAGAACACATAGTTAGGTGTACATCTTCCACTCTAGGAGAGCCATGTAAGTCTATATGTGAAAGTTGAGTCATAAGTTAACAATACTAGAGGTGGGGGAAGAGTGTCCTAACCAATGGAAAGAACATAGACCAAAGTCCCGAAATGAGAGTTTGAATGGGTAATGGAAAGACGGTGTGTGCCTGGAGAGCAGGTTTTGAGATGGGTTAGAGAAAAATCAGAGAGCATAGGCAGGAGCTGGATGAAGAAAGTCTTATAGAACAGTGGTGGTCAGAGGTTGGAGAGGAGGGGGAAATGAGGAGTTGTTGTCTAATGCGTACAGAGTTTCAGTTTTGCAAGGAACATTTGTAAACGTTCTGGAGAGCTGTTGCAGAGCAATGTAAATATACTTGATGCTATAGAACTGTACACCTACAAATGACTAAGAAGGTAAATTTTATGTTATAGGTTTTTTAAACACAATTTTAAAATCATTAAAAAAAGAAAGTCATAAATTTTCTTAAGGAGTTTTGATTGTATCTGAGGGGTACTGAGAAACTATTATGAGGTTTTCAGAGAGGGAACTGAAACAAGGAAAAGAATTACAGATTTTCCAGCCTCTGGATATCAGCCTTTGTAGATGCTGAAAAGAATAACAATGAACACATCTGTTCTGATAATTTTTTCTTCTTCTAATAGGTCTCAAATTTTAGCTTAAAGAGAGAAAAATGAATTCATCATTTATTCTGGCATCCAACAAATCATTTGAAACCATATATTTCATATATTTCGTAAAATCTTCTAAACATACTACAACAGAAACGAGAAAATGAGAAAATCAATATCCACACAAATAAGAGGTATCCATTTAAAGTGTTCTTAAACCCCCTCCTCTTCCCCCAAGAATTAGTCACCAATGGGATTTCAATGGCTGAAAATAGTGACTCTGGAAAATTAAGTATCACTAGATGCCATCCTCCATATAATGTCCACTTACGGTCTTACAATAGCTACTTAGTTGCCCTGTTATTATTTTCTTCAGACTAAATCACTGGTTCTCAGATGATGTACTTTTAGAACATCTGGGATCTATACTGAAGTTTTCCATACTGAAATTAAAAACAAAAAAAAAAGGCAGGCCTTTCCAGTTCACTGGGGAGAAAAATAGTAGATAGGGTTTCCATTTCAAGTTTTCTTCAAAAATATTTCTTGCTAAGCTCTGAGGTCTGTTTCTACCTGTTCTAAACAAACATTAATGAAAAAGCAGCAAATTGATACTACTGGAAAGTTTAGAAATAGCTAATTATTTCTGTCACTGACTTTGAGGTTATAGTGATATATGCAAAAATATAATATATACATTCTCCTAGTCAAATATTTACTATTTCATGTCACTGAATTAATAAAGCAATACTATAAAAAGTTATATAAAGACAGGACTACCAGGTGTCCAGCCATTTGGGTGAGTTTTCCCACCACAGGCCAAGAGGTCTACCTTACTTGATCAAAAGCTGCCCCACCCCACTGGCACCCTGTCCTAATATTTTCTTCCTAATGCTTTGCACTGTACACTTAAATAAACATCATAGTCCCAGTAATTCAATCTTCTTAGTTTGGTCTTCAAATCTTTCTGTCCCCTGAGCTCTGGGAGAGCCTGCCAAGCAACATACTTTGAGTCACCATAACATCAAGGAACTTTCCCCACTGTGGTGACCATTTTGTTTTCTTTCTCACTTCTTTCAGCTGAGGTAGAAATATTATGAAACCTGGGCATGATAGGAAAGGAAACAGACTGCAATACACTACACCACCAAGGCAAAGCTTTATTATATACATAAAATCTGTAAATATGTCTGTATCTGTATATCCCTATATTGATGTCTATATCTAGATCTGTATCCATTATCTCTATCCGTATCCATATCCGTATCTATCTATCACAGAGAGAGAGACTGAGATACCTTGACATCAATATCTGGTAAAATATCCTAATAAAGAGACTTTGTCTCATCTAGGTGACAGTAATGTTAAAAAAAAAATCAAGAAACAGAAAACCAAGTACATTTGACTTAAAAACAGCACCTAAAAATTCATGTGATTATGCCAAAATGGCCGTTCTGTGTTGTCAAACATGTAAAGCATAATAGCTAGAAGTCTCTTCTATCACAGAAATATTCATCAGATGACCAAGATCAATAAAGTTAGTGGAAACAGTGCAAAATACCCAGTGATGTATTGGGACATACTTTAACAGAGTTTACAATTTCTCCCGCAAAATATTCTCTGTGCCGAGGTCAACTATGTGATCTCAAGAGTCAAGCCCTTTAGAGAACTACATTTGATTAGTAATTTTCCAGCCACTGGACTGAAAGAACCAAGACAGATTATAAAGTGATTTATCTTACAACTTGGGAGTAGCTTATGCACAGAGGATATCTGTCCCTGCTTTTCAAGTCAGTGCAAATTACTGCATCCTTCACAATGTGTTAAACAAGAGCTGCTCCTCAGCCACTGAAAGAGCTACCTAGTAGGTGTATTTGCCACTTCTCTGAATGAGAGTTATCACTGAATGGAAAGAAAATACGTTGCTAGGATTAGAATACTACAGAAATCCCCACCACCACATGCACAAGCAGCTTAGCAAAGAAGATACTGAAATCTCACAGCTTTCTCATTTTTCAACTTTGTTGTGTTAATTGCAATTTACATATTTTCATTACACCACAATGTTCAACAAACCATAAATATCCATTTCCAAAGAGCTGGTATCATCAGAATCTGTCCTGAATGAATCCAGTCCAGTGGGGTTTCTAAATTTCTCCCTAAAATATTTATCTAACGACAAAATTCCAAGGCTCAGTATCAGGTTAATGTGGATGGGACAGTATAGTTTGGTTACATAAGTGACAGCATATGAAAGTGTCATCTTATTTTGATTAGCTGTTAGAGCTGAGCACATAAACTTGCACACCCACTTACAGAATATTTATCTATTTAGTTCCAACTATGTGTATGTATATAATAAATGTATATAGTATTAACATACAGTTAACACTATTTAAGAATAGATTTTAAAATAAGGATCGGTTTTAAAAATGAGGACAGACTTTTAAAAGAAATTAACTGGTCTCTCATAATACCATTTAGTAAATAGAATTCCTGCCCATTCATGTTTTATATTCACAATAAATGAAAAGAGATAGCTTGCTTGCCTCATTTATAAAACCTATTCTCACTGATTGCTCCTGAAACATCCTTAGTTTATTTAAGCCTACTAAATTAAAAAATATTTAAATTAATAAATATTACCTAGATTTGGGTGGTTTTAAAAGGAATGAAATATTTGGAGAGTAGCTATTATTAACCTTTATAAATATTTGAGGAACATATTATGTCTATGACAAATCACATTCCTTTAGGGTCTAATAAACTAGCTGTTTTAAATTCCTCTTTATGTAGGTCACATTACTCTCTTTTATAAAAATAAATATATTTTAGCTGAGTTTTTTCTTTGCTCATTGTAAAAATTTACAAAAACCATAAAGAAGAGAAAGATCATCCATCTTTACACTCTGTGATTATTCTTCGTGTTGAGTTGGGAGGTGGGTGTAATTACAGATACAGGTGCAGCTGCAATAAGCCTATTTTCAGTGCCATTCCCTTTCTAGCACAAGAGCACTGTGGCTAACGGCTACCTGAGAACCTCAGTAAGTCTCACCAAGGGTGGTGTTAGTAAGATGAATCTGTATCATCCCTAGACATCAAGTAAACAAAACAGACATCTTTCATATTAGACAGCAAGCTAAAGCAAACAGCAGCTTAGCAGATGTGTTAGAAATTCTGCTTTGCAAAGGAGTAGGTTGTAGATAACGATGTGCTCACCAAAACATTTCCTTTTTAAATCAAGCGAAAATCAAAGAAAATGTATGACTAGGTCACTAAAAATTTTCTTTCAAGTGAAATTATACTACACAACAGATCAAAATGCAGGCTTATTAGCATTAATAATAATAGGAGAAATACATATTGAAATCTGTAGTGAATCTGTTGTCCCAAATACTGTCTGGGTTAATGACATATATACTCAATACAGATTTAAGCTGATGAGTAAAGTGTCAAACAGGGTATTTTAGAGAACTGTTGCCAACCTATGACAGAATTTGTATCTGTATGTGTAATATATGAGAAAAATTTCCTCTCATATGTTGTGAGCATATTGGCACCTTTGTATTAAAGCAACAATCAAAGAGTGCTGATTCAATTTAAAATAGAAGACAAATTTCACTAAAATCAATTGAATGCAACAAAACTTCTAAACTGCAAATTATCATATATTTATTTCATGTACTGGATTCAAAACAGTTCATGGAAAGAGAATGTGGACTCAGGCCCTACTCTTTGTTTGAACAGCGTCTGATCCATAAAAAGAATCATCTAAAAGCTACAGAAGTAAAAACAAATTCATTTTGAATTTCATATTACAGAAGGAGCCCAAAAGCAGCTCAGACTTTTTTTATAATTTTATTTTATATTATCAATAAAAGAAGCCGGTAACTGACAACAGAAAGAATTAGAACTGGTGGGGGGGTTGGGAGACAAAAGAGTAAGAGGAAAAATGCAACAGAAGAGGAGGAAATATAGATAAAGAGAGAGATTCACATGCAGAAAGTGACAGAGGAATACCCCACAGTGTGTTTTTCTCACATACAAAGAAATAAATGACACGTGTAAGCAGAAGCAGAGGAAAAAATTAACAAGCTAGAAATCCATACCACGTGACCTCTTAAGGTAGTTTTTCTAAGGTCACATTGTGCTTTGTGACTGGATGCGCAAATGGCTTGTCACTTCCTGTTACCCCCAGGGCCAGATGAAATGAAGTCAAGGGCCCAGGATTCCCTCTCCCTGCTGTACATCCGAGGAGAGTAGCAATGACTGGTTATTACATGCTAGTCCATTGTCCTAAAATGCTCTATAAAGGCTTTGCAAGATTTAGTTTCCTGGTCCACATCAGAGTATTCTAGGATGTCCCATATCTGTGTATCAGTTAGGGGACAGCTGTGTTCCTTCTGAAAAGTATCCTAGAATTGCTTTACTACCATAGAGTTAGAGAGAATGTTAACTGTATCATGTACTTTCATGTAATAGTGTAAGAGTTATATGGGTGCTGCTAAAGGTCATTTCATATAAATCGTATTATATACATTACATGTGTATGTGTGGTTGCTTATATAACCCTGTAATGCCGTTCATGATAGAATTTTTCTGTTTACATATGATATCATACCCTGCTTTAGTACATACTCTGAGGCAGGGCTAGATCTTCACAGAGTGTTTTTCTCATTTTTATGTTTTTATGTAAGAAGAAATAAGTTTAAGGAGTGAGGAGACATGCATAAAGGAGAGAGACACTGAGAAAGCAAAACTCCCAGGAACCATCACTGGGCTGTCATTCCTGCAAACACTCCTGGGGACTAGAGCGGGGGTGGGGGGCAGATGAACCTGAATGCATATCTCAGCTGTCAGTGAAGAGTCCTGTGGCCTTTAACAGATTATTTCACTTATTTGAGCCTCAGTTTTTACAACTGAGAGGAGGATCAATGATACATACCCTATAAGATTCTTTTCAGAATAAAATTAAGCATTACATCTACAGCGTTTTGAACAGTATATGGGCTGTAGTAAGTACTCAATAAATGAATGAAAGGTTATTTCTAAAACTATGGCTCGGACAGGCTAAGTACTGCACACCTGTGGCAAGTTATTTTACTACTGTGTTTCTTGACTTTTCTTCTACAAAGCAGAAGTAAACATACCTACCTATACCTGGGACTCCTTCTCAGGACTAGAGATAATCTATGGAAATATCCTAACACTAAGGGTCACAACAAATTTTCAGTACATGGTAGTCTCAAAAACATTTGGATGTAAACAAAATTATTGAGAATTATTCTTTTTCTACTAATTGAGATCTCCAGAAACATTTATTAAGAACAAGGATGGACAGTTTGAACAATTCTCTGAATAAATTTCCCTCCATCTTTAACACCTGATACACAAGTAGAAGAAAATGAAATCAAATCTTTTTTGGAAGTAGAAGTGTAAGTTTTAAAAATTCATACTACCAGTAAAATTGATAAACAATAGTAACTCATTAGCAGATATAGAAAATTCTTCAGAATTTATAAATAAATAGTGCTTAACCATAAAAACTGTTCATTAACCTTAATTAAACCAGCCAGTCCCCCATTAGATCACTGGCTGTGTATGGACACAGATGAAGTGCTGCCCCTGAGCCTAACTGCAGCAGGCTATGGGCACTACTTGGAAAACTGCATCAGTGCAGACTCTCCTAATATCTCAAACTTCTAAATCTACTTTAGCTTTTCTATTATTTTGATAATCTCCAATAATAGCCAGAGTTCCCCAAAACGTTCTTGTCATTATTTCTGCTGTTGGGAGCTGCCTACAACTCAGAGGCAGTTGTGTTATGTCTCATAATCCACTTTGTCTTGCACTGTAAGTACTGATGACGGGTCCAGGTCAACTTTCTCTCTGACGTAGGCTTTTGATGCCTCAAGTTTTCAATGTGAAAGCATTATTCAATATCATTTATGCGCAGTAAATCTCCATAGATATATATCTACTTTATATGTGATGTAGGTTTTTATGCCTTAAGTTTTCAATGTGAAAGTGTTATTCAATACTATTTATGCATAATAAATCTCCACAAATATATAAAATAGTAACTCTAGTTTCTTTTTCAAGAAAAGCTCTACTTTTTTTGCTAGCATCTTCATTGGAGTATAACTGCTTTACAATGGTGTGTTAGTTTCTGCTGTGTAACAAAGTGAATCAGCTATACATATACATATATCCCCATATCCCCTCCCTCTCACATCTCCCTCCCACCCTCCCTATCCAACCCCTCTAGGTGGTCACAAAGCACCAAGCTAATCTCCCTGTGCTATGCAGCTGCTTCCCACTAGCTATCTATTTTACGTTTGGTAGTGTATATATGTCCATGCCACTCTCTCACTTCGTCCCAGCTCACCCTTCCCCCTCCCTGTGTCCTCAAGTTCATTCTCTATGTCTGCATCTGTCTTTATTCCTGTCCTGCCCCTAGGTTCATGGGAACGTTTTGGGTTTCTTTGTTTGTTTCTTTCTTTTTAGATTCCATATACATGTGTTAGCATACGGTATTTGTTTTTGTCTTCCTGACTTACTCCACTCTGTATGAGAGATTCTAGGTCCATCCACCGCACTACAAATAACCCAATTTCATTTCTTTTTATGGCTGAGTGATATTCCATTGTATATATGTGCCACATCTTCTTTATCCATTCATCTGTCGACAGACACTTAGGTTGCTTCCATGTCCTGGCTATTGTAAACAGAAGTACAATGAACATTGTGGTACATGACTCTTTTTGAATCATGGTTTTCTCAGGGTATATGCCCAGTAGTGGGATTGCTGGGTCATATGGTATTTCTACTTGTAGTTTTTTAAGGAACCTCAATACTGTTCTCCATAGTGGCTGTATCAATTTACATTCCCACCAACAGTGCAAGAAGGTTCCCTTTTCCCCAGACCCTCTCCAGCATTTACTGTTTGTAGATTTCTTGATGATGGCCATTCTGATTGGTATGAGGTGATACCTCATTGTAGTTTGATTTGCATTTCTCTAATGATTAGTGATGTTGACCATCCTTTCATGTGTTTGTTGGCAATCTGTATATCTTCTTTGGAAAAGTGTCTATTTAGGTCTTCTGCCCATTTTTGGATTGGGTTGTTTGTTTTTTTCATATTGAGCTGCATGAGCTGCTTGTAAATTTTGGAGATTAATCCTTTGTCAGTTGCTCATTTGCAAATATTTTCTCCCATTCTGAGGGTTGTCTTTTCATCTTGTTTATGGTTGCCTTTGCTGTGCAAAAGCTTTTAGGTTTCATTAGGTCCCATTTGTTTATTTTTGTTCTTATTTCCATTTCTCTAGGAGGTGGGTCAAAAAGGATCTTGCTGTGATTTAAGTCATAAACTGTTCTGCCTATGTTTTCCTCTAAGAGTTTTATAGTATCAGGCCTTAGATTTAGGTCTTTAACCCATTTTGAGTTTATTTTTGTGTATGGTGTTATGGAGAGTTCTAATTTCAGTGTATCGTTTAGCCTCCATGTGTTTGTATTTTTTACAGATTTTTTCCTGTAATTGGTATCTAGTCTCAGCATTGTGGTCGGAAAAGATATTTGATACGATTTTCAATTTTCTTAAATTTACCAAGGCTTGATTTGTGACCCAAGATATGATCTATCCTGGAGAATGTTTCATGAGCACTTGAGAAGAAAGTGTATTCTGTTGTTTTTGGATGGAAAGTCCTATGAATATCAATTAAGTCCATCTTGTTTAATGTATCATTTAAAGTTTCTGTTTCCATATTTATTTTCATTTTGGATGATCTGTCCATTGGTGAAAGTGGGGTGTTAAAGTCCTGTACTATGATTGTGTTACTGTCAATTTCCCCTTCTACGGCTGTTAGCATTGGCCTTATGTATTAAGGTGCTCCTATGTTGGGTGCATAAATATTTACAATTGTTGTATCTTCTTCTTGGATTGATCCCTTGATCATTATGTTGTGTCCTTCTTTGTCTCTTGTACTAGTCTTTATTTTAAAGTCTATTTTGTCTGATATGAGAATTGCTACTCCAGCTTTCTTTTGATTTCCATTTGCATGGAATATCTTTTTCCATCCCCTCACTTACAGTCTGTATGCGTCCCTAGGTCTGAAGTGGGTCTCTTCTAGACAGCATATGTACGGGTCTTGTTTTTGTATCCATTCAGCCAGTCTGTGTCTTTTGATTGGAGCGTTTAATCCATTTACATATTTAAGGTAGTTATCAATATGTATGTTCCTATTACCATTTTCTTAGTTGTTCTGGGTTTGTTATTGTAGGTCTTTTCCTTCTCTTGTGTTTCCTGCCTAGAGAAGTTCCTTTAGCATTTGTGGTAAAGCTGGATTGGTGGTGCTAAATTCTCTTAGCTTTTGCTTGTCTGTAAAGGTTGTAGTTTCTCTGTCAAATCTGAATGAGATCCTTGCTGGGTAGAGTAATCCTGGTTGTAGGTTGTAGGTTTTCCCTTTCGTCACTTTAAATAAGTCCTGCCACTCCCTTCTGGCTTGCAGAGTTTCTGCTGAAAGATCAGCTGTTAACCTTATGGGGATTCCCTTGTATGCTATTTGTTGGTATTCCCTTGCTGCTTTTAATATTTTTTCTTTGCATTTAATTTTTGATAGTTTGATTAATATGTGTCTTAGCATGTTTCTCCTTGGATTTACCCTATATAGGACTCTCTGTGTTTCCTGGACTTGATTGACTATTTCCTTTCCCATATTAGGGAAGTTTTCAAATATAATCTCCTCAAATATTTTCTCGGTCCCTTTTTTTTTTTCTTTTCTTCTTCTGGGACCCCTATAATTTGAATGTTGGTGCATTTAGTGTTGTCCCAGAGGTCTCTGAGACTGTCCTCAATTCTTTTCATTCTTTTATCTTTATTCTGCTCTGCAGTAGTTATTTCCACTATTTTATCTTCCAGGTCACTTATCCATTCTTCTGCCTCAGTTATTCTGCTATTGATTCCTTCTAGAGAATTTTTAATTTCATTTATTGTGTTGTTCATCATTGTTTGTTTGCCCTTTAGTTCTTCTAGGTCCTTCTTAAAGGTTTCTTGTATTTTGTGCATTCTATTTCCAAGATTTTGGGAAGTTTTTTTTGTTTGTTTTTTTTTTTTTTTTTTTGCGGCACACGGGCCTCTCACTGTTGTGGCCTCTCCCGTTGCGGAGCACAGGCTCAGGACGCGCAGTCTCAGCGGCCATGGCTCACGGGCCCAGCCGCTCCGCGGCATATGGGATCCTTCCGGACCGGGACACGAACCCGTGTCCCCTGCATCGGCAGGCGGACTCTCAACCACTGCACCACCAGGGAAACTCCCGACTGTGGAGATTTAATTCGCTCCTCCTGAGGCTGCCGGGAGAGATTTCCCTTTCTCTTCTTTGTTCGCACAGCTCCTGGGGTTCAGCTTTGGATCCAGCCCCACCTCTGCATGTACGTCGCCTAAGGGCGTCTGTGCTTCACTCAGACAGGACAGGGTTAAAGGAGCAGCTGAGTCGGGGGCTCTGGCTCACTCAGGCCGGGGGAGGGAGGGGTACAGAATGCGGGGCGAGCCTGCGGAGGCAGAGGCCGGCATGACTTTGCACCAGCCTGAGGCGTGCCACGTGTTCTCCCGGGGAAGTTGTCCCTGGATCACGGGACCCTGGCAGTGGCGGGCTGCACAGGCTCCCCGGAAGGGGGGTGTGGATAGTGACCTGTGCTCGCACACAGGCTTCTTGGTGGCGGCAGCAGCAGCCTTCGCGTTTCATGCCCATCTCTGGGGTCCGCGCTGATCGCCGCAGCTCGCGCCCATCTCTGGAGCTCATTTAGGCAACGCTCTGAATCCTCTCTCCTTGCGCACCCCTTAAGAATGGTCTCGCCTCTTCGGCAGCTCCAGACTTTTTCCCGGACTCCCTCCCGGCTGGCCGTGGTGCACTAACCCCCTTCAGGCTGTGTCCACGCAGCCAACCCCAGTCCTCTCCCTGGGATTTGACCTCCGAAGCCCGAGCCTCAGCTCCCAAACCCCGACCGCCCCGGCAGGTGAGCAGACGAGCCTCTCGGGCTGGTGAGTGCTGGTCGGCACCTATCCTCTGTGCGGGAATCTCTCTGCTTTTCCCTCTGCCCGCCTGCTGCTGTGCTCTCCTCCGTGGCTCCAAAGCTCCCCCCCCCCACCCCCCATCTCCGCCAGTGAAGGGGCTTCCTAGTGTGTGGAAACCTTTCCTCCTTCACAGCTCCCTCCCACTGGTGCAGGTACTGTCCCTATTCTTTTGTCTGTTTTCTTCTTTTGCCCTACCCAGGTACGTGGGGAGTTTCTTGCCTTTTGGGAAGTCTGAGGTCTTCTGCCAGCATTCAGTAAGTGTTCTGTAGGAGTTGTTACACATGTAGATGTATTTCTCATGTATTTGTGGGGAGGAAGGTGATCTCCACGTCTTACTCTTCCGCCATCTTGAAGGTCTCTCAAGAAAAGCTCTACTTCTTAAAGAAAGATATTTTCCATAAGTATCTACAACTGGGCTTTAACTTCTGAAACAAATTTCAACACTCTGGTTTCACAAGTAAATAATAAAGACTGTCTTATCCAATGATCCTGTTAATTGCTTCCAAGCCATTATCCAATTATGTTTCTCAAACGTGCAGGGTTTACCAACAGCCTGTTCTGAGAGTTGCCTAGGAAGATATGTTAATGGCCAGGGTGAAATCTCCATGGGGCCACTGTAGAAGTTCATTTGATGGCTTTGTTCTCGCTGACTCTGACTAGTCAATTAAATCTTTAATGACCTAAACTTTCATTTTTCTCTTCCCTTTTTTTTTTTGTGGTACGCAGGCCTCTCACTGTTGTGGCCTCTCCTGTTGCGGAGCACAGGCTCCGGACACACAGGCTCAGCGGCCATGGCTCACGGGCCCAGTCGCTCCGCGGCATGTGGGATCCTCCCGGACCGGGGCACGAACCCGTGTCCCCTGCATCTCAACCACTGCACCACCAGGGAAGCCCCGCTCTTCCCTTTTTAAAGAACTTGCTGACTTCCTTTTTCACTATGTCATCTTTGTTTCTGGCAATTCTTTTCTTGCATTCTTGGTTCTGGCCTAAATTTTCCTTGACCTTTAGCAGTCCTTGCAGTTATTTGCCTTCTTCCTTCTGAGGAATTAGGAAATTTGGGTCTAGCACCTTAAATAAAATCACTTGACATGTTTTTTTCAAAGGGGCATAGAACAATTTCATTTGAAAATGTACTTATGGTACATGTACTTATAATATTATGCATACCATTTTATCTTGCAGTTTAGATGTCTTGCAGGTTAGTGATTAAAGTTAAAAAAAATCTACAAAAATATAAAATTAACAAAACTTTTATTTTTACTTTCTGGAAGTTTCCAAATCTCAAATCTCTAGGTTGGTTTGAGATTGAATTTTATATGAAGGTTTTATTAGTATATAATAAGTACTTGGATTTTGATTTTTTAAATGTTTTGAAATTGAACATATAGATTTTAGAAAGTTAATTATGAACATAATATATAACATTTAATGGTTATCAAGTAAATTGAATTCGATTATACATAAAAATAAAAATTAAAATATATGTATAAATATATATACACACACATACAGTTATATATTCTGGAGAGCTTACAAATGATGTGGGGAAAAAAAAATCCTGTCCTGGCACAAGTAATACTGTCAGTATGTCTCCATTTTCTGAGATAAATTCAACCTGAAACATAAGTTCAGTGAGGCCTTTAAGGAGCTGTATGAAATGTTATGTGGAAAAAAAATCTCTTATTAAAAAATGTAGAAAATATATCAGCAAAAAATAAACTAACCTGAAATTTGCAGCATCATTTACATCAAACTTTCCTAAAATATATTCAATGAAAAACATTCTGTGGTAAAATAATCATGGGAAACACAGTAATTATATTTCTTCTTGAGCCATGACCTTCCGTATCAGCCTATTATAATAAAACCTTTGAGAGCCTGGGTTCTTACGTGATAAAACCACGTTAAACTCTGAAAGCAGTGTTCTATGGCATGCACCTTTTAAAATTCGATATTTTTTAATCATATAGGAAAATCTCTTCCAATTGATTTGTGATTGTTCTCAGTTAAAAATTAATGTTTAAATTTATGGAACAGAACATTTCAGGATAGACCTTTACTACCTATTACATTTCAAAACAGGTTTCTTAAATCTTATATTTGTGTTACCTAATGAGCATTAGGTAAGTATCTAGAATGTACTTTGCTAAGCAAGCACAAGTAATTTAGGATGAATAATTCACAGTTCTTACTTTTAAAGAGCTCATTTTTATCAAAGGTTAAAATGAAAGTACTGGTTCTTAATTAAGGTAAACAGTATATTGGCCATGTGTCTGTAGAAGCCATTTGACTTGTAATCTATATTTTAGTCACATTTTGACATATTCCAGCTTGGTCATATTCCACCTTGATGAATTATTTGCAATTTTCTTATAAGAAACATGAGCTGAAACAAAGATAGCACTAGAAAATGTGAAACTATCTCTCTTGATATATATGATAAATCATAGTTCAGGGTTATAAATCATACTCATAGAATAAGCCAGGTTGAAAATAATGCTGAATACAGACTAATGTCTTTGTTTAAAGCTACTCTAGGGCTATACCTTGAAGTTATTAGTAGATCAATCTTGTGATTACTTTGCCATGGGGTGAGCAAACTATGAATTTTATAAAATAATCTCAGGGGATTACGTTTTTTGTTCTTATTCTAATTATACCCCTCCATTTCTCAGTAAATTTTCTAAAACCAAACCAAACAAAAATTATCCTACAAGAGGGCTTCCCTGGTGGCGCAGTGGTTGAGAGTCTGCCTGCCAATGCAGGGGACACGGGTTCGTGCTCCGGTCCGGGAAGATCCCACATGCCGCGGAGCGGCTGGGCCCGTGAGCCATGGCCGCTGAGCCTGCGCGTCCGGAGCCTGTGCTCCGCAGCAGGAGAGGCCACAACAGTGAGAGGCCTGCGTACCGCAAAAAAAAAAAAAAAATTATCCTACAAGAGATTTCTCTTACATTTAATTTACAATGCTTGTTTTTTGTTTTATTTCCTTATCATTTAAATAAAATAACTGTAAGTATCACTATTTTGTATGAGTTTAAGATTAGGTTGTAAAGGTTATTTTACATTTACAGTCCTGCTAAAGACAGCTTTTTTTCCCCTTAAAAGATCAATTTCAAGTGTTTTAAAGAGTTTATTATTAAATTAATTACCTAATTATGCTGTTATGCTTCCAGCATACCTGTTACGCTTCTATTCATCAACTATTAATTGAGGGCCTACTATGCTACACATACTGAGCTAGAATATTTACCCCTTAATGAATGCAAGAAGAGCGGTCACTTCATTTCTCTTGACATTTCCCACATATTTAAGGCAGCTCATTATGGTAGCCGTAATTCTAAGTCAATTTTAATGTGTGTATTTATGTTTATGTGCATACATGTTGTTATAGAGCTCCGATTCTGGATGTGATGCCATGCATTTTTCTGAACGGTTTGCAAATCTTAGTGGCAGTACTTTATTAGGGAGCTCTCAACAGTTCCAACAAGCTTTTAAATCAGCTAGAAAAATGCGGTGCTTATACAATCACCAGTGGATTCCAAAAGCAATCTGAACACTTGATTTCATTCTGACATTTCTTTACAAATTAGGAAGACAAAACTCCTGAGAAAATACAATCACAGATTTTACAGTCGGAAATGCTACATTCCTTTCTCTTTTCCTGCCTGGATGAACTATTTTGGACAAATCACAACATCTCTGGGTCTAAATTTTTCATCAGTGGAATGGAATTAAAAATACTTCTGACCTAACACACAGTATGTCACTGTGGTTATTACATTCTCTGTTGCTTCCTAATTGATCCAACGGATATTTGTTAAAACTGTATGTAAGGTTTGCTGCTAGACAGTGGGGCTGGAGTGTTGGGAAAACAATCCTTCTCTTTGCCCTCATGGAGTCCATGGGAGCAAATCGCTATTAAATTAGCCATGCTCCAAAGAAGCGGAAAATTTCCTTCAAGGATCAGCCAGAAATCCCATTTTTATGGACCTTCCTCCTCCCTTTTTCCAGAATCAGGAGGGACCTTTCCTCCCTAATAGCTCTATATCCTACATATGTCTAATACAGTATATCTCAGAGACCATCATGCTATAGTTATTGATGTAAATTCCTATGTCTTCCACTGGATTATCAACTTCATTTGGGTGAGAAACACAAAGTTCTACGCTGAGGTACACAATATTTTAGGTGCGCTCACATGTTATTTCACTTACTCGTTACAACAATATGGAAAAGTATCGCATCCACCTTTTCAAAGATAAGGGAACTGAGTTTGGGGAAGGCTGAACAGTGTCTCTGAGGTTAGCTAGGCAGTGACCCAGCTTGGCTGTCATAGCAGGTTGGCTGTTACACACCTAGCCTATAACAGCTCAGCGGTGATATCTCAGTAACACTCACACAGAAGAGTTGCCCTAAAGTGACAGCCGACCCTGTTTTTCTCACGTCAACTGTAAGACTTGCTGGCCTCGGCAGCCAGAGGGAAGAAGAAAGTGCCATGGCCCATCAGCTGTGGCTTCTGGAAAGCACAAAACAAATGTACAAGCTGACCTAAATCTGGGGCAAAGTCTTGTGTTTTAAATCATTATTATCATTAGAAAGATGGAACTTGAGCAATTCAGCAGGTGGGAGGCAACAGAGGGCAGTAATGGGTGATCTTGGCTCTGGAGCCAGACAGGCTAGTCTCTAATCCTTTCTCCATCCCTCACCAGCTGAGTGACTTTGGTCAGTCTCATCTCCTCTGTTCCTCAGTTTCCTCACCTTTAAAAAGAGGCAAATGACTGAACGTATCTCACAGGGTTGTGGCGAGGGAGGATTCAATGAGAAAGTGCACATAAACAGCCCTGGCACGTTGTGAGCTTTCAGTGATAACAGTAATACAGTGGTTAACACATAAAGAACAGGTCTTGGGATTATACGAGCATTACATTGTGATGAGCACTGCCACTAAACAACAGTCTAGTGGGACTCAAGAGTTCTTAGACTGCCTCATAATTTCACCAATTAATCCATTTATTACATTAATTTCACAGTCACTTACTGAGTACCTACTGTGTGCCAGGAACCATCTTATGGATACAAAGTTGAGTAAAAAACAGTTCCCTTAAGGACATGACAGATTTTAGGACAGACAAAAATGTAAACACATGCTTGAAATATGCTCGAAATATGCTTTGATGTAAGTGCTGAAATAGAGAAAAATCCAGATTCAGCGGTGGCCCACTAAAAATTGCTAATATTTACAGATGTCTTTTCTGAATCTGGCCATTTGTCCAACACTTCACATAAGGTATCACGTATGACCGTCAAAGCATCCTGATGAGGATGATATTGTTACTGCTACCCATTTTACAGGTAACGCAACTAAGGTTAAGAGAAATTTTAAAATTCACCCTAGACAAGCAGGTAGTAAGTGGTCAGCCACATTCTGCCTCTTAAGCTCTATCACCCAATGGAGAAGGGATGCAAAGCAAAGGAAGTGCACCCACCAATGCCTTTCAAAAACAGAGCTTTAATTATATGCAAATTATAGGAAAGGAAGCAAAAAAGAGAGATTAAAGAAATCGGAGAAAATAAACTTCAACAAGCCCTTAACATAGTATGTAGAGTTTATGTAATGTATGTTTAAAAATTGTGATAAACATATTTTTATAACATATTCCTAGAAATGTGCTTCCTATGACTGTGACATGACATTGTGCTTACTTTCTGTCTTGTTCAAATTATCTGACGATTTATCTGCTGATGAATTAAAAATAAAATTTAGTAGGATAGACTTAATTTGCATGTGTTAAGTTTTAAAACATTGATCCAAATCCCAAGGCGACCTGGATAAATTTTTTAAAACTTGTTAAAAATACCCAGGGCCTTTAGGGTGACTGCATATTTAACAGGAGTGAAGAGAAAGACTCGGATGCCAAAACTTCCCTGTGAACTTGGGCTGCGCAAATAGAAACGCGGGATTCAGAACAAAGGAAACACATGCCTCCCTCTATTCCTTAATGCATGGAATGTATTTGGAGCATCATGTTTAAATCTGGGCACCGCAGTTTAGGAAGGAACTTAATGAGAGTGTGCCCAGAGGAGGAAAATCAGGAGGGTGGAAAGGTAAAGGCACACCACATGAGGGCTGGTTAAAGGGACGATGGGGAACGTTGCAGCTTAGGAAGCCCACGGACTGGAGGCTTAGGAGGCCCACGACTGCTGAGCTCACAGGTCAAAGGTCTGAACATAGAAAAGGAACTGGGACTGAAGACAGACCAGAAGCAATGGCTGGGCCTTCGAAAAAGGCAGACTGCATGCCACAGCTGAGACAGGAGTGGGATATTGTGGTGGAGGAGCAGGCTCCCTGTTTCTCAAAGGTCAAAGCACGAGTTTCCTCTACAGACAGAACGTGGAGGCCGTAAGCTCTGAAATTCCCTCCCGTTTCTACTGCCGACTCCTCTGCCTTCTCTTACCTCTCATTCTCCGGGATCAGCAAGCACTCCGGCCAGCATCCAGTTTCTCAGGGATTCTTTCTAAACAGCCAATGGCTCTCAACAGCTTCAGCTCTCACTAGCCAACTATCTCCTCCTAAATTTATATTTTTAGCCACAAACTCACATTTTTCCAGTTCCAATTATTTTCACTAAAAAAGTATTACTATTTGATTTTTCCTAATCTTACATTCTCTGCAATCAATATGCCATCAAGTTCTGCTCTTTCTTTCTTTTTTAGGTCCATAAAGTTTATACACATCTCATTTCATATTCAGAATATTCTGGCTGAGTTACTGCAGACAGATGTAATACTTTCATTGCTCTATGCTTTTTCATACACAAAGCTCACTGACCTTCCTTCATTTTTCTGCTGTATATTCCATCATCTTATCATATTGACCTAAATGAGGATGAACACCTGCATCATTATAGAATTAACTCAAACACCTGAGCTCATGATGTCCTCTTTGGCTACGTCAACCTTCCAGCATTTGCTCAGAACCAGAAAGTCCATCGCTAATACCACCTTCAGAGCTACATATTGAATGGTATCATATCTTTAAGTAATTTTTCTTTCCATACTTCACTGAGGGAATATACAATTACAAATCAGATACTTCATAATCTCTGATTCACACGTATGATGATACTGTTTCCAAAAACCAGATCTAGTGGCTTTTAAACACTGATATTTTTCCATGTGCTCTTCTGCTTATAACAAGCAGGGTGAAGGAGGCTCCTCTGCCCCCTTCCCTGGAAATGCCCTTCCCTGCTCACATCCGCTCTCAGCCAAACCATTCACAGTTGGAGAAAGAACGCTGACTGCCAGCACACCTAAGGCTAGCTCTTTACTCTTCTGCCTTTTAGACCAAGTTTTACATGACACTTTCATACGTTACCTGAGATGTCTCCACACTTGGATGACTTAATCAACCCTCTCAAGCTGCCTTTTGAAATTCCTTCACTTACTCTCTTTCTACTTTCTCCTAAAACCTCAGGTAACTTCCTTTTCTTATGAAGCAGCACTTCAATACTTCTTTTCCTTTTCATGCTGAGACCTTCAAGTTGGACACCCTCTGCTATAAAATTTAAAGCATGACTCGTGGTCTTAAGCCCTTTGGAAAACAAGTTGTACTCATAAAAGTTAAAAGAGAATTATTTTTTTATTTTTACATAAAAAGTGCTATTATTACTTTGATCTCCATACACAAAACACACATTTTTCCCTGTTGCTGTTTTATTCTTGTTGTTGGAACAACTCAATAGCAAAAAAAAAAAAAGAAAAAAGAAAGAAGACAAGACATACAAATGACCAAAATGTACATGAAAAAGTGTTCAATACCATCAGGGAAATTCAAATCAAAACTGCAATGAGATATCACCTCATACCTGTTAGAATAGCTATTGTTAAAAAGACAAGAGATTGTAACTGCTGGTGAGAATGTGGAGAAATAGGAACCCTGATGCACTGTTGGTGGGAACATCAATTGGTACAGTCACTGTGGAAAACAGTATGAACGCTCCTGAAAAAGTTAAAAACAGAACTATCATGGAATCCAGCAAACCCACTTCTGAGTATTTATCCAAAGGAAATGAAACCATTATCTTGTAAAGATATTGCACCCCAATGTTAATTGCAGCATTATTCACAATAGCCAAGACATGGAAACAACTTAATTGTCTATCAACAGATGAATGGGTAAAGAAATTGTGATGTGTGTATGTATATATATAATGCGATAATATTCACATATAAAAAAGAAGGAAATCTATAAAAATGTGCCATTTGAGAAAACATGGATGAAACTTGAGAGCATTATACTAATGCGATAGGCCAGGCAAAGAAAGATAATATTCTATGACTCCACTTATATGTAGAATCTAAGAAGAAACAAAACAAAAATGAACTTAGACACAGAGAGCAGGCTGGTGGTTGCCAGGGGCTGGGGGCTGGGGGAATAAGGAGATGTTGATCCAGGAGTAAAAACTTCCAGGTACAAGAAAAACAAATTCTGGAGACCTAATGTGCAGCATGGTGATTGCAGTTAAAAACACTGTATTGTATACTTGAAAATTACTATGAGAGTAAATCTTAAATGTTCTCACCATAGCAACACCACCACCAATATCAACAAAATGATAATTATGTGAGGTAAAGAATGTCAACTAGCCTTACTGTGGTAATCATTCCACAATATATATTTGTGTATCAGATCACCATATGGTACACCTTAAACTTATACAGTGGTATATGTCAATTATACCTCAATAAACCTGGGGGGAAAAACCTCTTTTGCAATGCCTTCAATGATAGCATGTGAGCTTTCAAGGATGGAAACCAGGTTTTTATTCATCTTTATATTCCTAGCATTAGTATATTGCCTGTCGTATATTAGATGCTCAAATACTGAATTAGTTAATCAATACCTGCTAAGAATTTTATCAGTTGCATAAACTAGAACATAGCAGAAATGTCAAATATTTACCAAATTTATGGTGGATTTGCAGCTTGCTTTTTACTCCTGATAATACTGCAAATTTCTTCTTGTACAAGAAGAATAACCAATATTGTCTATGCTAATATTATTATGCAAAGGTTTTAATTTCATTTGTATATTTCTGGAACCAGAGGTGTCTCTTCAGAAAAGAAAGTTTATTTTTAATTCAATGAATCTTTTCCACATTAATCATTCTAAGGCAAAGCAAGGCTCTATAGGAGAGTATATGTGCCTGGATTGGAGGCTGTATTACCTAAGCCTTAAGAGATTTAAAAATCAACATCCAGGTGAAGAAACAGCGTGAGTAATTTGTTGGTGCTTTTTAAATCTGGTCTACATCTTGGATCTGTACAGAACTTTAATTCAGCTCGCCCCCAACCACCACATGTAAATTCTCTTCCTTTTCTAACTCCAGGTGATACTTGAGTCTGTCCACATCTGTTTCACCATCACTAATAATATTACATGTTTGAATTGTATTTTATGAGTGTAATGTTTGGTATGATCACTTAAAATCTATCAGTAACTCCGACTAACTGACAAAGGCACAAAATTTCCAGTTGACCAGACCATGTCAGAAGCACTTCTTCTTTACAGCCCTTCATCTGGGACTCTAATTTTGCGTTAGATGCCTCTGCTACATGCCTCTAAAAGCTCTGCTCTTTGATTTTAATTACTTATTTAACTGAATGTTGTATGCACTTACTGTAATCATTATGTGGAGAATAAGTACATATGCTTTAATCATAATAATATCCTCATTGCCTAGCTCAGTAAAATTTGTTGAATGAATAAATGAACCAAACAACCAACTAATCTATGGTCATATTTATGATTATTTTTCTGTACAAAACTGACTTACTATGTACCAAACACTGTTTTACTGTTTGTTTGGTGTTTGACTCCCTAGTAGATAATAAAAACTGTAAAGGCCAGGTTACATTTCTGTGGACCAATTTTTTAAAGAAATCTTATGAAAACATCTTAAATCTTAGAGGTGAACTCACTCCTTCTCTACACAGCACCCTGACAGAGCTGAGCCCCTGGGAGACCAGCAGATCTAGCCTGGGTTATGGAGAACCAAGTCCACACCACAGCTCCCTTCAATTAGGGGGAGCGACTCAAGAACTAACTTTCCTTCCCGAGAGTCACAAGTAGCTGACAGCTGCAGATGGTGTATGAGATGACAAGCTACATGGGATATCAGGAAAACTTGTACATGTTAGGGTCTACACATATTTTAGAAAAGAAGATGCCCATGAAGGCATGACCTAAATAACCCTTCCCCTGCTTAATCCGAGTGATGCATCTCAAATAGAAATTGTGATTTTAAGCAATAAAACAAGAAGTGAAGACATGGAAACTGCATGTTGCTAGTAATCATTGAAATAGCAACTGTCCTGTGTGTTTACACAAAAGCATGCACACACACCAGAATAGCTGTTCCTGTCAGTTCAGGAAGACTTTTCCCAGTAAATCACTGACTGGTTTTGTTTCTTTATATAGAAAAGAAAACTTCTCAGACTGTCTAAAAGTATCACAGATGAACCAGTTTATGGCCTGCTTTGATAAATATTTAAAATGAAACTGGTGAAAGGTGTCACTCCATTGAGATGCAAAGAAGTGTCTACGATAACTGTTCTTCTGAACAGACTTACTAATGGTTTTACGTTGATGACAGCGGTTCTCAAAACCTATGGAAACAACAAATCATTTTCCTTGATGAAATTCTAGAGACTACTACTGTATCAATCAGCATCTGACAGAACATAGATGGCACTCAAATTGGGATAATGTGGGGAGGCGTTATGTACAAAGAGACAATTGTGGGCAAGATGTAAGGATACCATAAAGGGTAGCGTAAAAGCACGGGGCTAGCTTTTCCCACAACCAACACCCAAAAAGACAAAGGGAAGGAAAGGACGGAGAAGGAAAGAAAATTCCAGAGAGGGTCTCCTTGGAAGATCCAGGACAAGGCAACATCATAGGAAGGGAACCAAGGAATGAATACCCTAACCACCGGTTCCCCCTCTCTCTCATCTCTCCTGAGGCAACGGCTTGCCTAACTCGAATGGCTAAGGAACTCACTGAGATAAAGTTTAGAGTAGCTGTTACAGGTCCACCTCCCTCAGCAGAGTGGACAGTGGTGGAAAGTGAATCTGGTGGGACAAACACGTAGTTGCCATCTCCATTTTAGAGATCAGAACACTGGACTCCAGACCTAGGTTAACAAACCTACTTAGTAGAGAGATACTCTGGAACCTTAATGTAATCATTGCACATGATTATTCTGTCTCCCAGCCTGTGCTTGCTACTAACCAACACTGAAAATATACCAAGCTTTAGACTGTCATGTACATCTAATGGTATTTCTTTATTGTTATATTTAACTGTCATCACTATTCATTACTGAGGATTTTAAAAATTCTTCTTACCAATTCTGCTGTATAGACATGGGAGAAAATATTCTTACACTGATGTAAGAATATTTTACATCTTACACTGATGAGAAATCTGTACATATGCATGTACACCGATTATTCTGACCAATCGGAAATTCTAGCCTTAAATGTTTCCAATAATAGCTGCAGATGGCAGAAAATATTATCACAATTATATGAATGTGAATGTCTATATAAGTAGACTTTTCAAAAATACAGACTTCATTTGAGGCTCAAAGGCATTGCAAATTCACATGAGTTGAGTTTTGATTATGCCCTTTGTTCTCTTTATGATTCACAGTTTATATGTCTTTAATTTTACAACCAGTGTTACCAGATCTCTGTTATGTTGGCTCCTAGTAAAGCAATTAAAAACTACTGCCAATGTTTGTATGTCTTCTTGGGAGTTTTAGGGACCAAATTCAGAGCTACCTAACTCTGGCTACTATAACTAGTATATCATTTATTCTAATAAGTTGGTAAGTAAAATAAAGTATTTACAAAGTTATTTCTTTAGAAGAAAATTACTACCAGTCTGAACTCTCTCACAACCTAATATATATAGTTTATAGGTTAAGCAATAATAAAGCCACTCTTTTCTGAAAGCTACAATGTATGTGCTTAAATTACCAATAAGCGTGTCTCCTAATCAAATCTTCCTAGGTGATATAATTCCTTTTTTTTTTTTTTTTAGACCTGGTGGCTTCATCCATTACTGTGAGTCATGAAACCTTAACTCATATTTACATCCATATCTTCCAGTCAGGATGGGATTTTCCTTCTGCAAAATGTTATCCTGAATGTTTTACTTAAACTATTTTCATAATTTTCCCAAGCTACGTTTTTTGACACCAAGCAGAGAGCAAGTAATACTTGATTCTGCTTCTACTAGGAAGCAGATTTGTGTCAAAATTTTAGTATTTGTGTTTTTAATCTCAGCTTCAAAGTTTCTGCCATTAACTAGTCATAAATTTGAATCAGACTTAGTTATTCTGAATCAATTTCTACTGAAATTTTAGGTCATAAAGTCTGTCCCACCTACCTAGCCTATTATAAATTCTGATATCCAGACACAAATAAACCCACCTCAGCTTAACTGCTTTCTTTAGTCTCTAAATTGACAATGAATCACTACAGCCTTTTTAAAAATTTCAGTCTTTAAAAGTTGCTTGAAATTATCTGAAAAAAAGATGAGCTTGAATATGAATTTCATTAATGGATCCTATTCACTCTTATTTTTAAGCATGGTAACTAATACCATTCCAAACAGGTGTGAGAATCTTCACTGTTTTAAAATATATCTGGGAAAGAGTTTAGGTAATTAATCTTTAGGTAAATTATCCTCACAGCCATTTTATATTTAACCTACAGCCAACTTACACTTAACTTAAATCCACTGCACAGCAGCATACCCCTTATTTCTTGTTCTAAGCCCTCGGAAATGAAGAACAGCTGCCTGTTACCCTTTCACTGGATCTGAAAGCTCTTGGTTATGTCAGTCTTTTGGCTTTCTTCCCCCCACCCCCCAATCGAAGCCATGGTTGTTTTCCTGTGAGCTTTTGACCTCTCCCCTCTTGAATAACTGCTGTGTCCTTCTTTTCCCACTTTAACTGCTGGACTCCTAAACTGGATAGAGATGCACAGGATCTGAAAATGCTGATTATAATGGGAAAAGTCCTTTATTCTCCATTCAGACAAGCATGTGGGTTTTTTTGTTTCTTTGTTCGCTTTTCATTGCCAATGTTAAATGCTTGACACAAAATATGTCAATATATTGAAAGACTGTTTTATCAAAACTTCCCTCATCCACCAAAAAAAAAAAAACATTTCTATTAAAATATGACTTCTGTTGCCAGTTTCTACAAGTATTCTTGGAATCTACATAATTAGGTTAAAAAATTCTCACTAGCACTACTTTCTATCTATGGAATATCAGAAATAATGGGGACTCCATTACAGGATCATTTAAGGATTTAAGCTACTGTAAGGCAAACTTCTGTCACAAAGAAAGCACTGAATAATTATTTTTACTTATGTTCTTTAAGTTCTATTTTGAATGTTTGTACAATATATTCATGCCTAAAGCTGTGTTTAAACTGGACCAAATAATGGGTTTACCTTCTTAAGCAACAGGAAAAATATCTGTCCAAACACATTCTTTTAGCATTGAAGAGACAGGAAAATATTTGGATTCATTTATTCCCAGTCACCTTATTGACTGAGAGCGTAACAATGAGAACAAAAAGAAGAAACAAAATAAAACGAAAGAGGTGAAGTGAACATGCACATTAATTTTACAAAGTGTTTATTTGCATATACAAATAATTGTTAAAAAAAAAACAAAGAGACCACATTGAGCAAAGCAGGCAAAATTAGCTAAGGTAATGTTACAGTCCTGCATTTGTAATTTTTATTCAGAGCACAAGGGTAATTATAAACCATGCCAGTGTTTCTAGATAAAATAAACTACAGTCAACTAATATTTAGGTCAATCTAATTTTTTCATTCTCAAGCAAAAAAGAAAATCAGTACCCATCTTGTGAAAGAGGAGGAAAAAGCCACTGATCTTGGGAAGAACAGAAAAGCTTTAATACGGCTCATTGTTCACAGGCAATGTATCCAGTTAGGCATCCTTCCGTAGAAGCCATAGGTCAGCAAAGGGATGGAAGGTCTCACGAAACAAAGCAGTCCATCCCTCCTAGTCCAAGGTTTTCCTCTAGTGTCACTTATCTCTAGCCTTTTACCGAGTTGAGGTTTAAAATGCTGGAAGAAAAAACCTTTACTTTTTTCTGTATGAAGCCTTTCTTCTCAAACTCCATGTTTAGAAGGTAGAAAGCTCTGTTCTTTTGTGATTTCAACACTCTCTCTTTATCTTAGCATAGTGCTATACACATAATAATTATTTGATTATGTCTAATAATGTTATAGTTCATAAAGTACTTTGCACTTTGTAAGCCCAAATTACCCTAAGTTAACAATGGATGAGGACTTAATATACATTTCCAGTATTCCATTGACTGTAACATCCTCGAATATAAAACACATTTCTCTGCTGTACTTTTCGTCTCAGTTGTCTTGTGCTATGTCAGTACAAGTGAGAAAAAATATTCTCCAAACAGGATACCCCTAAACTGTAGAACTTTCTTTTTCTTTCATCTCCCTACCCTTCCTCTCCCTTCGCTTTCCTCTTCCTCTTCTTCTGTAGTCTTAAAAACTGTTTTGTTTTTTTACCTGTTAAATTTCATACCAGTTTGATGACTACCAGACTCAAAAGTACATCAATGCTCATATTGGTGAGTGTCTTACTGTATTCCTATGTCACTATTTTTTAAAAACATCAACTGTAAATAATTTTTTACATCAAAACATGCTTTAAGACTAATGTAAGGTAATCTTTGTATGTGGTAATTAATGTAGACTAATAATTCTCCTCAGATATATTTCCCTCTTAAAATTTGTAGTCATGATTATTGGATTTCCTTTTATTTATCTTATGTACCTTGTTTCTTTCAACGTTTTGAGCACTATCATAAATCCAGTGTATTTTTTAGTCACATCAAATAGCATCCAATTCATCATTCCCTGGTCTGGGATTACACAGTTATACTTCTTAAATTGAATTTTTTCTAGCCTAATATAATATTCTTTTAGTATTTGCTTGTATTTAATATAAGAATTCTCTTTGACATTATTATTTTCCAAATCTTCTCTTATTTTGACATGAACAAATGCCTGAGTGTTTAACCCTAATTTTCACCGGTGTTGCTATTACAAATCCACTTAAATTTTCTGTGAAACCCATATTTCTCTGGGAATAATCTCCAAACAGGATTATTAACAATCTCTGGCAGTTTTAAGCTCTACATTTTCCACTGATTTCTGTTGTCCTTTGGCTTCTCTAAGCGCCTGGGTCGCTCCTCTATGCTATTAGTGCAGTCACTCCCCCACCAGTCATAGAGTATCTATCCTCCCTGTGTCTTCCCAGTGTTTCAATCCAGACTTATCCTCCAAGGTGCTATCAAAGTTATCATTCTAAAATACCATCCTGATTTACTGTTTAGGCTTACTTGAATACAATCTTTCAATATCACATCTCTAATTACAGAATGAAGAGAAACTCCTTAACAGGAAATGCAAACCTCTGACACCTGGTACTCTTCCAGCAAGACCATTCACCAGACTTCCTATGTTGTCTTCCTATTGTGCCCATGAAAGTATTTTCAACAGAGCAAATGAAATACATTTTAACAGAAATGGCCCAAGATGGCTATTCTTTTCTATATTTAAAAAGTTTGAAAGCAATTTGCAACTATTCAAATTGCATCCCGGTTTTTCCTCAGTCTGGATTACAGCAGATTCTGTGTGAGTCCTTCAAAAGCAAGGCATGCCACTATGCTTTGAAGAACAATGTTCTTGGCCTCAGAGACATGTGGATGTGTAAGGCACGGTACACAGTTCTCCCCACGACTGATGCTTCCTGCTTTTGCCCTCTGAATATGGGACACTTTGGCATCTGTCTTTTCACTAACAATTAGTACAGATCATTAATCGCTGATGACAGTCGCCTTTAGCTTTGTGTATCTTTTCGTCCTTTGCTTGCAGAATTATTTTTCAAAGAGCAAAATTTATAAAACAAAATGCACAATAAATATATGTTGCCAGGTAAGTAGGCTGACTGTTGTCTCTAGAGATTAAGATATTTTTTATTCAGAATTAGGTCCTAGTAGTCCTAACAGTAGGACTGTCTTTTGTCCTGTCTTTTCTTTTGAATTTTGAAATCTACTCACAAGCAGATGAGCCAACTGACAGTGCAATTTAATTTATTAGAAGCAGTGTATTCAGAGGGGAAATTTGTTCTGTTTGGAATGGTTTTACCGTTTCATTTTCATAATTTCTAAATAAAGTTTGCTAATGTGAGATAAAACAATATTTCTTTTCTGAACTGTGTCTTTCTGGCTTGTAAGACTTTGAATGCAGCCCATTGTCTATAAAGTCCTGGCAATAGAGAAGAACAATCTGCCCCAAAATACTACAGAACAAAATGCAACATTTGCCAAATTAGTAATAACAGTAAATATATAAATGATGGCCTTTTAAACATTTATATATGCCAGGAAATTTGTTTTCTCTTTTAAATTCACAACTCTCTCATAATTACCCTTTTCTTAAATAGAAAAAGCCAGCCTCAGAGAGCCTAATGTATTTAATAAAGTCCCACAACCAAAAAAGGGCAGACTTTAGTCCCTCTGGTCTTGTTTATTCCTAAAGCTTGTTCCTCACCGCGGTATTCACATCTACTTAGTGCAGAATCCCTGCACGCCCATCGGGGGAAACCTTGCAAAAAGGACTGTGACCCTAGACATCCACTGCAGTGACTGAAACGCCTTCTGCTGGGATATGAACACACACACTGCAAAGTCAGGAGCAAATCATTTTGGTGCCGCCACCAGCCTCCTCTTGTTATGCCCTACTTTCAGCCTCTTTCCTGGGGCTGGCTCCGGCGAGGAGCCTCGCTGGTGCTGATGGGAATGGGGCCTGCCTCTGAATGAGGTAATATGTGTGCGATGCTCAGCACGGGGCCGGGGGCCTGCTGGGCACTCCACAGATACTCGTCTGCCTGAACCTCCTTTGATCTCCCTCTCCCTTGCATATGAGAACACGAGAGTGATGAAAGCAATGGAAGGGGTTCCACATTCATCAGCTTTCTACAGTCCCAACCACCATCATGGTTAAAGGCTAGAAGTGTGGACTCATTATTTACTTCTACAAGTAAGCCTTACAATTAACGGAGCTTGTTTTGCTTACAATCATAAATCTTAGGGTAGAAGGATCTATGGACTGCTTCTTAGCTACTTTTAAAAGTAGAATTGGGCTTCCCTGGTGGCGCAGTGGTTGAGAGTCCGCCTGCTGATGCAGGGGACACGGGTTCGTGCCCCGGTCTGGGAAGATCCCACATGCCGCGAAGCGGCTGGGCCCGTGAGCCATGGCCGCTGAGCCTGCGCGTCCGGAGCCTGTGCTCCACAACGGGAGAGGCCACAGCAGTGAGAGGCCCGCGTACCGCAAAAAAAAAAAAAAGTTGAATTAACACACACTAAAAATTTTATACAAAAGATCATCAAAAGAATGCTAAAAATTTGAAAACTGTATTACAATTAGTAGGTGAAAGCAAAATAGCAAGACTGAGGATCCAAATGTTCAGATTCCTTGTACTTTACAAAGAAAGGAAAAACAACAACAGGTTAAGACTCTCTGGAATTTGAGTTACATCTTTTTTGGCTAACTATTGGAAACAGGAGAAAGCAATGAAAATTGAAGAATGTCAGAAAAAGTAAAATAAAGTGAGAAAGGAAATAAAAGAGAGTGAAAAGAAAGGAAAAAAGAGAGAGATGTAAAAGAAAATAAAGGAAGGAAGGGAGGAAGGAAGGGAGGGAGGGAGGAAGGAAGGAAGGGAGGAAGGAAGGAAGGAAGGAAGGAAGGAAGGAAGGAAGGAAGAATCAAACTATGCCTAATATGTCTGTCACAACCCTCACACTTCAAGAGCATCCTGTTAACATTTGTTGGTTGACTGAAGTACAGAACTAAGAAAGAAGGAGCAAGAGGAAAAGAAAAAGAAAAAGGTAGTACAGTCTAAAGATTTCTCTTAGGAGTCATTCAGAGTTATTCACTGCCTAACTTTTGTGGGCAAGAAAATGAGTGCTCAAGTGAAGTAGAAAGTTCAAGACAGGGACTTCCCTAGTGGCGCAGTGGTTAAGAACCTGCCTGCTAATGCAGGGGACACAGGTTGAAGCCCCGGTCCAGGAAGATTCCACTTGCCCCGGCGCAACTAAGCCCGTGCACCACAACTACTGAGCCTGCGCTCTAGAGCCCGCAAGCCACAACTACTGAAGTCCGTGCGCCTAGAGCCCGTGCTCTGCAAAAAGAGAAGCCACCGTAATGAGAAGCCCATGCACAGCAATGAAGACCCAACACAGCCAAAAATAAATAAATAAATAAATTTTTTTTTTTTAGTTCAAGATACTTGACTTTCAAATTTGATATTTTGTAGAAAATCCTCTTGAATTAGTTTATTGTGTTATTATTACTCTTTATATTATTTTTCCAGAAGCTCTCTCCTAGCTTGCATTCACACAATTAAATAAAATGAATTAAAAAATAGTCAAAGTAGGGCTTCCCTGGTGGCGCAGTAGTTGAGAGTCCGCCTGCCGATGCAGGGGACACGGGTTCGTGCCCCGGTCTGGGAGGATCCCACATGCCACGGAGCGGCTGGGCCCGTGAGCCATGGCCGCTGAGCCTGCGCGTCCGGAGCCTGTGCTCCGCAACGGGAGAGGCCACAACAGTGAGAGGCCCGCGTACCGAGAAAAAAAAAAAAAAAAAAAAAAAAAAGTCAAAGTAATTTGTAAATTACAAATGAAGAAACATTCAACTCTTCCTCTTAGCACCATTTAGATTGAGTTAGAATAGTATATTTCTTTTCTAAAATAATAAACTACAGATATTCAGAACAAAAGCTTTGTGGTTGCTCTAGAATTATCTTTTGTCCATCAGAAGAAAATCAGCGACATCAACAAACTGTCTTGCACTAACTCCACTTCCTTAGTCACACTTCAAGGAAATTGGTTTTCATAATTATCTTGCTACAGGTTCTATACAATTTGTCAGTTAAACTACTTAAATGCCTTAAATAATATTTGCTTTCATTTGCTTTGACTAGTCCTGCATCTTTTCTACACATTAAAATAAAAATTAAAAGGTACACTACATAGTATAATATTAAGATATTTGTCCGAAAAGCATTTAGAACTGTAATAGTGTCACTGCTCTCACAGAAATCTAGGATTCTAGATGACTGAATATAATTCTTTCATTAAAATATTCTCCACTGCCTCCATAGCTAATTCTCTTTCCTAGCTACCCAATGCATAAAAAGCATAGCAGTAAGACATCTCCCAGATGTCACACAAGAGTAGATTAACTGGTGTACTAGGGTGATGTCAATTTGTTTTCAAATATTTGCAAGAAAGGTTTTGAATAGATGAGCAATCACTGAGGAGGGGTGTGGTGCAATTATAACAGTCACAGGTGATGCTCAGGTACTCTTCTTCTCTTTATGTACGAGGAATTCCAAGGACATCCAGTGAAAGGTAATCATAATAAGACAGATGGATTTGGCAGCACCTTGGCAGCCATCAGTACAAAATATAGATCAGCACATTCCATTCCTTACAAGGTTTTTCTAGAAACTGACTGCAGAAATTAAAATCCTGTCAGGGGCCAACTAAAGATGTGCCCTGTATTGCTGACATAATATTCAGTTGGATGTGAACAGATTTTAATTTCATATCCTAATTAATGCTGATAGAGAGCAATTTCAAAAATGTCTCACAAGGATGAACCAGGTCCACTCAGCTCTCGAAAACTGGCCGTGAGGCCCTGCACAAACTTCGCCCTCCTGGCTCCCAGCATGTTTTCCTTCCTCAGCACACACCCTTCCCTGTGCTGGCTGAGTGAAATGACTGTGAGTTACCTCTGCCTTTTGCACACTTCATTGGCTCAAGTCTCTAACTATTTGTGTGTAAGTAGTTTGAGAACCTATCTCATTTGCCCATGTTGTTAGATGGGAATATGTTTTAGAAATTTTTTAAAAATAGAAATTTGCATGAAATCTGTCTTATGTAAAGATCTCAATATGAAAAACTTCTCACCAGAAATATCTTTAGCTCTATTATCAAGAAGTTGGTTGCTAGATGTCTCCTCTCACAGAAAAAGAAAAGATATGTGTATCGAAGTTCCATATAGGTCACTCATCTTTTATGTTATAATTTTTTTGTTTCAATTTGTAACCTCTCCCTTTTTTTTCACTTGGGTAAATTTATTATTCACTTAGCATATTATAAATGAGTATGCTGTGTAGATATACCTAGAAAAATATTTTATTACCACAAATAGAAATGACAAAATTAGTCTTCCCAAAATATGTTTTTGGTATATTTTCACTTTTCCTTTTACAGCCTACAGCTAATTTATCTGTATGTGTGTGTGTATGTGTGTGTATATATATGTATATATAAAATATCTGTAAATATATTTGTATATACTACAGATTGTTAAAATAAAAACAACTTTTACAAACAATATCAAAATCATACTATTTGTAAAATAGATCCTTAGAAATATATTTTGCATGTCAATTTTCTAATCATAATCTGCGAATAATTCTATAAATCTTAAAAACAGTAAAATATATAATGTTTTATATTTTTTTCTCTAACCCCTTTTTTTCTTTTCTCTACAGGCATCTAAAATTTACTCAAGTGCACAACATACATAGATATACATTTCCCAGAAAGAAGAGATGTATAAAACATGGGCTCCTTGAGGAAAGGGACCATGATTTTGGTATATCAATTGTGGTACCTAACACAATGCTTAGCAGAGAGTATATAGTTCATAAATTGTTAGAGTGTAGATGGATAAGTGAATAAAAGGAAGGTTGCAGAATGTGCTAGACAGAATTAAAAGGGAGAAGCCATTTTTATACCATCCCCATTGCTAGAAATTTTATTAGTTCAAATGCTTGACTTTAAGATTGAGGACGAGCAAAAGGAAAAATCTTAGTGGAAAGTTGGGTTCAAATGAATTCAATGACCAATAAACTCAATTGTACTAGATATTGAAACCTTCATCACATCCTTCATGTAGAAATGGAAAGACCTCTTCATGGAGCAAGAGGAAAAAGTGCCTAGAAAATCTCCAATTTGGTGTCATTCTACCATGCATACAGCTATTCAAAAATACTTACTAAGCCCCTTTTAAGTGTCAGCATTGTTGCAGACATGAAAGGAGTGAGCCTTGCCCTCTCAGACTGCAAATAGATACATGGGCTGTCCCTATTATTTGAAATAATCAAATGAATAGCTCAGAAAAACAGAGGAGACTGGATTCAATTTGTAAATTATGTTGATAAGAATTCAAAGAAAAATGACAATTAAATGACACCAAATTTCTAAATTTAACATTGCTAAGATTAACACAACTTGGTCAATATTTCCCTCAGAATCCAAGTTGGTTTCCAGGAAATAATAATGAGGATTAACTGGCAACTTGCTCAAAAGTATGTAACAGAAGTCAAATTATTATTTTATGCTCTAATCTGGATTAAGACCTTTAAAAATAGCTTTGTATTATTCAGGATAAAAATCATTAAGAAATATTTGCATTATCTGAATATTCATTTTCAAAATACTACATATGAACTTTGCTGTCTTTTTCTGCACATATTTTTATAATGATGTACAGTGCAGAGGGATGCATTCTCCCAGACAAGTGCTAAACTCTCTGAACTAAAATCTCCCTTAGAAAAGTTATCTCAAAAATATGGAGGTTTTATCTGTGTTTATGGTTTTAATTTGTTAAACTAACTAGAAATAAAATGGCTTCCAAACAACAAATTTAGCAAGCCTTTAACGAAGGCCATTATATACTGGCACTTTAACTCCCACAATAAATATGGCAGACTCAAGAGGGGTGGCTCCTTGCCCAAGTACATGCAGGTGAAAACAGCAGAGCCCGATCCAGATACTGGCCCTGAAGTCAGGGCTCTTTTCATGTACCATGGACCGATTCCATAATTCAGCTCAACCAGTCGTTTCTGGGACATACAACTGAACTTCCTAAAACTCCAGCGGAGTGTTCAACGCAGAATCAGTGCACTCTGACTACTCCACATGGACACTGTCATCATGGAGACCTTTCTAGAAGTTTACGATTTGGGTGCTAACAGCTGAGGTTTTCCAATGGCTGGTTGAGGGAGGGTGTTTTGATGTTTCTTGTATATTCTCTAAAGCAACAGTAGTGTTGGGAATAATTTACGCATGAAATTGATCATTTTCAATTTCTGTGGTATGTGATGCAATAGGATTTGAAGTAAGGTGAGACAATACAGAGGAAGAGGATTTGACGGAAATGGCCAGGGAGGAGTGAAAGACCTTGACATTTCAAGCCTTGTTGCCTTGGAGATCAGCGGTGAAGGATGGTACTCAGCTCTGTTTCAAGTGAATGTAAGAATTCACCAGAGCAAAATATTTCAAATACATCATAACTGTACCTCAAACTGAAAATGAATCTCAGGGTGTTGTGTCTTTGGACATAGCAGAGAGGGAGACAGAGCCACGAGTACTAGAAAGAGCTACCTGGAATGTCATGGTCTGTGTAGACATGACTAATGTTTCATTCATTTCTTTCCTCACCAAACCTAAATGTTTCTTTACCTCTGTCATTCATTCTGAGTCCTGCAGAACATCTTTGCTTCTCTCCTTGTACATGCCATCACTCCACAGCTCAGGAATGCATTGCCGTAAGGTTCAGCTAGACAGATCTAGGAACTTTGTTTCTGTTTTCTAAGTGACAGTGGAGACACAGAAAATATGTAGGTGGAAGCATGTGGGCAGGAAATTAATTGCTTTCGTTTAAGGAAGGGTTCACCTGCCCATTTACTTTTTGGACATCATGTACCAGAGCTTATTGATATTGAATAATGGTCTTTCTTGGCTTTGGGAGCTCTCTTTAGAGGTAGTTAAGCTTTTCTAGACCCAGAATGGCACTAAACTTTCCTAAATTATTGGGTTTTGTTACCCAGGCCATATTCCTTTGATCTCCTTTACCCTTAAATGTAGAGAAGTTACTCAAGGTGCACGTCTAGGACTGCAGATCCCAATGAAAACCTAAAATTAAGACTTCAGGAGCCACTGGCCCTAGCAAAGTGAGACAGACAAGTTGCCTATACTAAGAAATGGGATCTGCTTTAGATTTTCCGGACTTGCTTTTCTGCAAAACAAACTTAGCATACCCACCATGGTGAACATCTTACTCCTGAATCACTGATTCAGATATAGGGTAATATCCAATATTTTCCTCTCCTTCCATTATTTTAAAGTGAGCTGGTCCATTTTCCCTGGTTCCAATCTCAGTGAATTGCCAGTCAGACAAGTGGTAGTTTCATTGACTTTTCCCTCATCACAGTGAATCTCCAAGTCCTGTCCATTCTTCCAACACAATATGTCACCATTGTGTCCTCTCCTCTACTTTCCCTGGATTTTCTTTCCTAAACAAAAATGCAATCACACAAATCCCATGCTATAAGCCCCTGCTCTGACGCTAAACACAGCACAGACTAAAATACAGCCCTGAGTTCTTGTCCCCCATCTCACAGCTCTTCCCTCGCCTTCCCACCTTGAGGCCAGCAAGCGCCCCTCCAGAAATGCTCTGAGCACTCTGTCTTCAACACCTCACACACGCCCATCTTCTGTCTGGAATGCTCCTTACTCAACCATTTTAAAATGCCTTCAGCATCAGTTAAGCCCAAGACACCTCTCTACTGCTGGGAGGCAGGAGAAAAAAGGTTCACAGGTTCTATTTCTCAATCTTTTCCACTTCCCTTTCCTTCAGGTGGAGCTTAAAGGCCATTTCCTTTCTCTGAGAAGCCTTCTCCAGTCCCTGCCCCAGTATAAACCTGTTTAATATCCTCCCTGTGCATAGTCTTCCACATCTGTGGTGGAATGTCCCCCACTTGTAGATTAGCTCCCCAAAGAAAGGGACCATGTGCTTCAGCCCTTCACAAAGCCCGCCATGCAGGGGGCACTCAGTACGTACGTGTTGGACTGAACAGGTTCTTGCCTCACCACGTAAGAACACTGCTACACTGTTGTGCTGTTCTCAGTGTGAGGTCTCTTTGAATGTCTATACATGTTGGTCATTTTTAAAGATAATAATATATGTTTACTAAAATTTCAAGCATTAAATTTACAAAGAAAAATTAAGGCGTAATGAACTGTGTCACAGTATCTCAAATGTGTTCAGTTAGTTGTCACAAAAGTATGTGCATGTGGGATTTATTGCCTTGAACAACAAATAGAAATCAAAATATTTACTTGTCAATATAAACAAAGAAATATGGTGTTGAGCCTTATATATTTAATCTTTTGCTTCAAATTATGTTTTAAGGGACCTAAGGAATTAAGTACAGTTAACATGGAAGAGTAAAATTTATATCATAATTTATGTACCATACAAAATAAATGGAAATGTATTTAAATTTAAATAATTTAAATCACTGAATATATCATTGACTTGCTGGGAGATCCTGGACAACTGACATCAAATAATTATCCTTGAGTCAGGCAGCTGAAAACAGTAATTGAAATACATTTAGAGAAGTGTAATTATCCTTGGTGTGTGTTTTTAAGGGTCCAATTGTGTAACATCTGAGATGGCATTAACTACATCAGACTGTCCGTAAATTCTATAGGTCATTGCACCATTTTTTAGTGACTTCTAAGAGCTTACTTATATATTACATGCAGTCTTTTTAAATGTACATATATCACCATCGATTATACCCTCAAGTGAGTCGAATCCTATCAGAGTCATTAGCCCTGGCAGGTTCAGCCATGTTTCTCTTTGCAGCGTTTCACTTGCATTCTCTATGCCATAGGCATAGGTAATATTTTAGGATGTCCAAGATATGTTTACGCCTTTATAATTATGAAATAAACAGGTTCATTCTCCACCGTCACAGAGGCTCTTTTATTCTTACAGAGGGAAGGGAGGGCGGTGGGAGAAAGCTCTAATAGACTGCAGAGTCTATCCACCTTTTTCCGACCCTTTATTTCCATGCAGGGAAAAAAATTCATGGTTTCAAAACTTCTAAATTACAATCCACGAGTAAATACACATTTAGTTGGGAAGTGGAACATTATTTAATCCTATGTGCAATGAACCCTCCAGATTAGTGATCACAAGAGTAAATTTATGTACAAATAAAGCATTTATTATAGTCTCAGAAGTCTTGGATAAGCATTTTGGAAATATCTTCTTAATGAATAGGTAACAATTCTAACTCCTGTCAGTGTGGACTTTCAGTTTAACTATCATCTGTGGCTTCTTCTGGCCCAGATCCCTGACATGGATAGGGCTTCTGGTCATACATAAAATTAAAAGGGCCAGTCCCAACACTTGTAGGTTTAAAATAATAAGGTGAAAACAGATCGAATGTCTTAAAATACATTTTTACTGTTATTTAATGTTAAAAATACATTTTGTAGAATGATATAGAGAGAATCATGGAGAAACCTTCAGAAAGCTCACCCATTTTGTAACGGTTTCAGATTGCAAGTACTGGGTTGGCCAAAAAGTTCGCTCGGGTTTTTCCATAACATCTTATGGAAAAACCCAAACGAACTTTTTGGCCAACGCAATATTTTTGAACTAAGCATATAAACCTCAAAGTGATCTAGAGAGAAAAGGAAGGTACATGCATTTGTGCAGGGATGACCTAGTTTCTAATACTAAATATTCTTCTGTGCTCTGGGTTCTGTTACTGACAGCTTTAAAATTCTCTATGCCTTTGGGTGTTTCCTTAATGCAGTCACTGATGGATGTGGCTTCATACTGACCTTTTTATTTAAGGGACATAAGATAGAATATATTGTGTTTTTCTATGTGTAAAAATGTTAAAACATTCTAAATAAAATTAAAGAAATTATCTCAGAAGAGAACTATAAAAGAAGAATGAATCTTGAGGCACACCACTTTTTTAAAAAGTCAATCATGTATTGATTGTGCCCATCTCTTAATACCATTTCATAAAATTTCTACATGATAAAAATATATAATTTTATAAGTTTTATAAAGCAATGGATTGTTCATTTAGCATTAAACATGGTGCCAAAATATGACATCTTAGAAAAGCAAAAATGTCTTTATGTGGGGTTGATTCAGTATACCAAGTGGATGAGAAAATTTGAAATTCGCTTTGAGAACACTTCTTATTTATAAAAGTCATTTCTTAATCTCTGACCTGCAGTTATGATAGTTTCCAGTGACACTGAAAGGTCTGCATTTTATTTTCTGTGTATGTGTCCAACCAACTACAAGTAATTGAAAACAAAGACTTTTCTAACCCCAAGAGTTTAAACGTAAGAAATCAATAACATGTGCTTTAAAACTCCTGGCTCATACGTACTATGCTCTTTTTCTTTTCTTTCAAAATCATTCTTATAAATTACATTACTTTGCTAGTAGATATTCTATGATTCTTCCTCAAAGTTAAAACAATTTTGGGCAAGTCCTCTTATTTTCTGTTTTGCTGAATTCTAACATGGTATCAAGGTAAGATACCTAAATATCAAGGTAAGTCAGTAGACACTTATTTTAATACTGACATCTACTTGCAAAAGAACAGAACAGTGTTATTTAGTTTCTTTTAGTATTAATCCCTTCATGACTTCTTTGTAAATTCATTTGTAAAATACTCAGTATGTATGATTTCATTGGTATGAGAGTCTGCTTATTCAGTTTCATAAAACACTTTGAATTATTGCAAAATACTATTTAAACATGTAATGTACACTATGTGCATCTAGAATACAAACTATCACCATGCATAAATATACGTTATGATAAATTATTGAATAGTATTACTGCACCTGACTGATTCTGCAAAGCCTGACAAAATCAAATAAGTAAAAACAAAAGGTTTATTTAGCACATCAAATAAACGAGTCACGAATATCAAAAATGTTTCACAAAAATATGCAACTTTTTTAAATGAGTGTTGATTTTCACCAAAAAGAAAAATCGCTAAGAGCCAACCGATGGTTCCCACTAAAGCAGCACTTGCAGATTTTATATTACTCTTTCCACACTGCGTTACCTACATATTGTGATAAAACAGTAAATGCATAAATGATAAATGAACTCACCATATTTCAAAGTGGTTCCTTCTACAAACAATAATTTACATAGGAAGCATATCTAGTTGTAGGCCTCCTTCATTAACAGGCTGTCTGATTTAGATTACTTTTTTTCTCTCTAGTTTATTTATCAAAGGGAACCATAATGACTGCTTAATTTGCAAGGGTACTGTGAGACCCAAGGGCTTTTGTAGCCTAGATGTATACCCCACAGGGAATACCTTATGAGGACTACCATATAAATGATGGTACCAACCAGTGCTTACAATGAAATGTTTATAATATTTATTTAGATTTTTCCACATTAAAGGAATCCATCCCATCCATGTTTCTTATTTTAATCCTGGAAAATATAAATTTCGGTTAGTTTTTTAGAAATTTCTTCCAAGATTGTTCCTACTTTTGGCTTGTTTTAGCCTGTCTTTCTCTTTCTCCTGACTTCCTGTCCAACATCATTATTTTAGCTTCAACAGATCCCTGTACTATGAACAGCAACCATGGACAGAGGCTCTTAGAGAAACAGAGGTGACTCCGGAGGAAAGAAAGCTTGGCTGATAGAGGGAGTGGTTTTCCCTATTTCCATTTTCACTTCTAGTTGTGACAGAATTCCCAATATGCAGTAAAAAAATACTCCTTGGGGCTTCCCTGGTGGCACAGTGGGTGAGAGTCCGCCTGCCGATGCAGGGGACATGGGTTCGTGCCCCGGTCCGGGAAGATCCCACATGCCGCGGAGCGGCTGGGCCCGTGAGCCATGGCCGCTGAGCCTGCGCGTCCGGAGCCTGTGCTCCGCAGCGGGAGAGGCCACAACAGTGAGAGGCCTGCGTACTGCAAAAAAAAAAAAAAAAAAAAATACTCCTTGGACAGATTATGAGAACAATGTGGAAAATTATGTAGTAAAAGAAAAGGCATTTGGAAGATAGCTATCTTCCCGAAATCTCTCCACATTTATCTCCGTGCTTCTGCTCACAGTATTAGACATAACAGGGAATATGGTCGAGAAACCTCAAAAGGCAGGTTCAAATCAAAGTACTTTGTGACCAGATTGTCCAATCCAGGACCAACTCCCAGAGCTGGAAATAGGTCTGTGAACGTGTAAGCCAGTTTTTATGGATTAACATCAAATACAAGGTTAAGAAACCTTGTTTTCTGAAATCACAGAACATGCAGAATTTGCAGTGAAAATCATACTGGTGAAAAAGAAACAATCTACTCTGGGAATCTGCTCCCTGACAATGGGAAGCAGCCTTGTTGCCAAAACAAGATGCAGATCCTCAGATTGGGAGCTTTTGGATTCAACATTCCATATTTCTCTTAATCACATAGTTTACAAAGAAACAGAACCCCAACCCCAAGTCTACTTCTCAACACTACCGTTAATCAAATCATGAATCTCCTAACCGAACGTAAAACGATGTCCTTACCTAGATATGGGCAGGGCCATGTAGATAATTTTTCTTCCCAAGCCACGCACATCCCATCTTCTTGTGCAATCACTGCTTTCTTTCCAAAGATATCCCTCTCAGTCCCCTCAACCTTCTGCATAGTTACTGAGATCAGCAACTGACTCTGCCTCATGACAAATGCCATTTAAAGTCACTCTCTGGTTCACTCACAACATTCTTACAGTCATTCAGCAAAATTTCAAACCCTGAAAAAGCCCTCTCCATTGCCTTTGACTGAAATGCCCACAGTTGCCTTTTCTGCAGCAAATGAAAAGAGCTAATTTTGTCTTTGGTTGTCTTTGGGGGGTGAGCTTTATCATCTTAGAGAAACATGGGATGGGCCTTCAATTTCTGGAAGACCTGCTTTTGCTGTGCTCACCCCTCTGGTACTGGACCTGAAATATTAAGCCAACTGATATACTCATAGTACATTTCCCAAGCAGGAGCTTCACTCCCCAAATGTGAAAACTCCACGTTCCTTCCTACAACTGGCTCTCAGCTTGTATTCACTTGTGCACCTCTTCGGGAAAACAGAGTTCATATTCATGTAAACGTTTCCATATATCTCACTTACACCCCCAATTTTTCTTTTATCCTCAGTCATCATCTTCATTTTCTCTCAAGGAAGAAATCATTCTCATCCTTTTCAAGGCAAATTGCTCCATCATACTTTTGATCTTTTCCTTCCCATTTCCTCTCATATCTTACTGTTCCCTCCCCTTGTCAGGCATATTTATGTTTCCTCTGTCCACCAGGTCTACTCTTATTCCAGCTAATGCTCTTCACTGACAAAGTTTTCTAGAAAATAATTTACATTCATTATATTTACTTCCTCTTTCCTAAATACGATCAAACTGGTTTATTCTCCATTTCTGTAGAAATTTTCTCCAAGATCAACAACCATTTCCCGATGGCAAATTCAGAGTCTACACACCAGTCAATAGCTCCACAGCATTTGATATTTTTGACCAATCACAGAATTATGTCCTTCCTTGTCCTTTTATGATGATTCAGTACTGCTTTTCTTTCTATGTCAGTGACAGTTCATCTCAGAGTTTCTTTATTCCTCACTCTCTACTCAGCCATATTAAAAGATTCTCTCTCCCAGATTTCCAAAATCATTTCTCTTCTCTGCATGCTTTATATATGCACTCCCATAACCTCTGTGCAGATAATCCCCAAGTCTATATCTTGGCCCTGATCTCTTCACTGAATTCTATATACATTTTTCCAATAGCACCTTGCACATTTATGCATGGATATGCTGATAACATTGCAAACTGCATAGAGATTGAACACATTTATCGTTTTTCAAAAACAACAACTTCTTCCATCTTATCTTGGTCACTGCCATGATCATTCTTTTAATCTGAGCCAAACCTTTATGCTTGTCTAAGATTGCTTTCTCTCCTACATTCATTGCATTCTGTCAGCCACCAAATCCTGCCAATTCTTACTTCAAAATCTCTCCCATCCTCTCTTTCCTTTTGCATCTGAATGTCATTCTGTAATCTGTATCTTCAGTGTCTCTCTCTAGGGATGTTGCTTTAGCATCGTGACCAACCTTCCTTCAACCTTCTGCCTCTCCATTCTATTCACTCTACAACCAGATTAACATTTGTACAATTCTCCATACATGTTATTTATGTTAATCATATAATTATACAAATATCATATATGTGTAATCTAACATATAAATCAATGAGCAAATATATCCTCTGATGTATGGTGACCCACTATACCTTTATTTAGAAATATTTACCTGTAGAGTGGGATCCAAAATCCTCCGTATGAAATTCAGGCCTTCTGTTAGATTAGCTTTTCAGACTGCTTGTTCTCCTAAATCAATACCCACCCCACTAGAGAACACTATCTAAGCTCCAGGCCCACTGGAAACTTAATTGCTACTGAAACGTGGCATGCAATTTCATACTTGCTTTTACTCATGCTATTTCCTCAGAAGGAATGCTATTTCCCCTCTGTCCACTGAAGAAATTCTACTAACCCATCAAACCCCAACTGAAAGGCTAACACCTGCAACACCTGTCCCTGATTCCTGAATCAGAAATAATTGTTCCTTTCACTCTGACTATATACCTTTTAGTCTCTACTTAACACTTTCTATATTTTATGCTGATTGACATCATATACATAAAGCATATAGATCTCCTCTATTAAATTATGAGTTCGCAGAGGACAGGAAATATATCTTATTAATCTTTACAGCCTCCTAACGTCTAAAATATGCTTTTTGATTAGGCTAAACTTAAATCCCTTAGCATTTTTGCATATTTACACTTTAAATTGTTTTCACTGACATTTAGGGAAATTAGTCATGGCAAATGAAAATTTGTTCTATTCAATATTTTCATAAGGCCTGAGAAATAGAATTTAAGAAGTAGAAAATATTTTAATGTTGAATATTACATAGTGTTTAATACGTAAACATAATTATTAATAGTGAAATTTTAAAACGGATAAACTTCACTCATTTCCGCTATATGCTAAATTAATGAAAAGTCTGTATGTAGAACAGATGCTATAATACCCAGTATAAATGCAGTTTTATTAAGATTAATATAACTAACAACCAAATTTTGCCAACCTAAACATCATCGACATGCTTCAATGAATTAAATGTTTCTACTATAATATTTGTTGACCACGCAAATGAACACTGCTGAGATATATGAAGATAGTTTGTTCACTTAGATTAGTGAAAAAGATCACCTGAAATGGGTTCATCTGATGAAGATGCAGAGAATATGGAACACTGCATACCTCATACTAGGTCAGCTGAGAAATGTGATTTTTTTTTTAGCCATGTCAGTGAAAGGGCATTTCTGATAATGGCTACAAGGCTTGTGTTATAATATTAACATTCAAACTTCTCCTTACTGATTTATAATTTTCACCCATGGATCCATCTAGAGCTTTATACAACTTATCTAATATTTGTCATGTAAAACTCCTCATGACTGTAAGTAGTTAGTATTTATTTTTATTTTTCCCTAGCCAAAGCGACTGCTTTCAAGGAGTATAATTTTATGGAAATTTTGAAATAATGTTGCATTATTTCTAGCCCCAATATTATAAAATTTTAGAAAGCTTAGTCTGCCTTGGCCTTACTGCGATAAGATTAGCAACTGTCTTAATAAGTAATCATTGTGACACAGGCTTGGTCAAATTTTGATAAATTGTGAATTGTGAGCATTGAATAAATACACTTATTTGTACGTGTCATTTGCCCACAGCAAATTATCACAATGAACAAAGAAACCAAAGCTATAATTAAGTTGATAAAAAATGACTATTATATTCTACAATAGCATTATAGGTCTTAAAGGGGGCTAATTTAGAAGCATAAGCTTACTATATAAATAAGCGGCACATGAAACATACAAACCTACCTGGAGAAACAAAAGTACTTAATTCCTCCTATAACAATCTCAATTTTGAAAACTCATAAAATAAATTTTGGGAAACTCAAACTTGTTTTAATGTTTACTTATGTAATTTTACATTTTCTTATAAGGTTGGCTATATATTAGATGCTGCTTACTGCACATTATTATATGTAAGACATAACATATATCTTTTAATATTTATATTTACTATGTGTAAACATCTCAAGTGTCCATCAGCTGGTGAATGGACAAAAAATATGTATATTACTCGGCAATAAAAATAAATATAGTACTGATACCAACTAAGATACGATGGACCTTGAAAACATATGCTAAAGAATCCAGTGGAAGAATCCAGTCGCAAAGACCACATATGTATGATTTCATTTATACAGAAGACTCAAAATAGGCAAGTTTACAGAGTAGATTAGTAGTTGCCTGGGGCCCGGGGTATTGAGGGGAAATAGGGGGTGCCTGCGAATAGAGATAGGGCTTCTTTCGGAAGTAAGGACTATGTGCTCAAATTAATTGTGGTGAGCGCTGCACAACTTTGTGAACATAGTATTCACCACCACTAGAATGTACACCTTAAAAGGGTAAATCGGATGGTACGTGAATCATACAGCAATAAAGGTGCTATAAAAAAGATTTTTATTGACAATAAAGCATATGTGATTGTCTATATGACAAGAACTGTTGATTTATTTAGTGTTAAATAAAACAAAAATAAGTTTAAAATCAAATTGCAATAAAATTATGTTGAATTTTATTTTTATGTAGGATGTATCCACCTAATTCATATAATTAACTTCTATCTAGCATACAGAAGGAGCCAGGGCCACTTAAAAGCAAAAAATGGCAGTCAGCTAATCAAGCAAATACAATCATGAGTGACATTTCCAAGCTCATTATTTCACCTTTTCCTTATTCTGTTATAATACACATGGACTTCTCTTCAGGGAATTTAATACAAATGTTTTTGTAATTTTTAAATTTCTTTAGGACTTTATTCTTGGTTGGAGGAAGAAAGAGATAGCATTATATGAAATATGAATACCAATGTCAATAAATGAAGAGGTAAATATGTGAGTAAAATGTAATAGGTTAATAAAAAATAAATATTAAGATCTTCATGTAAGAATCATCTAAAATATATCTCACAAATAAAAATGGAAAATGTTATCGTTTAATAGACCGTCAAGAAATTAAATGCATTTGAAACTGTGATTTGTGCAAAATGACACATTATAGGTATGGAAACAATATGTAACAGCTATGTTATCTTTGTAAATGTTATTTAGAATGATGTTTCTAAAATTATAGGTAGAGTTAAACCAAGATCTGTGATAAAAGAAGTACAAACAGGTTAATGACACCACACCAGAGTTAATACAAAGAAACATATTATGACATCTTAAGAAATGTTATCTTTAAAACATTCACCATGGAGAGTATAAATAGTTATTCTATAATCTCTCCTATCTTCTCTCCCGATTCTCTTTTAAAGAAATCTTTCTTCCTTTTGTAGGTAATTCATCCATCTGTGCCACTTCTCCTCATTTAAGATTTGTTTCCAACATCTCACTAGTCACAGAGGACACCCCATCAGTCTGCAGTCATTCTCCAGCCACCCCTGTAACTCCACAGTGCTTCTGCTGTGCATGGTCCCTCTCCACTTCACTGACACACCTCCTGAAGGGGCACTGCCCTTGTGAGTCCTACACTTCCTCAACACAGCATCCATGTAATCTAGCTTCCATTTGCTTTTTTGTACTGTAGTAGCACAAAGGCTTTTGCTTTCTACATCCATCCACCCATCCATCTATCATTTGACAAATATCTGTTGATTGTCAGGTAGTCCAAGTGGGGTGAATATAAAGATATGTAAAGCAAGCTCCTTGCTCTCAAGTTGCTGTTTGGTGGTAGAGACAGACATGCAATAAAAGATCAATTCCTATCGTTCTTAAATTCTCCCTGTAAGTCGTATGGTGATCAATGCTGTCTTTCTTATAAAGATCTCTTCTCTGGTATGTGAGGGACTCTGAGGACCATCAACAAGCATTCCCTGGCCAGAGTCAGGGGTGCATTAATCTCCTGGGGGCATTTTGGGAAGAGTTAAGCTTGCTCTTGTTCAGCTGGACAGGGGCAGCAATCAGAAGAAGGACTCAGTCCACCGGTTGCTCTCTCTTTTTAAGGGGTAGGGGGCATGGCAGTGGAGAGAGAGCACAAAGCACTCTGAGCCTGAGTGTCAAATAACCTTAGCTCGAAGCCACCCTTCACAGGGGTTGCTGGGAACAGCAAGTGCTCAGTGTATCTTGGCTGTGTGAATGAGGGCCCTGGCGACATTGGAAGAAGTAGGGTCCAGGCATAAGTCCCAGTCCCAGAGAGCCCCTCATCAGGCAACACAGATCACCTGGTGCTGAGCTGTAGACTGCAGTTAGAGTTGCCTACATCTTTCACTTAATGTCAGAATTTGTCCTAAAAATCCAACTGAGCAGGTTTGAGAACTCCAGTGTTAAGTGTGGAAGCATCCAGCTATGTTCTTGCAGGAAGAGAATGCTGAGAAATCACGGAGAATGACAGCTTGCTCCTGAAAGGCACACAGTTATTGTGCTTGTTTCCCTTGGACTAGGTCCACATATTGATGCATACTCACTTTTGCAGCACTGACCATGATCTCATGGCTTACTGCTCTATCTCCTGAGCTTAGTGTCTTGCAGAGCGTTAGGTTCCCAATAAATACCTGCTGAGTAAATGAATGAATGATTCGTAATCACTTAATTGAATAAGTCTTTTTTTTCCCATTTGAATATGAGTAATATGAGGTCAGGGATCATATTTACCTTGTTCACTCTGAACTTCCAATGTTAACACAGTGACTATCACATAAAGAATAGGCACTCAATAAATACCTTTAAACATGAATCACTCTATAAATAACTATAATTTGTCAGAGTCTACCACAACAGTGTTTCTTGTACGTGTAGCCTCTTTTTTCCAAACTTAGGACGTCATCACCTTTTGCACATACTACTAAGAAAGTATATGCAGTGCTCTACCCACCTAAAATCTATTTTATAAACTGCTAAATCTTCCTGAAGTACAAGTCTGTTTATGTTATTTTAGTACTTGTAAATATTAATCACTTCCCATTGACCACTGAGTAAGGTCTGGACTTAAATTACTTTAGGAGTATGTTACTTGTTCTCTGACACTACAAGCCCATGACATGAAGCCACAGTCTCCATCTGGAAATTCTCTTTCTCTCCCCCTTCCTTCTACCTTCCCTCCTTCTCTTCCTTCTCTCAAACATATCCCATAATCTATACCTCCTTGTGTATAGATTAATCTATACCTCCTTGTGTATAGATTAATCTATACCTCCTGGTGTATAGATTAATCTATACCTCCTTGTGTATAGATTAATCTATACCTCCTGGTGTATAGATTAATCTATACCTCCTTGTGTATAGATTAATCTATACCTCCTTGTGTATAGATTAATCTATACCTCCTTGTGTATAGATTAATCTATACCTTGCCACTTTCTATTTTGTAGGGTTTCTGATTTGCAGTCATTTATTTATATAGTTGTCTAAACCGGTTCTAGCTTATTATCAGTTTCCTCTCCTATAATAGATGCATTCAGAGGGAATTTAGACACTAAATTCTTGAAATGTGGATTGCAGACTTCCTGCTCAGATCTCAGAGCCAAAGCTTTCTATTCCAAAACCTAGCCCTGTTTCATGCAAAACAGCCTGTTAGAACTCTACGTCCCCTTCCCAGTCCAAAAAGACAAGACGTTCAGACAGCTATGCTCTTACTTACACTCTTCTTAGGAGTAGATTCTTTATGCCATATATCATTTGCATCATCTATAGTGCTTCACACAGTGTTTTGCACAAGGTAAGAGCTCAATAAATACATGTTTCATAAATGATGTGTGATGTTTTGTGAATGCGAGAATTTCCTATTCTTCCAAAGATATTTTATAGTCAACTGGACTCACTGTCAATCATATATTTCCTTGAGTACGACTGATTCCAGTGGCCTGAATCACACTTATATTTTTAAAACTGAATGTGCATAGAGATCTGACATTTACTTTGAATGGATTATTCCAGACTCTTCATGGTGCATCACACAAGCTGGCTAAAATTGCCCTCAGCCTTGTTACCTGCAGCTCCCTGTCTACCTTGTCAAGGTGCTGACACACAAACTTATTTTTTCAAAACCTGCCAGGCAGAAGCTTATGGTATTCAGTGAGTCCAAAAATCTAAATGATAATTTTGAAATGAATATTGGGAAACTTAATCTATTTCCCCTTATCTACCATATAAATCTTTCTCTTCATGCTCAAGGGCTTCACATTTTAATAGGAATTATGTTTCCCTGTTCTCACTACATTGGTATTTCTGTCACAGTGACTGCTGCTGACAGAGATTTTCCAGTTCTAGTCTGTAGCTTAATAACCACAGGAGACACTGATTTGGCAAAATATGATATTATTCCATGGTGTAGTTCATTATCAATGTTCGAAACCTGGCAGCTAAATGCCCCTGCCAGATATTTACTTCGGGTATTAGGAAAAATTGTCTTGGGTTACTTGCACTCTCATGTACGCGGATAAAACCCATAGCTATTTATTTTGCATACTCCCTCCCCTTAGCATTTCATTAGAAATAGGAATATAAGCATAAACTACAGTCACTATATGCACATGAGCATCACTGCCTATGTTCTTCAATGTTACAATATGTCTCTAGAGGTGAAAATAAATGTTTCTTTAGGGACAAAAAATATTTCTGTGCTTAAATATGACTCTCTTACTTATTTGAAGTTTACTGATTTGAAGTTAATGAAATTCATAAATTTTGGTTTATTATAGCAACATTTATAAGAGAATTTTCTACCTGATTTGCTAATGGCTTACACAGATATCCTTCAGCTACTGAAATACCAATCTGCTCAGGTGATTACTATTATGCAATTATTAGCACTTAGATTCAGTAATTATGCCTGCCATTACATAAACACAGGCATAGATCTGTGATGTCCTGTTGATATCATGCATCCTCTGATATGATATTACGAGAGCACTTCTCTGTGGTACTCTTTCCAAAACCCATAACCCTAGTCTTATCTTGAGAAAAGTAAAGACATATCTAGCTTGGGGACATTCTACTGGATGCATGGTCAGTATTCTTCAAACTCTCATAGTCAGAAAAAGTAAAGAAATATTGAGAAACTGTCACTGACAAGAGGAGACTGGGGAGACAAGACAACTAAATCAATGTGGTGGCTTGGATTGGATTTGGTCCTGGAACAGAAAGAGGACATTAATGGGGTAGCTGGTGAAACCCAAATAAATCCATATCGTTAACCGTATTAACAAAAAAGGAAATAAGAATTTAAACTAGTTGTTTATTTGTTTTTATTTATTTATTTAGGAAAGGTTTACCCTTTCCTAAACCTTTAAACAACTTATCTTTATCATATCATGATTCATCTTTACATTGGAGCATATTTTCAAAGGACTATAATGAATCAATGGCCATGACACAATATAATCTTCAAAATAACTCTAGCACCACAATTGGTGTGGACAATGGTGATGCACGAAAACATTTTCTTTTGTTATATCATTTACCCCCTCTCCTGTACATAAGAATTAATTGCAAACATGTCTCTCTTTTAGAAAGTGCCCATTTGCACCACAGCAAAGAGTAGTCCCTGCTCGCCGCAACTAGAGAAAACCCGTGAGCAACAACGAAGACCCAACACAGCCAAAAATAAACAAATAAACTTATTTAAAAAAAAACAACTACTGAATCATAAACTCTCCAGGCTAAGTGCAGCAATCTGTGTTCTTACTACAGGTGATTCCACAATACACCCAAATGTGAGACCCAGCGCTTCACCATTAAAGCAACTCAATCTGAACACATTTACGCCATCAAAACAGTCAGCAATGCAGTTTTATCACTGCAGCTAACAAATCACAAATATTGTTAAAGTCCTGAGCTCCTTCTGTTTATAGCCTTTCATGTTTTTTCCCTTATATTTTAGCACTAAGGTGACTGAAAATGTTCCAAGTTTTGGCACTATAGTTAAAGGGATAGATGGCAATAACATTCTGGAAAGATATTAAGACTTAGGGACATTGTTAAATATAAAAAGAACAATGAAAAATTATGGCTTAAAAAGATTAACCCAAAGATTGAAACGTCAGTTAAACTGCTACAGCTAAGCCAAAAACTTATGATGTGTGAATATTAGTTCATCTTTCTGAGGATGTCTGCTCTCTATTCAAATTGGATTTTAATAAAGCATTTGCCACTGGCCATAACAAATAAGCCAGCACTATTGCAGTTTGCTGAGAATGAGAATCTGTGTAAAAGTGCTGGATGCAGCTGACCAAGAGAAACGCTGCTGCCAGGAGCATTTGTTTGGTTTTACTGTGACAGTTCAATTACCCGAATTTCTTCCATCAATATCTCTCTCTCTCCTCTACTTAGAATGGCCAGACACCCTCCCTGTCTGTCTGGCAAAGTCCTGCCTTATGGGCCCAATGTGCCTGTTACCGCTCTTTTGGGTCTTTCTCCCACAGAGACTTGGATACAATTAAAAACTCCTTAGGCAGTTAGCAAACTGTGGACTTCACTGCCATCACTCTTGTCTGCACTGCTATCATCTCCCACCTGGTAAGTGAGATACTCTTCTAATTTACCTTCCACGAGAGTCTCTGCCCTGTTCCACTTGTTCTCCAGACATAATCATGCAAGCCCACTGGTTTCCCACTGTTCTGAGTTTAAAAACAAATTTCCTCACGAAGGCCAAGAAGCCTGCACCTCCTGCCTCACCTGCCTGTGTTCTAGTCCCACTGGCTTTTGTTGCCACGTCCTAGGGCCTGTGCACCCTCTCCAGAGGGCCTCTGCACGTCTGCCTGGGATGCTCTTTCTCCCTCTCCACCAACTTATGTCCTGCATGTCCTTCAAAGCTTAAGTCTTCAGAGAAGCCTTCTATGACCTTCCAGAGACCTTCTGTGCTCTTCCTTCCATGCAACTTTACGTAAGTTTATATAATAAGTTTATAGATTTTGGAGCTGGGAAACCTGGATTTGAATCTTAGTTATGCTATTTACCAGCTGTGCAATACTGGGCAAGTTACTTCACCTCCTTGCTCTCAATTCTCTCATCTATTAAAAAAATAGGAATAATAGGAATGCTTATTTCATAAGGCTGTTGGGAGGAATCAACGAATTAATACATGAAAAGTGTTTCTTGCAGTGCCAGCATCTAGAAAATGCTCAATATTATTATTGTGATTATTCTTACCCCCACCAGGATATACACTCCTTAAAGACAAGGATGGTTTCTGTGTTCTCACCTTTGTAACATATTAATGGTACATGACTGGCTTTCATAAAATGTTTGTTGAATAAACAAATGGCTACAACTATTATTATATTTAGCACATATTAAAATAATTATTCTAAGTACATAATTCTGTTTTTTCATTATATTGCCTGACTGTTAATAGTAGGGACTATGTCAAAGTCATCTGTTTTGACTCCAGACCTAACAGTGAAAGATATACAGTAAATATTTATTGAATGAGTGAACAAATTAGGAAATAAATGAAAATAAAGCGTGAATAGATTAAATGTCTTAAATCCTTTTTCTCCCATAATTTCCGTAACTGCTTGCCTTTTGGGTGACGCTTCACTGGATTGAAAATGCTGTAATGGAATGCATTTACCATTCATACAAAGCCTGGGGAAACATTCCTGAGATTTGAGAACACAAGGAAGATAAAGGGCAGAATAGAAGTCATGGGTCTGATAGTCTAAACAGGAAATTCTGGCCTAAACTAATCCAGATTAAAGGATTAAAATAACTGATTCAAACTGAAAATTGCTTGTCTCTCAACTCCATTCTTCATGTGTGGATTCCTCCATTTTTCATATATAAATATAGGAAATCATAGAGTTCTGGGAAAAGAAGCCAGGAGCCTAGCTGCAATTCATTTCTGATGAGAACCTGATAAGCGTGTGAGTGCACACGTTTCCCAGCGTGTGTATCGGGCCTGTCCATCACCCTGTAGTCGTGAATCATGCTCGCTTTGCACCACTGCCCTTATGAATTTCTGTTTGCCACTTCAGTAGCCAATGTCAGAAATATTAGAGATAAATAAATTGCTTTCCACCTCTCCTGAACGCTAGGACACAATCCAAAACCACGAATCTAGTGGTTACGCTGTGATTTATTCTCTTGTTTGTTTGGATTCCAATAGTACTTTGGATGTTTAGAAAGGAAAGGCAATACTTGAGAATAGCAAACTCATGATTCTCAAAAGCAAAATGCAACTGTCAATTCCTAGGGTAAAACAGGCATATTCCTGGGTCGGAGAGAGTTAGAATTTCTGTCCTTGTTTCCAATTAGCTTTGTTGTTTTGTGATAAGTAACCTAAAATCTACCTTCCAGACACCCCCTCAACTGTAAAATGAGAATATTGGTCTACTTTGAATGATCCCCAATGATCAAAAGGCTTTATAACTATAATTGCCTGTTTCTCTCTCTCTCTCTCTCTATATATATATATATATATAATTTCTTGTCTCTAACCTAACCTAAAAGAATCATGTTATATAACTGGTGAAATGCCATTTTTCAACATCAAATGTCTTATGACATCAAAAAAATACTGATGCTCATTAATTTAAAAAAAAAATCTATAATCTTTCCTTAGAATCTTCTTTCCTTTATCTGAACTCTTGCCTCAATCCATAGTTAGGCCTCAATGCCTATGCTTCAAGTTCAAAATACAATTCACAGTGAGCATTAACTCCTGAAAATATTATTTAATGATCAAAGCTACAGAGATAATTAAAAATAAACTCATATACTTGTAGAAAATAAATGACTTCCATTATCACTCATATAAACAGTTCTTCACCCATGCAAAACTATAAAAAGAAGAGAAACTTTTTAAATGATCAGTTACCATTCCGAAAAGGTCCAGTAAGGTAGCTGTATTTTGACTACAACTAGTATAACTCATTAAAAAGCAAAATCATACAGCTGGTAGTCTTTTAAATGTAGCCACTTTGCTGGAGAAGAGAGTAGAATTTTAGACAGAAAATGAGAGGGAGGGAGAAAGAGAGAAGGAAAGACTCATTTGAGGTCCTGGCAAAGTGGCCTTTCTGAGCTATCCCATTCCTGTATATGCACCATCCTGCGTGCGTGCGTGTGCGTGTGTGCAGCCCCTACTATAGTGCAAAGCCACTCAGCCAACAGCACAACCTGGGGGAGTGTGCCTCAGAGGATACCAGCAACCGCAAAGCTGTCAAACGCAGCAGGGGGGCCATGAGCAACAGAGACAGCAGGAGCGATACTGCAGGCTTCACAGAAGAGCATGCCCAGAAAGAGCAGAAAAGAGGCGCCATCTATAATGGCTCAGTGTGAACAGAAAGATGCCAAGCAGCTCCAGGCTGACAGTATGAAACAGAAAAACAAATTCATAAAAAGAGAAGGCAGCTTATAAACAATTTTCAGCAAGGGTAGGAAAGTCTTTCTAGCATTAGAACTGTTAATGTCAGATTTCCTGCATAAAACATAAAGGACACTAGTGGAGAAGACCACGGTCACCTCACAGACAAAAGGACATTTCCCTCTGGACAGGAGGTGGCCTTTGGATGCAGAAACATTTAAATTAAAATTCTGTTCCACCTTATTATTTATGTGACCTTGAGAAAACACACAACTCTCCTAGCCTCAGTTTTCTTATTGGAATAACTGGCCTCAAATGTCTCAAAGGGCTGTTGAAAAAAATACGTAGTGGGCTTTGTGCCTTGCCTGACACATTGTAGGTGTTCGATCTTCATAAATTTATGAGAAAAACAAGACCTTACACACATGGAAATAAAATTATAAGAGAAAGCAAGTTAGCATATCAAATTATGTCAGAATGCCTCAGGCTACTAATCCATGTAAATCTATTTATTTACAAGATTTAGCATTCACCATGTTCTGGAATAAACCTCATGCTGAGCATAATCTCTGACACTGCCTTATGATTTATGATGTGCCTTAAAACTACAAGTATTGCAATATACCTGTTTTAACCTATCAAATCTAATATTATTTGACTCATCTTACAGAAATAGAAATAAATATTTTTTGAGTATCTATTCTAGAATTAAATATTTTCCTAATAAATAAAGGGCCACATGTAGTAGTCTTCTTAACTGCATTAGACTTTGCCTTTTTTTCCTCTGTTCTCCTACTTACTTTTCAGCTAGTTGAGAGTTCGTCTGAGCTAAAAGAGTATAAGGGTTCCTTATTAAATGAGTTATGTCTTTCTGTTAGAAGGATTCCACCCAGGCACCCAGGAATAATATTTGTCAGAGTCAAAGAGTTTGCTGCAAAATCACTGAGAAGAGACCTATTCCTAGGAACTAAACCCAGTGTCTTCCCGCAAGGATCCCTGGTCATAAGGAAGCATTAGAACTCAACTGCCAAAACTCACTTCCCCAGGCTAGTAAGCGCTATGCACCTCTAGGCCAATTCATTCTATTTACTTTTTTTTTTTTTAACATCTTTATTGGAGTATAATTGCTTTACAATGGTGTGTTAGTTTCTGCTTTATAACAAAGTGAATCAGCTATACATATACATATATCCCCATATCTCTTTCTTCTTGCGTCTCCCTCCCTCCCCCCTCCCTATCCCATCCCTCTAGGTGGTCACAAAGCACCAAGCTGATCTCCCTGTGCTTTGTGGCTGCTTCCCGCTAGCTATCTATTTTATGTTTGGTATTGTATATATGTCCATGCCACTCTCTCACTTTGTCCCAGCTTACCCTTCCCCCTCCCCGTGTCCTCCCTCAAGTCCATTCTCTAGTAAGTCTGCATCTTTACTCCCGTCCTGCCCCTAGGTTCTTCATGACCTTTTTTTCCTTTTTTCTTTTTTACATCTTTATTAGAGTATAATTGCTTTACAATGGTGTGTTAGTTTCTGCTTTATAACAAAGTGAATCAGTTATACATATACTTATGTTCCCATATCTCTTCCCTCTTGTGTCTCCCTCCCTCCCACCCTCCCTATGCCACCCCTCCAGGCGGTCACAAAGCACTGAGCTGATCTCCCTGTGCTATGCGGCTGCTTCCCACTAGCTATCTACCTTACATTTGGTAGTGTATATATGTCCATGTCTCTCTCTTGCTTTGTCCTATTTACTTTTTATTAACTACTAACCACATTTTTATTTGTTTTTATATTTATTTGCCTGTATAATCTTTGCCCTGTATCACCATCATTAAGGCTGTTATAACAAACTACCATAGACTGGGTGGCTAACAAACAACAAAAATTTATTTCCCACAGTTCTAGAGCCTGGGAAGTCCAAGATCAAGGTGCCAGCAGAGCTGGTGTCTGGCAGGGGCCCACTTCCTGATTCACCTGCTCATCTCTCCCTGTGTGCTCACGTGGCAGATGGGGCGAGAGAGCTCTCTGAGATCTCTTGCATAAGGGTACTAATCATACTCATGAGGGCTCTGCCCTCATGATTCAATCAGCTCCCAAAGGCAGGCCCTCCAAATACCATCACCTTGAGGGTTAGGTTTCAACATACGAATTTTGAAGAAACACAAACATTCAGTCTATGGTACCCTGCAAATCAACAGTCTAATTTTTTTCCACAAACATGCTTTTTAAAAAATTCTATTTATAACCACTCTGTGTTATTTTCCACAGACATATATAAAGGACATAAATCAATTCTTTCTTTCTTTATCAGTATAGTAGTGAATTGAAAAAAGAAAAAAAAAAAACACAATGTAGAGCTTCCCAGGTAGTGCAGTGGTTGGGAGTCCACCTGCCGATGCAGGGGACGTGGGTTCGTGCCCTGGTCTGGGAGGATCCCATGTGCCGCGGAGTGGCTGGGCCAGTGAGCCATGGCCGTTGAGCCTGCGTGTCCGGAGCCTGTGCTCCGCAACGGGAGAGGCCACAGCAGTGAGAGGCCCAAGCACCGCAAAAAAAAAAACAAAAAAAAAACCCACAATGTAATAAATCCTGGTTATAGTTTTAAGAAAACTGAACTTTGGTAAATTTTGGTAAGAGCAGTTAAACTATTTCAGCACTGAAAAGACACACTCTTCTGGGCATATTCATGCTCACATATTTATTTGAAAAAAGCTGAAGCAGATGAGGAAGCATTTTGTCCCTCAGTCAGGACCTCCTTGCTGCCGTTTGGGCTGCCGTGCCAGTGCCAATGTGTACGCCTCTCACTGGGCACTCAGCGGAAAGTGATCTTACACTGCCCCAGCAAACCGAAGGGATCTGTCAATTAGATTTCACATTATTTCTCATTGGGGCAATTTTCAGCTTAGTCTTAAAATGCTGATAGCACTTTTATTAAACTACACAATCTTATCTTTTTTTTTTTTTTTTTTTTTTTTTTTGCGGTGCACGGGCCTCTCACTGTTGTGACCTCTCCCATTGCGGAGCACAGGCTCCGGACGCGCAGGCTCAGTGGCCATGGCTCACGGGCCTAGCCGCTCCGCGGCATGTGGGATCCTCCCGGACCGGGGCACGAACCCGTGTCCCCTGCATCTGCGGACGGACTCCCAACCACTGCGCCACCAGGGAAGCCCTTATCTTTCTTTTTGAAAAGGTTTTCATGAGTGATTAGAATTAAGGCTCCCCTTAGTATCATTTACACTCCAAATTTTGATATTATCTGGCCCATATTCGTGTCTTTGTGTGTGGTTCTCTTCTGCAGTCACAGTGGGGAGCACAGGCAGCGGAAGGTCTCAGGTTAGGCTCCATGCAGCAACTGCACCTGCATACATCACTGCGTGCTAAATACTTGTCTATAACCCATCTTATCTAAGTTGATTAAATCAAATCACTCAGAAAATAAAGTAGAATAAAGAATAATATAAAGAAGTAAAATAAAGAATACCATGAGGAAATTCAGAATATGTAGTGATTCACATTAAATTTAATCAGAACACACACACACACACACACACACACACACACACACACACACACACACACAGTCTCCCCTAACAACAAACACAATTTCCATGTCTGGTTCATTCCAATTCCACATCTCTTTTCAGAGGTTTATTTCTGCTTGGAGAAGCAGATAAAAGAATGATGGCTTAACAACTGGTCACCTATTCAAAAACCATGTAAATCAGATATGAATTTATATTTTCACTTGATAACTAGCAACTCAGTCTATATGAACAAGGACGTGGCTTCAGATCTGCTTGGAGGGATGGTACCAATTTCACCATTTTGGTTATAGGTGTATCATCACCTAGACAAAGACATTTCTCTAAGCAGTTAGATTATGTGCACTGTTTTTTCTGGCCCAAGATTCAGTACACCGGTATCCATGGTCTCCATTTAGAAGAGTTTCAGAGGTGGCTGGAGCATGACAATACCCACTCTTTCTCTGCAGGTGAGTCTGCAGCTGGACAAACAAGCAAAAATGGAGAGGCAAATCTGGATGTAAGGCATATACACCAGAAACACTTCCCATCATCGCTTATGCAAAGCACAGACAAGAAAGGTCTTTGGGAGATGTCAGGATGACATGGAGGTGAAATAAAAATACCTCCCCCTACATCCAGCTCCCACCTTTGCTCCACACTCTAGAAAGGAAACACAATATTAAGCAGTGACTGATCTGCTTCTAATAGTGTTGGTTAGTCAAATCCTAGCCTGTGGCTCTGACAAAGCATATCACATCACGTGCTATTTCAGAAATTTGCTAGACCAAAAATACAGCAGTGAACCTGACATTTCAATATTTCAATGTTGAAATAATATGCACCCACAATAGCAAGGAAATAACTTTTAGAACTCAAGTAATTTTTCTTAGCAGTGGTTTCATACAACCGGGTCTTCAAACACTTTCAGACAAAAGCACTGACATTTATGAGGTCATGTTATGAACAGAACCTCCTTTTTGCATCTTGATATTATGATAATTAATTAAAATAAAAGCTAAGATAACCATATTAATTTCGAACTCAAGGTATTATCATTGTGTCAGAATAAATTATGATAAAAAGATCATGAGCTGACTCATTTCTGAACATTTGCTGGCAAGAAACATACTAATAGATTTACATGTTTTTCTCCATCAGTGAAGTTTACGTGTATATACTTTTCAAAATCACTGATTCACTATATTTTATAAGGTTTGTGTTGCAACAGGAGGGTATATGGCAATAAACATAAATTGTTTCTCTTTATGCAACTGTATTCTGTAACAGAGATGGCATATAATTTCAACCCATAGTGCCACTGTGTTTAGAAGGACATGAAGTCACAGTGAGGCTTTACAGGAGGGAATATGATAGCTTGACAACCTACTCCAACCCTATCCCACAGAAGACTCCATTTAAATGATCCCAAGAATGCTATCACTAACCTGAGGAACCCTCGTCAAAGAAGCAGGAGAACTACACTGACACCACTTTGACTCACCTGCCCATGGCCCACTCCCCTTTCTACTCCCTCCTTTGGGGTGTTCAAAGCAGTCTGACTCACTGTATGGTCAGCAAATTGGTATGATGGATAGTTCACACTGTGCAGACAAAAACATCTGTCTTCCCAAACTGACACTCTATACCCATTAAACAAAAAGTCCCAGTTTCCCCTTCCTTCCAGCCCCTGGTAACAACCATTACATTTTCTGTCTCTATGAATTTGAAATTTTTGGCCTTAGGAAGATAGATATGTTTTTGAGTACAAATATGAATGTTACTGGTATAATTTTCTATCAGGTTCAAAATAAGCACTCTGCTGAACACCGTGTATTATAGCTGGATGAAGAGTCACCTTTTCCTTTTTTTCCCCACTTACAGAATTTATGTGTCTGCATGTATGTGAAACTATTCTTGCTAGTTCTCTTATTACACTGGTTGCTTCTATCGTTACAACTAATCTTCTACATTCCAATCTCCCAATCACGATGAACTATCAAATTTATTTAGCTTTTTTGTGTGCCATATTTAACTTTATTTTTCCTCATATTCAATGGTCACTGCTCCCTTCATAATCCTCTCAAATGGAAAGATGTTAAAAATAAGATATTTTACATAGCAAAGCAATGGAGGATCGCAAGATTAAATAATGAGCCCAAAATTTTTCAACCAATTAGCAAAAGTATCAAAATGAAAGCCATGATTTCTGTAACTAACTGTCCATTGATGGATGAATGGATAAAGAAAATGCGGCATATAACATTAAAGAAAATCTTGTATATACACAATGGAATATTATTCAGCCTTAAAAGAAGAAGGAAATCCTGCCATACGGGACAATATGGATGAACCTGAAGGACATTATGCTAAGTGAAATAAGCCAGACATAGAAGGACAAATACTTACCCTTAATAAGGTATATAAAATAGTCAGGCTCATACGAACAGAGTAGAACGGTGGTTACCAGGGGCTGGGTAAGGAGAAAATGGGGAGTTGCTAGTCAAGGGATACAAAGTCTCCATTACACAAGATGAGTAATTTCTGGGGATCGTCAGTACAGCACACTGCTTATATTTAACAACACTAGAGGGTGCTTAAAATTTCAAGAGGGTAAATCTCATACTAAGTGTTCTTACCACAATAAAAAAAATAAGAAAAATGAAAACTAAGATTTCTGACCCCCTTGTTATCTGCCATCATAATGCTTCTCATGAAAAGGTATTATTCCATTAAACCATTTTACTTTCTTCTCATAATATTTAAAATTTCAGGGTTTTGTATAGTTAAGATAGTTGTCTTTTATTTTTAATAATGCCATTCACTAACATATGTATTAACTCTGGTGACTGTGACAAATTTCAAACCTAATACTAAATTAGACCATTTTTGTTTCATACCTGAGTCAGAGAACATGAGACTAAATTTGTTACCTATTTTTTTTTTAGTAACAGTAAAGCTCTTACCATTATGTCAAGAGAGTAGAGGGAAATGCAGTGAATCATCCCCTACTTATCAGCCAAGCTGTGAGACGGTAGTCATCAGGGTACTGGCCCAACAAGGGTGGTAATTAATGATGCACTAACTGGGTAAACAATTAACGAGTGTAATTAAAAAGATTCTGATTCTCATGTCTAATTGTTACCCCAGACAGCTGGATTACTTGCCTGGAGAAAAGCTCTGTTCTCCAGTTTTTGATAAGAAAAATGGAATCATTTCTCATTCTCATATTCCCTATGTGGATGATAAAGATAACTCTCAGGAACATATACATTAAGATATTTCAACTCTGCTAAGGTATGGTATGCAATTTAATTTTGAAAATTCTGTCAAAACATTATTCATCTCTAAGATTACTTTCCTAACTGTGGGATGATAATTTCCTGTATAACGAATCACTCAGAAAGGTTCCTAAGGAAACGAGACAAGAACACCAAACTAATTCCAGGTTTAATATGACAGTAAGTGGCACCGAGGAAGAAAGGGAAGAAACTTTACAGGAGATGGGCTATAAATAATAGGCTTTAAGGACTGATTCTGGAACACACAGCAGTCATATATTTGTTAGCATCTTCCTTTTTCTTCTGTTTCTTTTGTCATGGAAATATATGATCATACATCATCCCTGATGTCTGATACAGGGCTAATTACTACCTAATTACTTATTTTTCCCTTTGATGTAGCACGGTACTTATTTACAAGACAGTGGTCAAGATACAGTGTCAGGTTAGAAATGGAGGACACAGAAGCACATGAGAGCACAAGTTCACATGTAAAATGGCTCATGGTAACATCTTTCTATTCTTAGATACACAGAAAATAAAAACCCTTACAAATCTCTTTACACGTCATCAATATCTCCCCTCCACTGAATGATGGAAAGATAGATTAACCTCTCTTTTCCCCTCCTAACTTTCTGCACTGTGAAAGCTCTTACAAATGAGCATGATTTACATTAATTTTAAAAAAAGGACCATTTCATCCACCCACTCATCCTCCCCAAAACTGAAAGAGTAAATCTGACTTTGCGACTGTCCCTTCCCTCAGCCAATTCTGCCCTGAGAGTGAGGGATCCAGGGACATTTGTCTTTCGTGACACCGATTTTGAGACAGTGGGAAGCATAAACGCTATAGTTAGCCCATTCGAGTAAACTTAAGAGTAGGCACAAGATCAACAGGCAGACCAGTGGCTGAGGACTTAGCTCATTATTAACAACATTTTAAAGTATATAAATAATACATGACATAAAATATGAGAAATGACAATATTAATTAAGAGCTAGCATTCAGCGATGCTTGCTCTCCACTAGGCTGTGTGCTGTACATTCTCATTTTAATCACAACAACTGGAATCCAGGCAGTGACACAGACAGAGCCAGCCCGACTTTAAGCACAACACAGAAGCAATTTTATGTTTTAGGGAACATAAATTTTAGGAAATTTTAGGAATTTCCTAAACATTTTAGGAAACATTTTGCTTGCAAAACTATCAAATTATTTGTGTTTGATACCAAAAAAACACTTAGAAAAGTATAATATACCTTGAAATTAAGGTAGTTAACATTTAATAGTGTTATTTTCTTGTTAAATATGCCAACAAAGGCATCATCAAGAATGAGAAATTTCTCTCAAAACGAATTAGCACATTTGCTCATGGAGTGGGGCTTTAAATTTTTTTAATTATAGTTTTAATTAGGACAATAGTAGAAATAGATCGTAACATTAAAACAGAAGAAAAACAGGATTCCATAATATTCTGGGTTAAATGCTACTCTATATTTGAAGGGTAATTAACAGTATCTTTCTAGCAGTGAAAGTTCTGACCTGGCTTCAGAATTCCTTTAAAATCCTCACTAGCCAAGTGACCTCAGGCAAGTTGTCCTACATTCATTGTTGAGACAATTTCTATGAAAAGCTTTGTAAATGGTAAAGCACACTATGAATGTTGTTAACGCTAGGAGATGTTATTCACAACCCTTTTTATAAACTCATCAATCTCAAAGAGCATCTACCATGTGGAAACTGGTGCTCAGAGAGGATAAGACAGAGCAGCAGACAACACTCTCAAAGCTTCAAGTTGATTTATTGAACGAAGAAATATGTGGGCACGATGATAACTCTTTGTAGCAATAAAGAGCCTTTTCCTCCCAACATCAAACACACCTCCACAAGTTTCCTTGGGCATCTACCTTCTAGAGGGATTTGGGATGAGCTCTGTAAGCACAGAGGATGTTGCAGAGAATGGGTCCTGAAAATAGAGGGGAGACGCTGAGAACGCTGAGAGACATCAAAGCTTGAGCAATACAAATGACCTGAAACAATCTGGGGAGGGCTTTGGGACCCTGAATGCCCCACCAGCTGCACCGACTCTCCCAGGAGTCAGCATGACATCTGCTTTCACTTTCTTGATATAGCACTTCACAGCACCACCCGGGTTTCAGAAAAGACATTTGATGAGGATGATGAACGGAAATGATACTTTACCAGTTCTTTCTGCAAAAAAAGATACCCTGAAAACCTCGAAGATCATTTCACAGAGGCTTCTCTGAGAGAAAGCAGTCATAACTGATTTACAAGGGAGCATCCATCATTAGATTAGGCAGCTTTCTTTTAAACATAGGTCCAAAAATGCATGTTAGACCCAAGATGCTTCAGAAATGAGCTCTGGTTTGGTATTTAGATTAGGTGCTCAGAATGTGAGTAGAAAGGTCTGTAACTTCTGTTTAGACAACTTCCAAATGCTGGAAGCCCAGTAAAAACAAGTACAAGAACCACTCATGAAAGAGTAGGGTTCTGAAGAGCTTGGCTTTGACTCTTTCTCACGTTTACTAACAAGTTACACCTTTATGCCATAGATGCTTGCTACTCCGAGTGCAACTAAAGAGCCGGCATCATCCCCCCGGCGGCGGGGCGGGGGGGGCTTGATATAAATGCACTCTCAGAACCTATCCCATTTACGGAATCAGAATCTGCATTTTAACAGATCCCCAGGTGATTTGATACATAATACCACCATGGATTACTCTTTCCTTAAGCAATAAAATAAAATCACATTAAATGTTTTTATTTTTCCTTTTCAGCGCCAGTATTTTTTTCCTGTAACTGCTTACACTCTACAGAGCATCCTACACTTGGAAATTATTTTGTTTCTCCTATTCAAAGGGGGCTTGGGGACACATTTCTTAAAGCCGTTGCAGGTAACAGCTAATTGGTGGGAAGCATGCTTGTGTGAGTATGCATCCAGGCTATATCACTGATTAAAGAGGTCTTAGCAGGGACAGTGAAGACAGCAAGAGTGTAAGAAGTTCTTCAAAGATGTTTTATTCAAGCTATCATTTAAATTCATGCAAACACACCTCCACTCTTGTCCTCCCCCCTTGTGATCTCACTTGGCTTCAAAAGATACAGGCTGTTAGAGGTTCCAGTTATTCCTGAGCAGGTGGGAGGGTGATGAGGAGCTCTTCAGTCACTCATCTGCAAGGAGTTTGGGGATGTTTTGAGTATGAAAGTCATTATACGAAAACAAATCCTCTTCTATCACATTTTACTGGTGAGTAATTATTATGTTCTAGCAAGTGAGGAATTAACAGCACTGTCTTGCAGAAAGAGAGCACATAGATGCTTCCCCCACAGGAATCTGCAGGTGCCTTATTTTTGACAGCAAAATTCAGATTCCGATTCTGTGTTCGATTCTGGGTCTTACTTACCCTCTCAGAGAGCGAGGATTCATGATGACCTCCACCACCCCAAGTAAGTTAATAATTGCCATCCTCCTGGGAGAAAAATATCTGATTTGTAGGATTTGTAGTAAGATGTTGGGTAAAGGAGTGATATTTAGTTGGCCTAGCTAGTTTAGTGCTTGGACCAATTCTCATGCCAGGAAGGTGAAAGCAGTCTTAGTGCTCTTATTCTAGTCTCCTTGCTTAGCTCAGCTGTCATTTAAATGACGATCTGACATCTCTGCTTTATCCTTGTTTTAATCCATCTTCTAGACTCCAATCTCTTTAACCTATCTAGAGTCCCAGTTTCCTCATTAATATGCTTCCACTGCCAATTTAAATTGTTTGCTATTTTACATGTTGATAAAGTCTAAACTCTATAGCTTATTGTGAAAAGATTACCACTAGAATTGCTGATCATTTGATAGTGTTTACTGGTGCCAAGTACCATGAAAACACTTTCCATATATTAACTCAGTTCACCCTCTGAGGTAAATTCTATTATTCTTCATTTTACCCATAAGGAAACTAAAGGAAAGAAAGTTTAAGAAACTTGCCCAAGGTCACGCAGCTAGAAAGTAACAGAGTTGGAGTCCCAGCTCTGGGTCCATAGTGTAAAAATGTGTGCATGTTTAAGACAAAAACATCTCTTAAACATTACTTACATTTTAGATAAGGATTTTCATTACCCGTTAAAAAATTGTAAGATAAGGAGTAAACTTTGAAGGCAAGGAATAAATGGAGAAAATAAAGATGGCAAAAGGCCATTATTTTTAATGCCTTATGTATAATTTTAAGAATATTCAGTGCTTAATTTAAAGTGGTGACATGGTATATAGCATATTGTATTCAGTTCACATTTAAACTTGTATCTCCCTCCCTTTAACAGACAAATACACAAATGCAAATACTCTAAAACACATATATACTGTGGACTTCCTATGTTCTTTGTGTAGATAAAATGAGATCTACAAATTGATCTTATGCATATCCTAAGATCTAAGTATGTATAAACTAAAAGAAATGAGCACAGTTGGTAAAGCTCTTTAGCAATGCCGCTGCCATATATATTTTCTCAGACATGTAACAGTAAAATCCCAAATAATAGTGGCTTCAAGCAGGTAGTTGTTTTTTTTTTTCTCGCTTTAAAACGGAAAAATTTTGGCACCAGGTGGTCCACTTGGGTATAGTAACTCCAAATACTCACCAGGTCCCATGGCTAAACTGCACCATCCTTAGGATCTAACAGACTTTCCTCATTAAGGTTCGGGATGCCTGCTGGAGCTGAAGAAGATCACACTTGCCTTCCAGGCAGAAAAGTGGAGAGATAAAAGGTAAAGAAAGGCCCTTTCCCTCTAAGATGACCCCACTGAAAGACTACACTGAATTCCTGAACACATTTTATTGGCTACTACTTGGTCACATGGCCCCATATAACTACAACTGAGTTCAGGATATTGGGTTTCTACTAGAAAACAGTAAAGAAAAAAATAACTATTTCTGTGTAATTTATGACCCTACTCATCCTTATGGTTTAATTTTAAAACTACTTCCTAAATAAAATCTTTCTTAATCCTTTCTTGCTGAACTTGACCTTTCCCTAGTGATTCACAGCATCCTGATTTGGAATACAAATAGTTTTAAGCAATTCTGTTTCTCCCATTAAATTATATGCTAGTGGGAGGCAGGGGTCATCAGTGCATGTATTTATTCATGCATGCAGCAAACATGAATGGAGGGACTATTACGGGCACCTCCCCCGATGTTTTGCATATAGAAGATGTTCAATAAATATTTGGTAAATTATGCAATTACACTGAAGCGGATTTCAAACACCATTTTAACAGCGCTTAAGGTTTCACAACCCAATGAGGGGTCAAGGCAATCTGGGAATGTCTGTGCCTCCTCCATCTGTGACTGCCAAAACTACTGCCCAAGGAGCTTGCCCTGGAATGAGAGCCCCGACTATGTGTGCCCCCAAGGGACCATCACAAAGGGGAAAGAGCTACTCAGAGGCAATGCCCCATTTAGCACAGTTGATGCCATTAGGATGCGCCATTCATGAGTATTTTCATTTAACAGAAAAAAAATATTAAAGTGCTTGGGGGGGAAATGGTAACATCCCAGCACTGAAATAATCTCTATAAGTATTGCGGTTCATAGATATTCTCTCCTTTATTAGTCCTTAGTTCTTCTCTGAGAATGACTCAGGGCATGCAAAACAGAAACACAAAAGAAAAGCTGGAATCTCTGCTAAATTCTTTTAAAACCCCAAACTAGAAAAAATAAAAATGTTTTCAATTTCTTGTTTAACTTTGTTTTGCTTTGTTTTGTTTTTCTACAACACATTTCACAAAGACTGTTTTTACACTGCCATGGGGGAAGCATATTGTTTGAGTAAGTTCTGGAAAAGAAGTTGATTATATGCCTGTTTTACTTTTTACATTACTTTTTGCGTGCCTTAAGTGTCACTGAAATCTCAAATACTCTTGCAAAAGAATGCTTTTCACAAACCATATATAGAAATGTACATCTATATTTAAATTTCTATCATTTTAGAAGTACACAAAAATAATGAATAGTTATCTATAAAAATCTATTTTTTCTGCTTATATTTATGAAATCCTTCTTACATATAACTTGGTGAAATATATTCTTTTTACATACACATAACAATTAAAAAATTTTTTGATCTCATTTTGAAACATTTTAGCCAATTTGGCTTCTAAGTATAATAAGGTAAGACAAGTGACAGAAATAACCAATATATCATTAAAGCAAATGTGATCCAAGATTCATGTACTCATAGATATCAGAATTAAAACATAAAAAGATCCATTTCATCATTTACTTGTATGCAAATGAGGTAAGCCTAGTTTATAGATAAGAAAATCAAAGCCAAGAGAGATCAAATTACTTGTGCAAGGTCATGAAGAAATAATGTGTCTACTACAGATGTTTGGTATACTGGCATTTTAAAATTTATTAATTGTTGCCAATCATTATGATGCAAAAATTTGAATTGTTTTCAAAATCAAATATGTAGACTGAAAGTATATTACATATAAAGAGCAAAGGTAGAAATCTGTACATTTACCAAGCTTGGAGACTCACAAAGCACACTGATATGTGAAAGACTATGAGTAGGCCTGCCGTAAAGAAATATAATTCACTTTATTTTTAAAGCTACCAATTCTGACACACTTGAGGACAACATTCCTTATCTTTCAACATCTTTTAACCTCCTGTGTAATCAGTGATTCCCCAGCACACTCTTTGGGAAAACTTGACAGCGATCTAATTCAATCTTGGCAAATCTCTGGGAAGACGACATCTGCCAGTGTGATATTTATGCCCAGCTGTTTATTTAGATATCACCAGGACCCTCCCCCTACACCCTAATCAGCTTTTACGTGTTCCCTTCAATAAAAGCATCACCCAGATATTCTTGGACAAGCCAGGGAAGCGCTCAGGCTCCATGGGTCATGTGCATGTTATTCAGGCCACTGATACTTCCCTAGGTAGTAGAAATACATGTAACATTTAACTAACCACATTTAGCAGAACATCAGTGGTGACTAATGGCTGGCTGCATGTTTTACATGCCAAGCGTATTTTATTTATCTAGCAAATACTCTTCTATGGCACTGACAGTGTGCCAGACACTATTCTAAGTGCTTTAGTAATCTGGATTTATTTAATCTTTATAACAACCCCAGGAGTTAGGTGCTGTGATTAACCCTTTATCACAAATGAAGAAACTGAGAGTCAGAAAAGTTAACTAAATGGCTCTAAGCCACACCAGCAGTAAACTGCAGAGACAAAGTTTGAATGTAGATTTGACTACGGAGCTCAAGCAACACTTGAGAGAATTATCCCTATGATCTGCAGCTCCACCAAAGAGATAGTGTTATATGACAGGAGCCCCTCAAAGCTCACCTTACCAACAGTCACATCTTTCTATTCGTGGCATGTAGCACAATCACATAATAATAGATCCTATAATATTGATCCTAAAAATATTGGAGCAAACTCATTTGACTTTATCAAAGAACTGACAATCACTGAGAGTTTCTTATTGAAGGTTATATATTCTGACTTTCATGTGGATAAAATGACTTTTTAGTAAGGGCTGGCACAATGAATTTTAATTACCCCTCGCCTTATTAATCATTAACTGAGTACAGGGTCTATACAAGTTACCCTGATACTGCCTTGGAGATACAAAAAGCCATTCAGATACTTATGAGATAGCTACTATTTTCTAGAATTGTGCTGTTCACTATGGCAGCCACTAGCCACATATGGACATTTAAATTAAATTTTAAACTAATTAAGTTTAAATAAAACTGAAGATTCAGTCCCTCTGTTAATACTTGTCACAGTTCAAATACTCAATAGCCACATGTGGCTAGTGGCTACTGTGTTGACAGTGAAGGTATCAAACATTTCTATTATCATGGAAGGTTTGTTTTTTTTTTTTTGAAGTATAACTGATTTTGTGGAAGGTTATTTTGAACAGCGCTAGAGCTGCTCTTGAATAACCTCAGCTAAGATATAGTTAAGCACCTGTAACTTCCTCTGCAAAATAAAGGACAGGGTAACCTCACTGTAAATAAACAAGTCTTGGTCTCTTTATATAGCTTTTGAGGGATTATACATTTAAGATAAAAATATAATAATATTTTAAGATTATAAGTGGTTTTTTTGTGAAATTATTTAAATTCTGAAACTTAGTTTAAAAATGCAAGCTTTGATATTTTTTGAACTTCTACTTGGTGCTTTTTTTAATGCCTGAATAATTGCCCATACGCATGTAATCTTCTAATTTTGTAACTGTTACTCTGAACCTCATTTGACTGATATCACTCTCCTCTTCTCCCATAATAGCTCGGAATTGTATTAGTAATCTCCTCAGTACATGAAACCAATACTCTACTAGCAGAAGGCTGTGGTCAAGCCTGCTCATGAAGAGACCCAAAGCTGGTGGAAACAGAAACAGAAATCTCTGGCCAAAGAACAGGGCAGGTAACGAGAGGTGGCTCTGGCACTCACACAAGTTGCACTTTAAGGTCTAGAATATTCTGCTTATATGGAAGTAAAAATGATTTCTGTGCTGATGTGGCTAAAGGTAGAAAAGGCAGCAAACACACAAGTGAGTGGATGTGTCTCCACATACCTTTCTGGTATATACACGGGGCTTACAAGAAATCAACTGTCTTGACAACCCCCTGTGCTTCTTCCTTATTTATACCTTCACGTTGCTTGTTTTCTGATACCAAAGAGTAAAAGCTACCTTGATCCAAGTCCAGGTGAAAAGTTCTCACCAGACACCATGGGCTGGCCCAGTACCATAGCGGACCCATGATTCATCATCAGTGGTCAGATTTCTACATTGGAAAGTAAACACATCATGTTCAACGAGCCTAAAATACTCCATCATAGGAAGTGGCCAAATTCAGGAAGACTATGTCTGTCTTGTGCTTCTACATGATGATTTATATTCCTGAGACCCCAGTCTATTTTGTTTGACATCTGAAATTAAATGGGGAGCATCCATTAGGAAGAGCCACAGCTTAATCTGCATCACTGGAAATGGATCCTGACATGAAGTACAGCGTGTTGCATATGAGTGAGGGTCTTTAAGAAAAACACCTTTCTTAGAGTAGACTGGCATAAGCAACGTTCTTATCGCTGGCAAAATAATTTAAGGTTTTTCAGGCAGAGATTGTTCCCTGAATGACCTAGTATGGAGACTTTAGTAAAGCACTTGAAGTCAGAGAGGACCAACTCCCATAATTAGAAGCCACATCTCAAGGTGGTAGAGATCCCAGCAAACAATGGACTTTGTACCTAGCATTTCCAGACATTTTTATCAGTTTATTAAAAACAATGAAAAGAATGTGTACTTTGTGATACTTAAACTAACTTAAAAACTCAAGAATAACCTCTTTCACCTCCTGGCCTTCAAGGTGCCAGCTCTTTGATGTTTGCTCAGCTGTCTCCTCCAATGAAATAAATTTATTGTAGTCTGTTTAAAATACCTTTTTGTCTCTCACCTACAGTCAGTGTTTCCTTGACTGAGTTACCTGGGTATCTTGTTAATGTGCACATGCATCACCTGGAGAGCTTATTAAAATGCAGATTCTAATTCAGGGATGCAGCAGGTCCAAAGCAGGGCCCAAGACTCCATTTCTACAAGCTCCCCAGTCAGGGCTATGCTGCTGATCTATGGAACACACTCTGGGCAGCAGGGAACCCAGAGCGTCTCTCTGTCCTTTCACACACATAACCCTTGCTGGCTTCAGGTTTCGGTTTAGACACTGGTTCCTCTAAGTAGGCTTTCCAAAGCCTCACATAGTACCTGGACATCCCTCAGAGTATCAATAATCACACTATATTCCAATTATCCATTTGCTTGTCTGAGGGTCTTGTTTGCCTTTGTCACCAAGCACCTAAGAGAATGCCTAGCATACAGTAGGATATCAATACATATATGTTTAATTGATAAATGACTTATTATCATAACTGCAATTCAAAATTGTACCTCAGTAATATTATAAATTAAACCTACAAGTAATGGACTTTCAAACTCTGAATGTTAAATTATACATGCCAAGGGGCTGCTAAAACAAAGGCAGGTGGGACGTGAGCAAGTCTCTCTGGTACGACTACCTCAAACCCCACAAAACTGCAACACAAAACATGGTCCATTCCATGTCCCTGAATCCTGGTTCTGACCTGGAAATGTGTTGGAAATGCAGAAGTTCAGGCCCAGACCTACTAATCAGACTTGGTATTTTAGTAAGATTCCCCAAGAGGTTCACCTTGAAATGAAATCTAGAAGTGAACAAACCTAATCACTATAATTCCTTATTTCAGCTTTGTTTTCCATCAGATACATCCTACAACTTCTAATGTGCACATGGAAGACCTCTGTGTTGTATTCCCTGGGACAGAGGCCAAATTAACCAAAAACCCATTAAGAAGAGCCAGTAGAAACAGAAGCCATCTGTGAATGGAATCAAGCAGAAAATAAATTGAAAATAAACTTAAAAGCACTTTAAAGACATTTGGAGAGAAACTACATATCAACTGATGATCAAAAATGCTATTTTATAAAACAGACATTGCCTCTAACATTAAATGCTTCTAAAGAGGCAAAGTGTTGTAAAAGTATGTTTCTTATTTTCCACTCAAGTACTGCTTGGTCTTTACTTTCTGCATAGTTAAATCTGATGTAAATTAGTAAATAATGAACATTAATATTCACTCTCATCAAATTTCTAAAGGAAACTCCTTTTTGAAGGGTTCTAAAAATAGTTAATTAGAATATAACTGAACATTCCCTCCTCCAATATTTGTGACTAGAAATAAGTACAATCTGTCGAGTAGCAAGTTGTAAGTAGCCACTAATAAAATACATATTTAAAGAAAATCTATAAAATCAATAATTATACAAGAGAATCTTATGAAGTGACCAGAAGAAAACTTAAAATGAATTTGAGCATCAATTTAAACTTAAAAGCCAAAGTAATTATGCCAGAGTTCCTTCTCTGTCTCTCTCTTTTTTTTGCAGGATGTTAATAAGAATTTGAAAATTCATTACTATGTAGGTCATTCTTAAAATATACTTCAGTGGGTTTTTTTTTTGAGGAACAAAATGTCTTGCCTCTGGATTCAATCTTATTTAAAGAATATTCAACAATAACTATAACTGAATTCAACATTCAGCAGTTCTCACTGCAGACGAGTTCTTCATACTCCATCTTCTTTTCATTCATCACAAACCATTAAAATACCTTCAGTCCTTTAATAAAGCTAATCATAATACAGTAATTATATGAATCATGCTTTGATTTGAAGAAATCCAGCAACCACTGATAGTTTGACAATAGAATGAATATACTTTGAAATGAAGACATGGGTTTGCTTAACTTCTTTTTTCCTAATTCAAACAAGATTTTGACACTCTGATCCAACATGACTTCACCTAAAAACCATGCAGAAAAAGACCGTAGTTAAATTCTGCCTGATTTTAAGAGTGTAGCGTAAGGATACATGTTTCTGGGAGTCACAGCAGATTTGGCTACCCCACTTTTTTATGATTATGGAATTAAAACTAGATTTTCTCCAAATGGATATATCCATTCAACAAATAGTTAGTGAATAATTATGTACCAACTGTGCTGAAAGGATAAATAATAAAGACCTGGAGCTAATTTTACATAGCACATTAATTCTAAGTCAATAATTATGCATATGAAAAATGAACAACTTATATGTAGTTTAAAAGTTCAGAATGTCCAAGAAGATGATTCCATTTATGGCAAAAGGAAAATCCAGAAATACTTTTTTAAATTCTTAATTTTGTACTAGTTTCTTTTATCACTTTGGCATGACCCAAGTCCAGATGAAGGACTGTTAACTCCTTTCTCTCCTTTAAATACAAAGATGATGCTATCGGGTGGTATATGTTTGGACTCATTTTCCAAATAGTGACCCACTTCAGCTTCTTTAAACAACCAAAAGGTCTGGTCTGTGCAGTGACACAGGGATACCTGATGACAAAGAACAGGTGCAAGCTGAGGCAGGCAGAACGGTGGTAACCTTAACCCTACCCTGTTTGCCCAAGCGCCAATCTAATTGCTCCTCCACACAAAACCATACCAGTTCCTCAATGAGTATAAATCCAGAAATTAGAGCACTATCTCCAAAATGTGTTTTCCATTTTCAATACTAAGCATTCTTCAATACTAAGCATATCTATTTAGATAATTTAACTTCATAAAACCACAGTGATATAAATGGGGAAATGTAACTGAGAATACCCTTTTAAACCTTGGGATTCCTTTAACTCCTGTGCTTTTGGGGAGAGGACTCCAAAACACTGCTCTACACATATCCCCACTCTACTTCTCCCACTCCCCAGAAAGTTAGAATTTGCCTTCAAACTACTTACATTTTAAAATGACATATGGAAAAGTCTCATCTATCCGTTATGTTAACTTTATCTCCATTATCATACCATCCTAAAGGATGCCACTAATAAGGTAATCTTTGGAACACTTTCCTGAAAAAAACTTGGAAGATAATGGCAGAGTTGGATTTAATATACAATTTTTTTAAAATACATTAAAAAGTACCAACCATAAGCAAGGTCCTGAAATATAAAAATATATCTTCTTTGAGCCCAGATTCTCTGCATTTTATCCTTACTATCTCTGGTAGACTGTATCACCACCTGACAAACACCCTAGTTTCCTCTCTACTCTGTTGAACACAGGAGTGGTAGTGTGACTTGCTTCAGTCAGTAAAATGTAGCTGTAAGTGGTATGTTTCACTTTTGAGCTGGACTTTTATGAGCCAGATTATGGTACCCTGTCTCCTTTCCTTCTGCCACAAGACTGACAATGTTCTAAACAGCAACTGTTCTGTCAGACTGAACTCTGGATTGAAAATGTATAACAGAGGCACTGCCAATCCACAACGACATATATTGTTAGCAAGAAAGAAATCTTTCGTAGATGTTATTGTTGTAAGTCACTGACATTTGGGGATGTTTATTAATTCACCATAACCTGACCTATCCTGATTTTTTTTTTTTTTCAGTACACGGGCCTCTCACTGTTGTGGCCTCTCCCGTTGTGGAGCACAGGCTCCGGATGCGCAGGCTCAGCGGCCATGGCTCACGGGCCCAGCCGCTCCACGGCTTGTGGGATCTTCCCAGACCGGGGCACGAACCCGCGTTCCCTGCATCAGCAGGCGGACTCTCAACCACTGTGCCACCAGGGAAGCCCTGACCTATCCTGATTGATACAGCCTTCTCACCTTCCAAGTCTGACTCAATACTCCCAATCCTACCCCAGGTATATTTTTCCTCTCCCTAAAAAAAGACCATACAGTAAGCAAGAAATGGAAAACCATTTTACTCAAGTAAATGTATAGCAGTGTTAGGTATGCAGAATTTGAACTTTAATGAGGATGCAGGACTAATGACAAAAAAAAGCAGCTCCTAGAAGAATATCTGCCATTCCAGAATGGTAAAAAGAAATAAGTATTCTAGTTGGATCAGAATAGTTGAAGAGAGATCATTTCCAGACCTCTATTCATAAAGGCAGCTGCCCTGAAGTGCCTTCAAGTTTATTTCAAATCCCACTGCTGAAAACTTTAATCTGAATTCAGCATTATGGTCAGCATTCCAGACAAATGAGATTTATATAGATGACTAAATAGGCATATGCAATTACTCTACTGGTCTAGACAAGTCAATCTTATTATGGAATTATAGGTCACCACTTAGAAACTACAGGTTCTAAAATTCATTAATTTACCCTAAAAATACATTTTAGGAAACGGACTGTATTCATCTAAAGCAATTATGTGACATTTATCATTCTATAATTATAGCAAATCTCTTAAATTTTAAAAAATATTACAAAGAAAATTTAAATTACAATTTTTAAAAAATTTTTATTGGAGTATAGTTGCTTTACAATGTTGACTTTACACAAAAAGCAATTTTGGAAGAAATAAGAAGGCTTGAAAATGACCACTTTCAATTTCTTTAATTAAAATTTCATTTCCTCTAGGCAGAATCAAGCCTAATAAAATTTTACTTACATATGTCCCTGCAATAAAACACATTTGTACTTAATAATGCTGATGAAATCCTACATTAATTGTTAAATATTTATCAAACATTGACTTAGTGACAAAACAAAAATGAAGATGTATCTTGCCTGAGATGATTTAAAAATACATGAAATTGTCCCTGCTTATCTAAAGAATAATATCTTTGAAGGACCTTTAACAGTAATGGATGTGCAAACAGTCTCTAATGTGTCCACAATTCATTGTCCTGGTCTTCATGTCCTCGGGTAGCCTCCTCCCCTTGAGGACTTGCTTCCAAAGAATACAACAGGGCAAAGGTGATGGTTGTCATTTTCATGATGACATTACAAAAGACTGTAACATTCGTCTTGCTGAGAAAGCTTCCCCCTTGCTGTCTTTCAAGAAGCAAGATGTCAGGTTGTGAGCAACCCTAGGGAGGGCCACTTGGCAAAGAACCCAGGGCAGCCAGCATCCAGCCAATGGGCAGTAAGTATCCCAGGTCCTCAGTTCCACAGTCTGCAAGGCATGAATTCTACCAACAATCGTGTGGGTTTGGAATCTGATCTTTCCCTAGTAAAGACTCAGTCGAGACCCCAGCCCTGGCCCACACATTGATTGTAGCCTTGGTGAGGACATATCAAAGCCATGCCAGACTCTGACCCACAGATATTGTGAGATAATAAACATACATTGTTTTAAATCTCTACATTTGTGGTAATTTGTTACAGAGCAATAGATAACTAATACAATGGAATTCTCTGCTTTGGGGGTTGTTTTTTTTTCATTTGTTTGCAAAGCAAAAAATGAAAAAAAAAACCTCAAGCTCCTTCACTTCGATCTAAACTTTAAAAAGAAGTCGAATATAACATCTCATTTTTGAAATTACCCATGAAAACTGGCAACCACTCTGTTGAATAAAATGTTTAGCAAATTACTCATAAAACTGATTGGTTCTTTCCTTCATGATGATTGTTTGCCTCTTCCTATTCTACCCAACATTTAGATAATGCCACTTGCTCCTGATTATACCGTGTGCCTGGCTTTCTTTCTTTATTTCTGGCCTTTAATTCTACAGTGACTGCTTTGGTCATCTGATTTGAAGAAAGTTTGTTTATCAGTCAACAACCCAAGTATAGGGAAAATAATTGATGAAAATCTACTTCTCTGTCTTTGTAAATATAAATTTTACTTTTTAATTTTAATTCGATTCGTGGGTAGGCAGCAAAGCTATGCCCAAAGTTGGAGGACAATTTTCCTCTCTGTTAAGATCATAATAGTTCACAGTTAGCACCTAGTGTTAGTGATAGACCAAGTTATGTAATTCTCTGAAGTAGGTCTGATAATTATCCCCATTTTGCATAAAAGTAAACAAAGGGCACAAGACTTTTAATTAAAGCTCTTAATAATTATCTTATATTTGTTTTCTATTACATTGCTATGGTATAGATGCAGTCTTGATTTTCAAAGATTACAGATTATTGGAAAGAAAGAAAGTAGGAAATCACTGAAAACATTAGCTTGAAGACAATTTCTAGCAACATGTGGATGATTTACATGATACGTCCATAATATTGATTTTGTACATATGTACTAGTCCATTTGTTTCTCCTGTTAGATTTTGAGACTACTCTTAAAGCTAGGAGTTATGTCTTATTCATATTTTTTGTCTAATCACTGGTAAAGAAGAAAAGAAAGAAGAAAATGAGCTTGTGTTGGTTAAAAAACATTGTCATGATTCTTCGATGCTTCTACAACTGAGAGGTGCGAGCATGTCCTCTCTCTGAATCTGGGCATGCTTGTGACTGCTTTATTCAAAAGACCAGGGCAGAAGTGATGCTCTGCGACTTCCAAGGCAGGTGATAAAAGGTTATGCAGTTTCTTCCTTGTTTGCTGGGACATGCATTCTTGAAGCTTTGGGCTGTTCTTTAAGGCAGTCAGTGAACCCAAGACCACGATACAGTAAGGAAGCCCAAGCCACATAGAAAGGCCATGGGTAGGCTTTCTCATAGAGAGTCTCAACTGAGTCCAGCCTTTGAACTGTCCCAGGCCAGGTGCCATACATGTGAGTAAAGTCTCCAGATGAGCCCAATGCCCAGCCATTTAAGGCACCTTGAGCCCTTCAAATCTTCTCAAAGCACCAGATACTCTGGAGGACAGAAAAGCTTCCCCCATTACGCCATGTCTGATTTCCTGATCCACAGAATCCTAGACTGTAATAAAATAGTTGTTGTTTTATACTACATTTCAGTGGTTTGTTATGCAACAGATAATAGGACAGTGTTCAATAACAGCTTGCTGAATGATTGATTCTCCATTAGGTTAGAGGTTCCATTGAGTAAAACTAATGAAAATTGAAACAAAAGAAACCTACGTGGCCTCATGTACCTTACTGAATTCTTTCCCTCTCTGGTTAGCAATGCTGCTAAGCAGTTTCTTGAAGTTGTTCTTATGACATTTTCTCCTGCCAGTTCATTTAATTCATTTAGTAGCCAATATTCATGCATTGACTCTTGCGCCCAATTCATCATCTGAGAAGTTTTGACATGTATGATGTTAAGCAGATTAACAATGCCTATGAGCAAGCTGTGTACAATACAACTGAAAAGATTCAGTTTGAGGCTGCATATGAACGGTGTCATGGAAAGATATATAGCAGAGTCCGCTTCTTACTTCTCTCACTGGGTTATACTAATGTGTTTCACTGTGTGTCCATATGTGGCAAGTTAAATGGAAATTAGTATAACTGTCCAAATAAATAAAGTACCAAATATATCTGCTGAAATTTTTGAGGGAAACTAATTTTAAGGCCGTGTTATCTGGAATATTCAGTTGAAATCCTCATGTTTTGATTTTTTAAAAGTAAGGAACTATAGTGAACTAGTCCACTTGAAATTGAACAATTTACTCTGCATTTATAACTTTAATTGTCTTCAAGTGGGTGATTATTATGATATTCTCTCTCAGCCACAGAGTTTTTAACTGTTCTTTAGGAAAAAACAGTTACATTTTCACTCACATGTTAAAATCATCACCTCTTGTATCATCCACCTACTAGCCATATCTTTGGAATATTCTAAACATCATTTGAACAAATTTTCACATTCAATTTATCTGGAATATTTTGGGAAGAATTAAAGACCAGAAATCAAGAAAGAAAACTAGGCACGGTATAATCAGGAGCAAGTGGCATTATCTAAACGTCGGGTAGAATAGGAAGAGGCAAACAACCATCACGAAGGAAAGAACCCATCAGTTTTTTCAGTAATTTACTAAACATTTTATTCAACAGAGTGGTTGCCAGTTTTCATAAGTAATTTCAAAAATGAGATGATATTATATTCGACTTCTTTTTAATTGGGTTGAAGTGAAGCAGCTTGAGGTTTTTTTTTGCTTTTCAAACAAATGAACAAAAAAACAAAAAACAACCCCCAAAGTAGTGAACATTTTCCTCCCTGTAGGCCATTGATTTGCTTTTAAAAAACTTTTTAATTATGAAAAAATTTAAACATATAGAAAAGTTGAAAGACTAATAACTAAACACTCATATAACCATAACCTAGATTTGGCAAATGTTTCCATAATTACATTTATATTTTCTGCCTAAACCATATCAAAGTAAGCTGCAAATGTCACAACACTCTCCTTAAGTGGAAAGTGATATTTTAAAACATTTCTCTGTGGGTTATTTGAATTTTTGGAACTATCTGACCTGTCCAGGTGATTTCACAGATGAAATCACCATTGTAAAGTTATAATATCTTTCCAGTTTCTTAAACGTCATAAACTAATCAGCAGAACCAAACAGTGATATATTTTTCTAAAGTCTTCTAAATTTGGAAAAAAAACATTGAATTTTTTTAAAAATTGCTTTTCTGGGAAGGTTCAGAGATGAATAGCTACTTCTTTCTTTAAGTGGTCAGATTAAGGAAACACACATCCCCACTGCAAGCTATGGAATAATTACACTGCTGTTTATTACTTTTCAAACCCATAAAGAAGCATGTAGAAATAAAATACTGGGTTTATATTTAACATATAAAAAGATCTGTTGTTCAGCAACAAAGATATCAAGCACCGTATTTTATAAAATTGGTATTTTGTAATTATTTGACTTAGGGCCAACTGTCTTTTTAAGAAGGAAACAATGAACTTCTCATAAGCAAGTTAGAAGGAACAATTTCAGGTTGAAATTGCAACACTGCCCTGATTTCAAATCTCTGAATGAAATCTAATTTTCATTTATAGGCTGAAAGTGAGACCATGTGAAAAGAAAAATTTGTTACCAAGTTGTTGGGTTTTTTTTTTTCAGTAGCAGATTATGAACACAAGAGCTTTTAGATTAAGAGATTTACATACCTTTTAATCTTGTTCTCATAAACATGTACCTAGAAAAATAAAATCAAATATTCTCTTTGATTTTCCCTCACATTCTTTCCTCCTCTTGCTTTAGTAAACACGCTGTTTATATATAAATTTCTTACATTTTTTTCACGTCCATATGTGAGTCACACATGATGAAGCATCTGATTATTTATTCCTTTTTTAACTAGGTGCACTGTGGGATATCTTTTATCTCAGTACCTAAATTACTATTGCCATATAATAACAGTGCTCAAATTATCTAAGAACAGCTTCCACTAAAGATCTATTTTTAAAAAGAAATATTCATTTGTCCTTATACTGTTTTTTTCCTATAGAGCACACAAAAATTGTATGACAAAGTGCATTCCCAGAGGCAATGATCACAAATTAAGTTATTAAAATGTTCTTTATGAAGCATCCTTTAATACATCTGGATGGCAATTATCATATCCTTTGCAAATAATCACTGTGATCATTCTGAGAAAATGCATGTGTTCTCTTCAGTGCTGACACTTCTTTGGTCCCTATGATTCACCTGCTCATTCCACAACAAGCATCGACCAGCAGCCATGAGAATGGCCCTTCACCATTAATTGGAGAAGTCAGAGGAACTGAGTTGAACAGCCCCTTGGAAATTCTCTTTAATAATTTACCACATTAAATGCATCATATATTGTCACGGTAGGGGAAAAAAACAAAAACAAAAAAGAAACCCAGAACAGTAGAAGAGGAATAGGCTCAAGGCCGTAGAAAACAGCCCAGAATGGAGACAACGTTACACAGACAAAAGTAAATTCATGACAATCGATCACAGGTAGGAAATGGGGACTCTGATTAATCATTGTGTGTTTCCCTCGGTCTATCTGCAGCACCTTCATCTGGTCCCATGTATGTCAAATGTCCGGCCATTAAGATAAATTAATATATTTGGATGAAGATAGAATGTTTTTCCCTAAACAATATCTATCATGAGTTAACTTTTCTACAGGTCACCTACTACAAAATCTAGTCTTGATTTGAAAAAAAAAAGTAAATCGTTGGGTTCCCTTAGCTATATAGTTTTCAGTTTATTAATGTAATCAAGTTGTTAAAGATGCAAATTTGCACTGCTTAGCTTTTGCATTTATCTGTTTAAAGCGTATACTGTGAGAAACTTAAACATCCATCCAATTGGAGTATAATACTGGAGAAGCTGTAACAGTGAACCAAGTGATCAGTGAACTCTCAGTCATGCACTTTTGAGGTGCTGCTTGTCTGGACAGTGCGACTGGGGCAAAGCCCGAACTCTTCGTCCATGTTAAGAATTACTCCTGTATGTAGGGCCTTTTAAAATCTCTACCTTTATGAAATAATTGAGAACCATCAAAAATCAACCCCACTATATTTGGGGAACCATTTTAGATTTTTGTTATGAAAAGTTCAAGCACTTAATATAATGTATGAAATGTAAAATTACAAATTTAATACATAAATATTCATATGGATTTTTGAAGTTATTTGGAAATGAGAAATTTATTCCTCAAAGACTAAATAAACAAATAAGAGTCTGGGTACTGGGTACTCTTTTAATATGCTTGCTTTTGCCAAAAAAATAAAAAAGATAAATAGCTGGTTTGACTCCTTGTAGGTGAAATAGCACATACAAAGTGCTATTTTATTGGCCTGTTTTATCCATTAAGTCATAAGAACAAAAAATATCAAGTACCTAAAGACTGAATCAATTATTTTAATAACCTTGAAGAGCCAGTCAATCGAATAGAGAAATCAAGTCCGTGGTTGAGCAGTTATAACTACGACAGTTGAAAATAATCTATATTCGTCAATGAAGCAAACTATGTTGACAAGGATTTTGTTTACTCAGACTTGAATTCCATCCTACTGGAATTTTCAGATACATTGAATAAAAATGAACATTTAGTTTAAAAAGTCTAAACTGGGCTTCCCTGGTGGCGCAGTGGTTGAGAGTCCGCCTGCCGATGCAGGGGACACGGGTTCGTGCCCCGGTCGGGGAAGAACCCACATGCCGCGGAGTGGCTGGGCCCGTGAGCCATGGCCGCTGAGCGTGCGCATCTGGAGCCTGTGCTCCGCAGCAGGAGAGGCCACAACAGTGAGAGGCCCGCGTACCGCAAAAAGAAAAAAAGAAAAAGTCTAAACTGAAATGATAGGAAAGGATTCATTTTTTCATAAGAGACTCTTAAAATTTCAATATGTATTTAGAAATCCTTAGGACAAACAGAACATACCTGAAATCTGCCATTTCTCTGCCAACCCTCTACAAAAGCAGTCAGGTACAAAGACCCACAGCTCCACTGACAGCAAGATCATTTGCATTTGCATGTAGTCTTTTTTCCCATTATTTCAGCTGGGCTTTGCATTGAAGCCACTGCCTCGAAAAGCACGGGGGCGGGGGTGGGTGGGTGGGTGTGTGTGGGGGGGCCACACCTCCTTGCCCAATGGCCCATAGTGACCAGCGCAGTCTTCACTATGCCAAAGGAGAGATTCTGTTTTTAAATAGCTTAGGATTCAGATTTACCTTTTTAAAAACACTTGCTTCTCTTCAGACAGTCTCTCACTGCTTATCTAGAGTCACAGTGACTCCCAAGATTAAATATGTCACCAGTGCCTTTTTAAATGCCTCTATGGAAACTAAATCCAAGATCTCTACACTAGGACAGCTCTGATCAGAAACCAACAACTGGATTAGAAGGACAAACTTGTCAATGTTTTCTACCAGCTCAGTGTCTTACAGTAAAGAGAGCAGAGTATGCCTTGCAGTGTGACGCCACCCTCTCTTCTCAGAGTAGCTTGGACTGAAAAGATGACAACTCTACCTGCCAGCTACATTTTTTTTTTCTTTTGGCCTCACGGCTTGTGGGATCTCAGTTCCCCAACCAGGGACTGAACCCGAGCCATGGCAGTGAAAGCCCGGAATCCTAACCATTAGGCCACCAGGGAACTCCCTCGCCAGCTACATTTTATTACACACTTGCTCTGTTTCTTCTCTCAGTGACTGCTCAGCCTGGATATATAAGTATCCCCATCTTACAGGACTGATGGAACAGCCATTTGAATCTAGGTGTTTCTGACTTTTAGACCCATGCTCTTTTCCTACACCAAGCTGCTGCAATAGAAAAATTGGATGAAGTGAGTTACATTTTCTTTCATGTGCCAAAGAACTTTATATTCTATCCACTGCTGCTGTCACCCACCCACATTCTCCCCCTAAAAAATTTTTTTAAAAACTAGACATGAGCAGTGATTTGTGACAGAGTGAACAGGATATTATAATAGTTAAGTCAGGGCCATGAGATTAAGAGCCAGATGTTACTGGTTTGAGTTGTCTATGCCACACTTGCCTGTGAGAACTTTGGCACATTTCTTACCTTCTCTAAGCCTTAGTTAACCCATTTGTTGAAGAAAGCTAATTTTGCCCATAATGGTGGATTGTCGTGGGGATTAAATAAGATAAGGATGCTAAAGTTATCGTGTAGAACTTGTTTATTTTAAAAACATAATGTGTACAATTCCACAAGAATGGGAATTTTATACAGTGATTTTAATTACTAGTGATAATGTCCCCACAGAAACTGTATGTGGGGTGAATCCACGTGTGACAAGAAGTGCTGCAAGACCAACGGAGGATGGCCGCACCCGCTTCCCTTCAGATCTGACCATGTCGTCGAGTCTTGCTTTGCTCAAAAGGTCATTTGAGAGTTTATAAAAGTGACTGATGTGTTTGTGATTAGGAGAGAAGAATGAGTATTTATTCTTGTTATCAGCAATAACAAAAAATTTACTTAGAGATTAGTACAGCTCAATTTCTATATTTCTTCAGGATAAGCACATGTATTCGATTCTGTCTTTTTAAAAATTATCCAGGTTGACAACAATATGAATGGGAACCAGAGAAATAATTTAAATTTGAAGTCGTCAAGACTTCCTTTTTTAAAAGCAAAGAACTATTACTATGAGCAAGGTGTTAGGCAAAGAATATAGTGCAATCTCACTGTGCAAAGCTATCACTTCTGGGTGCCTCATTTTATGCCAAAGGATGTTAGACAGAATATTTAAAATCTTCTGGCCAACCTGCAACACCTAGGTAAGATGCCCTCTAGGGTCATGGCAGATAGCTCCCATCCTATTTGTACATCTTCTGTAGCAATGTGCACCTGATTTCTCCAGACAGATTGTTCCATTTTATCCTTTAACAGAACATTCTCTCTTATGTAGAGGAGAGGTATTTCTAAAACACCTGCTTACAGAGCCTCATTCTTACCCCTAGACCAAAACTAAGTACTAGATAATAAGACTCCCCTTCCACATGACAATTTTTATCAAATTAAAGAACCTTGCTATGTCTCCCTGCGTCTTCTCTTTCTCAGGGCAATAATGTTCCCATTCATGGAGCACAGCTTACAGTCTTTGATTCTAGCCCATACAGTCTTGCATATCTTGGCACCTGCCATGTTTGCCTTGTCTGCTAGCTCTAGTTCAAATGCCGAGGCAATCTTCTACTCTACTTCCTCTCCATCCCCAATCAATAAAATTACTAAGTATGGCCGAGTGCATAAGTTCTGGGGGGAAGAGCAGAAAATAACAGGGACAACCAAAACAAAACACAAAGCCAGGTAGCTAGTGGGTAGAGCAAAGGGCCCCAAAATTTAAAATGAAACTTGGAGGCACATGAGACTTTGCAATGCCTGACAGACTACATAACAAAGAATTTCCCCCAAGATTATTTTCACCCAGAGGTTTTCAGGAGATGGAGAGTCATTACAATGGTTTCTCCGCTTGTCCTCCCCAAAAGGTTTGTACACAAAGGGGCTCAAGTCCCTTTGCAGCAGTCTAAGAGGATCCACGCGGTCTACAACCCAGCACATGTTAATTTTTAATCTGAAATAACAGGGGGAAAAAAGTCAAGCTTTAGGAATGAACCATTTTCACCCTAGCTGAATTTCTGTTTTCTGTTTCATTCTAAAGAATCACCACTAGTCACCTTTCTAGAGAAGCAGAAGGAATGTAGATGTAATAAAACTGAGAATTTTACCGTGCAGAATGCAAAGTCTGCTTATAAAACTCTCGTAAATAAGTGGTCTTTACCAGAAAACTTATATGAGATCTCAAGTGAAGCAATTTTACTGATTTTCCCATGGCTTCTGTTTTAATGAAATGCTACCATTTATTGGGCATCATCAAGCCCTAGGTTAGGTACTTTAATCTGCATTGGAGTCTCTTGATTTCTTCCCATAACTGTCTTACTAAAGAGATGCTAGAATCCCTATTTTAAGTTGGATGATGTCATATAACTAATAAGTGATGAAACTTGGAGTTGAACCCAGTTTTCCTCAATACTTCTTTTAAGCATTTTACTATACTTCTCTATTAGGTTTAAAATTAATTTCTACTTTTTTAAAGTTAATTTCTATTTTTAGAACTTTCTATCAAACACATCAATATTTTTTAAGAAAACGTATAATAAGATGGCCATATTTAATTCCATGGACTCTCTAAATATGTCATTGAACCCCAGGGCAGCACATTCCTAAAGAAAGTAGTTTGCAGTAACACACATGATATAATTATCTATGGTCTCATATTTACAGCCAGTAACTATTTTATACTATTTGAAAATGAATATTCTACTTTATTTAAGCATATTCAAGATAATAATTGTGCTTATTGTCTGAAATCCTGAAATTAAAGCATTGTTCCTATTTAAAATATAAACAACAAAACAAAGGATCTTAGATGCACAGCACAATGTACAAGATAAAACCTCCCTCCTCCCCAAGAGTAAGCAACAGATCAGAGCCTATTATCTCTTCTTTGGGATCTGGTGCCTTCACTAACTTTTTTCTGAAAGTGGTACTTTCAATATCATACTCCCATCTGGGTCCTAGATCAAAAGCTACAAAGATTCTAATGTTTATCTCATCATAAAATATTTATTTCTTTAAACTCTCATCTTCCCACCTATTTCATTTTCTTTTTCTTTTCACTGCTGAACTTAATGAAGAATAGTTTGGACTAGTTCTTATTTCCTCAACTCCAACTCATTCCTTAATCCATCACAATTTGACACGTCTTCCACCATTCTATGAAACTACTCTTGTAAGGTCAATAAGACTTAATTGCCAAATGCAGTGACCTATCTCTAGGCTTCATCCTATATGTTCTTTCTGCAACATAAGACACTCTTGACTGACTCTTTATCTTTCTTAAAATGCTGCCCTGTATTGTTCAGATCATCACATTCTAATGATTTTCTCTCTCCTTCCCTTCTACCTCTGCCTCTCCCCCTCCCTCCTCCATTCTCTCTTCTGTTCTCATTCCCCCATTTTCACTCTCATTTCTTGTTTTTTCAGTCTCTATTCTTGGTTCCTTTTCTGCCCAAGCCCTTTAATATTGCTCTTGCTCAGAATTCATCTTTGACATTCTCTCCAAGTAATCTGTTTTGTTAAATCATCTAATCTCTGCCCACAGCTTCCTGGATCAAACTACATGAGGCGCAGAGAGTAAACTTCACACCCAAAGGCCCTACTTACATGGTATACTATCTACTGGACATCTGATGTCATTATCTCCAAAAATGGACTCCTGTTTCTTTCACCAGTCTCAATCCCAACATGTTCTTCCTCCTGTATTTCCTATCTCATTAGATGTATCCACATCCAGAGTCTCACCTTTTATAAAGTTTTTTTTTCCCTTGCATGTTTTTTTTTAACGTCTTTATTGGAGTATAATTGCTTTACAATGGTGTGTTAGTTTCTGCTGTATAACAAAGTGAATCAGCTATACGTATACATACATCCCCACATCTCCTCCCTCTTGCGTCTCTCTTCCACCCTCCCTACCCCACCCCTCTAGGTGGACACAAAGCACCAAGCTGATCTCCCTGTGCTATGCAGCTGCTTCCCACTAGCTATCTATTTTACATTTGGTAGTGTATATATGTCCATGCCACTCTCTCACTTCGTCCCAGCTTACCCTTCCCCCCCCGTGTCCTCAAGTCCATTCTCTACGTCTGTGTTTTTATTCCTATCCTGCCCCTAGTTTCTTCAGAACCTTTTTTTTTCTTCTTTTTTTAGATTCCATACGTATGTGTTAACATACAGTATTTGTTTTTCTCTTTCTGACTTACTTCACTCAGTATGATAGTCTCTAGGTCCATCCACCTCACTAAAAATAACTCAATTTCATTTCTTTTTATGGCTGAGTAATATTCAAATCCTTCCTCTACACAGTAACTGGTAAATTTGAACTCAGAAAAGTCTCTTGAATCTTGCTGTCTTCTCCACTTCCATAGCCATCATAGTCATTTAGAATTTTCTGTCCATCATGGTAGCCACTAGCCACATGGCGCTATTTAAATTAAGACTAATTGAAATTAAGCATAATTTAAAATTTAGTTTCTGACATCACTTCACCCTCCTCCAACCTATCGTCATATTGCTGCCAGGGCTAAGTTTTGAGAAAAACAAACCATCCCAAGTAAATCACTTGATTAAAATTCCTCTCTGATATTTTATCACACAGAGAATGAAGTTCAGAAAGACTTGGCACGGGATACATGGTTCTTCACAACTGAGCACGACCATCTTTCCAAGGTATTTCCTACAGCCCTTGCCATATACCTTACTCAACGTATGAGTGGAACTATGTCCCCCAAAATTCATACGCTGAAGCCCTGACCCTCAAACGCTGAAGCCCTGACCCTCAATGTGACTATATTTGGAGATAAGGCTTATAAGAAGCTAATAAAGGTTAGATAAATGTTAAGATTCCTAAGTGTTATAGATGTCAGGCAATGTGTACACAATTCTCAACTAATAAACTCAACATCTTTTAAAACAATATGGTAAAAATTGGACTGTTGTTTAAAATTTATAAACAGAAAGTGATTGTATCTTATCTAAGATGAGTTCAGCGTAGGAACTACCACAGATTTCCAAAGTTCACTTCCTTCCCTCCAAAGCTGTGTATTTATCCTTTCTCTGCTCCACTCTAAAAAGGAAAGCAGAAGTCTAAGTGCTCTGCTGATCGTCATACCATTTATTCATATTCATATCTCCCTCTAAGACTTGCAATGATGAACCAGGAATTCCTGGCCATTCATTCCAGCTGTCTAGGGCTCCAAAATTTCTGTCATCTTAGCTTTCTGTATCATCTATAACATGTTTTTAATGATAAATTAAAAATAAAAAGAAGTATATATGGTGAGGTTTTTAATAGGTGTTAAATCTATTTGTGGATTTACTATACTTATCTCTTCACTCTTTGGTATGATTGTAATGATCATAACGAAGGGGAAAAAGAAAATAACGATCAAGTGAGGAAGTGAACTTGATCTTTAACACTACCAGCTATTTGACCTTGGAACTGTTAACTTTATGTCCTCGCTTTACTCATCTGTAAAATATGTGATAGTACTTACCTCATAAAGATGACGTGACGATTAAATGAAATAGACTAGTTTCTGACTTCTAATAAACTCTAAAGCTTGTTAGCTACTACTGAAGCTCATTCCAGCACTTAAATTTCTGAGTGATTCAACTCACTTTCTTAGAAAACTAATAACACATTGTCATGATCATCCATTTAAATCTTAGTTCAGTTTTCTTTTCAAAGAAACTAAGTCAGTGATAGTTCAGTAGGAAAGAGACTGATCATTTTTGATGTCAGTAGAGATGCAGAGAAGTAAGACTTCTGAACTTCGGGTTTCCCATGGGACACAGGCCCTGCAAGTGAAGCTTCCAGACACGAGGAGAGGATTCAGCCAGATGAGAGCAAGAAGGCACACTGACAGGAAGAAGAGGAGACCAAGGGGTGAAGACTCAGAGTTTTGAGCAGAGCCCAATTTCCTTCTCAAGCAGGGCAGAGCAGCTGACATATAAAATCCCTAAGTATTTCCAAAGAAGTAATTATTGCATTCACCCGTCACGCACACATGTAGATACACTACTGCTGCTGCTAAGATCGATAACACTATTTAAACACATAGTAAACTTGTATTATTTGCAGGATATTTTTCTTTTTACCATCTGTGGTAACATCTACAACTTTTCTTTTTAAATAAATGTGTTTAGAAACAGACTACCAAGGGAGGGGAAAAATCAACTATTACCTTTTAACATTTTAAACACCCAAGAAGTAAAATATTTTCATGCATTCTACTACAATACATAGTATAAATCATTAACTATTTATTACCAAAGAAAGGCAGATGTTAACTCTTGTTTCCAGTTTTAAAGAATCAGAGTAAATTAAAACATTTTACTACTAGAATTTCATGATTTGGATTATAAGGTTTAATTGCTTATTAATTTAAGGTAAAACTTAAATTTAGTGTTTCACAGCATCTTGTAATCTAAACTTTTAAAAAATATGACTATGTTATAATCACTTCAAAAGAGAACAATGATAAGATCCCTCTAAAATGAATTCCTAAATTAGGTAGTATTCTGTGCCTACTTAGCAACTTGTATCTTCAAAACACTGTATGAATATCAACTAGTTATTCCAGTATGACAGAAATAAGTAAAAAAGGAAACATGGCTCATCATTACAATGTTAAAAGAAAAGTAAAAAAGGATTAGTAATTTCCTAGGTTTAATAAAGTGAACAGGTGAAGAATAAACCCGAACTATGTGAAATACTATGAAAAGCCAAAATGTTTTCTCTTAAAACCAACCCATACTTTTGAAAAATTCTAAATTTTAGCCATTTATATAATCTAAAATTAGAGACAAAAATAAAGAGGCTGAGGCTCCTCTAATCAAATAGTTGATAAGTCTCACAGAGACAATCATCCAATTTCTGCATTCATGTGCTCAGCATATTAGTGAAGACTAGTATAATGACAGTTCTGGCTAAAAGACAGAAAATCCACAGCCAAGAGGCCCATCCTTGACTCTGGTCCTCTATGCATCCTTCTCCTTCTCTCCATGTTCTCTCCTGGTACATTCCTTAAACTTTGCACCCAGTTGGTTCACTTCTCATCTACTTCCTCAGCCCAGTCACTACCTATTTGCTCCCCTGCCCTCTGGCTGTGTCCTACCTACTGCCTTTACCACTTAAAAAAAATTTAAGTTGCTTTATCATCAGTTGAACAAATGAGGTTATTATGTATTAATTACTGAGGCCCAGGAGCTAAAAGGTCTTTCCACTTTGCTTGGCACTCAACTAGAACAGTGGTTCTCAACCTGGGCTGCACATCACCAGGGAAACTGGAAAATCCCAAGCTCATGACACAAGCCAGACCAATGAAATCAGAATCTCCTGGGGCTGCGGGTGTCTTCAAAGATTCCCAGGATATTCTAATGTGACCCCAAGGACCACTGATCTAGAGTAAATGTTTACTGATATCGAAGAAATATCTTTTAAGTGTAAATCAGTAGAAAGCACACAACAACATGACTGGAGCCTAGTCAATGTGAGGTCAACTTAGAAGATTAAGATTAAAAAGGAAACTGGGAATTGAAATGAAAGCAATAGGTCAGATAATTCAAACCAAAATAGTACTGTGTTTCAAACAGTTATCTGTATATTTGTTCTTTTATATTCAATCTAGTATGAAAATATATCTTAATGGATTATAATTTATTTGTGGGGGAGCATGAGGCTGAGAAAATTATTTGATTTCCTTTCCTCCATATTTTAATTCACCTTGCATATGCAGACACCAATCTCATCTAATTAAAGTGGTTAAAACCAAGGTATAACAGCAATTATTAAAACTTTGTGGTTATGCCCTATATAGCTACTAATTTGACCCAGTTACAAGTCCAAAGTTAAAAAAGAATAATCATTCTTTGGTCTATAAAGCAACAGCATATAATATTAAGATAAAATTTGATAAAAATAGAATAAAATTAAGATAAAAATAAAACACATATCATAAATCAGTAGTTATATATGGAGCAAAAATATGAAAATGAAAATCTGGGTTATAAAAACAGTTATGAAAGTGGCTTTGATACTATAAATGGCCTTATTAATGGTTAATGTGATCATCTGAAGGTTAGACTGTTTGATTTTACAGAGAAGCAATTCAACTATAAAAATATGATTTAAAAATAACACAGTGGTATAATATAAAAGAGATCTATTTGCAGACGTATTCCACACTCTGGACAGTGTCATAATATGTACAACAGCACTTAATCAAGTAAGAGCAAAATAATATTTTAGATTCAATATTTAAGTGGAAAGAATTGTTAGATATTTTATTTCCTTATAAAAACTATTTTTAAGAATCTATAGTATATGACATCAAAATAAATAAGGACTTAAAAATGCCTTTTTTTTAACTTGCACATTATGTAACCCAAATTCTGTGTCCTCAAACTGGTTAATGTTTCTGAGTCATTTCTGCAAACAATACAGAAAGCCCTGAGTATCACGATTGTTATATATGCCGAACACTGGCAGAGTATTCTTTTAGTCATTGTCTGTTAAATAAAAATAGGCAATATAATTTGCTTTAATACAAAATTATAATATAAAAATGTAAGAATGCATACATTCTTGATAGTATAAAGATTAGAATCTATTCGGAGAGAACTAAAATACAGATGATGCAGTGATTTATGTTAGAATCTAATCTCACACCCACTCTCCCTGACCATCTGTCTTAAGGAATAGTAAGTCAATAAAACTATCATTAACAAAAGTTTAACTGTAACATAGAAGTTTATATTCCCTACATATCCCAGTTTTGTAATATGTAATTTCAAGAATGCTTAGGAGGTAAAGAATGGCATATTTAAGAAAATATATTTAAGCAAAAATTCAGGCATGTTAATAATATACATATGTAATTCTGTAGCTTAGAATAGTGTATTTTTTAATATTACCAGCCAATTTGAAGGTTTTCAGATTCTTATTGTATGTCAAAAACATTAGTTTGAATAACACTGCAAAATCCAGAGAAGAATTACTGTCAAATTTTTGCAACTTGATTTATGTAATATAGCAGCTTGAATGCTATAGTCTAAATGATACATGCAGAAGTTCTTGTTCTTTATTTTACTATAATTTACTTCCCTGATAAAAGTGTATATTTACTTTAAAAATTAAACCAGCTATTTCTATGAATATTAAAAAATATTCCTGGGTGCAAATGATTTCTATTATATGTTGCAAACAAAGGTTCGCTAAAGAAAATCCAAGCTATATTTGATCTCCAACTACTACGGGCCCAAGACAACATGATTGGATTAGATCAATATTAAGGTGTGTTTTGTTTTGTTTTGTTTTCAGTATAATGGGCCAAAAGCCCTTTAAATCAAGTTAAATAAAAATTAAATTTAATCCATTTTAATTTTATACGTATATGGAATGTGGCATTTTTTTTAATGGGGGAGATTATAAAACTAGAGGGTAATAACATGACCTCACTTTTAAAAGTCAGAAATCACTATATTAATCATTTAATTATATATAACAAAGTTAATATATTGCTCCTCAAATATGGATTCTACTAATTTGTATAGCTAATATTATTGCATATATTCTCCTGTCCATAAATTTATAAATACACTAATAAACTATTAAATTGGATTTTTTCATGAATATATTACCAATTCCAGAAATATAATGCATTTACTTTCAATATGGAAAATTCTGCACAGACTGTATATCTTGAACATTGCTCCTGAAGACAGTCATCATTTCATAATTATAAGTATGTTTGAAATAAGTAAAAATGTTCAGAAAGAAACTCAGACACATTCTTCAAAGACTACAAGTAGCATTCTAAGTCATGTGTAATATACTTGGTATGTGGATGTGTTTGTGGTTTTGCAGAATCATAAAGAAGCTGTATATTAAGCTCAGGAGCTAATCAACAGATTTGTGAGTTATCAACCAAGAACACCTAACACTGCCCCCCTCCAACCCCCTGGCACCTAAAATCTGAAGCTGTGTGAGAACAGTTATCGTGGAATAAATGTTTCAAGTGTTTCCAGCTGACAAACAAACAACCAAGAAATAGCTACAAGGCATCACAAGTAATAAATCCTGTGTTGTGGAGATGAAAAACTCAAATGTCTGTGTTTACTTTTCAGTGTGAAGAAATGTTTCTAAAAAGGAGTTCAGATTTTTATAATATGCCTTTGTGTATACAGCTAACAACTACTACTTTATATGAGAACACAACCCAGAAGTAGTTCATAACATTACACATTAATTTAACCTACACTGTACCTTATAGCTATGATGATATAAGTATAAAGTTGATGATGATTTCAGGTCAAGAGGAAAATATACATTTATACATATTTAAAACTTGAATATTTAAACAAAAACATATATGACAGACTTATTTGAAAATATGCTCTAGCATATTGACAATGTAGACTATCATTTAAATACTGAAACTATACAAATTGGAATTACTAGAAATTTCTATGAGAGTTTACATTCAAGGAAGCAAGCAAATTCAGATTATTACAAGGGATCACTTTTAAACATAAATATACTGAAACCTTTGCAAGCTTTTTATTAGTAGTAGAATTAGCAGGCACGTCAGTTTCCTTGCAATTCTGATGCAACGTACCTTGTCAAAATAAATAACTGCAATAAATACACTAGTCATTCATTATTAACTTCTACCATTAAGATTAAGTTTAATTCCCAGGCATGACTTACGGGGTATGGTTAAGAAAACTATGTAAAAAACTTTTAAAATCCATTTATCTAATGAAGCAGCATTCTAAATTAATGTTGTATATGCAATATTATTATTTGCAAAGAAGATATGTTTCTGGTCTTAAAGAATGTTGGCAAAACAAGTTTAGTTTTAGTTTAGCTTAGTTGTCAAAAGCACAACTAATCAATCCAAACTAAAATACAGTCCTTGAACTATGTTCATTTTAAGTAGGTATCCCTTAGGCCAGCTCTCTTGTGAAAGCATCACAGAACCTTTTGATCCATACTGCCCTTGATTACGCTTTCTGGGTACAAAGCAAGTGAGGCCAAAAAGGGACATTTGCTGTCTTCCTGTGGAGAGGCTGGGGAAGTAATGAAGAGAAAGGTAGAGAGAGAGAATGTGGTGTGTTATTTATTTTGAAAAGCAATACTATTTTATTGCACTCTTTAAGAAAATACCTTTGGAACAAAACATTAAGGCTTACTGAGATTCTGTCATCATTTCTTCCCTACTAAAAGGTCACTGCAGTATCTTCATCTTCAACAGAGCTCTTGAGCAAATTTCAGCACCACGGACAGCAACACTTCTACTAGGACAAGCGCCCATGGTTGCATTAGCCATTTCTTAAAAAACTTGCATACACTTCTTTGTGAATCAGCAAGGATTATAGCCATTATTATATTAATAGGAAGGAGTTAAAGGTAATATACGTTATTAATGAGTTCAGTATTTTTCATTCATAGATCAAGCATTTGCCAATTAGTACCACTGGAGAGCATCCTGAAAATTCAAGCTAATTACACAAGGTGGCTGATAAAAAATCTAACATTGATCAGTTATCACCAGATACTTCATTAAAGCTTTCTACTCATAATGAGTCTCCGATCAATAACTATACAAGTTTCTAAGAGAAAACAGGAAACTTATGTGAGTAAATACGCTTAGGTAGGCCCACAGACTTTCCAAATGGCCAGAACTACCCCTGTAAAACAAGTAAAACACTTTTTTAGTTCTTCCTACATAAACAGCCACAAACACTTTCTCTTGTCCCTTCGGCCAACCAGCTTAATGATGTCACAATCAGAGAGCTCATGTGTAAGGCCCATAAGCCAGACCATACATGCCTGTCTCAGACTATTCTCATTTTCGCTGCAGTCATCAGTATGCAATCCCATCCCTGTCTCCCTAACAAGCTTCACTCAAATTCCATTAAAAAAAAAAAAAGGCAACAGAGTTTGAACCAACTCCATAGCACTGGCTTTATTATCTCAGAAGACCAGGGTCTTCCTGACCTTCCCAGGATCCCAGAAGAAGGCACCAGTCCACCAGCAATCCACGGGATAGTCCCAAATCAAGCAGCAAGTCAAGCTCTTATAACCACAAAAACAACGGTGAAGTAACAAAAAAACCAGAGTCCAAAAAACATTTTAACACTCTAGAAGACGCCTCAACCAAACACACACGGATATAAAAGCACAAGGATGGGGAAAATCCACTGTTCCTACCTTACAGTCCTCAGGACACGATTTCACCGAGTACTCCTCCGATTGTAAGTACTTATGGAGCACGCTTTCAAACTCTTCGTATTTCTCCTGAGCGTGGTGGTCGTAGTCTTGGTAAGCCTCGACGCACTGCCTGCAAGTGGTCATCTCACCGCCCTCCTTGAGCACCACATCCAGACTACAGTTCAAAGTGTTGGGACTGGACAACCCCGAGAACAACTCCCAAAGTGTGTAGGAATTACAAAATGAAAGGTAAAAATCCGACAAGTTCCAGAGCGGAGTTGGATGCGTGCCCCTCACCTGCTGCTCCTCCCCCGTGGCCGCCACCCCCCGACTCCAGTTCCTGGCGCACACGGCGTCCGCGCTCTCCACCGTGAAGCACTGGCCCGAGGAGGCGCCCTGGGGGTAACAGGTCTCCAGGCGCCACACGGGCTTGGCAGAGTTGCCCAGAATAAGAGCCTTGCCCCGGTTGTTTCTGCCTCGGCTGCCCTTGCCGCCGCCGCCGTCTCCCGGGGAGGGGGGCAGGGTGGGGGACGAGGAGGCGGCGAGGAGTCTGTGCGCCTGGGCGGCGGGCGAGGACTCCCCCATGCTCGCCAGGAGCGCGGGCCAGGAGGGCTCCTGCTGCCGCTGCCGCTGCTGCTGCTGCTGCCGCTGCCGCTGCTGCCGCTGCTGCTGCTGCTGCTGCTCCTTGTCCCGGGTCCGGGTCAGCTTGGCCTCGGCGCAGAACCACAAGTGATCAGAGAGCAGGACTGTGAAAAACAAGAGAGATGCCAGAGACAGTCGCCATTTCTGAGCCCTCTCTGAATCGATGAACGGTTTCTCGTTCTCCCGGGGTGCCGCCAACCAGATTTTTAACCCGTCGTCATACTGCCGACACATCCAAGCACCCCTGGTCATATTTTGGGAACGCACAGCCCTGGCCGACTCCACCGTGAGGGCTCCTGTGCCGGTGTCACCACGATATGCATTGACTTAAAGGGTTTAATTTCCTTATCCCCTCCTCCCGTTTCTTCTCTCTCCCTCTCCCTCTCTCCCTCTTTCTCTCTCCCTCTTCTCTCTCTCTCTCTCGTTTTGCCTACATAAATATTACCAGGCTTTGGAGGAAGATATGACTTGCTTCCGACCTAATCATCAGCCGACCCCATCCTCTGTAGAGTGGGAAACAATAATGCAGAGAGAGAGGCGGAGAGGGAGGGAGGGAGGGGGGGAGAGACAGTCGGAGGCTGGGGCTGGCGGCCGGCGGTGAGCGGAGTGCAGGAGGTGATGGTGGAGGCGGCGGAGTGGCTGGCGCTGCCCCTCTCACCCAGGCACTGTCAGGGCGCGCGTCCCCATGGCCCCGCCGAGGACAGCCCTCTCTCGCCCGCCGGGGGCATGCCGCGTCTCCGCTGCCCGCTGGCGGCGACCAGAGCGCCTCCCCAGCTCCCTCCTCTCCTCCTCCTCCTGCTCCTACTTCTCGCTCTCTCTCCGCGAGTCCGGAGCCTGGGCCGCCGCCGCCGGCAGGGCTCTCCCTCCCCCCCACCCCCCACCCCGCGCTCCAACTGCCGCTGCCGCCGCCGCCGCCGCCGCCGCCGCAGGTCTGCCCGCGGGCGCAGCCGCCGCCGGGCTCCGACTGCTGACGCCGCCTCTCCCAGACCTCGGGGCCGAATCGCCGGGGCTGGGCCTCCGGAGAGCCACAGTCATCTTCAGTCCCCGGCTAAGTTGCCGCCATCTTCGTCCTGGAGAAACACTTTTTTGGGGGGGAGCGCTGGGTTTTGCGTCATCTCCTCCCGCGCCGAGATGTCTCCATCCTGGCGCATTGGCACGGGGCTCGGCCGGGGCGGAGAAGGGGGGCGAGGACGCCGGGGTCCGGCGCGGGTGGGGGGGCCTGCACTGCTGCGCTCGGACGCTCGCGCTTTCCCTTCCGCACACCCCTCCCCACGTTTTGGGTTTTTTCTTACTGTTATCACTGGATAAAGTCAGAATGCGGACTGCAAGGTTGAGGATGCCTGCAAATTTCTTCAGCATCTCCCGCTCCCTCTCTGACTCCGGAAAAAGTCCGAGTTGCCGGCGGGTGGTTAGAGGCTTCTAGCGGGGCGAGGGTCTGGGTGTCACCTCCTTAACTAAAGAATAGTCGACTTCAAATGAAAGGTTGGGGGCATGGGAGTGAACATGAATTGGCTGGCGGAGGTGGAGGAGGTGACATCTGATCCCTCTGCATGTGCCTCAGGATCCCTAGACAACTAGAGATCAACAGCTTCCCGTGCATCAAATCATCTTAAATGATTTTAGTATACGGAAGGGATATGTGCGCGCATTGACATCTTTAGCTGTATATAGGACAGTGACATTTTTCATAAAGTAGAAGGAGATTAGAAGTGGCCTCATAGAGTCTTAGGAAAAACTAGTAAGACCTCGGCTACCAAGGCTCACTGCCCAGCGCAGAGTTTCGAGTTCGACACCCTGACCTCGGGGGATTCCCCCTCCAGCCTGCAGCACCCCAAGCTCCCGGGACTCCCGCTCCGAAGGCCTGCGCCCCAGCCCCCACCGAGCGGGGTTTTGCTATAGCCCAGGACTTCCACAGCAGCGGGCCATCAGGCTGCCCGGGTGGCAGCCGCGGCAACCCGAGCCTCTGGTGCCCCTTAGCGTTGGCTCTCGGAGTTCCGAGAAGGAAAAGCCTCAGTCGCGCTGGGAAAACCAGGGATTCTCTCGACCCCGCCTCACGTGGATCAGTGCTGGGGGCAAACAGCCGTCTCGTTTTATCTGAAGACCCTGCCCACTTCGCCCCTCACTCCCACCAGCGCTGCGAGGGCAGGAGACCGTGCCGGGGCCAGCGCCTCCCCGTGCGCGCGCACCCGGAGCGCAGCACTGTCCTGAGCTCTCTCCGGCTGTCGCAGAGGACAGCGGTTTGTTCCACCGGGCACTCACTGTGTCAACCTCCCTTCCCTGCTTTCTAATGACTGTACTATTCTGTAGGGTGCACATTCACATAGGCAGTATTAGGGTGCCATCATTCTAAGCAGCTATGTTGAGAAAACAAAAGGATGGATCATCCGTATTCACATTCCTTAAGTGTTGGCAGGAGGGAGAAGTAGATATTTTTTAAAAGGTGAGTTGCAAAAGATAATGGGCCGGATTCAACCAACCAGTCCTTTCTGCGGAATACTAAATTTTACCCATGTAAACTGTAAGTTTCTAAAAACGATATGCAGTGACCGTCAAAGCTTGGTGCAATGTGACAGCTTTTTGATCTGTGTCATGTAATGTTTTACAAGACAACCTGTATAAGTATACCATGCTGGCACTTTGGCTTTTAATGTGTTGAATTTTAGCTACATAAAAGATCTAGAAACTAAAAGATATACTTTCTATGGCAGGTTTGTCCTTACCTTATAGCACCTTTCAATAGGCAAATTTCCATGTTGAAAATTAAACATGAAATGAAAACATTTTATCTGAGCTTTGTATAGGAAGCCAGCATAAGCTGAGGAAATAGTCTTTTCAATTCTTCTCTTTTGATAGTTTAAATTATTTTGACATTGAATACAATATTCTCTCAACCAGTGATATGGATAAAGATATCCTTTGGAAAAATCCCTGTAAATTTTAGAAAGCATTTTGTTTGGTCCTCTACTTTTTTCTTAAATTTAAAACGTCAACCCTCTTAAACCAAATCAGATTTAAGTACAACATAAAGTCCGCTTGTAGACATAAGTGAATATACCGGTGTGGCATTTTCTATTGTATAAATAAATACAATACATGTGGAAGATAATATCAGAAGTCTTGATTTCTACTTCTCGATAAAAGACCTTGCAGAACATGAAATTGAACATATCATATTCTAAATCCTGAAATGATTCTCCCTCTCTTTTGTTTTGAACTTGTTGGCCCTCTGTGATAAAATATAGATGAAGTGTAATAATCCAAGGCCTTTCTTTCTATAAACACAGGGTGAGGATTTTTTTTTTTAATTTAAGGAATTTTTTTGCTTATCCGTCTATTTTTATCTCTATCTAGAGGCAGTTGTTTAATACCTGGGTTACAGGATTTAATTTCGTACTTCTTTCTCTCACCTACCTCTTCATTTTTCTTCACCCTGTTTCTTCCTAATCTAAAGATGCTGCCTGGACAGGTTTATATTTTTCTTGATCTCTACTATGCAAGATAGAAAGCTCAGAAAATCCTTGGCTAAGGAAGTCCACATGGTGTCCTTGAGTGGGGAAGCTCACACAGAAAGTTCACAGGCAGACTAGACTGAGTTTCAGAGCAAAAGATGATCTGAGCGTGACTGGCTTTTTAATGTAAGAAAGCAAAATCCGCCAGAGCCCTTCTGCTACCCCGAAGGGAGAGAGGTGGGCAAAGTGACTGTTAGGGTTGCAAGGCTGAATTGCCTGACTGGACCCCCACTCCCCAGCTGTGCACCACCCGGCCACCACCCAACCCTGCTTCCCCCTGCCCCGTGTGCCTCTGATCCTGGCAGTTTGGACTTTCAGCTCAGGTCAGACTTGCTCTTGTTCACAGGGGTAAATAACACCCCAAGTGAACGTAAGGAAGACCTGAAGTTATGCTTCCGAGGAAAAAGTGGCAGATGTTCTACTGAAATGAATTACCATATTTGCTCTTTTTTTTTTCTTCCTCAAAATACATATTTCTTGTCCCAAGTCCAACACATCACAATTCTTACTAACTCTCTTCCCCAACTGTCCACTCCATGCACATTTTCAGCTTCAAATTTCATGTCCGGTAGCCTGGAGTTGTGCTCTCTGTTGAGCGCTCTCACTACTGACAGACAGACCCATTACCTAGGGGATGGACTTTAAAGCCAAGGATCAACAGAGCTATTGCAATCAAAGCATTCACAACCACTCCAGACAGTGTTCCCCGGCATCGCCTCTACTGACACATGGGGTCAGACGCTTCTCCAGCATGGGGTGGGGCTATACTTCGCACCAGGTTCAGCCACCTCTCCGGCCTCTACTCACAGCACACCAGCAGCACACGCACCTCTCCCCAGTTTTGGCAACTACAAATGTCTCCTAGCACTGCCAAATGTCCCCTGGGAGCAAAATCACCCTCGTTGAGAACCACTGCTCTAGAAACATCTCAAAGTGGTGGTTTCTTAATTCATATCTGCATGGGAGAAGTTCTGGCATCACAGATGAACCTATAACTTCTGCTTTATATACAGGGAACTTACAATCGTCACCCAGAATCACCACCTCCTCATACATCTCTTGTTACAGAATACTTTTAAAAGACTAATATTGAAAATACTGCAACTCCCTTAACCTCTCACTCTCTTCTCTATAGAAAGTTAAGGGGATAAGTGACACTTAAATCTGATTAATGTCAGAATTTTTCTCCATAATTCCGATAAAAATATTATTTATTAACCAGACTGTTTACTAATCAGGCAACTGTCTGTTTGTACTTTATACATAGTATATAATAAACTGAACTAAATATATGTGTATATGCTCATAAATGTAATTACTGTTATTACATGCACATTAAATACAATATGCACATTGTAGAAAATTACAAAATGCAAACAATTTTAAAAGTCTGAAGTAATCCCAACACCCAGATATAGTCACTATTTCCATTTTGCAGTATCTCTCTAACATTTATTTTATATTATGAAACCCCTGTTTTGTGACATTTACTAAATCAGATTTCTTTTAAGGACTGAAGTAGGAAGTCTGATAGCATACGTATTCACATGTACTAGATAATAAATTTTCCCCTCAGTACTGCACTGTTAATTTTAACCAGAGACACACAAATTCTAATGGTGTCTCAAAATATTAGTGTCTCTCTTTTTCCCTGAGCATGTGATTAAATCAGAAAGAGAACTAGGAATGGGGAAAAAAAAGAAATGAACAATATATAAAATTAAAGGTTCAGGGCTTCCCTGGTGGCACAGTGGTTGAGAGTCCGCCTGCCGATGCAGGGGCACGGGTTCGTGCCCCGGTCCGGGAGGATCCCACATGCCATGGAGCGGCTGGGCCCGTGAGCCATGGCCGCTGAGCGTGTGCGTCTGGAGCCTGTGTTCCGCAAGGGGAGAGGCCACAACAGTGAGAGGCCCGCGTACCGCAAAAAAAAAAAAAAAAAAAAAGGTTCATTACTCTCAAACAAGGGGAAGAAGCAAAGTCAGGCTCTGTTATTTTTATCTTAGTATTAGTCATATCTAGCCAAACTATGTCTCACAAGATATTTCAATGATGCTTAGTAAAAGTCTAATACACTGCAATAGCATTTTACTAATTTTTTTTTAATAATTGGGATAATACTTTCTACAATAGCCTATAGTCAATTCTTTGTTTTTAGGTAATCTGGACCTTGCCCTTTCTTATAGTTCCCATGAATTAGGATGTTTTAAAATAAGACAACTTTAAGGGTACATGCCCTCTGAAAGTAAACTGTCAACAACCAATCCCACTTCTGCTTGCTATGTGTTGGTCCTAGAATGAACCATGAGGAGGCTGAGATGACAGACCATGTCCAGCCTCTTGAAGCTTAGTCAAGGGGGAGAGGAAGGGACGGACTGGGCCAGCAACCACAACAGGGCGGGGAATGCTAATGGATTAGCGATTTGGGAGGCTTCAGAGGAGGAGGGATGAACTCCAACCCGATTTTGAGAGGGACCAGGATAGGAAGATACTGGGGTCACTGAGTGACATTAGGAAGGATCCTTGAAGAAGACCCCCAATGTTGAAGGACCCCAGGGCACTGGAGGACCGACGGGTGAGTGGGCTGGCCTGGAGTGTGAGGGCACATGGCGAAGCTGAAGGAAGAGACCAGAGAACAGGGCTGGACTCTCGTGAATGATAATGTATCATGAGCAAAGAAACTGCCTCTTCTCCTGAAGGTGGTTGGGATTCATTGAGGAAATTTAGAAAGTGATTTAAAAGTTGGTTTTCACTAACATCACTGTTCACTAAAATCAAAATGAGAAATATGTGCAGGGAAGGTGTTAACCAGGTTAGTAAATACATTGCTTCTTGTTAGCTTATCAGCTCAAATGTAGCACAGTGGAAAAGAAGAGCAAATAGCTTGGCTGGTATGTAGGTTTCATTTATCAGAAAAAGTAGGCTGTGGAGTCTAGGAACTCCTACGTAGGTTTTACCTAACAGTGTGACTAACAGCACAGAGTAGCTTAATAGCACAGGCACATTTCAGAAGGCAGCTGAATAGTACCCAGTTGCAAATATATTGAGGGATCTGGTGATTAAACGTGCTTCTTACAAGAGAACATTGCAGAAATAATCTACATATATATCACAGCTCTGTGTTTACTTTTCTGGGTGTCATTTATGCTTATATCTTTCGAAGAATTCAAAGTGCTGAAGTTATTTGATTATACTTATTTTCATGAGACTGTACTTTTATTCCTATTTAAATGGCTAAATTGTTATGAATTGGAAAGGAGATATTTCTTTTACTTTGGTTCTATTTTATAAAAATAATTAAAATAACATGTTTTGTCCTCTTCTCAAAAATTTACCTTTATTCCTTAGAGTTAATTATCTACCAAATAATTTTACCATAGAAAAGTCAAACCGAGAAGAAATATTTTTTTTTCTAGTGAAAACCATTACTTGAATATGCCAACTCCATAAATCAAATATATAACAATCCTGAGCTATTTTCTTTTTTCACTTTGAATGTCTTCTGGATGCCCAAAAATAGGCACCTCCTCTTAGTTGTTATGACACTGCTTATGTGCCACATATAAGTGAAAACAGATCATGTTCTTATATACCTACTGTTCTTATATACCTACTGTTCTGGGCATTTTGTGCTTTCAGAATTCACAGATAACCTGCAAATTCTTGACCAACATATCTATATTTTTAAAAACAAATTATGGATAAAGAGCTAATGAAGAGTATGCTAAGCTTATTTATAAAGAAAGTAAGATTAAGCCTTTAGATTTAGGCCCACTATAGTTTGCTAATATAAACTCCCTTTAAAGAAGAGGGCAGGTTCTAGCACCATCAGGTACCTGAGGGCTCTGGTTAATTACCAACAAAGGTAAATGTGCCAGAGTTGCTCTGAACCTCAACTGACCTTGACTTGATTGGGTTGGTTGGGCATAACTAGAGCTTGCTCTCTATCTTCCAGTGTGCTCTAGCTCAGTGGTTTTCAGACACTGGCGGGCAAAAAAATCAAGCGGAGGCTTGGAAATTTGTGCCGCTCTCCAGAGACCTGCTTCAGTAGGACTAGGATGAGGTGCAGAGAAATTGCATTTTTAACAAGTCTCTCTTGGTAACTTTGTATGACCAGTGAATCCGGCTATCCACGGTGACGGCCCTGCTGGATAGAGCAGCCCATGTCAGTCAAATTAGAGTACACACTCTAAATTCTAAAACAATATCAAGATCCATCTGTTAGAGGATGTAATGTTAGATAATAGTATTTGTGATTAAGAGTTAGCACATGGAGGGTTAGTTCATGAACACTTTCCATAGAATGCAAATATAGTATACCAACACATACCATTAAAAAATCTACATCATCATCATAGAAATTACTTATTATTTGCCAAATACTGTCCTGAGTATATGTGTAAACACACACACCAAATTTTGCAAGTAAAGAAGTCACAAAGGGAAAACACTTCCTTCAAGATGTACAGGGCAAGGTCCAAATGGAGAAATGAACAAAAGTCACTGAGAAATATAAGAGAAGATTTGAACAGCAGGAAAAATCAGCCTGTGTCTAAATAGGAAGATGATTATTATAAAGATGGAAATTCTCCCCAAATTAATGTACATATGCCTAAAAATAAGGGGAGATTATTCTTCCTGAAAGTATCCCCATATAAGAGGGAGCCATCTAATGTTTGAACTCTTACAAAATGTTTCATGCTGTGGGGCCTCTCTCTACTTTACCCCAAACTTCTTCTGGGGAAGACACATCCCCTACCATAAGACCCACCAACGTTAATTTTACATGCTTGCAGAGGATACCCAAGGGAGTTGTTAACCTAACGAAGGAAAACTTTTTTAAAGGAGGTAAATTTAGTTATTATTTCTGGGGTAATGATTCCACAATATTAAGTATCAGATTTCATTTTAAGTAAGGATGTCAAAGATCACAGTAGAAAACAATATAATGTTCATGTGGCAGTGGTTAAGAATACATTTTCAGGGATTTTTTTTTAAAGAGAAAAGAACATTATCACCATTATGCAAATGGATTCTCTGGTTTGGCACAAAATTTCCCAGGGGCATCCTCACAGAACCATCTAAGTGCTGCTCATCAGGCAGAAAGAATAAAGTTAGTGACAGTTATTGTCTCTAGTGGTGACACAAGTTCAGATACTCACAAAAATGCAAGTGGAGAGTTTGAGTAATATTTTTTGTTGGCTTGTGAGAGTGTAAAAAGGTGTTTCAAAATTAATGTATTACTTTATGTACTAACTCAAATAAGTGTGTATCTAAATCTATACATAAAATGCTATGAGTAGACATTTGCTATTTATTTTCATCCTTAAATTTGATAAGTACAAGCTTATAGAAGCCTTTTTTGGGTAAGTTTCTGATTCATCAAAAGGGATGGGCTTTAGACACATTCTATTTCGGTTTCCCTTATATTCAGGCACAAATATGGTTTGTTTAATACATTTTCAATTAAAGCAGGAATTTTCTGTAGAAACTGAGAGCAAGATATAAAGGTAATCTGGAATCATAAGTAGATATTAGAATGGATCCTCCCTGAATGTGCTCACGCACAGGAACGTCTGCCTCCACCTTCAGCTGCCCTTGAGACAGGACGTCTCCAGGGCTCTCCCTTCGTGACTGGCCTCTCCATCACAAGACCCAATAGGCTATTATGGAAAGCAGACTAGGAGGGGGATATAAATGGTGACTTACTCATTCCATGAACAACTGATGCAGGATCCAGCCTCTGCCCTTCCATATCTCTCCAGTGTTCAGAGAATCTCCAGCCAGAGCTTAGGTGAGTGAGGCCAGGTGGACAGATCTCAGAGTACCATACCTGGATGGTTATTCCCAGATACTATAGTGCTGTTCTCACACTACCATACAGAGAATGGATTTATGACACCAGCTACAGATTTAATCACAAACTGAAATCAGATACAACCACCAAAGAGTAGACAGTAATGTATTTCTCTCTCTGGCTCTCAGACCTTAAAATCAGCACAGATGGTAGTGACAGAGGTCAGGAGAAAATCAACTGTAAACAGAGAGGAGGGAGAACACACCTAAGAGATCTACATCCAAAGGGAGTGGCCACCCAGTTGGGAGCTTTCGAATGCAGGTGAATTTTAAAGTGAATAAATAAAGTAAAGAGGGTGATAACCTTACCATGTGCTAAAACATATTTTAATTATCTAATAATTAAAGCAACGTGTAAGTGGCCTAAAAGTAGGCAAAGAATGGGGAAAAATAAAAACCACAGAAACAAGACCTATAAAGAGTTAGCATATGATAAAGGATTAGGGAAAATATAACACAATAAATGGTTCTGGGACAATGGATTAGATATTGATATAGGAGTTCATTTATATATTTACTTCTTTCACATAGTCTCTAGACATGTTAAATAATTAAATATGAAAACTTAAACAACAGTGGAGAAAATATGGAGGAAGGCTTAAACCAATGAAAAAATTCATGTGATAAATTATAAGATTTAACTTCATGAAATAATTAATCTTTTGTTTGTAAAAAGTTATAGCTATGACTGAAAGGAAAATGAACTCCTACTTATTCAGGGGTGTTGCATTCATGTAGCTGATTCACTCCCTGATACTGAAACACATTTCCTCCACAAGCTTATAAACATACAGGGTCAGAGTTTTTGAAATACTGTGCAGTGTGTATTAATTCATCCATTCAGTTATAAAGCACTCTAGCTGCACAGTCACTAAGCGTTAGGTAAATTTCTTAGTCTCCTTAACTAAAAAGATCAACATTTAGACATGTTTCTTTAACTTCACGGTGCTCACAGTCTAGAAATATAGGTAGATATTTTTATACTGTGCTTTTAAGGGCTTTACATTTTTGTAAACTAATCCGCTCAAAAGAGCAAGTGTGTCACCAATACAGTCTACTTTGTGAATTTCTACTACTATAAAGACCTGGCTAAGACATAACTTTTTCCCTTCTGCCTTCCTTGACCATTCCAGACAGAGCTAAATTTATTCATTAACCTATTTAGCCAATATATACTGCGTATCTACTATTTGTCTTTATAGGAATATAAATGAACAAATATGTTCTCAATGTGTTCTGAACAGAGCTGCAATTTTACTACTGACTACTTCCCTCTTTAGTTTTTCCACAATATTCTATACAGCAGTGACTCCTAACCATTTCTGGAGTGAAGTATCTCTGATACTCTGATGAAAGCTCTGCACACTCTCCCCAAATGAAGTTTATTGCTCATACACTCAAGATTTTGCCTACAGTTCTGCAACATTCAGAGACTTCCTGAAACTCCATCATAGGCCATTCACATCGGGTCAAAAAATACCTGTTGTAGACCTTTCCATCCTGGCATGTGCCCATAAGTACTGCCTGAGTTTGTTTATACATCTGCCCTTTTAAAAATAGCAACAAACAAACAAACACCTTGTTGTAAGCTCCTCTCAGGCAGAATGTCTTTTTGCATTTACTGCAGCTAACAGACTAATAGCACATATCAATATCTATTGAGTGAAAGTGAATACATGTGAAGAAATAATTCAACAGGACTTCGCACAACTTTTCCTCGAATACATGCTCCATGAATGATGCTTATGCCCATACAGTGCAACTACACCAAAGACAACTGACTGCATACAGCATCAGTTAGGATTCCTTCTGTTCAAAGTGACAGGAAAAAATACTGAACAGGTTTAAATAAAGATCACTTTATTGGCTCACGGAACTGAAAAGTCCAGGGGTAAGCCTTCGTTCAAGCATAGATGGATTCTTAGGGTTGAACATTGTCTTCTCGGCTAATTTTACTGTCCAACTTTCTGCTCTGACTTCTAATTTGTTGGCTATGCTCACATGCAGGTGCTTCACTTATGTGGAAGGATTGTGTCAGCAGCTGCTACCTCATAGGCTTCAAAGCTCAAGATCATCAGAAATGACTGATCCTCTTTCAGTAGCTCCCACTGAAGTCCTGAGACTGACTGCGATTGGAGACTATTAAGTCATGTGCTCACGTCTGATGCGATGGCTATGGTTTAGCCTACCTCACATGATCCACACCTGGAACTGGGGTTGATCCCCACCCCAGCCATATGCACTGAACCTAAGAGTGGCTCACCTGTAAATGAAAATCTGAGGCTGTTGTGTGGTCTAGGGTGAGTGGATGCAAAACACTCCAGGAATGGCAAGGAGTCTGTACTGTTGTTCCCGAACATCCACATATCCTCCCTCCCAACCATATCCTTCAAAATACACAGGTTTACATAAGCTGCTCTCTCCCCTCTCCAGATAGGAACAGCCTTCATCAGTGAGATCTTTTATTTGCAAGTCACAGAAATCTACTTAAAACTATTTTGAGAAAAGAAAAAGGAATATATTGGTTTTTATTACCAAAATGTCCAGGGACAGAGCTTTACATTCATCCATATTCAGTCAACCAATGTGAGTAAGAGTTGGCCTCTCTGTTTTCTGGGCTCTTCCTTCCACTGTGCTGGCTTCATTCTTAGCATTCACATTGTGGTCTCTTGGAGCTCCAAGGTTAATGTTCCCTTAAATCTCAATTTTGAAATTTCTTGCTCCTGCTCTGCCCATCTTGGTCCTGGAGCCCATCCTTGAAACAGTCATTATGGCCAAGAGGATAGAATGTGCTGAAGGACTTAGCCTGGACATGTGTGGTACTCAGGAAACCAGGAGTGAAGTTTGTTTTGCAGAAATCGTATGGGCTAAGGAGAGATCCCCCAAATAAAGTCAGGGTATTGTGACCACAAGAAGCAAGTTGATACTGAGCATAAAATACAATAATTATGCAAATACTATAGCCTACTTTCCCATCTGACTGATTTGTCATAATCTCAGGCACAGATGTGGCTTCTCAAGGCCTGGCAATTGTGGATATGAAATGAATGTGCCTGACCACTCAGGCACAAACAACATGCCTGCCCTCTCCCCAAAATGCATCATGGGAAGTGAGCTACTATGTCTTTTTATAAACGAGGAGAGACTTCCACTTCCATTTTTTAAGACAAGTTTGTTTCAGCTAGGAAAGCTGAATAAAATACAAAATACATCTGTGTGAAGGTGATGATGAACTACACAAAGTCCAACATTCTATGTTGTTCTTCAGGAATTTGTCAATCCAAAAGTGATAGTGAAGGGGCTTCCCTGGTGGTGCAGTGGTTAATAATCTGCCTACCAATGCAGGGGACATGAGTTCAGCCCTGGTCCAGGAAGATCCCACATGCCACGTAGCAACTAAGCCCGTGCGCCACAACTACTGAGCCTGCGCTGTAGAGTCTGAGAGCCACAACTACTGAGCCCGTGCACCTAGAGCCGGTGCTCCGCAACAAGAGAAGCCACCGCAATGAGAAGCCCACGCACTGCAACTAGAGAAAGCTTGCGCGCAGCAATGAAGACCCAACGCGGCCAAAAATAAATAAATAAATAAATAAAGTTACTTTAAAAAAAGCAACCGTGAAGAGGCTTTAAAACTAAACTGAAAGGAGCAACTAAGAGATTGAGACTGAAAAGGATTTCACCTCTCTTTTGGTTGGGGGTGAGGGTAGGACAGATCATTCAGCATCTACTAAAGAGGACAGACCCTGATAGATATCTCCAGCTTTCAAATGGGAGCCCAAATGTTTACACACTATAATGTAAGAAAGAGAACTAGAAAAAAGCAAGCCCTCATGGAATCTGATGCCCAAATTTGAAGCAGCTCAAGCCCTGATTAGATTCAGGCATCCTGTGTCTACCCTAACTGGACTGGCTACCTGATGCAAAAGCAAACCTATCCTGAGAAATCGAACATCAACCAGAGTCTCAAATTATGTCTACAATGGTTCATATCAATATTTGAAATGTAATAAAAAATGACCAAGAATATCTGAAAACTTCATGACAGAATTTCAGGAGAAAAATTTTAAAATATGAATAGATCTGCTAGAGATCCAGAAATTGGAGTATCGGGCATAAAATTTAAAGTAATTTTTAATTAATATGTTAAAGAGATTACACAATGAAGAATTTTGTCAGAAAACTAGAAACTCTAAAATTAAATAAAACAAAGTCTATAACTAAAATTATAAAGGCAGAGTAGATATAGGCTGTAATATCTAGCTTAACTACTAAATAATAGTAAATGAATTAATACATTAAAAACAAACTGGTGTTTTTTTGGTCATTATGGAAATGATGGGATGCTGACCATGTGATGTTGACCAAAGCCAGAAATCTTGCTCAATTAGAATCTGTGAATTTAGAATCTGGTCAATATCCTTTTCTTTACTCATAAGCATCGACACTCAGGCCTTTGAATTACAGGTCTCTAATTTAGCCTATGCCTCTAGGCCGTCTGAATCAATGGCTTGGGGGTGAGAAAGTCTTCCTCTGGTTTCTGAGCTGCATTCTGGCACCATCCTGACACTAAGGGTATGGTTCCTTGTCTTGGCAGAAATGAGTAACAGGAGGTGCCAAGGATAGGCCTAGGGAATCAGGATTCTCTCAGGTTCCAGAATACATCTAAACGTCTACCGTCCACGCCTGTGTCTAGCTTAGGCTGAATAGCTTAGGACTGGAAATTTGGCTTTTCTAAACATACAAGGTCCCAACTATTAGATGTCTAAGTCTTTTCAATCACAGGCTGAAAGTAGATATCACTGTTATCAGACAGGCCAGTGTCAACCTCAGTCTGGCACTCCCTCCTTCCTGTAGACAGTAATATCCTGTATTTTTCCTACTAAGTTTTCAATGCTTGCCTTCCCAGTGTTATGTCCTAAGTCTCAATATTCACCAGGTGTGTTTAACTAACTGTTTTACCTATTTTATCTATATTTCTCATCCACTGGAACTCTGAGGTTTTTTGTTTTTGTTTTGCCTTTTGCCCATGCTTTATCATGAACTAGCAGTCAGAAACATAACAGCTGATTAAGACACAAAGTTTAGAATAAATGACACTGTATTATCTGATACAGTATTACTATTCTAATTCAAATAACACCTTCAGGCTGCATCTAAATACAACACTATTTGGCACTGTATATCTCTGATCAATTGAATTCAATACTAGAGGTAATACATGAAGTGAAGTCTTCTTAGTAAATTCATTGTGAGAATGGGAATCGATGCAGTTGTTTTGCAAAGTAATTTAACAACATTGATTAAAATTTAAAATTCTCATAATCTTTAGTAATCTCTAAACATCTATATTTTAAAAATAGATTTTTTTTTTTTGTAGAAAAAGGGCATGTATGTGATTGAATAAAGTAAGGACTTGAATATGGTAATGTATGAGTCAGCTTCGGCTGCCATAACAAAACACCACAGACTGGGTGGCTTAAAGAACAGGAATTTATTCCTCACAGTTCTGAAGGCTGGAAAGTCCAAGATCAAGGTGTCCATTCAGTTCTCTGGTGAGAGCTCTCTTCCTGGCTTGCAGGCCTCCTCACTCCGTCCACACATGGGGGAGAGAGAAGCAGCAAGCTCTCTGGTGTCTCTTGTTATAAGGACACTAATATCATCACGGGGGCCCCTTCATCATGACCTCATCTAACCCTAATCACTTCCCAAAAGCCCCACCTTCCAATACTATCAAACTGGTGGCTGGGGCTTCAACATGGGAATTCTGAGGTGACACAGTTTAGTCCATAGAAATGCGGCTATATCTGTTTAAACTTACGAACCATATGAAAAATCCAATAAAAGCTTAATAATGTTTATCTCTGGGGGCGTGGGACTGAAAGATAAAATGGGAACTTCTACTTTATATCATTTAGTTAAAATTCATGAATAGTTAAAGTGATATGATCATTTTGGCAGCATAATTTTTGAATATCCAAAATATTCTTCCTGAAAACAAACAAAAATAAATTTGGGTAGTGAAAGGAAAAATGATGATGGCATATTCCACAAAAGTAGATAACAAAGAATTCCCAAGGAAATATTTGGGTGAGGCCAAACCAGTAAGAATCAATATCTGTGAGATGGGAATGTCAGGCCATGAAAGGGGCCAATCCACAACCTATAAACCCTGTGGAATACAATGTAATACCCACCTCTTCTCCCCACCAAAGAGAGGATTGAGACTTGAGTTTAGAAGCCTGGAAGGGCTAAGAGCCACATGTATAGCTGGAAACCATCAGAGCCTCCAAGTTCCTGGTAAGCACAAGAAGCCAGGATACGACAGGACTTCAAACACTGCCATGGTAGAATGAAACCCAGTAGCCTGAGAAATAACTGCAAAAACTATCCTCCAGAAGATGACAGGCTCCTCCTGAGAGATCCAAATTGAGCACCGAAGGAACACCAGGAATGAGAGAAGGTTCAGGTGCCCGGAAGGGGAGACACCCAGGAGCAGGTCTAAGAAGTACTGGGAAGCAAGAGAATGCCTAAGGTGAGAGCCTGTGGCATGGCGCAAAAGGAAAAAAATCATCCCGAGAAGACCTCATTTAGAGAAATTGAGGAATGGCTACCTGAGTGAGGTGGGGCCACATTTTGAATCCCTCAGGAAAGGTGGGGAGCCCACAAGCCAGCCAGGAAACAGAGAAAGCCTCCCTAGCTCATCCCCATCCAATCATCTTTTGCAATGGGAAGAAAGAAAGGGAATATATTCTAATCCATAAAAAGGTTACTAGAAGAATTACAAGGAGAAAGATAAAAAATAATCCTATTAACATTTTAAGAAATAATGAAAACACACCAGAAATATGTGGCCACAAAGCAGATGGAACTGTAGTCTAACACTTCATATTGATCTAGAAGAATTAATAATCAATCAAAGCTTTGAAATAACCAATCAAAACCAGCAAAATTCAGAGATGATGTAGCTAAATCAAACATATAATGTATTATTGAATTATTTTGTAAATGAGTTCTTGAAAAATTGGTCCTAATTTGCACAAAATTGGTTGGAAATCTTTATCCAAGTATTCAATGAAGAGAAACTTCAGCTTTTGAATAACTGGGTGAACTGCAATTATTGAAAAGAGACCTTGGAAACTAGAAGACAATGAAAATTATCCTGACAAAAGCAAAAGAGGAAGTGAACAAATCAAAGAGTGAGAGCTCAGATGGTGTACAGAATTTAATTTTTAACTTCTACAAGTGTGATTTGGAATATCTTGGATTGTGAGAAGAATTTTTGATGAAGTTCCTACTTTAATTGGATAAATTTATACTCTGACTGGGACAGAATGAAACAAGAAGGCCTATGACTTTCCAGCATATAAATTTGGTAAAACATTCAAAAGAATCATAAATAGAATCAACTGATTTAAAGAAATGTTTTTCCTGTAAAAAATTTTTTTAAATACTGATGATCTGAATAGAGGCTTAAAAAGATAATATCTGGAAAATATTTTGGTAAAATAATTACACACTTAGTATTTTTAAATATTAAAAATATACCCAGGGCTTCCCTGGTGGCACAGTGGTTGAGAGTCTGCCTGCCAATGCAGGGGACACGGGTTCGTGCCCCGGTCCGGGAAGATCCCACATGCCGCGGAGCTGCTGGGCCCGTAAGCCATGGCCGCAGAGCCTGCACGTCCGGAGCCTGTGCTCCACAACGAGAGAGGCCACAACAGTGAGAGGCCCGTGTACCGCAAAAAAAAAAAAAAAATACATACCCGAAAGGAATAGTTTTTCAAAAATATTTGGGTATACAGAGAAAAGTCAATAAAGGTCTCAGGAAATATAAAATTATTAACCATCATTAAAATTCTGAAGATCTCAGTAAATTTTATAACAAATTATAAGTGATAGTATCATATTGAAAAAAGTAACGTATTTCTTTAAAATACTAGTGACAGGCTATTATAAACAGATGTAGATAAGGAATGATTTTGTGAATATTACCAAGATTAATTATTCTGTTTGTGTTATCTTTTAATGCTGATAGTCAATAAAAGATTTTAAAGATTTGCTTTAATATGTGTAACGTTGCTACAGACTTAAGGTTTGCATCCTCCCAAAATTCATATGTTGAAATGGGCCTTTGGGAGGTGCTTAAATCTTGAGGGGGGGAGCCCACATGATAGGATTAATGCTCTTATAAAAGAGCCCCCAGAGAACACTCTCACATATTCCACCCTGCGAGCACACAGTGAGAAGCACCATCTATGAACCAGAAGCGCACCCTCGCCAGACTCTAATCACCCTCTAGCACCCAATCTTGAACTTCCCAGACTCCAGAACCAAGAAAAATAAATTTTTGTTGTTTATAAACTGCCCGGTGTATGGCATTTTAAAATAGCAGCTAGAACAAAGACTATGTGTACATTGTATAAATGTTATTTTATTTTTCAGAAATAACTTTATTTTTAAAAATCATTTTGAATAGACATTTCCATAGGCTCACCAATATAATAAAATTGAGTTACACATGAATAAATATTTTTAAAACTCACATAATTTTTAGTAACTTCTTTCACTTTCACATTGGCCCAGTTTGGAAAATAAATTATATGGTCACCTTAATCTTTAAGTTGTAGTAAGTAATATTGTGCAGTACTAGATGATAGATATTCATAAAGACCAATGGACAGAACGGAAGGTGCAAAAGCAGAAAGAGATCCTTCTTACATGGATGCCTGGTTTATGAGAGATGCAGCATGTAAGACAGTGGAAGATTTTTCAATAAACATTTTGATAATTGATAACAATAAATGATTATGGGATAACTGTATTAACATACGGTAAGAGTGAAGGTTAGCTCTAACCTTTCAAAAAATAAACTCCAAATTGATTAAAATCAAGTGTAAAAAGGAAAATTATAAAACTAAGAATACAGGAAAATAGCTTCCTTACTTAAAGATAGGAAGTAATTGTGTAAGCAAGACACAGGAAACACTCACTACCCATAACTTACATTATTTAGGCATTGAGGAATTAGTATCATAATACTTAAAGACTACTTAAATCTGAAAGAGAGCATGTAGATGATAAAGACATAAAACCCAACAAAAATGTGCAAAAGAGTAAAGAGGTACTTCAGAGAAAAGGAAAGTCACATGATTAATAAACATGTGATAGATGCTTAACTTCACTAATCAGAGAAACACTAAGAAAAATCACAAGCTGATACAATTATATGTCAACAGATTGTCAATTTTTTTTGTTAATCTGACAATACTGAGTGGAATGAGATGTAATGCAACAGGAATTGTCATACATTTCTGGTAGGAATGTACAATACAAATACTTTGGATAATAGTCTGGCCTTATCTTCTAAATGTAAAAACACGTATATCCTATGACCCAGACACTCAGTTCCAGGTATATGTCTGAGAGAAATGTATGTTCTTCCTATGGATTTAGATATGTGATCACCACGCTGGTATTTTTTTTTTGGTAGTTGCCTCAGATTGGAAAGCACAAAAAATGTTCCACCCACATCATAATGGATAAATAAAGTTTGGTCTGTTCATAAATTGGAATATAATACATAAATGACAAGGAATAAAAAATAACAATGATCAATACTGTGCATGAATCTCACAAGTATAATACTGAGCCAAAGAAGCCAGTTAAAATATTGTCTGATGTTTGATTATACTTATATAAAACTCAAAATCAGAGATGGATATAGATGGTAAAACTATAAAGAAATGTAACAACTAAAGAGTGGTTATCTCCAAAGGGAAGAGGAAGAAGGCGGCCACTCACCCCTCATTCTCAGTTCAACATAAACTCTCATTTCATCCAGAAGTGAGCTTGGAACCCAAGCCTTCTCAATCAATATCGCATCTGATTCTAGGGAGTGACTGTTTAATAGACAGGCCTCAGCCAAAAGAGCCCCTGAGGTTCAATCTTAGGATTTTTACAACTTCTGGGAAGAGAGAAGAGTACTTAAGCATGGATCTGCTGGTAGCCATACTGCCATAGCAAGAAGAAAATCTGTGTCACAGGAGGCCCAAGGAGAGTAAAGCAGAGCTAAGAAATGGAAATATGGGACTCTGTGTTCAGGAGATCACAGCAATTTTTGAACCTGTATTGGACAAAATAAAAACAATTTTTAGATCTGACTATTATCTGAGCCAGTAAGTTGATTCTTTGCTTAGAACTGTTTGGATCAACTTTTCTGTCCCTTGCAATTAAGAGATCTGACGTTCCATAAGTCATCCAAATGTCACACCCCACAATTTCACCTTGCAGTATATGTACCTGACTGCCTCTCATACTTGTATGTTACACAATTAATTAAATAAAATCCAAATACATTTGGCCCTTGAACAACATGGGTTTGATCTGTACAGGTCCATTTACACATGGATCTTTTTCAGTAGTAAATAGTACACTACTACATGAGTTCCTTTTTCTTTCTAGAATTTATCCCACTGCTACTAGAAGTCTTTTAAGAGTCAGAGGGTATTTTCAAATGGGTTCAAGCCTGCCTTTTTGTGACAAGCTCTGCACATCAGAAACAAATCTCTGGTCTCTAGCCAGAGTCTGAGCAGGGCAAACAGCAGCAGAGAGCCTTCCATGACCTCCAGGATTTCCACTGGAGCTGAGTCACCTGTATCAGCTCCAGCTTCTGGATTCCAAGCTGGTGCCTCTGATGCCAAAAACACTGTTGGATCTTGTCTTCTACCATTCAGTGCTGCCTTCCACCATTGTTTCTATGGAATTAGTTTCAATAATCACAAGAATTTAGGGATTCTTTAATGTCTCATGGAAGTCTCTTTTGTTTTTGGGGTTTTTAAAATACTTTATTCAATATATAGAGTTTGGGGGGTGGGGATGGTGGTGTGCTGAATTGGGCGATTGGGATTGACATGTATACACTGATGTGTATAAAACTGATGACTAATAAGAACCTGCTGTATTAAAAAAAGTAAATAAAATAAAATTCAAAAAAATATATAGAGAGTTTGCTTCCACAACAGTTTTACCTAACCAGGGCTGTTTTTCTAAACTCTGCATTACAGCAGAAGTATTTTCCGCAGTGCTTGCTATGAAGAAAATTGATGCCAAAATTCTGGGAACCTATACTTTATACTAGGTTCAAGTGCACTATGCATCAGTTTAGAAATGGGGGAGTTTGAGAGTGTGCGACAGATATAATTCTTAATGCCAGGCCCTGCAAACTTTCCATTTATAGATGTCACTTCTCCTGTGTAAGGCCTGTCATTTCTCTAAAATTTCAGTGACATACTGTAACGCCTACTCAAAATTCCCCACTCCTGTTTTCTGGCACTGTATATTCTACTAATGTTTCTAGATTCTGGTAACATCAGGAGTTCAGAAGCACACTTGAGAGCCAATCCTACAGCAGCTAACCAGCCTTGAGGGCCTCCTGAATCAAGAAAAGGGCTTTCATCACACTACATGTATCTTCCATAGACATTTTTTTAATGGTTAGACATCTAAATCCAATATCTTGATAAAAGTGTTCATTTTCAAAACTGCTTATGCTCCAATTTTCACATCTTCCTATCACCACATGGTTTCTTAGCCTTTCTGTCTAGCAAACTCGCACAGGGCTCCAGGACCTGGCTCTCCACCTGAAACACCAAGTCTTAAAAGGTACAACTCACAGAAGTTTTAATTAAGATCTTTCAGAGAAGCTTTCATAATGTCACTGACTCTGAGGTGGTGTATAAGGATCATTACAGGTCCTGCCTGATCTGTCTCAACTTCCGATCGCCTCACATCCAAGGATTTAACAGGCACAGTGAGTCCATTCTCAATTCAATTCTAAGGGATGGTTTAATCTAAAACATACTGGGTACTTCATCTTAGTACAAGAATCCTACGTGAAACAGTACGTGTCACTGAAGACTCGCAGGTACTTCAAGATTGGACAAATTTAGCTCTAAGCACCTCTTCCATAGCTTTGAAAAATCCAAGCTGTCTCTAGTTTCTCTGAACCCCTTAATCTTTTTTTATTTTATTAAGAAAATTTAACCTTATTTTTGTATCTGCTCTGCTTCTATTCATGTGCCCCGGCTGCATTTTTTTCTTTCTTTTTAAATTAATTAATTAATTAACTTTGGCCATGCCGTGTGTCTTGCATTCCCCAATGTATCTTAGTTCCCCAATCTGGGATAGAACCCAGGCCCCGGCAGTGAAAGCGCCGAGTCCTAACCACTGGACCACCAGGGAATTCCCCTGGTTGCAATTCTGCTCAGCCTACCCAGGTCTCAATCAATGTGTCCTTTCACAATCATACTCTGGATACTGTATGTTCCTGAACAAGTGAAAGTTTACAGGGAGGGGATCAGTGAAGCAGTGAACAACCTTCCACCATCTCCCTGGCTCTTTCCTCCTGCTGCACCTCCATTCCTAAGGCAGCGGGTGTGTTTGTCTGCCTTGTTGTCTTTCAGGTGTCTGCCTTACAATGTTGGTCATCCTTCCAGAATTTTCTTGAAGATTTTTTTTAACATCTTTATTGGAGTATAATTGCTTTACAGTGGTGTGCTAGTTTCTGCTGTATAACAAAGTGAATCAGCTATACATATACATATATCCCCATATCCCCTCCCTCTTGCGTCTCCCTCCCACCCTCCCTATCCCACCCCTCTAGGTGGTCACAAAGCACCAAGCTGACCTCCCTGTGCTATGCAGCTGCTTCCCACCAGCTATCTATTTTACATTTGGTAGCGTATATATGTCCATGCTACTCTCTCACTTCGTCCCAGCTTACCCCTCCCCCTCCCCATGTCCTCAAGTCCATTCTCTACGTCTGCGGAAGAAGATATTCTTTATTTATACTTGCTGAGCACTGAATGTGCAATATGTTTTGATTAGTGGACATTATGTAGGATTCACTTAGGAATGTTCATTCTAGTAAAAAAAAAAAGTGTGCTTAATTCTTCATCTTCCCCTAATTTTCCCAGTCCAGTTGTTACATTATTGACTGTACTGTTGACTATCTTAGATGTTCTAATCTTATTTCAATGGTACTTTCTCTGGTATCCTAGATGCCTAAATACCTGTACTCAGCCCTCTCAGTGAGCTTAGAACACAGTGACCAACTCAAGACCCTACACTCTTACCCCGCCTCCAATTCATTTTTTCCTTTAGTGTTTGCAGTTCACAGAGGAAGAAGCAGGACGATGTTCTATACAGATTTATGCCTTCTAAATTTAAATTTGCCTTTTCTACCATTTTTTAATCATTTTATTCATCCTGATTCACTTCCAATCACAATTCTCAAAGCAGTTGTTCTATATTTTTTCTATTTAATCTTCCTATTCTTCCAACTCAAATTTCTTAGTAGAGGGACCACACTCTATAAGGAACCCCGAAGTAAACAGTAATAATCCCAGCCACATACCAACCCCTCTTCTTGAGTTTTTGCTGCACTCACACCAGCTTTGAATATTACCTTCTCTTGCCAGAGTGTTCTTAACAGTGAGTAAAATGGTTTCTCTCAAAAGTCATGGGTGGTTGTATAAATTTAAAGAAACTTTCTGAAGACCAGTTTGGCAATATATGTCAATGTAAAATAAGTACAACATGTTATTCGAAAATGGTCTTTTCCATGAAACGGTCTGATGGAAATATTGCTAGAAAAAAAAAGTTATGCATACGGATGTTACTTGGAAGTTTTAGAAAACAGTAAATAAAATAGTAAAGATAAAGAGCATGATCTGACCATCTATCAAAAAAGAGACTAGCTATGTAAATTATGATGTGTACATATGCAGCAGAATCAACTTTGATCAATTTACTGATGTGCTTTCAAGTCTTACAGTTCTTGTGATCCTGTGTAATAGATATTTTTCATATTTTGGGTAACCAGTATCTAGTCTCCTGGATACTTTTGGGAGATAATGGCTGCCTTCTTCTATAGAAATCAAAGAGGCTTGATCCTCATTTTCCCAATGGCATAATCAAGAGGCACACATAAGACAGTCCGGGCCAGTTGAGCGCTGTCTCACAGGATTTTGGAAATCGAGCTAATAATAATAGATGGCTGGTGAGCACATGCATTATGGTTTAGTGTAGAACATGACACTGTCCTGCACTTCCCTCTAGTTACTGCTGCCTGATATTCACAGAGGCCTTGTTTCCCATGCCTGGATATCTAGCTCCCATTAAATGCATATTTTTCATGAATGCACAGAATAGAGGATCAAATGTATCTATTAAATAGAAAGACAACCAACACATCTCTGTTCTATTTCTGTCCATTCATTCCTGAAAACTTTTTCTGAATGAGTCTAGTTAAACGTATACTTCCTAACTTTTTTGTTTTATTTTAAACTGCTATCTGTCAGCGGCTATGCCCTATTACATTTTGCTCTATAAAATAGTTTCCACACATTTTTTCCTGCTGCAGGCACAAATGAAGATATTCTCATGCATGACACATTTCCATGATATACCCAGATTTTCTATATTCAACTTTGCTAATTTTGTTGGGAAATCAATCTACATTTTTTTTTTGCCACAAATCCTGAAGTACAGCAGTATTCATCCAAAGTAATTAACTACATATTTCAATTATTTTTGTTATGTACATATTTCTGTATGCTGTGTAAACCACTTCCTTCCCTCCAGTTCAAAAAGACAACTTCAAATGCAAGTTAGTGAGAAAACTGTTATTTGATGGAAAAGTTGCATCTGTTTTAATGTATGTATGTAAAGAAAAGCAAATAATTTACAATATTCAGTAGTGATTTTCTTACCCACATATATGATAGTGAGAATGTTTTTATTTTATTTTCTCCCTCCCTCTGTTTTAACCTATTCCTTTGTGTTCATTCATATGAGTGATTCCTCACTCATTAACTGAGGACAGGAGTATGGCAGGACAGGAGGCAGGCATAATAAGCCTTTAGGGTAGGAATTTGCAGCAACATGTGTAGACTAATGAATAAGACATATAAGAAACATATTCTACCTGCTCTCCACACTCCACCTGGCCCCAGTTCTTTGCAATGTTTATAACTATATGGCTATGTCCCAATTGAGAGGGGACATTTTTAAGGGCACTGTGTCTGAGCAGAATAAAAGTTTTGAATTAAACATTAAGTTGAATAATAGAAAAAGTTATATGTCTTCTGCACACCTGAAATTATATACTGAGAGTTTTAGTTTCTCCATACATTCAATAATTGATCAAGACACAGGTGTGTCCTGACTCACTGCTAGGAAAAGCTGTTCTAGTAGGGAATGAGAGCAGTCAACACTTGATGCTCCTTTAGTGAAACATCTGCTTCACCTGCTATGTTTTGCCATTCTTAGTAGAGTTTTCCAATCAAAATGTCCCATGGTTAGCTTTCAATGACAAAAATATAAATGAATTTGGTTCGTGTCTATACTCATACATACTGGTTTAAGAGGGTTTTCTTTCTTAATTAGATTCAATGACTGTAACATATTTTACCGTCAGGACTCTGGGTAAGTGCTTTGATCAAACTCAACTTTAAAGGGCTCTTAGGTCATATCTATATTATGAGTAAGATCAATTACTGAGTTCAAAAGAACAAGTGATACACTGGAAAGAAAGGAATCATTTGTAAATGATAAACAGTGTTTTTACAGACATTGAGGGTAGTTCAGATGACTGGGTAGGTAGGACTTAAAGCAGGATTATAATGGTGAAGTTCATTAAAAAGCATGTAGATGAACACAACTACTGAAATAGAAGGCAGAATAGGTTGGGATCTATTTCAACAAGCTGATTGTTTATATAATAGGATATGTGGGTATATATTATTTATTAGAGAAATAATTATGGAATATATCACTCTGTGTCAACTTTATTCAGTTAGTTAATATTTGAACATCTACTTTAGGCAAGCAACTGTAATTTTCCTGGAGATGAAAAGGTTAATATGATTTTGTATTTAATGTCAAGAAGTTCCCACCCTGGTAAGAAATACAGACACAGAAATAACTTATAATATGTATGTTTATATAACCATAATGTTCAAGGAGTTCTTCAAAATCAACAGGGACTAGAAAAAGGATGCAATGGAAGAGTATATGGGCAAATATAAATGGCCTTCAAAGATGAAGTTTAACTATTAGTTACTAGTAAAGATGAAATTCACTAGTAAACAAGAAAATTAAATACTAAAAGAAAGGAGTGTGGGAAGAAATTTGCCCCTGTGAAATTGGCAGAAATTTAAAAGAATGAAATACACAGTGGTGACAAGGAGGGGGGTTGAGAATTAATAAAATTCTGAAGAATTTATTGATAATATTTGTTTGTAAACATAACCTGTTGATATTTATGACAGGTTAAAATTAATGTTCCTTTTGGGTCAACAATTCCAATCCCAGTAATATACCAAAGGGAAAAAAATCACATGAAGGTCTGAGACAAATATGTATCTTATGTATACAAGGTTGTTCATCCCGTGATTATTTGAAGTATCAATAGTAATGGCCATCAACAGGAGATAAATTTAGATACATTTTGGTATTGTCATAATATGATATATCATTCAGCCATTGGAAATAATGAAGCAGAGCTACGTGCACTAATCTAGAGAGCTGTCCACTATAGGAAGATAGGGGAAATGTACACTGTTAAAGATAAAGGAAAAAGCAAACTGCAAAATAAAAACAGTAACTGAGTTCAAGTGAAAGTCCCTTGCTCCCACTGAAAGAAGAAAACACTGGATAAAATAAAAGCATGCTTGTCTTTAATGCCATCAAAGAGCAATGCATGCAAACAAATCTAAATTAAATAAATTCTGCAAAGGATAAGCCCTTCATCAGTGAGCAAAGAGAGACAGTTGCTGTTGTATATGGACCAGTTGCCTAACCTAGGTATGGTAAGTAGAAGGATATGACTGCTGAAACTAGATAGACCTTTCTAGGAAAAGGAGAAAGTAGCCCAATTTTTATTAACATTGTTGCTTGGAAACTCTGGTTGGTAACTGGAAGGGTCTCCAACAACAAAAACAAATAAACAAACGGAGTATCTTGACTTGACAGTTACCCTCCACTGGACTGTTGCTAAGTTAACTGAGCCAGAGCACAGCTGGAAACAGAGCACAACTGGAACTGAATTCAGCTAAGTTGAATATAACTAAAGCTACAAACAGACTCAGTCCCAAGTAATATATGAAAGATCAAAGAGTACAGTCCCTAAGTCAATTCAACAAGTTGATAGTTGGGAAAAAAGGCGAAGACATTTCCTGTTGTCTCATTTAAAACCAGAGATAAAGTAAAACTAATTAAATTTGCAGTTGTCCACCCACAGTTCAGTTCCACTCATGGTGTTAGGCACTTCAATAGGCTCCTAACAAAGGAAAGTACGTGTTTCCAGTGGAGCATAACAAAACAAAACAAAATCATCTATTTGAGTCTCTGCTGAATTTTTTATATAAAATGCCTAGCATACTACATTGATTAGAGACATACAAATATACAGGGAAATGTCACCCATAATCAAGAAAACCCACGAGTCAACAGGGTCAGAACAAAGGATGTCCTAGATGTTGGAATTAGGAAGCAAGAATTAAAGGCTAAGATAAAATCATTAACAAATAACTAAATAAAAGGACTAATGGAGAAAATTATTAATTGATAGGACAAGATGGTTAGAATGTGTGAATAGATGGGGAATTTCAGCAGAGAAACAAATGCTCTAAACTAGAACTAAACAGAAATTGCAGACCTAAAATATAAAAAATATCAAATAAATTATTTATTGAATGATATTAACAGCACACTTGACATAGCAGAAAAAATGATTACTGAACTTAAATAAAGGTAAGTAGGAACATTCAAATCATAAAACATTAAAATAAAGAAAAGAAAAAGAAATCAAATATAGTATCAGAGACCTCTAGGAAATCAAATAAACCTACATACATGAAATTGGATTTACAGAAGGAATTCCTCTGGAAAAATACCTAGGAATGAAATTTCTGGGTAATATATGGTAAGTGTAACTTTAACTTTAAAGAAAGTGCAATAAAATTCACCAAATTACCATTTATCTCTACTATTAGCAAAATATGAGAGTTCTATTATTTCATATTCTAGCCAATACTTTTTAATTGTATTCACTCTAATGGTTGTGAAATAGTATGTCAATCATGGTTTTAATTTGCATTTCCTGAATCACTAATGCATTCGAGCACCGGTTCTTGTGCTTATTGGCCATTCCTATGCCTTTTTTGTACAGTGTCGAAACAGAACAGGACTTATATCCAGAATACACAACCAATTCTTAAAACTCAATAGTAAGAAGATAAAACCTCCATAAAAACAATGGGCAAAAAGACCTGTTTAGTCTCCCAAATATTGTTACAGCTATAGAAGTCTAAAAAAGAACCATGCTATCTCACAGACTGTAAAAAGAAAGGCACAGAATGGGTTACCTGAAATGGTGAGGGAATTTCACTATCCACCTAGAATTCTGTATTTATTTCATCAGGTGTTGCAATCAATAATACATCTTTTTGTGTGTTGTATTACGATGTGCCAATACTAAAATTAAATGTTTGTCTGGGGCCTAACAGTTTAAGTCTTTTAGGACACATTACATTATTTACTATTAAAATAATTCTGTAAGGACAAAAATTATTAGTTTTCCTCCTTTTTATCTTTTTCTTTTTCTTTTTTGTAGATGAAGAAAATGAGCTCCTACAAATTTATAAATTTCCCTGGTAATAATTTCTGGAGGACTGACCAAAACCTAGTCCTCCATCCCCATAAAAATTATTTTCTCACTACAACCAAATTTTAAACCCATTCTTGAAATAAAGTACAATTTAAAACTTTAGCTGTATTCAAAAGTGAATTTGCAAAGAGGAGAAAATGGGCATCCCTTACCCCCCCCCCCGTCTTCAGGCACAATTACATGCTTCTCTGTATGTCTGAAAGGAGGTGATGACTCTCACATTTAAACTTTCCTGCTTTAAAAGATGATGGCTGTTAGTTTATTTCATATATATTAGCATTCATTTTCTAGATTTTCCTCTCTGACTAGAAATACCACTTCAACTCCACTCACCATGGCAACAAAACAGCTGAAGATTCTTACAGCTTGCTTAGTGAAGAAAAATACTTGAAAATATCCTTTGATGCTAAAATTGGTTTTGTTTCCACAGTACCACATGAAGCAACCGAGGATGAGGGATATTACCATGTATTTCAGATGGATTCACCCAGCAGGAGCATTGAGGGTATACCAGAAAAGGAGGGAGGGAGGGAGGGAGGGAGGAAGGGCAATACCATGTTTATATACTTGAAGTCATATTTGTACACACACGTACTCCCACAAACCATGCTTCATTTACATCATTGCACTCACTTTGTTGTTGGGTATTTCCTGTTTATCTGGCTTTCTCGTCTAACTAGATTATAATTGCCTTGAGGGCAGAGACCACTCCTTATTCATCCTTGAGCCTCCATCTTTTTTTTTAAAGCATGTGTTAAATAAAATAAATTTTTTATAAAAGAATCAAGAACATAGAAACTAAAGAATAGTTAACTTCAAACAACTTTAGAATCTTGGCATGAAAAGAATTGCAAAAATACTATTTTTCTTGAATGTATTATTTGTAGCAAAACATGTTTATCAGCCTATTTTCCTCTTTCTCCCAGGATAAGCTGCAGAGCCCTTCTGTAAAAGGGTATTTGCTTAGATGGTTAATACCTAATTGAGTTAAACTAAAGACATGTGGAAAGGTAAATGCCTTGCCAAATACAGGATTACAAAGCTACACTGAAATGATTATATTTTTTTCCTCCTGGTTAATTTTTATTTATGCATATAACTGAGACTAGATTATATATCCTGAAGACTGGCTCAGCTACAGTTCCATAATGAAAAAGTTTGCTTTGTTTCCTGTGCAGCAGCATTTCCTAGGCGCTTAGTTTTCAAAATCTGACAGCCATGTTGATAGTTCTCAGCTCTTGTGTCCTAGTCATCAACAAACAATGGTCTCCATTTGGGGAGAGTTATATCAGTCGTGTGCTGTCAAATGTTTAACGATAGCAATCCAATCCAAGAGAAAAAATAATGCCCATGTTTCTAGTGTTTGCTAATTTTTTTTTAATTTAAAAAATTTTTTAATTCATTTTTATTGCAGTATAGTTGCTTTACAATGTTGTGTTAGTTTGTGCTCTATAGCAAAGTTCATCAGCTATATGCATACATTATATCCCCTCTTTTTTGGATTTCCTTCCCATCTCGGTCATCACAGAGCCCTGAGCTGAGTTCCCGGTGCTATACAGTAGGTTCTCATTAGTTATCTATTTTATACATAGTAGTGTATATATGTCAATCCTAATCTCCCAATTCATCCCACCATTTCCTCCAGTATCCATATGTCTATTCTCTACGTCTGTGTCTCTATTTCTGCTTTGCAAATAAGTTCATCTATATCATTTTTCTAGATTCCACATATAAGCGATATTATACAATATTTTTCTCTTTCTGACTTACTTCACTCTGTATGACAGTCTCTAGGTCTATCCATGTCTGAAAATTGCACAATTTCATTCCTTTTTATGGCTGAGTAATATTCCATGTATATGTGTACCACATCTTCTTTATCCATTCTTCTGTTGATGGACATTTAGGTTGCTTCCATGACCTGGCTATTGTAAATAGTGCTGCAGTTAACATTGGGGTGCATGTGTCTTTTTGAATTATGCTTTTCTCAGGGTATATGCCCAGTAGTGGGATTGCTGCATCATATGGTAGTTCTATTTTTAGTTTTTTAAGGAAACTCCATAGTGTTTTCCATAGTGCCCGTATCAATTTACATTCCCACCAACAGTGTAAGAGGGTTCCCTTTTCTCTACACCCTCTCCAGCATTTATTGTTTGTAGATTTTTTTGATGATGGCCATTCTGACCCGTGTGAGGTGATACCTCATTGTAGTTTTGATTTGCATTTCTCTAATAATTAGTGATGTTGAGCATCTTTTCATGTGTTTGTTGGCCATCTGCATGTCTTCTTTGGAGAAATGTGTTTGCCACTTTCTATGGTGTAAATACACCTATCATGTCCAATTTGGAGCTGACAACACAGTGTCGCTGAACGCAGAGTTGGGAAGAAATGTGCAGTAGTACGTAGTGATGTAGTAGATCCACAGTAAAAATATAATAGATGTAAGTAATCTCAAATCATAGATAGTAGTAAAATAGTTAATCAATGATGACTGTTGAGCACTTATTATTTATTTTTGTTTTAACAAAATTTATTTAATTATAAGCTTATATAATTTAATTTGTAATAAAGGCTGTGTTAAAACATTCACAATCCTCTGTCACGCATTGCCAGGAGCCCACTCCAGCACATCACTGGACATTGGCTCTGTATTTTTGCCTTAGATTACAATGAGCCAGGGGTATGCTGCCCGATTCCCTAAAATGGCAGCTCTTGGCCTGAGTAAGGAGGTGTGCGATCTTCCTTTCATTGTACAACTGTGGCACAGACACACAGCAATGAGAGTGCTGTGTACTTTATCTGTACAACTAGGATTACTGGGTATGGTGCAGTGTTCTCATATTCTCTTGCTGTTCACAGAGGCAGCTTGTGTTGGGCAGAGCTGACCACATCAAGGAAGCGCACCTCAGTATCAGTCTGTGTATTATAGAGAAAGGAGAGCAGAGCACATGCAGTGTCTTGTACAACAATCTAGCTGCCTGCTGAGGAAACAACCTTGTTTGAAAATAAGAGTTTCTGGAGCTGTTCTTCCATTGAATCAACTTGTGCATGCTGAGTCAGATTCTGGCAGACTCCTGAAAGGGAGGAGGAACTGAGTCTCTAGAGCATTTCGGATGTGCTTTTCCTCACCCCACACCAACTTAGGAGATTCCCCCAAATAAAGTAGACCTGGCTATACAATGTAATTATTTCTTCTGTCAGGCTAGATTTTAGCTTCTCTAAGTCATCCAATTTTCCTGAATGGTGTAGACAAATCCCAGAAGTTCTCAAGTCTCCTTATGAGCTAGGTAGTAAGGTTAAGGTCTGCTTCCAGGGTCTGAACTGTTGAAGGGAAGGATGACTTCACAGTCAAATCTATGCCATTGATAGCCTGGCCAGAAGATGGAAAGTGGAAGTAGAGGTAACTGAGAGAGGGTTTGACAGACCAGAAGTACCCAGGTGCGTAAAGTCAGCTTTGGAAGGTGATCAGGGCTTCATCAAGCTAAAAGGAAATGGGCTACACATTTTACCAGGTACCATCTTTAGCAGAAACGTCAGAAGAATGTTCAGGGAGTGACTTTAACCAACTACTCTACGGAGACGATCAGTGAAAAACCATAGAACCCAACCGTGAATGGAAAATCCCCACTCTTCTGCTGCCATGTGATAGAACAAGCTCCTCATACACCTGGGTGTCCTCTTAAGTGGAGGAATGAGGAAGGGGTAATATTAGAGACTGAGCATGTTTCCCTAAGAGCATTGAGCGATTTCTCAAAGGACTGTCTGAATTATCCCATGGGACTGAGTTTAATACATTGGGGTTAAATTATATTTCCCCACTTCACAGTGGGAAGGGAGCTCTAAGGGAAAGGGATCTGTTTAAAGTATGAAAGAAGGAAAGATGTTAAGTTTACTTTGCACATTTGAGTATGATATTGGTAAGTCCAAGATTCTTCTCTTTTCCATAAAATATTCTTAGCAATCCAAGGCAAGATTCCCATGTGTGGGTGGTACCAATCGAAGTCCACCCACTTTGGTGTGCAACACATTAAATTTTCTCTATTCTTTTAACATTTCAATTTATCACTATTTAAGCATCCTTCAAACACTTGTGGGAAACCTATTAATATATCAAAGATCCCCTTCTAAAAAAAAAAAAACAGATACCTTCCATTTATACAAACCAAAAAATAAATAAATAAATTCACAAAAATGTACATGACTTGCTCAAGGTCAAATGGTCATTGGTTAATGGAACTAGTATATAGCCCAAGTCTCCTGATGCCTGATGTGATGCTATTTCCATTTAAATGTGCCAACCCCATTTATTAAAAACATTTACTGGGCTTCTACTCCATTATTCCAAGCCCAGGAATCCTATTCTTTTAGAGAAGTCACAGGAGACTTCCTGCCTCTTACCAGTAACTCATTTATTTAATTGGTACTTTTTATAAGCCTTTGAATGTAAGATTTAGAATGACCAGAATCAGTTGTCAGGGCGTGAGGGGAGGTTTTTGCATCAAAGTCCCTCTCATTTCTACACAAGAAAATACTAATAAATCATCCAGACATTTTACCTGCACTGATTTCACAGCTCTCTGCTGGTGAAAGCACCTGGGACTAAAACATCTTTCAGGTTTTTGATGCTTGGTAACTTTCCCTAATTTGTCTAAGGTCTGTTTAGAATTTCTATATCTTCATTGATTAGTTTTGGTTATTTCTAGTTTTCTAGAAAATAATACATCTCACCCATGTTTTCAAAATTATTTGCTTAGTGCTGAACAAAAAAGTCTCATGAGTCTAAATTTCCTGTGTCTGTGATTAGTTCTCCTTATCATGTGTGCTTTTGAATAGTTGGGCTTCGCTTCTCTTTTTTTCCCCTTGGAAAGAGTTAGCTAATGATTTATGTACTTTATTGTGCCTTTTTTCCATCAAAGTTCAAACTGTAATATTTTATTACAATTATTTTGAAGATATTCTGCAATAATTTTTTTCTCTCTGCCACCAACCCTCCCCACTCCAGAGTCTTTGCCAAAAGTCTTTGAAGAGAATGTTCAAATTCTAGAAACTAAGATATTTTATTTTCCCATTTTTCTTCATTGATTGTTATTACATTTTGATAAGATAATAATGTCTCTTATTTCTTCTTTTTGGAATGGTTTGAGGTCTTCTTTGTCTGTTTTTGTGACTATTTAAAGATGAATGGCCACTTTGTTGGCAAGTGTCAATAGTAGGTAAGGTACAGGTAAATCAACCAGTGTTGAACTATCTGAAGGATACAGGTCTATCAGCACACTACTGGCAGGTAGCCAGGATATCAGCAATATTTTTACAAACAGGGTGAAAATTTGACCCTAAAATCCTTCACTGGAGAATATAAAGCTGCAAACAACTGATGATATGTGAATGAATGAAGGTTACTCTAGAACTTCTTAAAACTTAAGAATTTCTCCTAGGTCCAACCTAGTATATTAGTCTATAGAAATCCTACTACTAGTCAAATCTGAATCCATGCCAGAGAACATCTCACCTGGGCCAGGTGTGCTTCATCAATCTCTGAGCTATCCTGTTCAATGCATCACTGCAGGGCAACAGTGCACTCAGACCTGAAGTCCTCATCCATCACTCACAGACTCAGGCTGTACAATCTGGCCTGAGTCAATTCATGAATTTAGTGTCTGAGAACCAGGACAAAGGACAAGTTTCCAGATAGCTACAAGATCATGTTTAAAATGCCTTCCACAACCTGTAGTTTCTTTGGGCTTGTGGATGGGCATATGGTCACTTGACAAAAAGGCATATTCTCTGTTTTGAAGGTACTGAATTCATTATATCAAGTAGATCTTCTATTCATCAAATTATCTAGGTCATCTTTATCATCATTTTGTCTACATACTGTGCCACAAGAAAGGTATGCATCAAATTGCCTACTACATTGTTCCTATTTCTGCTTGAATTGCCTGTTGGTTTTGTTTTATGAATGTTTATGATATTTTATCACATGCAAAATAACTGTTAGATTTTTGTTGTGGATTTCACACTTAATCAATATAAATTGGCCTTTTGTGTCCTACAATGCTTAATAACTTTAAATTTAACACTGACTGATATCATGGCTCCTGTTTTCAATTTGTGCCTTGCATGCTTTAAACATCTGATTATTCTCAGTGTTTTTGAGTCACTTTGTTTTAGTGACTTACATACCATATACATTTGCATTTTATTCAATAATTCCATTTGGGAGTTACAGAATTTTAATAGATGAGTTAAAAAAATTAAAGTTTCTTAATATAATCAATGTTGTTGTTCTTGGGTTCAAATTAATACTTTATGTAATACTTTGTTTCTATTGTTTTTTATTCTTTTAACATATTGCCTGTGTTGTCTGAGTGTATTAGTGTGTGTGTTTTTCTTCTGATTGTTTCGAATCTTTGTAATTTTGTTCTGTTGGTCAACTTTAAAACGTTATCTTGGGCTTCCCTGGTGGCACAGTGGTTGGGAGTCCGCCTGCCAATGCAGGGGACACGGGTTCATGCCCCGGTCTGGGAGGATCCCGCATGCCGCGGAGCGGCTGGGCCCGTGGGCCATGGCCGCTGAGCCTGCACGTCCGGAGCCTGTGCTCCGCAACGGGAGAGGCTACAACAGTGGGAGGCCCACATACCGCAAAAATAAATAAATAAATAAATAAATAAATAAATAAATGACTGCAGGAGAAAGTAATTAAATTTTTTTAAAAAATGTTATCTTATGTACATCCTCTAGTTTACTTTTCTCTTACTTTTATCAATTAATTATGTAGGTGCAAAATGGATACAGAACTTCTTGTAAATAAATGTAGACTTAATAAATGATGATAATTAATAGTAATTATGTAGAAATATTAAGTTATTTTAGTTATAAATATTTCTTCCTGCAAAGTATTATCTCTTTTACAAATATTGCTGGTATCTCAGCACAACTGTGTATTTTTCTGTCATCAGTTCTGAAGCTTGATAAACTGGATAGGACTAAGGGGGGTGGGGCTGAAACTCATGAATAAGGCTTCACTGAATTTTCATGCCATTAAACACAAAGGTCTGAATAAAAATAACTTACAACTGTGATTATCGTGATTTGGCTTTGCTTGTTTTGCTGACTGCTGTTCTCTCTATACGCATCTTTCCTTCCATTCATCACTCCTCACTTTCCCTCACATTGTTTATCTAGATGAATCTATGGTTTATATAGCCTATTTTCCCTTTCCTTATTGTCTCCTTTCCCCTAACACTTTCCATTAATTAATGAGTCATAGTGTCCATCACACTTACAAATTACATTTTATAAAGATAACGTAATAAAAATCATAGTAATTGAAGAGAGACCAGATAATCATAAATACTCAGTCTGTACTCAGGACCAAACTTTGGTTCTCAATCAATTAATACTGCTAAAGCCTTCAATCCTAATGAACCACCAGAGGACCAGCAGATTTGTCTAAAATTCTGTGCATATAAATGCAAGGAGAAAGCTAAGCACAAGCACGATCAGTATTTTTTTAAATATCTAAGCAAAGAGCAACAGATGACTACTCAGAATTTTAAATTATTACTTTTGAATACTTAGTATAGTGTTGCTTAGTTAGAATACCAAATAATGTATTTATCTCTGAGAAATAATTTTTTACAATAATAAAATGTTTATTCATTAATTCATTTATCCATCCAAGGATTCACTAAATATAAATTGAATGCTAACAATATTCTAGAGAATGTGAATCCCATAAATCTGAATATGACATAACCTTCAAATACCTACATATATTTTAATTTAAAAAGTATTCCACGTACTTACAGAAAACATAAAAAATGACACAGAAGAATGTAAAAATACAGGAGACAGTTACACACATACACTCACAGAATTAAAATTGTATTATATAACCTTACATTTTGACTCATGTGAAAATAAAAATACACACTAAACTTTTATATTTATATATGCTTTAAGTTTTTTTTCACTGCTATGAAATACAATTCTTTTCCATGTAATTTAGTGGTGAATTTAGTGGCTTTCTAGTAATCTATTAAATAGACACATCAAATTTCTTTAAATGGATGGCCCACTATTATTGGACCTTTAGACTGAATGCTACTCTTCTACATTATTATTGGTCTACAACTCTTCAGATTGTATAGTCTTTCCAATAAAATTTTGAGCATGAACCCAATACATAAATATCTACTTATAAATTATATATCACTGTATATATCTCTTTTTAATTTATGAAGGTAATTTTACTTATTTTTTCCAAAACTGTATAAAAACTAAATGGAAAAATTTTTTAAAACCCATTTATTGTGAAAAATTTCTGCAGAAAAAAATCCCAAGTTCCCTCTGCATTCTACTTTCATACTTTGCTGGTATGGGCATGGAGTAGACTTCACTCCAGAGAAAGATGTGCTCTTCTACAAGGCGTTACTGTTCTGGGGGTTTTGCTAAACACCACAGCAAATCATTGAGAATTCTCTGATCAGTCTGGTCATAGTTGGAATGTGTTTTTACCTTGTGCTAGCTCTGACAAGTGTTCAGCTTATCCCTTGGTCATTTTTTACCTAGGCTTTTTTAAGGTCCCCCCTTTGTACACATGGCCTAGTACTCAGCAATGCCTCCACAATGTTCCTGTATTGATCTCTAATGCTCTTTCACCACGGGGCTCCTTCCTCTGCAGCTCTGTCCCACAACTTCCAGCCCCCTCCGCCTCTCTAACGTCCCACCTCCCCGCCAGTCCAAGGAGAATGCTGGCCTCTACCTCCCTGCCCCTACTTCATGCTCCTGGTCCAAAAACTGCCTCCAGGCAAAAAGCTGGATAACAATCCTAGGACTCACCACATTTTATGTGCTTTCTCTCAAAAGATCATAGTCAGAGGCTACTTGATATCCACCACCTGAAAACAGTTGTTTCATGTACTTTTCCACTTTTCTAATTAGTTATGACAGTAGGTTAAGTCCAGTCCTCGTCATTTCAACACAGCTAGGAACAAATTTCTATCCATTTAAATTTAGCTAACAACATAAAATTCATTGGACACAATTTTTCTTGCACACGTTGTCTGTTTTTATCTTTCAATCTTGCTTTGATGCCATTTCTTTTTGTTTAGAGAATTTACTTGGTCAATTCCTTCAGAATGATACCCTGGATGGTACACCCACTAAGCACCTGCTATACCAGATTTTATCCTTCTTTTGCCCTCACATATGACTGCTATCTTGGGTGTATAAATATTCTCAGACGGCAGTTCGGTACCTGAATAATCTGTAAATATTGTTCCACTGCCTTCTAGCTTCCAGGATTGCAAATAAGAATTCTCATGTGATTCATGATCAATTAGTTGAAGCACAGACAATATTAATAGCTCAACACTACTGCAGGATAGGTACCTGGCACGAATAGAGCTCTCAGGCAAACTGGCCTAGATCCTGACACTTCCGTTGAGTAGATGAGTGATCTTGGGTAACTTGCTCATTCTATGTAGGGGGTGGTGTGTGTGTGTGTGTGTGTGTGTGTGTGTGTGTGTGTGTGTGTGTGTGTGTGTGTGTGTGTGTGTGTGTGTGTGTGTGTGTGTGTGTGTTCCTCATTTTCCTCACTGATAAAATAAGGATACATAGTAGTACCTGCCAGAGGTTTAATGTGAAGATCAAATAAATGAGCTTAGAATATTGCCTGGCACACATTAACCACTCAACTAATGTTAATAATATTATGTGAAACATCACTGCAAAGTCTCTTTGCAATAACCCAGACTAGTTCATTCTTCATGAATAGATTTTCTTTACCCATTAACTTCTCTGAAAAAAGGAGCAACCACACACTCTGCTTCCCTTTGCAAACCAATGCCCACAAAAGGGAGTTCAATCTTTTGTGTTTTCTGTTATTTAAAAAAGTGCTTTTGGTAGCTTACCGCATCCATTTAAAAGTTTGCTTATTTGTTTTTAGAACAAATATGATTATATAAGATATTGTTTATAATAGTTAAAATTTAGAAGCAATCATAATGTCAAAGTACCAAGAAATAGCTGATAAAGTTTCTCAACAGAATATCATGAAGCCACGATAAAATTTTTTTTCTAAAAGCAGATACTAATATATGGTTTTGCTGGTGATACAATGTTAAATTATAAAGGTAGAATTATATATATATAATTTATATGCTATTATCTTATGAATCTATAATGTATTCAAAGAAAAGAGACACATCACAATATTGCACAGTGACTATCTTTGAGTAATAGCTTGCTTTTTTAGTTAATTTTTCTTTAATTTAAAGATATTACTTTTAAATTCAGATAAAAAGTTGTTTGGGCCAAGTAATTCTAAGAAGTTGTTATTTATTATCCTCCCGTGCCTTTGGTACTACTGGCCCTACTGATCCTCTGTCCTAAGTACGGACTCAAACAACGTTTCTGCAGTTTTCCTGCACAGCCATGTACGTCCACACACGTACATACACATGCCTGTGTGTGTGGATGGACACGGTTGTGCAGGAAGACTGCAGAAACGTTGTGTGCTATATACACATATTGTTGTTTGATATATATACGAGAATATACTTTGTCTTATGAATCTATATCTATAAATTTACATTATTTTCCATTCTTTTACATAATTCTACCATGTGATTTCAAGGTCACTTTGCTCTTTTTACTGGTTTCTTCTCTCCCCTTTTGTAAGCCATTTCTCTCTCTCTTTTTGGGACCATCTCAAGGAAGAAGTGGAGGAGGTAATTTGTTTTTTACTGTGTGAAAATACTGACGAATAAACTAAGACAACTTAAAAACAGTCTCCTCTCTTTCAATAGTTTAAACTTGGTACATTTCATAACCAAAGACCAATTTTATTTGCAAAGAAAGGACAGAATCCCCCCTGGTAATGACTCCTTGAATTCTGATTATCCATTTGATGCATGGCCACAATGTCTTCGGAATGTTTCTGGTCAGGATCACCAAATTTCCCCCAGGATTCTGAAAGTTCACTTTGAGCAACAACACAGATCAGCAAACCCCATATACAGAATTTTTTGGCCTCAAATTTTCCATGAGGAAGAACTGACAAGGTAAAATGCATGGGATATTAAGGTTTTTAATTTGTCATTTATGAACTTTATCATGGCTTCTCTATTCTACCAATAATTTTCAGTGAAAAACAAGTTCCAAGATGATTTGCCACAATTTGATGACTGCCATTAATTTTAATGAATCATTTCCTGTTGGGGGTACAATCATGGATGCAGGCTATTTAAGTGTTCTGTTCTTCCCCTATTTATCCTCACCACTAACAATCTATGGTACATCTTTTTTATTCCCAGGATACTTTGAAAGACAGAACCCTAGATGGCTGATTGATACGGACAGATAGAACTAGTAATTATTGGGAATATATGCTCAGATATTTTACAACCTTTGTCTTACTGTTTGCTTATATGAACTTTTGTGAAGTAGATAAACTCTTTCCCTTTATAGACATTAAAAAATTAAGAACGAGACCAGCTAAGAAATTTGGCCAGAGTCATATAATTTACAAGCCAGGGAGCCACCATGTAGTTCCATCCTCATTCTGATGCTCATTTACATTTCCTCACAGTTCGGTCAACCTCTCACCTCTAACCACTTAAATTCACCCCAAACCTTGATCCTGGATTAATGTTTCTAAGCCTAGGGCTAACGATACTATCCCCTGGCTCAAAGTCATGATGCATCCCATATTGCCTTCAAAGCTTTCTAAAACACGGTCCCCAAACTACCTTTGCAAACTCTTCTTTTAGAATATATGCCATATTTTCCAATCGAGTCAAACTATCCCTGGACATATTTTAGTGTGACTTGCCTTCACATTTTTCTAATGCATTGGCTATGGTAAAGCTCTCTTACTCTCCAAAATTCTAAGGTCATACTGGTATGCATGTTTGTAAATCACTTTGTGACAGGGTCAGGATGGGTACTTCCAGGCTCGGCTGCACTCTTCCTGTACTCCTTCTTCTCCTCCATGAACATAATCCAGAGCATCTCACAATTCCAGAGACATCCATCAGTGTTCTCTCACCAAGTCTTTGCACCCATCTTGCTATGGATCCATCTCATGCCACCTCATTCCCTCCTGCAGCAACCTCACAGACTAGAGTTTCAACCCTATGTCCACTCTTGCCCTGGAATGAGGAAGAGGAAAGGGACATCAGTCACTTGCCAAGGAAGCCTGAGTTAGTGGGCTGCATCCAGAAGGGACCAGCCCATTGGCCAGAGCTGCTATACACCTTGCCCAAGGTCAACTCCTTTCCTCTGAGGCCCATATCCAAAGACTGGTTGACGCCAGGCCTGGCCTTCTTGATCCAACTCAAAACAATTATGAAAGTTTATTCTGTTTCCAGAGCCTAATTTCCTGTGTGTTGCAGTCTGGGATCTTGAGAAGCATAATCTGTGAGACAGTTTAGCATGAAAAATGTTTATAAAGACATGCCCTTGAGACCAAAACCTGTGGAAGGAAAGGTGAAGACAGAATGAAAAGACGCTGTTTGTCCCTGGATACAGATACTATGTGTGCATGTGCCTGGAGATTAAAAAGTTTCTGCTCAAAGATTAACAGTAAAAAAGGTTTAAAAAAAGAGGCTTGATTATGTCAAAATTGATAATATTTCCATTTTTACATAACATTCTGAAGTTGCCGAATGGTGGGCTTATCTCGTGGTCTTCAGGATATGTTTAGGAGATAGAGGTCACGTCCTAAGGGCATTATTCATATACTGATAGTCCTGACTTACAATGGTTCAACTTACAATTTTTTGACTTCAGTGTTGCGAAAGTGATAGCATTCAGTAGAAAATGTACTTCGAATTTTGAATTTTGATCTTTCTAGGGCTAGCAATATGCAGTACCATGCTCTTGTGGAGCTGGGCAGCGGTAGCAAGCCACAGCTCCCAGTCAGCCACAGGATCATGGGAGAGTCAACAACCCATGCATTAACAGCCATTCTGCACCCACGCAACCATTTTTTCACTTTCAGTAGAGTATTCATTAAATTCCATGAGCTATTCAACACTTTATTATAAAATAGGCTGTGTGTTAGATGATTTTGCCCAAAGTGTAGACTAATATTAAGGGTTCTGAGCACATTTAAGATAGGCTAGGCTAAACTATGATGTTTGGCAGGTTAGGTATATTAAATGCATTTTCAACTTAGATATTTTCAACTTATGATGGTTTTATTGGAGGTAACCCCACCGTAAGTCAAGAAAGATCTGTAATTATGACTGAGGATGTCTGTACACTCGCTTGCTGTGTGCCTCTGCCCCTAATATGTTAGCTCTGCAAGGCCAGGGACATTTTATGATGGTCTAGCAACTAAAATAGTTTGTGTCACATAAAATTATTAACAATTAATTAATAACAATTGTTGAATGAATTACCAAATTGGTTTTTATATGATGGTATGAATAAGGGCTACACATGTATACCCAATCTATTGTCTGGTGTTCATTTTTCAGGGCGGTCTGCTCACAGTTTAAACAAATTAGGCAGCACATTGCCCTGAGACATTTTTGTTACATGATTATTTCCAGAATGGTGAATACTTGAAATTTAGGGTCATGTGTGCAGGAAAAGCTGCTAAATCGAATGCCAAGAATGTCAAAACCCGGTCTCTTGGCATCGGAGCACTGGCAAAAGAACAGATCAAAGTTTGGGTTATGCTGACTATGTACCACAAATGGCCTGGTGTCATGTTCTACTAACTACATGGCCCTTTCACAGTGGTACATCCCCACCTTGTCTTTCTTTCCACTACTATAAATTAACATCCATATTATCAATATAGTTCATTTTGAACACTGGCCTTAAGAGAAAGAATATTAAATTCAGCAGAAGTCATGGCAGGCTTTTTCCAACAGCTTTGCAGGAAAGCAGAATGATTATAGACTAGTTTACATTCTTCTTATATTAAAAATTATTTTCCAATAACAAATGTAGTAATTTCTCATTGTGGAAAAATGCATAAAAGTATGAAGAAAATAACTGCTTCCCTTACTGCCACTAAGAGAGAAGCACTTTTTGAACATTTTGGTATTCTTGGTATTTTTCTGTTATGGTCTTTTAACGTGTGTGTGTGTCTGTATGTGTGTACACATGCACATTAAGTCTGGATTTCTCCATAGCACTTAAAGAATAAGAACTGCCACTTTTTAATTTATGTAACCAAAGCATCTCTGCCTTGAGCGCCTTCACCTCAATGATGGAGAGAAGTGTAGTTTTCGGGTCTCCCCATCAAATCCTTTTATCAGAGGTACCTCAGTGTTTTTATCAGTCCAGAAAGCCTGCAAGCCCTCTGGTCATTGTACTGGTCTCCTTATCACTGGGCCTCTGACCTAAAGGTGTGAAATCTGTTTCAGGGTGGACAGCTTCTCTAGAAATGCAACATCCTCAGAGCGAAACTGAGTTACCTGGGAACTTCAGGTCAGCTCTAGGAGCTCTTCAATTGGTTCCCTTACTCACTCTTCATTACATTATATATTTGCACCTCGTGTTCAAGCAAATTCACCATTCCTTAAAGAACAAATGCTGAGCTATTAATTCGAGTTTCGGGACAATATTATCTTTCTCTTCTTCAAAGATATGCTTTCATGAACCTCTTGTTGTATTTATTAATTATCCTTAGAACTTAAAAATCTTCCTCTATCAAATGCAAGCCGTGGGCTGCCTAGCCACCTGATTTCTGGCCCAGTCCTCTTAGGTGTCTCTCCGGACGGCACAATGCACAGATTTCCTGCATGACCTCCCTGTGTCTGGCGGGTCTCACCCAGCGCGTGTTGCCACTGGCGATGGGATCATCTCCTGCCTCGGCTGCGCCTAACACGCCGCATGAACGGCATACAGACATCTTCTCACCCCGACACACAACAAGACGAGTCACCGAAGAGGAGAGCACCCGGCGTCACCCACGCAACTCCCCCCTCCGCCTCCATCACTCCCCGAGTCGGGGACAGCGAAGTCACTCATCTCAAGGTCGTCAAGCAGCGGGCTTGGTGTTTCCCCCCCCCCACCCCCGAGACGGAGGCGGAAGCCCTGGGGCCCGCCACACCCACGCCAAGAGCTGCGGAGAGGTGACAGAGCTGCCAACCAACACAAGGCGCCGCCCAAACTACTGGGTGGGGAATCTTCTAGAAGAAGGAAGGCGGGGACAGGACGCACCCAGGTTAGAGGAGCGGCGGGTGTCTCGAGCACTTCTCTCTCAGCTGCATTAAACAGGGACGAAGGAACTGCACACACGGCGGCGCTGACTCCATATCCTGCATCTCCCCACCCGCGAGGCAAGATGGCGGCGGCCGGGAGGCTCACCCCTGGCGAACCCCAGCGCGGGGCGGAGCTGCGGTCTCAGCGAGGCGCGCGCAGCAGCCCGCGGCCCAGCGCTGACGAGGGAGCCCAAGCTCAGGGGCCCAGCCGCACCCAGGGAGGGTGCCCGCCCGCGGGCCTCCCCCGGCGCGTCCCCACCCCCGAACTCTCACCTGCGTCGGCCCTGCGCGGCCTTCCCACCGAGGCCTCCCTCGCTGCTCGCCAGAACGCCGGCTGTCCGGTAGGTTGGAGGCCGACCCCGGGCCCCAGGTCTCCAGACGCCACCGTGGGGACCCGGAAGGTACTGGAGGTCATCGCCCCTCCTCCCGGCTCTTTCCAGCGGGAGGCAGTGGGCGCACCTCGCCTTCGCTGAGGTGGAGCCCGGGCCTCAGGGCAGAGGCCTACTCCAGCGTTTCCCGCCACTTCCTGCGACCGCGATGCATTCTGGGAGCCGCGTAAAGGGAGGGGCCGCTGGGACCGCCGGCTGCCGGGCCACGGGCTGGGTCTCCGCAGGAGGAAGTCGAGTTCCGGAGAAAAGCAGCGACCACTCAAGACGCCGGTTGTGAGGTGAGGTGCCGGGCGCGGTGGGAGAGGCCAGAGACTCGGGAGGGGGGCGATTTAGGGAGAGTGGGCGCCTGAGGGACTCCTAACGCCAGGACCGGCAGGGCGTCCCTTTCTGACATTATGGCTTTTGAGACGCTTGTTAAGCTGTGCTGGTCGGTGCGGAGCTGATGTTCATGGGACGGCGGGGATGATTGTGTCCGAGGGGCCTGCGCCTCGGTACGTGGGTTCTGGGTTGTTGCTGCTTTAACTGGATCACAGTCGCGCAGGGTTGCAACAGAGAAGGTTTCCAGGGTGGGACGGGTGTTGTGTTTTTAACATGTTTCTCGGAAAACAGGTCCAGAGGGGGCTTGAGATGGGATGTTTAAGAGCTGGGATTGGCCTCAAGACCTGCTCTGGGAATGCGTGGTATTGATGCCCAAGGATTAGGATAAATTCGGACGGACCCCGCATGGGGAGGTCTTTTATATGCACCCCATGCTTCAGACCACAGCTTTCCCAAGATCTGACCCCAGAAACCTGATGTCAACCCAAAGGCAGACCCTGGAGTCCTGTCACTTTCTCACCAGTTGTGTGAATGACAGGAGAGCAGGTGTCGCCCTAGAGAGTGTTTTCTAACTTCCGACTTGGTTCCAAGAAAGGCCTGTTTTGGCCCGTGTCCTTCTTCCACGATCCTTCCAGTTCTTCCTAAGAGGGATCCCAAGGTGGTGGAAGTGTTACACATGTAAAAACCATGTAAAAACCAAGGTTCAGAAAGTTTAACTTTCTCCTAGCAGATGAAAGCATTTTTGTTGTTTTCCATTAATTGTTTGTAGGATATACACACAGTACTCTAAGTAGAGTTGTGAGTTTTTCACCAACGTATGGTTATACCACCATGGAAATGGAGAACACTCCACCATGGGAAAATAGTGATCTTATACTGCCCATTTGTATTGAACCTCTCCACCCTTAATCTTTGATCTACTTTAGATCCCTATTCCTTGGTATTTTCTAGAATATCATATAAATGGAGCACTGTGTTGCTGTATGACTCCTGTTTGTAAACTTGGATGCCACATTTGTAAAAGTGCATAATTATACAAACCTTGCAGTGTTCTAAGTTCAAAATCTTTGACTTAGAGAGAAATGCATTATGCCTTCAAAACCGAGAGATTCCACTGTTATGAGCCACCTTGTTTCGGGTGAGACCCTGTGCTTAGTTTTATTCATTTGCATGTTGGGATGAATGATGGGGGCATGGGAACAGATGAGAAACTAATAACTGTAAAAATCACATAATCTCTATACCACTAAGAAAACATAAATTGGCACTGAAAATGGGAGAAAAAAAAAAGAGCACAGCTATATAAAATAAAGATGAACAGAATCACTTATACCACGCAAAGTAAAATTAATGGAACACATAATTGAAGAGTTTAATTTAGTCACATTAAGTATTTTCAAGGAGATAAGGAAATATAAGGAATTATAAGGAGAACCAAGGGTCAGATTTGTATTAATTTATTTTTATTATTAATTAATTAATATTGAGGAATAACAACAGATTGGGAAGAGTAGAATAAATCTAAAGACAAATTAATGAACTTGAAGTTCAGATCTTGATACTTTACTAAAAAGGTGTCAGAAAGAGATAACAAAGTGGATACTGCAAAAGAAAAGTCTAGGAATATTGAGGACAGAAAAAAATGCATTAACATCAACATGAAAGGAGTACTCAAGGACAGAACAAAAATTTTTTTAAAGGAATGTTATCCTAGAATTTACAAGGATAAGAGAAAAATCATTGCTAGCTGATTGAAAAGCTTCAGAGTACTCCAGGCATCACACCTAGAAATATTTTTGTGAAATTTAAGTAAATGAAAGACAAAGAAGTGTGTTTCAAAACCTCCAGAGATGAAAGAACTCTTCCCTAGACAGAAAACAAATTCCATCAGATCTACCTCAAATTTCAATGGCAATTTTGATGGAGGAAGAAAATGAGTAGTATTTTCAAATGTTTAAGTAAATAACTTTAAAACTGTTATTTTTGTATTCAATTCAATTATCACTGGATTAATAGTTAAAGATAATTTCATCTTTCAAGGCATCAGATGGTATACCATGCCAAGATCTAATTATAAATACCCTCGGGGGAAATACTCAAATAAGAAAGCAGTATCATGGAGGATGGTAGGAAGTAATGGTTTCACGTAACTTAGTAAAATGAAATGTTTTCTCACAATGCAAGGAACAGAATAAAACAAAAAAGCAAGCAACAGATGTCTATTCTTAACAATTTAGATCTAAAGTTCTAGATGTTTTTATCGTACATTGGCAGAGGAGGGGTGGAGCAATCGAGAATGGAGAAAGAGACCCTGAGTATGAGTACCAGCAAGTGTGCTCATTTTGTTGGGGGATGATATGGACAATGGTAAACTGAAATTAGCTGGGGAAATAATTTTACTATCTAGTAAGGAGGGAAGAAAAAAAGAGTCCTGAGGCCAAAAGTTTCAAGAATTTCTACTTTTGAGCAATGAAAATAATTGAAATAGGGCTACCCAAATCGTCTTGGGTGACTCTAAAAACAATGCTGAAAGATAAAAAACATGGTCAGAGATGAATTAACACAGTATCAGCCCTTTTTTATAAATGTGAAAAGAAGCAAAATTAAAACATGTACATATTATTCAAGGATATCTATTTTTTTTTTTTTTTTTTGAGGTACACGGGCCTCTCACTGCTGTGGCCTCTCCCGTTGCGGAGCACAGGCTCCGGACACGCAGGCCCAGCGGCCACGGCTCTCGGGCCCAGCCGCTCCGCGGCATGTGGGATCTTCCCAGACTGGGGCACGAACCTGTGTCCCCTGCATGGGCAGGCAGACTCTCAACCACTGCGCCACCAGGGAAGCCCCAAGGATATCTATTATTGTGATAATTCTACAAAGAAACAGGAGGAAATGATTATCACCAAATTAAGAAGAGTGATACTATCTCCAGGAATCAACGAGGACAAGATTGGGGAATGACCCACAGGACAATCTAAAGTACTAACATATTTAGCAAAGCTTTGATTCATGGGGTTCATTTTTTTATTATTCTTTAACTTCATCTATTTGCCATAGACACGTTTGTATGCACGATATATTTCCTAACATATTTTTAAAACAAAATATTTATTACAGTTGCTGAATTTTCTCTTCTTAATGGACACCAACATACAAATTTTCATTAATAACAAACTACAGTTGATCCTTAAACAGCGCAGGTTTGAACTGCACTTATTTGAACTGCACTGTCTACTTATATGTGGATTTTTTTGAGTAAATACAATACTACATGATCTGTGGTTGGTTGAACCTGCAATGAAGAACTGCAGACATGGGGAGCGGACCCTGGGGACTTGAGCATCCTGGGATTTTGGTATTCATGTTGGCTCCTGGAACCAGCCCCCGTCGGACACTGAGGCAAGACTGTACACAGATTTTTGACTGCTCAGGGCGTTGGCACTCCTAACCTCTGCATTATTCAAGGGTCAAAACTGTACTTGCTAGAGAAAATTTTTCATCATTGCTAATAATCAAAAAACTACCTGAGGGCTTCCCTGGTGGCGCAGTGGTTGAGAGTCCACCTGCCGATGCAGGGAACACGGGTTCGTGCCCCGGTCTGGGAGGACCCCGCATGCCGCGGAGCAGCTGGGCCCGTGAGTCATGGCCGCTGAGCCTGCGTGTCCAGAGCCTGTGCTCCGCAACGGGAAAGGCCGCAGCAGTGAGAGACACCCGCGTACTGCAAAAAAAAAAAAAAAAAAAAAAAACTACCTGAGTGGAGGTGCATTGTTATGTCGTTCTGAGACATTGTGCAGTTCTTTATGGTGGGTTTGAAGAGTTTGTGCCATGCTTTTTGCTGTCTTAAATACACTAACAAAAATTATATAGAGTTGCCAAAGCGGTGATAATGTGATAATGCTAGTAATCCGAGGCACTACAATTATTTTAGAAACCAAAGTATGCACAATAAAAATACTGTGAGTGGTAAAAAAATGACAGACATCACTTGTTTGGTTTCTCTTTGAATTTCTAAATAGCCCTGTGCAAACTAATGTGTTCTTAGCTAAAAAGATTGTTTCATATACTAATAAAGTTGTTCTTTTATTTTAGAATAATTTTCATATTTAATTAATGTTATTCAGACTATTCATTTCTTTATCAAATATGTATCAAATCCCCCACAATGGCCCATACATGAAATTCACATAGTAAATTCCCGGTTCACTCTAGGTTGTTTTAAGTAGTTGTTGGATAAATGATTTGTGGTTAAAAATGAATGAATAAGTTATAAATTTACCAAAATTCCTCCAATGAATAAGCATCAAGACTGGGAGTTGAGCCCACTGTTCTGTATCTGAAGCCTTTGTATCTGTGCTGTCTTCATTTAGCAGGTATGTGAATTGTACCCTAATCTCCAGTTCTGGCTGCTATCTTCAGAACACACCACTACTATTTGTTTGTTTGTTTGTTTCTCCTGTTTGCATTCAGACTGCCCTGTGCCTTAGAAGATTAGTTTAAATGAATCAACATATTTATTGATCTGCTGTAAGATTCCAAGAAACATCATTCCTCGTGGTAGAAACAGATATTTGAGTCAGGTAAAAGTTTGTATCAGCAAACACATGGAATAGTTGGAGGTGGTGGATGGGGTGTCTGAGGAAGGAGAGCGTGACTAAGTCACATCACAGCATTTTAAAAATTACACTTGAGATGTAGATTTAACCAAGAGCCTAAACTTTTAACTGACATGTGAAGATTGCCTCAATAATAGTCTTGCTTCTTCTACAGACCACATTAGTGAATCACTGGAAAGATATTTTCATGTCAAGAAATGTACTGAGGGAATATGAGGGCAAACTGCCTACCTTCATTTATGCCAAAGATACCAAATGTTAAAAATGCAAATAGACACACTCTTTTCCTTGCATGCCTAACACTATGCAAATATAAACTTAGGAAAAGGCCCAATATAATTTGCAGCAGAAAAGTAAATAAGCAAGCACACTCTCTTGACATATTTTGTGGTTCAGTAATACAAGTCTTTTTGTTTACAAAGGAATTTTAAAGTGTTGGTCTTCATGTTTATACTCTGCTGCAAGATTCTGAGTAGGAGGCTTTTTTTTTTGATCTGGTATGTTTTTACACAAAACTCACATGAGATTACTGATCTAAAATAAATGTAAATATTTGTGAGATCCTGCATGTATGGGTAGTCTTTCATTATGTAAAGAGCAGCACTGCTGGCTAATGTTTAATACACACTAAAAGAGATAAAAATAATCAAGAAATTAAATTTAATAAGTGATGTCATTAGAGCATGTTGAATTGTAATGAATATTCACTGTTTTTCTGGTTGATTTTACTATTTTCTAAATCATATTATTTCAGAAGGCTATTGCTTTGACTATTCAAAATATCTTCCTTAGAACATACAATGCTTACATAAAAAGTGTGTATACCAAAATAGTACAGATTTCATTATATATGCATAAACACATGGAAGTGTACAGGAAATAAAAATGTTCTAGAGACAGACATATTCAATTCAGAAGCAAAGCATTAGCATTTTTCTAAAATGCAGCATCTCAAAAGAACAAAGCCAGTCTTATATAATGTTATCTATGTAATATATATTTTATATATTATTTATATCTCATAGTTGAATCATATTTGAATAGCTGGCCAACATTTTTGTGGCATTTCCCAAGGTCTCTGAAAAATATGAAAAATATTAGGAAAAATGCATCCAGGTAAGAAAGAAAGTCTGTATTTGGGGCACATATTTGGCGGGGGCCAGAGCGCCTCCATCTCACTCCTCTCCAACAAGTCTTCCACACAGTTCTCAGAGTTCTTTTTCTAGCATGAAAATGCAATTTGTCATTGTCCTTTCCCTTTTTTTTCAATGTATCTTTCTTTTCTACAGAATAAGACAGACTTCCTTCTTTATAATATCAAGGTCTAGTTCTGCCCACCCATCATATTCATTTCCTGTTTCCTCAGGAGTTGGTGTTTGTTTGGTTTCTTTTATTATGTCTCTGTCTTTTCCATTTCTGCTCATAACCTATTTTGGAAGTTATATCCCTGTATGAGTTTGCAATAATTTGGTTCATTTTATGCACTAGAAGGATGTCGGCACTGCCTCTGCCCTACCCCAGAGATAGGCATGTGAGATCGAACTCAGTAAGTCACAGTACCCTCTATTTTTGGCAAGTGTAATTAGTTCAGAAAAGAGAAAATGACCCAAAATGAGCCAATCCACGTCTTACCTGGAACTTTTACTGTAGTGTTAGGAGAACTGCAATGACAATAACAATAGCAACAAAAATTCTCATCCTCTAGCTAAACTGATGGATAGGAATATTCAGCTTTAGCTACTGTCTTTGCCAGTTCACTGAGAATGAAGCCAACACAGAAGAAAGAAGAGACAAGGTATGGAAACAGGAGTCTAGATGCTGTGATTTAAATCCCTAGATATGGCTAAGTCAGGAAGGACATTCTCAGTTCCCCCTAAATTCAGTTGAGGCAAGTTTCCTTAATAATACATCATTAGTCATTACTAATAGTTCTCTCATCTACATCTCAAACACTAATATTCTACAGTGTTGAACCTCTTATACTTTACCAAACAACTTATGTAATTTCATACTTCCCTGGTTTGGCACAGTCCCTTCATCTAGAACTCTCTTCCATTGCCTCTCAGCTTAGTTAACCACTTCTCATCATTTCAATCCCAACTGAAATGTTTTCTCCACTGTCAAGATTTCTCTGACCCCCATCTTCAGTTTAGTTCATCTTTCTCCTATTCTCCTCCTGCACACATGATATAATTAGTGTCTAGTTAAAATATTCTTGTGCCTGGATGTTTTCATAGTAATTCCTACACAAGTTGAGCAAAAGCTGTGAATGTTAAAACAAACCCTGACACTGTCTAATACTTTGTAAATTTTATGTATATAGTGGATAAAGAAATGTATTGTCTAAGTTTTGGAGGCCAGAAATCTGAAATCAAGATGTCAGCAGAGTTATGCTTCTTCTGAAACCTATAGGGAGAATTCTTTCTTCTTCCTAACTTCTGGTGGTTTTCCAGCAATCTTGGATGACCCTTGGCTTGTAACTGCAGCACTTCAGTCTCTGCCTCAACTGTCACTTGGTCTTTTCCCTGTGTGTCTGTGTCTTCCTATGGCCGTCTTCCTCTCTTATAAGGACACCAGTCATATTAGGTAAGGGCCCACCCTACCTAATAACCTGATCTTAAGTTAACTGTGTAAAAACCATATTTCCAAATAAAATCACATTACAGGTATCTTCAGGAGGAGACACATTTCATCCAATGATAATGGCTTTCTTAAATGTATACAAGAATAATATAAATCTATGTTAACAGGCATACAACATATGAAGGTGTAATATGTGATAATAACATAAATAAAGGGGGAGGGATATACAGCTGTACAGGGGCAGAAATGTTGCAAATTGTAGAAGTTAAGTTGGTATTTATTCAAACTAGTTTGTTATAAATTTGATATTAATTGTAACCCCCAGCATAACCATTAAGAAAAATAACTAAAGGGCTTCCCTGGTGGCACAGTGGTTGAGGGTCCGCCTGCCAAGGCAGGGGACACAGGTTCATGCCCTGGTCCAGGAAGATCCCACAAGCCACGGAGTGGCTAGGCCCGTGAGCCATGGCTGCTGAGCCTGCGCGTCCGGAGCCTGTGCTCCGCAATGGGGGAGGCCACAACAGTGAGAGGCCCACGTACCGCAAAAATAAATAAATAAATAAAAATAAATAAAAACAAACCAAAAAAATAGGAAAGGAAATGAGAAGGGCATCAAAATATTACACTAAAAAATCAAGTAAATACAGAAGAAGAAAATAATGGAGAAAATGAGGAACAAAATGATTAAAGAAGTATAGAAAACAAATAGTGAAGTGACAGTAGGAGGTTCTTCATTATTAGTAATTGCATTAAATATAAATGGATTAAATTCTCCAATTTTAAGCAGAGATTGGCAAAATGGATGAAAAAAAAGTGATCCAAATATATGAGACTCGCTTTGTATCCAGAAACACAAATCAACTGAAAGTGATACGTTGGCAAAAGATATACCATTCAATTAGTAACCAATACAGAGCTGGGTTGGCTCTATTAATATCATATAAAAGGACTTTAAATAAAAAATTGTTACAGGAGACAATGAAGGATATTATACATCAATAAAAGTGTCAATTCATCAAGAAGATATAACAATTGTAAACACATGTACATCAAACAACAGAGACCAAAAGTATATGAAGCAAACATTGAGAGAATTGAAGAGACAAATAGATAATTCAATATTGAAGTATCCAACTATTATTATTTTTCAACAATGAATTATCCTTCTTTCAAAAATGAATAGAACAACTAGACAAAAGAGTAACAAGGAACTAGAGGACTTGGCCACACTGTAAATCAACTAGACCTAACAGATATAAGAACACTTCCTAACAACAGCAAAATACACATTTTCCTCAATTCACATGGAACATTTTCTAATATACGTCATGTCTTAGGATGCGAAACAAATCTCAATAAATGTAAAAATATTGAAATCACACAAAGTGTATTCCTCAGGCACAATTAAATGAAGTTAGAAATCAGTAACATAAGGAAATATGGAAATTTCACAAGTATGTGGAAATTAATCAGTAGGGGTCTCAGAAATGTGTGGAAGAAAAAATATGAGAAGATTGTTTGATTTTCCACAGAGATTATGAGTACTGTAACCAGGATGTGGAAGGATAGCAAAGCAAGTAGAATGGCAGGAAGCCTACATTCTGGGTTCTGGAGGGATGTAGAGATTTAAGGATCTGAATCATCCAAGGGTTCTTTTGTTTGTATCTTTGTTTAATTTTTATAGACACAGATGTTTGATTTTGCAATTGGAAAGTGTCCTGATGGAAATTTTTTTGGAGGAAGATAGTTCTAGAAAAATTTGTGGTTAGTTTAATTGATTTCTCATTTCCCATCCAACCTTCAGATTTGCTAGCAGGAGCCATGGAAAAAAGAGAGGTAGAATAAAACCCAAAACATGAAAGAGTTGGACATTCTGTACCTCATGTAAAATTTGTTTATAAAACCTTTGAAAGAAGTTGAGTTTCTAGTTCTTCTTTCAGAATTAGGGCAACATAACTTAAAAGCAATCATGATGTGTGTTATGATTGATAGTCACAGTGTGGGTATATTTTGCCATCCATGCTACCACATTGATCAATCATATGTCAAAGTGAACATTGCCACAAATACTGTTCTGTCTGTACTTAGTTTCCTTTAAAGAGTGCTCACCAATTAAGCAAAGCCTTAGGTGAAAAATATATCATCTGGAGAAGAGAGTACAGTAAGTCCCCTACATACAAACAAGTTCCCTTCTGAGAGCACATTCATTAAGTCCAATTTGTTCATAAGTCCAACAAAGTTAGCCTAGGTACCCAACTAACACAATCGGCTATATAGTACTGTACTGTAATAGGTTTATAATACTTTTCAAACAAATACATAAAAAACAAACAAAAAATAAAGAAAACATTTTTAATCTTACAGTACAGTACCCTGAAAAGTACTATAGTCCAGTACAACAGCTGGCTTACAGGGGCTGGCGTTGAGTGAACAGGCAAGAAGAGTTACTGACTGGAGGAGGGAGAGGCGGTGGGAGACGGTAGAGCTGAAGGATCCTCAGCAATAGGAGACAGAAGGCAAGCTGCAATTTCACTCATGCCTAACATTGATGGAACACACGTTCGCATCTTTGAAAGTTCACAATTTGAAGGTTCGTCTGTAAGGGACTTACTGTAGTTTGAAAATTTAGAAAGAAAAGTGTCTATTTGTTACAAGGCAAGACACCAATAAGATACAATACAAATGAAAAACAATAACTTCCATTTCTACTGCTTAGGTAAATTTTAGAGTACTGCCAGATCTCTTTGGATAGTGTACTAGCAGATTAAACATTGAGAGTAAATGTGGCCAGTTATAGTCTTCTCTTCAGCACACAGTTATCTATGAATAAAATATACACATATGCATCTTCAGATGAAGGATCTCTTCCCCTATATCCAGACCTTCAGCTCTTTGAAAAATGAGACTAATAAAACAGAGGTTTTTAAAACAGTGTCTTACCATGAATGAAGATTATTCTCTTACTAGCTGCTTTAAATCTGTTAACTCTATTATGTAACATTCAGCTAAAAATGGGAGAGGTGATTTCTTGAAAAACTAGCTAATATTGTAGCTTTGTAATATTTAGAGGCTAACACCAACCAAAATCCTAAGTCTATTTTAGAACATATGAAACTAGATTTTGCACTTAGTCATCAGTTCCACAGTACCCCCACTGACTGGAAGAAAAAGATGTACCATTACTTAAAATAGGTAAAATTCAGAAATATTAATTATTAAAAGCATTCTTCATCGCTTACGGCCATAAATATAAAATATGCAATACTAACAAGTTCTGATGCATCTAATGCTACTTATGTAAAAGAAGCAAAAAAATCTGGTTCTTAGCTAGTGTTAAAGCAGTTGACATTAGAATAAATCTAAAGGACAATTTAAATTAGGAGTATGAGGTTTGATTAGCAAAATAAGGTAAATCCATCCTTAATGCACACATGTGGATGACTAGGTTATATCTTATAAGATACTCACCTTGTAAGAGATAGTTCTCTCTTTTTCTAAAGGTTGGCTATTAACTGGCAAGTGAACTCAGAGGGCCAGATGGCCACAGCCATACCAGATCATTAGACAGTTCCTGTTAAGATTTTGGACAACAATTAACAGAAGCCCAGCAGGAGTTCCCCACTGTTGACCCCTAAAGGGTGGCTAATCAGCAGCATATGTGTTTATTTATACCAGCAGGTCCTTTTAATTAACAACTCTGAGGTGTGTACTTTTTGGAATTTAATACAGTGTATTAGGAAAAAGTTCTGACAAGGCCCAGTTAAAAAATATAATTCATATTAAAATCAAAGGGAGGGCTTCCATGGTGGCGCAGTGGTTAAGAATCCGCCAGCCAATGCAGGGGACACGGGTTCGAGCCCTGGTCAGGGAAGATCCCACATGCCGCAGAGCAACTAAGCCCACGTGCCTAGAGCCCCATGCTCCACAACAAGAGAAGCCATGGCAATGAGAAGCCTGCACACCGCAAGGAAGACTAGCCCTCACTCGCTGCAACTAGAGAAAGCCCGAGTGCTGCAACTAGAGAAAGCCCGAGTGCAGCAACGAAGACCCACTGCAGCCAAAAATAAAATAAATTTTTAAAAGAAAGAGTAATCACATACAAGTAAATAAATAAATAAATAAATAAAATCAAAGGGAGAAGACAACAAGATGTCAAGAGGTCTAGTCACAGTACAGATGGGCCAAATATTTATAGGATCCCAACAAAAAAGTCTTTTAGCTGGTTCCAAGGTTTGCTCCTGTTTCCATTCTCTCATCCCAGGCGTGACAAGTTTATATCACCTAAGATCACAGTACTGCCCTGACACTTGGAGGGCTACTGCAGGTGATGAATCCACATCCCCCTCCTTGCTCCTTGCAGTTAGATTCCTTGTCAACATCGATCCGGGTATCATCATAGCTATCAAGTGGACCTCATCATATATGCACGGCATACTCAAGGCAGTGGAATGCTGAGGATATGACAGGGATCTTACTTCTTTATCTAAAAGATGGACTTAATATAGTTAATGCATTTTTCATGATTGGGAAAAGTATACATATTCAATATTGAAAGATTATGTAGTTTTTCTTTCATGGTCTTAACCTAATGTTTGATCTTTAAGCATGTGAGATATGGTTGAAAACTGATACATGAGGAAGTAGAAACACCATCTTCAACAGCAAATTTACTCCTGTGTGAGTCATTGACTTGTGATTATCATAAACAAGGTGGCCCCATGCCAAGAACTCCATCAATCTTGACCACATGAGTTTCTGAAAAGCATTGGACTTACTTTCAAGGTCTCCAGAGGTAAAAATAACCATTAATATTAATGATACAAACACAGTAATATAAGCCAATGTTCTAATTATTCACTTTAATTTATTTCAGAATGTTTGCTTAATTTTATCCTCAATAAAGTAATTTTTATTCTGAAAATACCTCTTTAAATCATATTGGTATCTGATCTTTACTCCATATATCAAACTTTGAGCTTTGAACATGCTTCTCATTTCCATATTTTTCAAATTTATTTGGTATCTAATATTTCATTTCATTTTGGCAGTACCTGTGGGAAATGGTCAAAGCAGATATTATTGTCCTTATACGTGAGAAAGAAAGGAAGTGAGTCCTACAAGCCTCACAGCATATTAAGGGATTTCAACCCGGGATCCTGATTCTGTGAGGAATGTTTTCCTCACAGGAGAAGGTGTTGTCTCCTGAGCCTCCGTAGGAAACTGCAGAGCGTCCCAGACATCCAGGATACTTACAGATTTACTTGAGGTACTAATCATTTCCACATTCCTAAATCACGAAGAAGTTATGTACAATGACTTTTTTAATGTTATAATAATATTGTTAAGATCCCAAAGACATTCTACAGCTCTTCATTGTTACTATGTGAGATAAGTTTTGCAAGATCCAGCTGAAATATTAGATGGATAACATTCCAGTATTGTAATTCAAATGTGCATTTTCAAACTGAATAAGAACCTTACGTGGCTGGCTTTGCTTTGAGATTAAATAACAGTTAATGAATCCAAGGAATAAAACAATAGATGACTGTTTCACATTTGATAACTGGGACCCCAACATTTTTACCACAATAATAGTAAATTTAACTTGATATTATATTTGGGGGAAGATGATAATTTAATGAACCATTAATATGAAATAAAGTAGTATTGAAAAATTTGAATGCTAAAAGGTATAATTTTTGATGATTTTATTTGATACTGAATTTCTGTAAAAATAAAACAATTTTAAATCTTCTCCTTTCTAGTGACCTCACCAAATCACTAACTAAGCTGTAATTACATGCATCATTTATAAAATGCTTCAGTTGAGAAAGAGTATAAGTGATAGGAAGAGAGCAGGTATGCACCATAACGGTGTGTGATACCTAAAGGAAAAGACATGGTTACCTGGGGTGTTACTGTAACTGGTTTTATATTTAGATTTTAAATTGCATTTGAGCAAGTCACTATTTTTACATAAAATGGAATGAATACTAAGACAGTGCCAAGATGTTCTGAACAGAAGCACCCTGTTAACACACCTGCTATATATACCTTACATTCTGCAGAGACTGAACTGTATGTATTATTATATTTAAAAGGAATAGACATGAAGAATGACACCATAATATATCTATGGCAATTATGTCACACATCACAGTAGACAACTTGAAAATCTTATGAGATTCATTAAAACCATACTTGTATCAGAGAATGATGATAAGACTTCATCTTTTAATCTGTGATTACATTTTAAATCCATTGCCGTTCGTTTTTGTAGATTGATTAATAATGTTTGCTTGGATAATGAAACATTAAATCGTAGCCAAACACTAAACTAATAAAGTGAGAATACTATTTTATGTGTTATAGTACACCAATTTATACCATAGAATCAGAGGCTTTCAATAATGTTAGAAATTTTAGCAGTAATCTAATCAAAGTTGTTTAACATCTCTGGGACTTCCCGTTCTTCATTTTAATTTGGTAACTTAACCAAAAACCTACAACTAATTTTGGTAGAGAAAAAGTTGGAATCCAGGTCAAATTACCTGTTCAGTATATTTTCAACCACTATATAGTATGCCCTAAATATTGGGTGACCCATTAATTTGCTCGGGGCCTAGGAATTAGGTAAGTCAAATAGTGCCATTTTACATTATAAACTTAAAGGTAATATAATCCCTTTGCTAGTGATGGGATACTTGAGATGATCTTATATAGAAAGTATCTAGTCAAAAACTCTCAATATATAAAGACAATATATATTTTTGAAAGACAAAATTTTGATAAAATGTAATTTTAAGTGGAAGTAAAAATTTGCCAAATAGATTCTGAACTTACTCTTCTTAATAATACTCAATTATGGATTTGTAATTAAATGTATTTATTCAGAAATGGACATGTTCTTTTCAGAATGTAACTTTTCCAATGTTTTTTATTTCTTACTACCACGTGTGTTAGAACTTTTAAATACAAATACTGTGGTGGGCAAAGTTAAATGGAAACATGGAAATTAGGAAAATACTTTTATTTTAAGACTTTTTGCAATTCACCTTCCAATAGTCAAAAAGAATTTGCTATACCAAAGTTAGTAATGATGGTGAGATGATGTAACTTCTTTAAATAGTACCATCAGGTATCAATTTTAAAGACCAGAGATGCACTGAACTTCAGTTGATCAAGTCTATTTTAAGGCCATATGAAGAATAACTAGAAGATAGGAAACTAACTTAATAGCAGCACAGACAAGCCTCAGTTAAACCGAATTTCTCTGGATGCAGTGCATGTATGACCATTATGGGGAAAAGATGTGTTTCACCTCAGCAGAAGTTGTCTTCTGCTTCCAGCAATAGTGGTCTGCCATAATATTGAGCCATGATATTATTCTGTTTGTTTTTGTTAGCTCTAGTCTTCTGGTCACCATTAAGTGTTTCCATTTCCTCCAAAGTAAAACTGTCTTTTGGGGATGAGCCGTTGATTGGATCAGTCAGTCTCCATTAAGTATTGAATACCTTAGTGAATGCAGATTTTCTGGGGTAGCTTGTAGAGTGATGATTGGCTTGTAGCTGGTGTATTTGGGTAGTTGATTATCTTTCATCCAATCTGTGGCCAGATTCGTACAAAACAAAGCATAGTAACAGGAAGAGGATTTGCTTGCGTTCAGTAGCATTTAAAATAGAAGTGATGCAACTTTCAGGTACTGGTCTTAAATCACTGACACTGGAACCCACCAAGTGTTAGCTCTCATCATTGTCACCATAATTAAAATTTGATAATGATCATTACTACAGGTCGTTTCGATTCAGAGCCTGAAGCGCTCTAATCCATAATAACATACTGCTAATAAAAACACCCTTTAAGCAAACTTTATCCACTGGATTAAAGTACTGTTTATGAAATGGATGGTAATTCCTTTTGATTCATGCTTAAATCTGGGGCTCAGTTTACACTTTCCATTTTGTTTCCTTACTAATGAATGTGTTAGCCCAAAGGATGTACCTAGGTCTAAGAATGTATCACAGTCACACTTGCTTCCATTGTTAGAGTTGGCTTCTCTAGTCTTAAATTACAACTCATACTTTTTTCCTACATGAAGCTAGCAGAATTGCATAGGTGCTATGCATTGTGGGACAGTTTGACTGTCGTATTTTTCATTTTTGTCTTGGTCAGAGAATGAATGGCACATTATCATCAGTCCTTCCATTGATTTTTAGCTGAGTATCTAGGCTTCATTGATTGCCAGCATGGCTATTAATTACAGAAGCAGTCAAGTCGATATGGTTTAGGTATTTTGCTGATGATTGCTTTTTGAGTTTTAGCATTCCTTATGCTTAAAAGTCTTGCAGAAAAGATACTCACCATCACTAATCATTAGAGAAATGCGAATCAGAACCACAATGACGTATCACCTCACACCAGTCAGAATGGCCATCATCAAAAAATCTAGAAACAATAAATGCTGGAGAGGGTGTGGAGAAAATGGAACCCTCTTGCACTGTTGGTGGCAATGTAAATTGATACAGCCACTGTGGAGAACAGTATGGAGGTTCCTTAAAAAACTAAAAATAGAACTACCATATGACCGAGCAATCTCACTACTGGGCATATACCCTGAGAAAACCATAATTCAAAAAGAGTCATGCACCCCAATGTTCATTGCAGCTCTACTTACAATAGCCAGGACATAGAAGCAACCTAAATGTCCATCGACAGATGAATGGATATAAACGATGTGGTACATATATACAATGGAATATTACTCAGCCATAAAAAAAGAATGAAATTGAGTTGTTTGTAGTGAGGTGGATGGACCTTGAGTCTGTCCTACAGAGTGAAGTAAGTCAGAAAGAGAAAAATAAATACCGTATGCTAACGCACATATATGGAATCTAAAAAAATGGTACTGATGAACCTAGTGGCAGGGCAGGAATAAAGATGCAGACATAGAGAATGGACTTGAGGACACGGGGAGGGGGAAGGGTAAGCTGGGACAAAGTGAGAGAGTGGCATGGACATATATACACTACCAAACGTAAAATAGATAGCTAGTGGGAAGCAGCCGCATAGCACAAGGAGATCAGCTCAGTGCTTTGTGACCACCTAGAGGGGTGGGATAGGGAGGGTGGGAGGGAGATGCAAGAGGGAGGAAATATGGAGATATATGTATATGTATAGCTGATTCACTTTGTTATACAGCAGAAACTAACACACCATTGGAAAGCAATTATACTCCAATAAAGATACTAAAAAAAAAAAAAAGAAAATAAAAGTCCTGCAAAAGTAAAGTAACGTAAAACACACCGTTTTCTATTAGAATTTTGTTGGGAAAAAATGTGCTATAAATATAGGCAAAATATAAAGTAGAAAACTGAAGTAATTATTTAGATAATATAGGCAAAGAAATGCTGTATCCAAATGATTGAAATACGACTTATGAGTAGATTTTAAACTATTCAGAACATTCATTTTTATTTTATTAACAGCTTATGGAATATTTCATTGTTTTCTTCATTACATGATGGTTAAATGTTACCCAAAGTAAATCTGCTAGTGACATCAGTAAAGCTGGTTTTATTTTATAAGGGACTTTACTCAGAAAGAATTGAAAACAATATGTAATCATTGAAATGTACACTAAATTATTCTAATGTGTAAACGTGCATATTACATTTGTTACCTTAGTAAAGTCCAGCCATGTTTTAAAATCAGGAAAAAATAAAATTTAAGAAAATTTCTATAATTAACTCATATGGTCAAGTTAGAGGTTTTAATCAGTATTAAAAATCTTCAATTTGGAATTTAAGGCATTATCATTGCTGCAAGTAGGAAGTATTTTAGAAATATGTCTACATATAATATAAATAAAATCACTGAAGAATAAGTCAGTTATGGGTTAAATTGTGTCCTCACCAAAATATGTTGAAGTCTTAACCTCCGCTACTTCAGAATGTGTCCTTGTTTAGAAATAGGGTCTTGCAGATGTAATTAATTGCAGTAAGATGAGGTCATACTGGAGTAGAGGGGGTCCCTCATCCAGTACGGCTGTGTTCTTATAAGAAACTGGCCATGTGAAGATGAAGGATTGGAGAGATGCATCTACAAGCCAGGGAATAGGAAAGATTGCCCGCACACCACCAGAAGGTAGGAAGAGCTAAGAAAGGCTTATCCTCTATAGGTTTCAGAGGAAACCTGGCCCTGCTGACACCTCGATGTTGAACCTCTAGCCACTGGAATTGTTAGACAATACGTTTCTGTTGTGCTGAGCCGTCCAGTTTGTGGTACTTGTTACAGGAAACCAATGCAAGTTCCTTCAGAAATGATTAGTAACTCGTATCAAATTGAAGACATTGTGTGGTATTTGGAGGAGGTGCATCGAGAATGGTATCGATGGGTCTAAGTATTTCCTTCCGTCTCGGCTGCACATTGCTGATGATTTAACACTTCTTGTTAATGTCCTGTTACATGTAAGATAAAGTCATATGGACAGCAATATAAAAAAGCCTTTGGGGTTCATGTTGAGAGACCAAATTACAGGCCCCTCCCTAATAAGTCTTTTGAAAAGAATGTCTTCTTGAACTTTGTTTAGGTCCATCAGTGAGGCTCACCACTTAGAAGAGAAGCCAGTCTTTAAAATAAGCACATTATTATTGACAGTAAAAAGATCAAAAACAAAACAGAGGTAAGAGAGCAGTGATCTGTGTTGGAAAAGACAGGACAACTTACTGAAAAAGATGACTTCTTAGCTAGGCTTTAAGAATGAATACTATTATTCCATGAGCAAGGGCCCTCCAGGGGAAAAAAAAGCTTTGGGAGAAAAATATGGAGTCCTCAGTATTCATCCAGTTGACAATGCTTCAGTCACTCTCTGCACCACTCAAGATTTCAGTCCAGGTTCTAGCTTTATTTCCAGCTTTCACACTTTGTAACATCAAACAAGTTGTAAGTGAATATAAACTAGCATCATTTATTAAATCAGTGTTTCTCAAATACAAGCATCTGCAAAAATGAAAAGGAATTGCAAACATTAGGGCCCTTAGGCTGGTCGGTAGCAGTATAACAGCTCCTTCTTTAAGATCAGCCAAATGCGTAACACGCCCCTTTCCTAAACCTCCCTTCTCTGTGTCCCCAGCCTCAGCATCTCAGCATCTTCCCTGTAGTGAGACAGCGCTAATCAATCACAAGTCACTTTCCTGCTGACAAGGGTGCAGCTAACAGTACTCATCTCAGCACTGAGGCAGCCTCTGTCAGTTCATCAGGGGTGATGTGTGAGTGTGTGTTTGTGTGTTAGTATAAAGGGGATGCAGAGGTCTCACAACTGTAGATTCCTTCAGAAGGGGTGAAAGATGGATGGGTAAGGATTTCAATGATGAGAAAAGATAGAAAACAAGAGAAAGAGGGAATTCCCCGGTGGTCCAGTGGTTAGGACTCTGCGCTTTCACTGCCGAGGGCCCGCGTTCAGTCCCTGGTCAGAGAATTAAGAACCCTGAAAGCTTCGCAGCGCAGCCAAAAAAATAAAAGAGAGAAAGAGTATTTATATGAAGCTGAAAGAAAATACATTTTTAGTCCCTAGAAAATATATACTGTCCAGAAAATGTTTTACGCATTTACAAAAAGCTTTTGATAGACTTCATGTAATCCTACAGCAGCTAAACCGTCGTGAGCAGATGACACCAACTTGCTCTCACAAGTGTGTTTAATACAGCATAATTTACGGTTTTCAGTTCCAAAATAAGCACCGTTTATCCATCTGGCACCTCTTCCTCCTTTGTCTCCTCTATCACAGTGTCACCTGTGAGTGGAGTAGCCTCCGGGCATGAGCCCTCTGGACAGCTGTTCTTCTCTCAATCAGCAAAGATGCTCGTGGTGTGTCAGGCCCGTGAGAGCTCGCTGGCAAAACAGAGGTAGTACTGGGTGGGTACCAGTCTGACCTTCTCTAAATCTTTTAATAAGAAACTGTTTACTCTAGGGGAATATCTGCAGAGAATTAAGTAAATTGAACAAAATGATTATTCTGAGTTGGAAGGTTCCATGAATTCTTTCAACTGTTTGAGTACAGTCACGGAAAGGCATACATTCTTATCCCTATTTATCTAACTCTAAGCATACAAAGAGAAAACATTTCAACATATGAGGGCAATTGAAGTACAACTAATATGGTAAAGTGCCACCTTTTTTCAGATATTGTTTTCTGCACACGGTATTGGTGACCTGATTTCCTGGGCCCAGTACAAAATAAAAAGGGGGGGCCCCTCACTAAAAATTATTAAGAACATCAAGATGGCAACAGCAGAGCATTAAGGCAAGTGTGGGCCCTTCTGAGGTGGGCTTGTGTGGCTGCATAGGTCTTGTACCCGTGAAGCCAGCTCTGTCTTCATGGTTTGACTCGCCATATTCTATGTTTATTTTATCACTACTGGACCTAGTATTTTCGTTTACCAATGATCCTTTCTCTTTTTTACTATATGATAGATGAGCTCGTTTTCCCTTTATTCATAGTCTTACTTGAAAGTGAGAAAACGAATGTCAAATACAGTTTTTAATTTATTTACTATTGACAAATTATCAGTTTCTTCCTAGACAGAAAGGACATCTAAAATAAGTTTAGATGTTATAAAGCAGAAACTAATACACCATTGTAAAGCAATTATACTCCAATAAAGATGTAAAATAAAATAAGTTTAGAATTCCATGGATTAAAAAAAAAAGAGGACATAAAAGGCTTGAAAATTAATTATAAACATTTGACATATTTAATATATAATAATAATATATTAAACAGTAATTCAGAAATGACTTTAAATGACATATTCTTTCATGTTATTTTTCACTTATTTACCATTCTGATATCATCAGCATTGCTGAACAGAGAAACACTATTCCCAGTTTAAAAAGTATTAAAAACAAAGGATGTAAAATTTCACAAACCAAATGTATTCCAATATATCAGTTTTGTGCTGACTGGTAATGCAGATATGGACTCTCCTTTACTATTTCATCCTAAAAATCCAATTGCATGCAAACCTATAGATTTCGATTTCTTTATTGAGAGAGAACAATTAATATCCAAATTACTTAAGCCGGTATGCATATGTTATTTTTCTTGCCAAATTTTTTGAGCTATATTTTATTAATATGTATCATAAAATTCACCCACTTGAGGTATACAATTCATCGATTTTAGTAACTTTAGTACGTGGTGCAACCATCATCAAAAATCAGTTTTAGAATGCTTTCATCCTTCTAATAACATCCCTCATACCCCTTGACAGCAGATCCCCATTCCCACCCTGAGCCCAGGCAACCACTAATCTAGTATTTTTCTGTCTACAAATTTACCTTTTCTGCACATTTCACGTAAATGAAATCGTACAATATATATTCTTTTTATATGGTTTCTTTTACTTAGCATAATGTTTTTGAGGTTCATCCATGCAGTAGCATATGTGAGTAGTTTGTTTTTTTATTGATGAATATTATTCTAGTGTATAAGTGTATCACATTTTGTCTATCCATTCCCAGGTGATGAACATTTATTTCTGGTTTGAGCTATTACAAATAATACTGCTATGAGCATTCACATGTAAGTCTTTTTTTTAAATTTGTTTTAATTGAATTATAGTTGATTTACAATGTTGTGTTAGTTTCTGGTGTACAACAAAGTGATTCAGTTTTATATATATACATATATATACATTCTTTCATATTCTTTTCCATTATAGGTTATTACAAGATATTGAATATATTAGCCTGTGCTCTACAGTAGGACCTTGTTGTTTACCTATTTTATATATAGTAGTTTGTATCTGTTAATCCCAAACTCCTAATTTATCCCTCCCCACCCCCATTCCCCTTTGGTAACCATAGTTTGTTTTCTATGTCTGTGAGTCTATTTCTGTTTTGTAAATAAGTTCATTTGTATCATATTTTAGATTCCACATATAAGTGATGTCATATATTTGTCCTCTATCTGACTTACTTCATTTAGTTTGGTAACCTCTGGGTCCACCCATGTTGCTGCAAATGGCATTATTTCATTCTTTTTATGGCTGAGTAGTATTCCATTGTATTTATATATACCACATCCTCTTTATCCATTCATCTGTCAGTGGACATTTAGGTTGCTTCCGTGTCTTGGCTGTTGTAAATAGTGCTACTACAAATACTGGGGTGCATGTATCTTTTCTAATTGGAGTTTTCTCTGGATATATGCCTGGGAGTAAGATTGTTGGATCATATGGTAACTCTATTTTCAGTTTTTTAAGGAACATCCATACTGTTTTCCATAGTGGCTGCACCAATTTACATTCCCACCAACAGTGTAGGAGGGTTCCCTCCACACCCTCTCTAGCATTTGTTATTTGTAGACTTTTTAATGATGGCCATTCTGACTGGTGTGAGATGATACCTCATTGTATTGTTTTGATGTGCATTTCTCTGATAATTAGTGATGTTGAGCATCTTTTCATGTACCTATTGGCCATCTGTATTCTTATTTGGAGAATGTCTATTTATGTCTTCTGCCCATTTTTTGATTGGGTTGTTTGGGGGGTTTTTTGTTGTTGTTATTGAGTTGTATGAGCTGTTTGTATATTTTGGCAGTTAAGTCCCTGTCAATCTTATCATTCGTGAATATTTTCTCCCAATCCATAGGTTGTCTTTTCATTTTGCTTATGGTTTCCTTTGCTGTGCAAAATCTTATAAGTTTGATTAGGTCCCATTTGTTTATTTTTGCTTTTATTTCTATTGCCATTGGAGACTGAGCTAAGAAAATATTGCTACGATTTATGTCAAAGAATGTTTTGCCTATGTTCTATTCTAGGAGTTTTATGGTGTCCTGTCTTATATTTGTCTTAAGCCATTTTGAGTTTATGTTTGTGTATGGTGTGAAGGAGTGCTCTAACTTCATTGATTTACATGCAGCTGTCCAGCTTTCCCAACACCACTTGCTGAAGAGACTGTCTTTTCTCCATTGTATATTCTTACCTCCTTTGTTGAAGATTAATTGGCCATAGGTATGTGGGCTTATTTTTGGGCTCTCTATTCTGTTCCATTATCTTTATGTCTGTGTTTGTGCCAATACCCCGCTGTTTTGATTACTGTAGCTTTGTAGTATGTAAGTCTTATGTGGACATAAATTTTTATTTTTATTGGGTAAATACCTAACAGTGGAATTGTTGGATCATATGGTAGTTTTACGTTTATCTTCTTGAAAAATTGCTAAAGAAATTTTCCAAAGTAACTTCACTATTTTACACTCCCACAGGAAATGCATGAGGGTGTTCATTTTTCCACATCTCCGTGAACATTTGTTTTTTGCCTGTCTTATTTAATATAGTCATTCTTGCAATTTTGAAATTGTACAATATCACATTATAGTTTCAATTTACATTTTCCTAATGATTAATGATGTTGAACATCTTTTCATGTGTTTACTAGCTGTTTGTATACCTTCAGCATGTCTGTTTATATCTTTTTTCCATTTTTTGATTAGATTGTTTATCTTTTTATTGAGTTGTAAGTGATCTTTGTAAATTCTGGCTGTAAGTCCTTTATCAGATAAATATTTTGCAAATATTCTCTCCCAATCTATTGCTTATCTTCTCATTTCTTTAATGAATTTATTTTTCAGAGCAGTTTTAGGTTCACAGCAAAATTGAGAAGAAGGTACAAAGATTTCCCATCTACCCTCTGCCCCCACATGCCTAGCCTCCCCCATTTTCAACATTTCCCGCCAGAGTAGTACATATGTTACAATTGATAGACCTATATTGACACATTATAATCACCAAAAGCCCACAGTTTACATCAGAATTCACTCTTGGCGTTGTACGTTATATGGGTTTGAACAAATATATATCTGGTGTAATGACATGTATCCACCATTATAGCATCATGCAGAGTATTTTCAGTGTCCTAAAAAGCCTCTGTGGTCTGCCTATTTATCCCTCCCTTCCCTGTAGCCCCCCTGACAACCACCGATTTTTTACGGCCTCCATAGTTTTGCCTTTTCCAGAATGGCATATAGTTGGAACCATACAGTGTGTGGCCTTGTCACACTGACTTCTTTCACTTAGTGATATGCATTTAATGTTCCTTCATGTCTTTTCATGGCTTGATAACTTTTTTTTTTTTTGCTGAATAATATTCCATTGTCTGGATGTACCACAGTTTATCCTTTCAACCACTGAAGCACATCTTGGTTGCTACCAAATTTTGAAAATTATGAATAAAGCTAATATAAACATTCCTGTGCAAGTTTTTATGTGGGCATAAGTTTTCAGATCCTTTGGGCAAATCAAGGAGCCATTGTGGGATCATATGATAAAAATGTGTTTAGTTTTGTAAGAAACCACCAAACTGCCTTCCATAGTGTCTGCACCATTTTGCATTCCCACCAGCATGAATGAGAATTAAGTTGCTCCACATCCTCTACAGCATTTGGTGTTGTCAGTGTTCTGGATTTTGGCTGTTCTAATAGGTATATATTAATGGTGATTTTTGAAATGAAAATTTTAAATTTCAAACTTTGGTGAGTTCCAGCTGGTTATATTTTAGTGTATGGACTGTGTTTATAGCGTCATATCTAAGAAATATTTGCCTAACTCAAGGACTCAGTGATTTTCCTCTATGTTTTCTACTGCAAGTTTCATCATTTTAGTTATTTCATTTAGATCCATGATCCATTTTGTGTTAATTTTGTGGGTAGTGTGAGGTATAGGTCTAAGTTCACTTTTTTTGCATATGGATATCCCATTGTCCCAGCACCATTTGTTGAACAGACAGTCCCTTCCCCAATGAATATTCTTGGCACCTTTGTCAAAAATAAATTATTTCTTTCTGGATTCTCAATTCTTTAACATGCATCCCTATGTCTACATTTACTATCTAGATAACTGGAGTCTTACACTAATTTCTGAAATTGGTAAATGAAAGTCCTCCAACTTTATCTTTTTCCAAATTGTTTTGGCCATTTTGTATGTTTTGTATCTTCATATAAATTATTGAGTTTGATTGTTAACTTCTGCAAAAAGTAAAATAAAAATAAAAAATTTTGATAGTGATTAAATTGAAACTGCAGATCAATTTGAGGAGAATGCCATCTGAACAGTATTGAGTCTTTCAATCTGTGAGCATGGAATGTATCTCCATTTATTTTTAAAAAGTATTCTTTTTTATGCTATTGTGAATGGAACTTTATTTTTAATTTCATTTTTGGATCGCTCATTGCTTATAAGCACATATTACTCTTGTTACAAGCCTGACAAAGGGGAACAAAAGGTCCTGGCTCCATTTAGGAGGAAAGGAGGAAAAAACTCAGAAAAATCACAAGTTAATACCCAAATGAATTCATGTGCCATACATGTATGGTTTTAAAATAAAACCCCTATATTTCTTTTTTCTTACTTTCTTGAGCGATAAATACTCATTGTAGAAAATGTGGTTATAACACGAGAGTCACTGGAAGCTGCAGCATCAGGGAGTTGAGTCACATCTGCGTCACCCTTGGTTCTCTTCTTCCATCTGTCTGCATCTGCCTACACACATCAGCCAAGACAGTGCCATTCACTGATTTCCAGATTCCTTTCTTGCCATCCTTTCCACAAAGTATTTTCTTAACAAGTCAAAAAGCTTACTGTGAAGCACATGGGTTCTAGATTGCATCCAAGTTCACCATCCACCAGGGGTGAGACACTGAGGGGCTTGCTTACCCTCTCTGTCCTCCCTCCCCCCTTCCCTTGCTTTCTTCCTTCCTTCCTACTGGATTCCGTCTCTTTAGTAAACCCATATCAGACTCTCTGTCTGAAATAACTGCTCTTGAACAGTGTATCTTTTCAGAACCTGTGATGCCAATCTTATATAGTTTCCACACTCTACCTCTGATTTGGGGATAGCATCCAGGCACAGTTTGAGGCAGGCTGCCCTGGAGTGTTAGCTAAATGCACAATTTCCCAGCCTCTGTGACTTCAGCATCCTTCTCCCATGCTTCCTCTGGGTTCTTGGTCTTCATTTCCACTTTTGCATCTGTGTGCAGTGTTTTATTTATTGCATCTTTATCCTGATTGATATATAAATCTGGATTCCTCTAGTATTTTCATGCTAAAAGTCCAGTCTCACTCATGTTTTCATGAATTTAATAACTTCATGAAGACACAGGGAAAGCTTGCCTCATGGATCACAGGTCATCTGCAGTTTTGCTGCCTCATCTCTAATTGTCCTATCTAGGGAGCACCTACAGTATTGCCACATGTCAGCAATGCAGAGAAGGACCTCTGTTCCCCCCCATCCCCAAGCAACACTCTTGTGGGGACAAGGTCTGCCTTCTCTAGCCCGTACAAAATTCTACAAAAATGACAGCAGGTACTTTAATAAGACAGAAAAAAAACAAGAAGGAAAGCACCTGTATCTCTGTTACCCAGAATTCAACATCATTATTAGAATATTGTAAGAACTTTCCTTTTCATGTGGTTTTTGAATTTTCAGATATAAAGTAGTATGTGTGATGATTGAGACAAAGCACTTACTTTACTTTGGGGCTTTCTTTGTTTTCATTAATCTCTAAGGTTCAGCCATTTCAGTAATCTACAGATACAAGAAATGTGTGTGCTTGTACTAATTACATTCAAACCTAAGATGAAAATGTTGTCTCCATTTTGAAATCTGTATATTCATTTCTATCATTTAGTCCAAGTTAAATTCTGTAAACATGGGTAAAGATAATTTTATCATAGTATTTTGTGACCCTTATATATTAAATAAAAAAATTAGGCAATGTAATTTTAAAAGTTAACTCAAAAACTAAACTGTTGTAAAAATTTTGAATATCATAAATAATTTCCACTGAAGATTAAAAGACCTATGAGGTACTTTAGAACATTGGTCCTTGTTTTTGAATTTGGAAAGAGTATTTAATGGGTTTATACCACGATTTCTCTTTTTCAATAGAAGAGTAATTGCTAGTTAATTCTCACAGGAAGTTTCATATGTTTAGTGATTTTTAAATGATTTTAGAACCCAAATGACAATAATTCATCAAGGACAAAATGTCCTAACACCACTTAAAATAAAAATGAGGGCCTAGTTCATTCAGAAGGCATAGAATTGTTAAATGTGAGGGTTTAAAGTAAATGTTCTTTAGTGACATAAATCTTGACTTTCAGTCCTCAGAGACTGAAAGTGGACATTTATGCCATGGTTCTGCATAATAAACAGGAAGCAGAACTTAGTTAACAAAAAACTTGCTTACTGGTAATAAGCCACCATATTCTTTGCAAAATGTCTATCAGGACCAGCCATTTTTGCTGAAACAACCAACCTAATTTTGCCATTTTGGGAGTGGCTTCCATTCTGTAGCTCATGAGTTAAGAAAGGTTATTAAGCTTGCTCCTAAGACCCTTACACCTGCCTTTTTACATTTACTGGCTTTAACTGTCGACGTGCCTGACAGTAATTCAGAGGACAAAGTAGGTATTGTTACACTACTTAGTTCTCAAGAACAGCTATGTAGTCATTTTAAAAGAGATTGCTAGTACTGAAACTGAGGTCCATATGGTATAAAAATAGCTAAGGGATTGATGGTATTAACAGCACAAGTGGAGAAGAGAATATAAACATCTTCTAAGTTATTGCAGCAATAAGAACAGACTGGCTATTGGACAATCTTCCCCATGTACAAGCAGTTCAATCAGCAATGTGTTGCAACTGAGGTTATACCTGGCAAAACCAAAATTAGACCTGGCAGGGTAAAGCTTAGAAACTTGAGTCTAGAACCTTAGGACTGCGGTCAACCATCCCCGCGCCCCGCCCCCCACCCGGCACCCCAGCCTAATGTAGCAGCAACGCTTTGTGCAAGCATGACCTACGATAACTTCCTTATTTCAACTGTCTGTGAAATCAAGGTACAGTTTCCAATCCCTTCTGGCACTACATCCTGTGGTTTTATGATGGGGGTGTGTAGGGTTACCAGTGCTGGCTTCACGGGCTTGTACCCTGGGAAATGGCACAGGCCCTGCACTCAGAAGAGCCTCAGGCTTGGTGTAATGCTCTGCTGTTGTCATCTTCAAATTTCTAATAATTTTAGAACAAGGGGCCCGGCATTTTTATTTTACACTGGGTCTTACAAATTTTGTAGCCAATCCTGGGTATGCCTTTTTTTTTTTTTTTTTAATTTTTGGCTGCGTTGGGTCTTCGTTGCTGTGCACAGGCTTTCTCTAGTTGGCGGCGAGCGGGGGCTACTCTTCGTTGCGGTGCACGAGCTTCTCATTGCGATGGCTTCTCTTGTTGCGGAGAACTGGCTCTAGGCACTCGGGCTTCAGTAATTGTGGCACGTGGGCTCAGTAGTTGTGGCTCGCAGGCTCTAGAGCACAGGCTCAGTAGTTGTGGCGCACAGGCTTAGTTGCTCCACAGCATGTGGGATCTTCCCGGACCAGGGATCAAACCTGTGTCCCCTGCATTGGCAGGCGGATTCTTAATCACTGCACCACCAAGTAAGTCCCTGGGTATGCTATTTTTATTGAAAGTTTTAGATCAAATTCTATGACTAACGATGTGATCTGGAAAAATAACATTAACTTTTCTTAACCCTAAGATAGATGAGTGTGAACCTAATGCAACCAAAGGATTATAATGAAGCATGGCTTAAGGGAGGTAGACAGCACTATTCTGGATTATATGAGAATGAAAGCTGCTAATCTATTTGAAGAAAAATTAAAACTATGAAAAATGTTGGTCCAAAAAGATATTTTCAGACCAATTTCTTTATAAGTAGTAAACAAAAGTCCCAAACATTAGCCCATAGAATTCAGCAACATCTTAAAAGAATAATAGAGTTTGACTAAATTGGGGTAAACCTAAGAATGCAAGATATTTTAGAATTAAGAAATGTGTTAATATAATTCACCATATTCATAGATCTAAAGTGAAAAATGGAAGATCTACATTAATACTGGAATAGCATTTTAAGATTCGAAATCTGTTCTTGGCAAAAATATGTAATGATAAAACATAAGTAGTATTGTTTTAATATAATAAAAATAAAAGCAACAGTATCATATTTAATTGGGAACACTAAACACATGAGGAAAGGGCTAAATGTATAGTATTTAACATTGTACACAGTATATTTAACATTGTTTACTTACTACCCATGCAATCTGATGCTTTGTATTAAAGTAAAATGTTGAAGTTTTCTTCTATTTATTTTACTAAAATTGGGCTGTTTATATTTTCTATCATTTCTGCAGTCATTGTTGAAAATTATAGTTTTCCAAAAAGTATTTATTTCACCCAGATTAAAACATATATTAGTAACAGATTAAGAAAGTTATTTATTATTATTCTTTTAAATTATTTTGGTTTTTTCTTTTCCTTACCTTTTTACTTACTTCATTCTTTTTCAAATTTTGAGCTTTAAATATTCTCTTATCTAAATTATATAGAAGCGTATATATTTTATGTATTTATTTTTCAAAAACCCGGATTTTCGGTTTATTTATTTATTACTCTCCTTAATCTCTATTTTCTAACTCATTAGATTTGTCTTTATGTATTCTTATATTCTGATACCGTTTGCTTTATTTTATGGCTCTTTCTCTAATCATATCAAATCAACATAGATCCTTTAACCCTGCCTTTGATGTGGAAAATGCTCTTTTTTTTTTCCTGCTACTTTGCAAGGACCTACTGAAGCACCCATAATTTAGTCTGTAAAAAAATTTTAATACAGAATGTGTCACTGCTTTGCTTTACTGATGTTGTGCTGATTGAGACTGTGGGGCAAGGAGCAGTGAAAACTACAGTGTCTTCATAGCAGACATGAATGCCAGAGTATATGGGATAAACCCCATGAAAATTCAGAAGCCCACCAGCTCATGGAAATTTGAGCATCCAGGGATCTGGAGTGTGTTTACCTACCTCTCCAAAGCAGAAGATAAGATGCAGCACATTGCACCTCCAATTACTAAAATGTGGCACATCATATATGTGGGTCTTTTTTGCATTTGTAGTCAACATACAGCATATTTAGTCTGGTCTGTTTGCTATGTATCCCATTAAGCTGCTATTCTGAGTGAGGCATAGAGCAAGAGAAGGCTTTGCATCAGGCCCAGGCTGGTGAAGCTTCTCTAATATTTGGGCCTTAGAATATCCAATGATAATTGAAGTGTTTATGACAAGTGAACTTGACTCTGGCAAGCTCAAACAGGATCGTGCCAGCACAGATCTGTAAATGCTGGAGAAAACTTATCTCCTGTTGCACACATACCTTATGCTCCTTTAAAGGAACTGTATCTGGCTTTCTTCTGAGATCTACTAGACAGTGAATGCATGTCTCAGACTTTACATAACCACTGCCCATCAGGAACTGATGAAAATCTGACCCCTGCACCATAAGGTTGGGTGTTCTCCACAGTAATCCATAACCGTGTAGAAATGATATTTAAGAGATCAGGCTTGAGCAGGTCTGAAAGGTCCAAATAAGTCTGCATGAGCTGGAGCTTGAAAGCTGACCAGTGGCCTCACAGAAGTTTCATAAGAACAATTGACTGAGGAATAAAAACATGGAGCTCTGCAAAATCATGAGCACCTAGTGGGAAGTGAACTGTTGCATGATTACAGCCTTCTCAGAACTCACTGTCTGCCTGGTGAAGGCAGACCTTCCCAGTGGGCAGAATTTCTAGCTGTCATATTCAGTTGTTCACTGTGTGTGGATTGAGAGATGCAAGGGTTATGGCCACATCATGAAATACCTGATTTGAGGTATTAGAGAAGAGAAAAAGAAAAAAGTGGAAAGTCACAGAAATTATAAACAAGATCCATCTTACTGTAACCGAATTTTAATTTAATATCTTGTGAATCACACACCTTTAAGTGTTTGTCCCATTTATATGCTAATCTGTGAAGAAATACTATCTCTAAATTCTGTAAATGAACAGAACCTAATTTTTAAAGTTTTACTTTGGCAAAGGCTGTGCATCTAACTAATTTTGTTTCAAACATTTAAAGAACAGACTGCTGTAGATATGTGGTGGCGATATTAAGGAGTATAGTCTAGACTTAGGAAGACTTCTACGGTCTTAATTTAGGGGCCAATGTAAGACAGATTGCTCAAAAGACTAAATTTCCATCTAAATGAAACCCTTTCACAATAACAAAAACAACAAAGCTTAAGTTACTGCAAAGGAGACAGTAGTTGATCATGAAACCTTTGGGAGAACTATTTTGGAAGTAGAGCCAGTGTTTGACATGCAGAGCTCACCCTAGATTCAGCTGTCCAGTACTGTACCAGGCAGGAAGTGAGCCCTGCAGGACTCTTCATCAGTGGGCTGCCAAGGCTGACTTCTTTCATGTTAATATCACGACCACGACCCCCACCCCTTCATTAAGCCATGACAACTACTAATCTTTTCTCAGTCTCTATAATTCTGTCATTTCAAAATGTTATGTAAATAGAATGATGCAGTTTGTGGATTTTCTGGAATGTAGTCCACTGTGATGCCAAAAGAAATTCCTTTGAAATCTTTCTTTTCTAATTGTAAGAGCTGAACACTTGTGATTGTCAACAATAAATAGTCTCCCTTTAGTGTCCCCCACCCACCCAGTATTAAAAACCTTTATGGGTGAAATAATAGGAAGTCTGGGGTTTGCTTCAAAATTATCTGGAAGACGGAGAAGAGGTGGAGTGGGGATAAAAGCAGAGAGGCCATGAGATAATTGTTGATGAGCACATGGGGTTTCCTCATGCTCACCTTTCTTCTTTTTGAAATAAATTAGAAATTTTCCATAATAATTGGTAATAAATAAAATAATACTTTTGAAATCCTACAAGTCCATGCTTTGAAATATGTGAAATTGAATTCCTTTTGAATTTAGTATAAAATGAATCACCTTTAGGCAATTCATTGTCTAACAGAGTACATGGCAGACTACTTAGTAAATGTCTATTGATAAAGATAAAGGAACATTCTGAACAGCTGAAAACAACTGAACAAAAATGAACTTTCATATACAAATTAGAAAAGTCCTTGAATATAAAACAGATAAGAAAAGAAAATGAGTTATATTTATGTAACTGAGCAGGACCCTATGGGGTCTTCCCGGGACAGACCCCTCCCCTATATTCTCGGCCGTAGCTCCTCTGTAAAGTACCCAGATAATAGTATCTGATGCATGCTTCCTGAGTTGTTTCACAGATGCTAAAAGCACCACCAAATGAAATAAATTATCTACTTGATCCTGAGCATGTAACGCCCAAACCTACTGGTGCTTAAGAATTGATGTTAACCCCTGTGATACTGCCCCGTTACCTCACCATCAGCTACTCAGAGAATTATGCATGAGCTGATCAGACACCCTGAGAACCGCCCCCCCTCCCTTACCTGGCCTTGAAGAATGCTTTGCTGAAACGCTTTGCAGAGTTTGGGGGTTTTGAGCATGAGCCACCCGTCCTCCTTGGGTGGCGCCCTACAGTAAACGCTGCCCTTTCCTTCGCCACAACCCAGTGTCAGTATATTGGCTTCACTGCCTGACGCAAGTTGGTTCACTAACAGTTACCCAATATTAATCTCTGAAAAATAGAGCTAGACTGTGCTTGTTCAGTCTTTCAGTTTCATACTCAAAGAATTACAAGATAATGTCATTACTAATTAGATATAGGTTTTTAATGGAAATATCAGAATCAGCTTTTCTCCTAGGGCAACAAGTATTTTTAAACTTAGTAGAAGAGGAGAAGGAGAAGCGGATTTTCAAGCCGTATTCTGATCGTTGTGCAGAGAATGTTCTGTTCTAAGTAGGCAAGTGAAGAGTCTTTCTGGACGTGGGTTGAGCTGCTAAGGGATGGAATGAAATGTATCTTAATAAAGCCCAGTCATTGGTTCCACACTGCATTATTTCGACTAGTAACAGTATTCTATAGAAACTATCACACTGGATTTACTATAATTATATTTTCTTTCATATCTTGTTATTAACTCCTAACTGGGTTTTTTGTTATTGTTGTTTAAACTTGCAGAAAAGGGCATTTTGCCATAAATTTTTTTTTGTTTTGTTTTACAGCTCCTGTGTTTCCTTCAGCACAGTTCAAATATCCGTATGATAATGATTATTTCATTAAATCATTCATTCCTTTATTTATTGAAATCAAAAATTAACTCTCATTACAAAATGGGTAGGCAGAATGATTAAGTTTTTGTTTAAGTAATCTGGCCTTTCTTCTGAGCAAGCAAAAAATTAAAGGTCACATCTGGTTTAAAGCATATTCTAATCTGACATATAGGCAGTTATCAGTCTCTGTTGAACGAGCATCCTTAGTCCTCCAAGTGTCTCCCCTAAGATGTATCTGGTTGCAAAATCTGACTCGTGGCCTTGGGTTTTATGACAGTTTCCTCACTACCAGGGAGCTCTGGTTCTCTTTTTATGCTTTCGCTGTGCTGTGGTCACTGGGCAAAGCTCTCACTTCCAACCACCCTGTCTCTGGCTAAGGCTCGCTCAGGGTTCACTGGTGACTAACGTCTACAGTCGGTGCAGCTCAGCACGCTCCGCTCAGCGTGGAGGAGAGTCCAGGTGCACCTCACCCCACATGGTGCTGTGCATTTCCCTGAGTTCCCAGCCCAAGCAGCACAGGCTCCATCCGTCCCTGTGGTCCCCTTACTCCCTCTGGCAAGTGTCCCCTCATTCGCCTGCAAGGCCTGACCCCAGTATATATCACGTGGACCCAGGGCCAGTGTGGAAAGGCGCACCCCAAGTCCCCTGCTGCTCGCCCACGTCACAGAGCCTCATATTCCTTGCAGACGGGCATTCCCATGTCGGTATATGGTGGCCTGAGAGGAGGTTGCTATCCAGAATCCCAAACGGGAGATCTCGACGTTGACCTCAGTTGTTGAGCCTCTCCCCACCCTTCCCCTGGGTGTCAGGATGTTGAGGTGCCTCCACCTCCTCCCTCTCTGATTCCTTCCCAAGGCCCCCGGGCTTTTCTTTTATCCCATCCATGTCATACCCCCTTCCTCTGTACTGTCGTAGGCAGAAGAACTATCCTTCCTACACATGGGAGAATTCCAAGGGTAGGTAGCACTGGTCTTGGTTGTTGACTCATAAAGCCGATGAAAAGGGAAAGGAAACAGCAGTCTTTAGCCACACAGTAAATGGGCCTTTGCACAGGGAATGGTTTTGCTGCAAAATTCTATTTTTCATACATACATAGCAGAAACTATGTATTTGTCTTCCTTCTTTAACATTACTAATCTCTGCAGGCAAATTAACTGCCCAGGGCAACGAAGCCTCGTCATGCATTAGTAAAGACATTTCACAAAGATGTGTTAATACTTCTCAATTTTTTTCTGTGTTGAATAACTTGTATTGAAAATTCACTGTGGTCAGTATCAGGTTAGGAAAGATCATATTCAAGGTGAAGGGAAAATAATACTGGAATAAAAATAACTAAATCGAGAGTGGGTGTAACACTAAAACACGAGAGAAATGTCTGTACAACTAGAGTGCTGAGATGCCTGCAGGCCAAAAATGGAAGCAAAGCTTCTCAAACAGCGTTCATCAAAAAGCAGTCTTGGGCTTCCCTGGTGGCGCAGTGGTTGAGAGTCCGCCTGCCCATGCAGGGGACACGGGTTCGTGCCCCGGTCCGGGAAGATCCCACATGCCACGGAGCGGCTGGGCCCGTGAGCCATGGCTGCTGAGCCTGCATGTCCGGAGCCTGTGCTCCGCAATGGGAGAGGCCACAACAGTGAGAGGCCCGCGTACCGCAAAAAAAAAAAAAAAAAAAAAAAAAAAAAAAAAACAGTCTTTATTACCTCAGAATCATGAGGTGAGCATTTTTTAAAATAGTCAGTTGATGGGCACTCATCTCTCAGTTGGAAATTCTGAATCCATGAAATTGGATTGACGTTAAGATTCTGCATTTTAAAAAAAAGGAAAGTTCTGTAGATGATTGTAATGAGTTTCTTAAAGGAAGAATTTCAGACTCTACAAGAAGCATACACAGTGATACTCACTTACTCACACACACAAACACATACATATTTCTCCATTCTAAATGGAGAATGACCTACTTCTAAAATGACCATTTGTGTGAGAGAAGAACAGCTTTTGCAGGCACCAAGGAAACATGTCCTTATGGATCTTATAAAAGAAACCATTTTACTACTGGATGACTGTGGTTAACAGTGCTGTATGGTGTATGTGAAAGTTAAGAGAGTGGATCCCAAGACTCCCCACCTCAAGGAGAAAAACATTTTTTTCTTTCCTTTTCTTACAACTATATGAGTTGATGGATGCTTCTTGTGGTAATTATTTCACAATGCATGTAAGTCAAATCATTACGCTGCATGCCTTAAACTTATACGGTGCTGCATGTCAGTTGTATCTCACTAAAACTTGTTGGGGGGGAAACCATTTGTGAAACATCGGACAACATTTTTATTCTGGAAATGCTATCTATTACATGTTGCATGTGCCAATGAACAGATTAAAAAAATATATTAGACAGTTCTGAATTCCTCTATACCATGAGCAAAATTTTTACTACTGCAACATTTTTTGATCAGTTCCCTCCTTTTATTTCCAGCTGTCTAGTTCTACCCTGGCCACTCCAGCAGCTATGGGTGCTCCATAGAAGGTGGCCAAGCAGATTGAGAACGGCTGAGAGTGTAAACTATACCTGGGTTTTCAAAGGCTTAATATGAGAAAGTAATGAAAAGTATTTCAATAATCTTTACATTAACTACTTGCTGACAAGATGTTTTGGATATTTGGAGTTAAAAAGAATCTAATACTAACATTGATTTCACCTGTTTCCTCTCACTTTTTTTAATGTGGTAATCAGAAAATTTTAAATTATACATTGGCTCCCATTTACAATGTGCCTTATATTTCTATTGGATGGTATTGCTATAGTATCTTAACCTTCTAATTAGGGTTGCTTGAGCCAATTATGCTTTTCCTAGATTGTGTTAGATACATCTGTATGTAAACAAGAAAAAGCATAACTGACACCTAAATAAAACAATTAAGCAGTATGCCATGAGAAAAATCTTATTTGGTGTTTTGGAATAGAAACGTGCATTAAAATTCGGTGTGGATTATAAAATTTTTCTCTAGATTTAGAAAGCATGAATTTTCTTTTGAATTATTTTAATGTCTTTACACAGATATAGGTGTATATAATTGTATGTGATTACATTAATAATCAAATCCTATATCATTTTAAGTGTTTTTATGCTTAACTGTCCCTTTTCCCGTATCAGATTCTCCATCCTCGTCTCCACAGCATGTTGACAAAATGAGCAGTCTAATTTGTAGTCTTCATATATTTCCAAGCTCAGATAATCATTTATGTACATTCGTGTATTGGCATATATGTGTATGTGCATAAATGTATTCGTCATTTTTGCTTTGCAAAAAAATAAGTTCATATAATGCACATTGTTTTAAATCTTTCCCTTTTCACTTATAGCTCTTCGTGGGCATCACTCCAAGTCAACTGGTAGTGTTTTAACTTATTATTTTCAGTGTCTGCAGAATATTCCACGATGTGAGTACAATGTAATATATTCAGCTGCTTTCCTGTTGATGGGCAGTTATTTGTTTTTAGGTTTTATTTCTGTTTATTTGCTTGTTTTTGGTCATTACAAGCAAGACTTTCATAAACAGCGTCATACATATTTCATTTGGACTTGGACTTTTATTTCTGTGGGAGAGATTACCAGGAATGATACTGCTGTCAAGACAGTTATACAAAACACACACACACACACACACACACACACACACACATTATAAAATGTTATTAAATAAATATTGTTGTTTTGCTTTTAAAAGTGATATGCCGCATTATAGGTCTGTGGCAATGGTAAGAATAAGTGAATCCCAGGCAAGGAGGGTACTCTTGCTCTTTTCTTGTTTTGCCAGTGTGGTGAGTGTAAAATAATACTCTGCTACTGTAATCACTGTTGCCATATACTAGTGATTTGGGCCATTTGTTGTTGTTGTTGCCAGTTGGCCATTTGTATTTGCTCTTCTGTCAGCTGACAATTTGAAGCAGCAGCTTTCCATAGAATTTTCCAACATAGTAGAAGTATTCTCTTGAAATGTAGCAATGTGACTGAGAGACTGAATTTCAACTTTTGTTTAATTAATTTAAATATAAATGACCACACTTGTCCACTAGTATTCACAGTGGACCATGAAGGGATCCTTATCGAATTTTCTATCTATTGATATTTTTTCTTTATCGTGTAATTATCAAATAGCAGTTTCCATATTATAGAAATTAACACTTTGTTTATCATCTATATTATATTTCTTTACATTTAGCTTTTGGTTATATATTATATTTTATCTTTTGAAAGGAGTTGGAGTGATATCGCCAAATTTTATACATAGATAATGTCTTTTAAAATTTTCTCAAACTTTGGTATGTATTCATGGTTTTATAATAAGTTTACTAAGGAGGGTGAGAAAAAGAGAAAGTATCTTGCATAGTGCTTTAGTATATTTTCTTAACCATATAAAGTATATTTTAAAACTTTGCTTTTTTATATTTTAATATTTACTACTGAACAAATGCCATAGTTTTCAGACGGCTTCTTAATTTCTCTTTTTATTACTAAAAATGGACCTTATTTGCTCACTTTGATAGTTTGCACCTGTGTCCTTTTACTAATGCTATTAATAACCTGTTAGGTTTTAGATGAAGCAATATAACTGTGATATAGATATTCAGTGTTTATTAACTCCTTATAATGTCTTCTTGACAATTGTGTATTAGAATATATTGGATAACAAAAACAACCTATGGTTTTATTGTTCTAAAAATTAAACTACCATATAAGCTAGAAACTCATATGTACCAGATTGCCGAATACTGAATTGAGGTTACATGGTGTTAAAAAAGCAGAAAAGACAATCTCAGACTTACACGATTGATTAGAAATCTTTCGTGTGGGAGCATGACAAGTGGATGAAAGTATATAAGATGAAAGCAGAATGGATTCAGATTTAATCTCTTTTCTAACATATAGTAAATTTATGTGTGTCAGTTAAGGAAACGTTATATTTTTATTGCATACAAGAAGCAATAAAAATAGGGCAGTTGTAGTTTTTTTCACACCAAGAAAATTGTGAATGTTTTCACATATGTCACCAAGATTTTACTTGTGCAGAAGACACAATATTGCAAATTTCCTTGAGGGTGCAATGCACTGTTGATTCAACAGACTTTCCACTTATACCATTTCACCAGAATAATGTTTCTTCATTTATTTTGAGTTAATGAATTGACATTTACCTCACATTTCAATGTAGTTTCAATGTTAAAATTTTTTTAATTTTTGTAAAACAAAAATATTGCTTATTGAAGAAAATTTAGAAAATCCAAAAAATAATAAAGTAAGAACTGAAAACTAAAGACAAAATATGCAGAAAAGGCATGAAGAATGCCATAAAACTAAACTACAACTTCAAATTACAGAGGTAATTTTTTTACGTGATCATTAGAGTGTACAAAGGATGATAATTTTATTTTTATACAATGATTTGGAATACTGTGCATTTTAAATTTATTTATTTATTTTTGGCTGTGTCAGGTCTTCGTTTCTGTGCGAGGGCTTTCTCTAGTTGTGGCAAGCGGGGGCCACTCACTATCCCGGCCTCTCTTGTTGCAGAGCACAGGCTCCACATGCACAGGCTCAGTAGTTGTGGCTCACGGGCCTAGTTGCTCCGCAGCATGTGGGATCCTCCCAGACCAGGGCTCGAACCCGTGTCCCCTGCATTAGCAGGCAGATTCTCAACCACTGCGTCACCAGGGAAGCCCGAATAGTTAATTCTTGATAGTCATAGTTGAAAAATTGTTATAGGGAAAAAAAGCGGGAATTAGGTTACCCGAAGTACATCTTTGACTGTGTATAAAGTGTAAGATCAGTAAGGTCACTTTCATTTGTTGAATATAAATTTTTTAAAAATCCAGCCTTAAGCCAAAAGCTCTAAGGTCGGAGAGGAGGTGCTTCTGGTTCCTGGGAGTTTAATGAATTCAGTCTCTCAAAGAAACTTGTCCATATTTATGATATTATTTGGTTTTTCTCTCCTTTGCCTGATTGCCTTTTTTAAATGTTTAGTCCTAAAATAACCTAAATTCTTTGGGCTTATTTTGTTTTGACATTCTCATTTTGCAGCTGCTAAGTATTGAATTGTCTTAGCCAGCTGAGGGTATATAAACTGCGTGTTATAACAGCATTGCTTAACTAGACTTTGTTAACTGTTCTGCTAAAATATTAAATTTGCATGAGGTAATAATTGACACTAATGCAAAAGAGAAACCACTTCTAAGTGTGACAGAAAAAATCTTGGTTTTCAGGAGTAGCCCTTGTTGCAAATACTTTGTTTTTCCACCAAGAACATATGAACATCAGGTCGGATATTTTAAATCTTGATTCTTGGTTTAAAAAAAATATAGGCCACTAACTTATCCATAGGTGTTGTATGTTTTCATGTTAATTTATCCTAGTAAGGCATAAAATTTTAAATTCCTTTTATTCCGGTCATTTACTTATAAAAATAAAATATGAAAACTCAAGTTTACCAAAGTCCAAACATTCCAGGGAAACATACTTAGGCATCTTTTCATAAATCTAAGAGCCTGGATAAAAACAAAAAAATTCAGTTTCCAGCCCATTTGAGAAATTGTGACATGATGTAGACACAGCCTAAACTGTGTTCCTTTAACATGGTGCCACATGCATTTCTCTATTCACCGTGGAGTTACTGGAAGCCCAGCAGGTGTCAGAGACCTTACTAAGTGCCGGGGATACAAGTATTAAGTACTGAAGACATAAGAGTATTGATTCTTACTCTCACAGAATTCACTTTATTATTATTATTTTTACTTTTAATCCCCGGAATTGATTAGATGATCCCTGCTACTGGGAAATGACCTACAGAGCCTGTTTGCGAACTTTCACCGGTGAAGCTTTGCTAGTTTGCATCAGTGTGACAGCAATCTAGAGAACATCACATCATTATATACTCTAGCCTAGTAGCTAACAATGCAGGCAGGAACTCAAATAATCACAAATATTTGTTAAAATGTTGGCCTGGGATTCTCTCTGAAACTTGTGATAAATCCATCAAAATCACAAAAGTCATGGTGGTTTCATTTTCTCAGATAATTCAATCACAAAACATTTTAAGATTTTCAAGATTTCAGTTTTATCATTCTAAATAAAACTTGCTTTTATCTCCCAAGAATTTTACCCTCTTATCTTCTGCCAAGTAATAGGCATGTCTGCCTATCAAGTGTTTCCAGCTTTTGAGGGAGCAATCAGTGACCGGTTTTGTCTGAAATTAAAGGAGGAAAGAAACCAAAAGAACTAGTAGCTGAAACAATAAGGGTTTAGAAAACAGCAATCAAATGTGACCTTTCTGCAGACTAATGTAATAAACAATGTTGCAAGTATACAATGTAGGAGAAAAATAACTGATTACTGATAAAAGTGTGAGCTTTGCTTTTTTATTTACAAACATCACCATATGAACTGTGCGTATTCATTATACTCATTGAATGCTAGGTAACGTTAATGATGTATTTTTCTTGGAGAATTAAAAATTATTACATAAAACTTTATACTGAATAACTAAAATATACACATCTTTTATTTTTCAGTTAATTCTATGATGAACGAGAAACCTTCATATTCTCCCCAGTGTTGTTATATTTACTCACACCCAAATAATAGTTATAAAATGGTTGGCAAAGAAGAAAGCTGGAACTTTTACAGTTACATAAGAAGGCTGACATCCCTAAGTCACCGGTAAGCACCAAGGAAGTGAAAAAATATTTCTGTATCACTCTGAATTCCTGGCAACTGTACAAAAGTAGGGTCAAATGGTTTGCCTCTACATTAGGAACACATGTCTATTGCTCACGGAAGAAAAAACAAGCATCTTTCTTGTGGTAAATTTGGAAAGATAACAAAAAGAATAAATTAACATCACACTAATTTCACCATCCAGATAGAACCACTTTTAACATTTTTGGTGTCTCCCTGTTACTTGTGAGCGGTGGGGTGTGGGTGGAAGAATATGTATTTATCTTTGTGATTTATTTTTACAAAACTGGAAACAGAGGTTATATACAGTTGAAAATGTTAATTTTTATTAACATGTTCTGAATTATTTTCCAAGTCCTTAAACATTCTTCAAAAATAGGATAACAATGTCTTCATGATATTCCATCACATAACTATATCATTGTTTAATTAATCTTATTTTTGACATATAGGTTACTCATGAGGTTTCATCACTATAAACAATAGTGTCCTAAATACCTGTTACTAAAAATCCTACAAATGAGCTTACTAGCTAAATAATGGGAACTTAAAATTACCATTTTCCCTGATTAAGATTAATTATATTTTTCCTGTATAATATATGATAGATGCACAGAAAGCAAATTAAAATAATCAAAATAATTCACAATCCTATCCTCTTCTCAGTTTTTAAATTTATATATAATATTCATTTTTTAAAACATGGGATCCAACCTTACCTAAGATAGGAACAGTCTTATTTTTGTTCCAGGTTCACACTGCCAAATTGCTTTCTAAAATGATTGCACTTCTGTACACTGTTCACAACTGTTGTTATATTCTTAGCTAAAAATAAATCTGTTATTATAACAAAATCAGAACATGTTCATTTTAGAAACATTTAAAAATGCACATAAGCAAACTATAGAAAATTTAAATAACCATCATCCCATTACAGTGAAATGGTCATTGTCATATCTACTTCCAGGCAGAGGAGAAATAGTTGCTAAGAGGGTAAACTCTGGAGTTGAGGTGCAATTTCTGGCTCCATTTGTAAAAACAGTGGGGCCTCCTTAGTTGTGCCTTCGTTTCCTTGTTGAAATGGGGATAATAAGTGTCTAACTCATAGAACGGTTTTGAGGGTAGAGTGGTTATTATATGTGACATGCTCAGAACAGTTCAAGGCCCAGAATAAGTGTCAGTCAGTGCTAAATGTCATTACATCACAACGTCTTAAGAGGAGAGGAGGTGAGCCTTTGTTGTGAGCATGACATCCTGGGTCAAGAGCAGCCCTTACTTGGGAACGTGGAGTAAATACCCCCATGGTCAGCAAGGTTTCTTCACTCTGGCCCTTCAGGGCTAAGGGAATTGTCCAGCAAGGGCTGAACCACAGTGATCCTCTCTCCCAACCTCATGGAGTTTCAGCAACACAGGGACAGCTGAATATTCAGTCCAAGACTTAAAAGACACCTGTGTACGTCTCAGCACTCTTTCCCCATGTAGCCCTCCTCTCTGGTACTCGCTCTCTCACGACCTCCAGCTGTCCATCCTCCCAAATCATCCTTGCCTCCGCAGCCCAAAGAGCCCACCGTGCTCAGCTTAGGTTTTGCTCTTGCGTTGGTTTGGCAATGTGCCTCCAGACACAAAGTGGGGCACCTGTGGGGCTCCCCTCATCTGTCTCCTTTCTGCCTGCTTTCCAGCATCTGAAAAAAATGTTTATTTCACATTTGTCCAGTTTTCCAGTTGTTTACAGTGAGAAAGCAAATCTTCTACCACTGTGGAATAAAATGGAAATCTCACATAAGGTTTTAAGTATTAAAAAAAATCACAAGAAGATATTACAAATAACAACACCAATAAATATTCATCTGTATTATCGTTTTCATGCCTAACTAATAGTCAAGTTCATGGGGATATAGGGTTTCATCTCTCTTAAAACACATATATCAATTTGGTTCATTATAATAATATTCAGTGTATCTATCACAGGGACAGTGTTAATTATTCCTCAAATTCAGTCATGGTCCCACCTGAATATTCTTCACTTAAAGACTAAATTATAAAGTTACCTACCACCTGCAACCCTTATATAAATTAACAAGGGGAAAGAAGATAGGAAAGTACTAGTATAGAGATGATAGATAGATTGATAGATGATAGAAAGATTGATAGATAGCTAGGTAGATAGATGATAGGCACCCCTACACACATAAAGAATTAGCAAGCAAGAACATGGTACATATGCAAACACATATGTATCCAACAAGCAAGAAAGCAGTGATTCTCAGTAGCTGCCACAGTCCTAGTTTCTGTAACTGAGGACTAACTTCCTTCTTTAATGTCCCCTTTGCCCCTTCCTGGAATCTTAGCTAGCTGGTTTCTTTAACTGTTGGAATAACTAGAACTTTTACTCTTGCAGGTTCATTTCATTCTTTCGTAAAACTTCCACGGCCCTGACTTGTTTTGATTGCTATAGTTTTCCATTAACTTTTCCTTTACAATGTAGTAGTTTATGAGATGTCCCAGGGAATCCCTGGATCCCAGACCAGTTCCTCCCCGCCCACACTGTGGAGCAGCCAGCAATACCTCATGACTTCTTTTAACATAACTGCTCAAAGGATACAGATTTCATAGAATCCCCTTTGGTTTTATGTCTCCCACTTGTTTTTGGAGAGAGGGCAAGAGGTCTTCATTTGTGTAAGGGATGCTTTCATCTTATTAGGCCAAATAATCCAACTGTTGTTGCTGTGTGGAATTGCAAATGTGTGTGGACAGTTGTGCGTGAACCCTGAGTATCCAGCATCGTGGCTTGTGCTGGTGCTATGTTATTGTGCTTCCCCTCGAATCTTCCCTCTGTTCTGGAGCTGCTGGAGAGAAAGTGCAGACCCCACTTCTTTGCTGGCTAGCTTGCTGTTAGTTTATGCCAGCAGGGCTGCTAGAGAGAAGAGAGAGACAGGAGGAGGAAGGGGGGCTTCTGCTCCCTAGGTGCTATTTGTCTGCCAGTTTCCCCCCGTAATGACCCTTCCCTTTGGCAGCAGCTCTGGGTTCCAATACCAGCTGGTTCTATTTCCAGAGGTTTTCCTCACTGTCAGACCAGCTACATCACGCTCTTCAGAAACACTAGCCCCAGCTTACAGGCATCTCGTTCTCCTCAGACGTCTGGACCCCAGTTCTGTGAGCCTTTGTCTGAGATCCTGGGGTTTCAAAAGCTGCCTGTCCATCAGCACCATTCCTTAGAGGTCTGGGTCCCAGATGGGCACAGTCTTCCCTGAGCTCACGAAGCGCCAGCCCCAGCTGGACAACCTCCCGGCTCAGATGTCCGGCCCCAGTTCACAGACCTCCTCGACCTCAGCCTCCTTACCAGGAGTTCCAGGTCCTGATAATGCCGACCTCTTCTACTTTCATCACCCGCTCGTGGAGTGTATGTCACTGTGGCACCTCGCCTGCTCCTTTTTGTCTTCCAGTTCTCCGATTCCTGTTTAGCCGATATCCTGTGTTAAATTATCTCTGGCTAAAAAAAAATTGGGCTTTTGTTTTCCCCAGTCGATTCTGCCTGATACAGAGGTCGAGCCCCATAATTTGAAAGCATATTATTTAGAGCAATCTTTAAACATAAACATATCACAGCTATACTAAGTTTTCCTTATTGATACTAAAAATGCTTCATAATTTTTTTTACAGTAGTCTCTTTAGAAACAAAACTGGGCCATATGATACCCCCTATTCCTTAGGCAATTATGTTAATAGATATTATAAGAATCAGCGACGGACTTTTTCTCAGATTGTGGGCAGCAGACAGATAATTAACTTTTTTTCTTACACCAAATACATTTCTAATAATAATATAATCGTGATATCACATTGGGTTTTTTCTTTGTTTGTTTGCGGTACGCGGGCCTCTCACTGTTGTGGCCTCTCCCGTTGCGGAGCACAGGCTCCAGGCGCGCAGGCTCAGCGGCCATGGCTCACGGGCCCAGCCTCTCCGTGGCATGCGGGATCTTCTCGGACCGGGGCATGAACCCGTGTCCCCCGCATCGGCAGGTGGACTCTCAACCACTGCGCCATCAGGGAAGCCCAGCATTGGCATTCTTGAAAACCCACCAACTGATTTCCATCACACTACTTTAGAGGATGGATTTTTAAATCATGGCTCATGTAACAAAAGTAATGATTGAGAAATCCCGAAAGGATTCACAGGATTCTAGGAACTCCGTAGCCAAGGATAGCACTAACGAAAGACCATCTCCCTCTAACTTCTCTGGGACTTACCCAGGTCTACAGGGCTGTGAGTAAAGCCAACAATTCCACGAATCCATTCTCTACATTTAGAACACTCCTCAAATTTTGTGCCCAACGTAACACTGTATCTCCTGTATCTCTCTGTATATACAGAGAGGAGGAACACAATGTCAGTTCATAGTCGACTCGGATAGTTTATCTCCACAGTTCTTACTGCTGAACCGTCAACCCAGTGAGGAGAATAACCGGGAGGGGATAAAGATCAGGTTCACCAATGGCAAGTGTAGCGAATGGCGCTTAAGTTTGCATCTGTGGCAAAGGCTGGCTCATGGGAACCGGGGTAATGGGTAAAAACATTCTTTTGGCAAAAAATGCTGCACTAAAAAAGATAAACTACCTATCTTTTCACACCACATTAAGTTATTTTTCTTCCACGTTGATACATCTCTAAGCCCACTTCTGGACTCTGGCAATCTAATTTTCTTCAGCACAAATACGTGGAGGTTTGCCTCAACTTTGCTTAGTTCTTGAAACTGGTTTCATGGTATTCTATTCCTAAATCTTTTATCAGAGGGCTTCTTAGATCACCTCTTCCAATATGATCAATTGATCAATTTTCTCTTACTTTTACTAACGTTTTAATTATTTTGCTTTCTCCCAACAAAGTGCTTCAACTTCCTCCTCTCCTCTCTTTTTTATCTTCTGAAGCAATAAATCGCCATTTCCTCATGTGTAAAATAGTAGTGTTTGGGGGAGAATGGATACATGTATATGTATGGCTGTCGCTTTGCTGTACACCTGAAACTATCACAACATTGTTAATCGGCTCTACTCCAATATATAAAATTAAAAGTTAAGGAAAAACGGTATGGATTTCTGGATTTTATGCCCTTGTCAATGACAAGAAAACATTCGATAGGAATTTGTTTTATAATTACCTTTAAGATACTGGATTTAAACTTTATGTAAATAAACCATAAGAAAATATTTTTAAATGTTTCACTACACAAAAAGTCCTAGCACCTGAGTCATCATATCCATGTTCTTTAACCGGCTAATTCAGTATGAAATTTTGGCCTCAGAAAATATGCTATCGATTTTATTTCTCAAAATATAACTACAGGGCTTCCCTGGTGGCGCAGTGGTTGAGAGTCCGCCTGCCATTGCAGGGGACGCGGGTTTGTGCCCCGGTCTGGGAAGATCCCACATGCTGCGGAGCGGCTGGGCCCGTGAACCATGGCCGTTGAGCCTGCGCGTCCAGAGCCTGTGCTCCGCAACAGGAGAGGCCACAACAGTGAGAGGCCCACATACCGCAAAAAAAAAAAAAAAAAAAATACAACTACAGATAGTCTCTAATTAGTGTCCTAGTATATGCCTTGTACTTTTTAGGATGGGTCACATCAATAAGGTCAGGAGAAAAGCTAAGCAAGTTGAAGAAAAAGATATTTACCAGATTTGAAATTGTTTTCAAGTTTCCAGACTAATTTATTTTCCTTGTTCCAGAGGCAGTCTTTTAGAATTCCACTTTTACCATGACAATATTGTGGATCCCTGCACAGGCATGGGATTATCTTAGTTTATTGCTTAAATAGGTAACTTGAAATGGAAATGGTGCTGTGGGCAGCTTGTTTATTTCACATCCTCCCTGCACTCTACCTGGGTCCCCGCTGCCTCTGTTTGTTACCTGGCAGGTGTCTCCCTTTGCAAGCAGGTCACCCCTGATTGCCCACCTAAGAGCAGCTGGTGAGCAGCTGGATGGCTCCCAGTGTCCTCTATTCTCTGGAATCGATACTATTTAAAGTTGTTTTCTTTCTTTCCTCTTAAGCCCTTTTCACCAGCTGTAGGCAGGCTTCATTCCATGCTGTATCACCCCTGACATTTGACAGAAAAGATAGAATTTCAATGTTATGAAACCACAGCACGCTGCTGCCACTTCTTCCTGCAGGGTGTTCCTGCCCAGTGATTTAACAGACCTGTTTGGACAGGGTGTGAACGTAACAAGGCAAAACTATTGCTCTCTGAAAAGCTGTTGATTTTCTCCCAGACAGAGCTCAGAAGTGTTATGCAAATTAAAGACAAATGCCTTCTTTCTTAGAACCCAATATATTTATTGTGATACTGTCCCTTTACATGCAAACACAAAAGTCTCTTTGTTACTTGGCAAAACATCTAAGCCACAGTGATTGAGGAGCATGTCACTGAGGAGTGTGTCACTAAAAGGCACCTGCCAGTGCACTGGGGTAAAGGATGATGAAGCTCAGTCTCCAGGTATATACATTTTGAACTAAATTTCAATAACGTAACCAAAATACAAAAAGGGCTCCTTAATATCAATCAGTTCGTAAACTAATAGTTTAATTTTCAGTATAATCTGAGCTAAATATTCCCATTCTAAATGCCACATAATACAACATACTTGGATCATGGTTCTATAACCACCTTGCATTATGCTGGAGGAATTATTAGTGCCATTTCTATGCATATTACTCAATCAATCACAACAGTACCTACAGTGAGAGACAAAAGCCAGCACCTTCATGTGCAAAATAAGATGAATATTTTAATATTCATAAAATACTAGGGCCTTTGTCAGGCAATATTTCTGAAGATTTTATGTTAAGACAATGCCTACTTATATCTTAGGAAATGCCACATCATAATTTTAAATATTTAATTTTACAGCAGGTAAGTGAAATATTTCTTCATGCTGTATAGAAATAGCACGTACAATAAAAGTGCTAGCTCTGCTTTCATTTCAGGAAATCTAAAATAGTTATTTTTCTGAAACGGTCAAGCCAACTTCAAAGTCATTTTTCGTAGGTCAGTAACAATAATAATCATTATTATTATCTTGCCAGAAGGATATATTATATTGTCTGTATAGAAAGTGCCCCAGTGAAATTTTTCCTGATATATTTTTTTGTTTGAGTGGACATCCTACTAAAAAAAAATGTAATGGCCTTGATATGACATTTTCTAAATTTGAAAGACATGTCTTCAACAATATAAATAATGCTGAGGAAAATAGTATTAATGTTCCTAATAACAATCACTTGCTTGTCAAATACCCTTGAAGCGGAGTCGGTGCAGCTTTTTGCCCATCTCCTCCAAACGCATACGTCAGATCACACACATCAATCAAGAGGAAACTGGAAGCGTTTCAGTGTTTTATTCAGTTTCTCTACCAAAGTCTGTCGAGGTGGGAGGAGTACATGTAAATCGTCCCCCTTATCTCAGCCCCGCCCCCAGCTTCCCAGGGACAGCAGCTGCTCCTGTCACTCTTGCTTCCACACTCACCTCTCAGACCTCCAAAACTCTGACTTTACAATCACTTCCTGACCCCCCCGCCCCCGTCAGCCTTCTACCTTTGTGTATCCTACCTGCAGCCTCTCACTGTGTTTCTCCAAGTCTACATAGTGTTCCCAGTCAAAAAGGCTTCTTCCTCCTATTAGCTTGAGATGAGGGAGGGATGTGAGAATGCTTCATGTCTTATTTGTATGTTTCCTATATGAACACATTAGCAATTTGAGCACAGGTCATAGGAATGTATCTTGCTTCCTCGTAGTACTTCCTTTCCCTCCCAAACAACTCAGCCACTCCTCAGACCACCAGGATGGTGCACACACACATAACATCCACTCCTTGAATTAGGAATTGACACTGCCAAACTCAACTGATTTTGATACATTTTACAACAGTAATTCTCACCTGGGAATGGTATTGACCTCAAAGGGCACGTGGAAATCTTCGTGTCTGTTTTTTTTTTAAATGGTATCAGTTGCTCAGGAGCACGATTGACATCTAGTGGCTCCACAGATGCAAAGAATCATGGCACCCAAATTCCAATCACACCCCTTTGAGAAGCACTGAGTCAGAACACTGAATGTTTCATTCTTTGGAACATTCTACCATAGGGCTGGAAGGGATTGGAGAGAGTATTTTGTTCTTCACGTTGCATTTGATCAGGAATAAACATAACCTTACAGAATCGGGGAGTCCAGAAGAGAAAACATTGGGAGGATTGGAATTTCAGAGCAGGAGGAGGACCTGAGAGGACAGAGAGGAAGGACACCAGCCGGCTACTATGTAGCGTGGGGAAGCTTCTGAGGAAGGTAAGTGAAAGGACTTACACTTCACCGCCAACCTGATTCAACTAATATTGCTTCTCCTGGAGTGGAGGCTCTCCCGGCAGCTACATCCCGATCTTGTACAGTTGCTAAAAAGAGTAAAAGTAGGATCTTGAATAGATATCTGCACTATTCATAGCAGCGTGTTTCACAAAAGCCAAACCATGGAAACAACCTCGGTGTCCACTGACTAAAGAAGATGTGGCATATGTATGTACAATGGAATATTATTCAGCCACAGGAAATCCTGCTGTTTGCAACAATGTAGATAAACCTAGAGGACATGATGCTAAGTGAAATTAGCCAGAAAGAGAAAGACAAATACTATATGATCTCACTTATATATGGCATCTTAAAAAAAAAAGGTCAAACTCAGAGACACAGAGAGTAGAATGGTAGATACCAGTGATGGAATCAGCGGTGGAAGTTTGGGATGGGAGATGTTGGTTGAAGAGTATAAGCCTTCAGTTATAAGATGAATAAGCTCTGGGCATCTAATAGAAGGCATAGTGACTATAGGTAATAATGCTGTGTTTTGTACTGGAAATTTGCCAAGAGTAAACATTAAGTGATTCATTACACAGGAAAAAAGGTAACTGTGAGGTGATGGATGTGTTAACTACCCTGATTACCTAATTGTGGTAATCATTTCACAACGCATACATACATCAAATCATCACATGTACACTTTAAATACATACAGTTTTGTCAATTAGATCTCAATAAAACTGGAGAAAAAGAATAAAAATACATCAAACTCTGTTCTGATCCTCTGATAATACTGGATTAGGGTTGTCTACCCTAATGATTGGATTTGATTACCTCTGTAAAGACCATACTTCCAAATAAGATCACATTCTTAAGTGATACTAAGGGTTAGTACACCAACATATCTTTTGGGGGATATAATCAACCTGTAATAACAAGAAGTTTCTGCATCTTTTTACTTAAGAGTATTTTTTAAATGGAAAACTCCATATAATTTTAAAATTATATTTAAATTATTTTACCTATTACTAGAAGGTCAGTAATTTTTAAGTAATCTCAGGAGCCAGAAGTTCTGAAATATTATTTTGTCCTATTCTAACTGTACTGTGTACACAGATGGAGGGTATCCTTGTAAAATAAAACCCCAAAATACCTAAAACAAAACAAATAAAATCATATTCCAAGTATTCCAACAAAAATTCCAATATTTTAGTTGGGGGTGGAGGTGGAGATGAGATATTCCTAGAAGTATAAGAAACAGTTCATTTTAAAAAATGATTAAATTGACAAAAATAAAAGGTTATTCTTTTTTTTTTTTTTTTTTTTTTTTTGCGGTACGCGGGCCTCTCACTGTTGTGACCTCTCCCGTTGCGGAGCACAGGCTCCGGACGCGCAGGCTCAGCGGCCATGGCTCACGGGCCCAGCCGCTCCGCAGCATGTGGGATCCTCCCGGACCGGGGCACGAATCCGTGTCCCCTGCATCGGCAGGCGGACTCTCAACCACTGCGCCACCAGGGAAGCCCAAGGTTATTCTTAATATTAAGTGTTGGGTTTTATTTGCATGTATGAAATAAAATTATTCAGCAATAAACGGGAATTAAAACAAAGCAAATTAAAAAGAGAGTTAATGCACTAGAGAATGGGTCTGAACAAATTGTCCAGAATATAGGACAGATGGACAAAGAGATAGAAAATATAAAAGAGAGGTTTATGTAAAATGCTCATTTACAATAGAAGGCTGAATAAATATTGTGATCTCTAAGAAAAAAAGGTTAGGAGACATGGAGGAAGGAGTGAGAACATCAGAAAAAATATCAACATATCAAAGAATCCCAGAAGAAGTTTAAAAAAAAAATGGCAAATGGATCAGTGGCAATATTTGAAGAGATAAAAAATTGAGAATTTTTCAGACCTGAGAAAGAAGCAAACCCACAGATGAAGAAGCCCAAGGAAGCACAGCAGGGACAGTAAACACACACACACACACACAGAATATTTCCTTGCTATATAGCTAATTGATTTTCTTGCCACATATACTATATTTTGTTTGCTAGTTGAAGGTCTCCATCATGTTCGTACCTCTACTAAGGTGACTTTTATTTACACATTCCTAACAAATTTTTAAATCAAAATTTATATGCCATGAAATGGAATATTTCTTTTCCATACAAAATAGTTTACCTGATTCCTCTACCATTTCCTAAACATACACCTGAAATGGCATTAGTTGGTTTTACCTGAGGGTGTAAACTATATTACTTTGATAGCAACATAAATGATTTTTTTAAAGATTGCTATTCTTGAGCATTCAATTTTTCCATAATATTTACAAATAAAACTGACTTTTATGATTTCCAGGTCCTATGATTTCCTTATCTGTTTCCTACCATTATACTCGTAATTTTGACTCATTTCTCAGTGGCTCAGACTTCAAATAATATTTTCAAGGACTGCACATACGAGCTGAGTTTAATGAGTTAAGTATATGTGGTTGGCATGGATGTATTGATTCAAAATTTGTTTTCACTCAGCATTTGTAGGTATCACATCATTATTTTTCTGGTTTGTTAAATAGCTATGAAAAAGCATGCTGTCACTTTACTTGCACTGTTTTATAAATAACCTTTATTTTTAAAAATAGGAATCTAGTAAACTGGGCAACTGATTATGACCAGGTGTGAATCTTTTCTTTAGTCTTCAACCTCGGTGAGTCCTCTACAAAATCAGATGATAATGCTACTGCATAGCACAAGGTACTCAGTATCTTGTAATAAGCTAGTGGAAGAGAATGTAGGAAAAGCATATATATATTCATATATTTAAAAAATCAGATGATCATGTTTCTCTCAGCATGCAATCCTTCTTTTCCTCTCTATATTTATTACATTTTTCCCTCAGTTCTATTTTTTCTTATAAATTGTATAGGATATGTCATATATCCAATATCTTATATCCCATCTTATAACTTTCATCTACTTATCTTCTTTCTCTCCTTTCTGTGACTGGTACAGAAATGTGTTTTTTAATTCAGTAATTCCATTTCTGTTACTTAAAACCTGTTCTTTAAAATATCGCATTTATATTTTTGCCTTGTGTTAAACCTTTGCTAACACTATCCATTCCAGCTATTCTCAATTTTTATTTTACTATCTCTATAATGACCTGTACTTTTATTATAGGTAATTGTTCTCCTTGAGAACATGGAGAAACTGTGCTGTCATTTTCGTTTTGTAAAAAGAAATCTGTTTCAGAAATCTGGTGTCTCCTGTGTTCTTGGCATATGCTTTAATTTCCTTTTGCGGCAATATTTTTCCATACATCCCAACTGGATTTTTCTCCGCTTACTCAACAATACAAAAAGAAGTCTATTTTGATGGTTGACTCTCCTGCCCTGCTCCCTAGAGCGTCTTTCCAGGCAAGAGCAGCCTGCAACAGAGAGAACAGCAGAGAAAACTGATGTACAAATACCTAGTTTTTTTCACTGATCTCTCTGCTGAGGAGAGCAAGAGGAACGACCAGCATGAGCAGTGCCCAAGATGACCTTGAGAAATCTCCCAGTTCAATATAATCCCATTTATCTGCCATACAAACCATTTCAACATTATTTCAGAGATTTTCCTCTGTCTGAATCTTCCCAAACTGCACCTCAATTTTTCTTCTCTTGTGGTTGCAAAAGCATAAAACCTGCACAATTCTTTCCTTTTTTTATTACTGTCTCATTCTTATGTCTAAAAGTATCTTGTTGAATACGTCTTTCTATTCACTTCTAATGACATGGCCCATTCTATTTTTACAAACAGAGCATAATATTTATTTATATTTCCAAACATGCAAGTGCGTAATTGAAATGAGGAGGACAAGAAAATAAGAGACTGGAATGTTACAGGGATAATCTACATGGACACTGAAAACAACAAAATGAAAACAGGAAAGAATAACGAGTGAAGTGCTAAAATCTTTATGTGACGAGAAGAAAACCGGAAGCCTGTGGGTAACTGTTACTAACCCATTTTCCACAAGAAGGAATTAAAGCACAAAGACATTAGTAGCTGCCCTAAGAGAAGCAGAGCCTGGATTGGAACCCTGGAGTCCAGCTCCGGTGCCCGTACCCTTAACCCTTACCTCTCCAGGTAGGAGAGGACAACATCTGGGACAACGCTGGCCATCACCTTCTTTCACGGGTAGGTCTTATCAAACCAGGAAAAGCACCATCATGACTGATAACTCTGTAATACAGTTTCTGTGTGTGTGTGTTTTTTAACATCTTTATTGGAGTATAATTGCTTTACAATCTTGTGTTACTTTCTGCTTTATAACAAAGTGAATCAGCTATACGCATACATATATCCCCATATCTCCTCCCTCTTGCGTCTCCCTCCCATCCTCCCTATCCCACCCCTCTAGGTGGACACAAAGCACCGAGTTGATCTCTCTGTGCTGTGCGGCTGCTTCCCACTAGCTATCTGTTTTACATTTGGGAGTGTATAGATGTCCATGCCACTCTTCCACTTCTTCCCAGCTTACCCTTCCCCCTCCCCGTGTCCTAAACTCCATTTTCTACATCTGTGTCTTTATTCCTATCCTGCCCCTGGGTTCTTCAGGACCATTTTTTTTTCTTTTAGATTCCATATATATATGGAATATGTATATATATATATATGTGTGTGTGTGTGTGTGTGTGTGTGTGTGTATCTGTGTGTTCGCATACGGTATTTGTTTTTCTCTTTCTGACTTCCTTCACTCTGTAGGACAGACTCTAGGTCCGTCCACCTCACTATAAATAACTCAATTTCGTTTCTTTTTATGGCTGAGGAATAATCCATTGTACATATGTGCCACATCTTCTTTATCCATTTATCTGTCGATGGACACTCAGGTTGCTTCCATGTCCTGGCTATTGTAAATAGAGCTGCAATGAACATTGTGGTACATGACTCTTTTTGAATTTGGTTTTCTCAGAGTATATGCCCAGTAGTGGGGTTGCTGGGTCATATGGTAGTTGTATTTTTACTTTTTTAAGGACCCTCCATAGTGTTCTCCATAGTGGCTGTATCAATTTACATTCCCACCAACAGTGCAAGAGGGTTTCCTTTTCTCCACACCCTCTCCAGCATTTACTGTTTGGATTTTTTGATGATGGCCATTCTGACCACTGTGAGGTGATACCTCATTGTAGTTTTGATTTGCATTTCTCTAATGATTAGTGATGTTGAGCATTCTTTCATGTGTTTGTTGGCAATCTGTGTATCTTCTTTGGAGATATGTCTATTTAGGTCTTCTGCCCATTTTTGGATTGGGTTGTTTGTTTTTTTGATATTGCTGCATGAGCTGCTTGTAAATTTTGGAGATTAATCCTTTGTCAATTGCTTCATTTGCAAATATTTTCTCCCATTCTGAGGGTTGTCTTTTTGTCTTGTTTATGCTTTCCTTTGCTGTGCAAAAGCTTCGAAGTTTCATTAGGTCCCATTTGTTTATTTTTGTTCTTATTTCCATTTCTCTAGGAGGTAGGTCAAAAAGGGTCTTGCTGTGATTTATGTCATAGAGTGTTCTGCCTGTGTTTTCCTCTAAGAGTTTTATAGTGTCTGGCCTTACATTTAGGTCTTTCATCCATTTTGAGTTTATTTTTGTGTATGGTGTTAGGGAGTGTTCTAATTTCATTCTGTTACATGTAGCTGTCAGTTTTCCCAGCACCACTTATTGAAGAGGCTGTCTTTTCTCCACTGTATATTCTTGCCTCCTTTATCAAAAATAAGGTGACCATAGGTGCATGGGTTTATCCCTGGGCTTTCTATCCTGTTCCATTGATCTATATTTCTGTTTTTGTGCTAGTACCATACTGTCTTGATTACTGTAGCTTTGTAGTATAGTCTGAAGTCTGAGAGCCTGACTCCTCCAGCTCTGTTTTTCCTTCTCAAGATTGCTTTGGCTATTCGGGATCTTTTGTGTTTCCATACAAATTGTGAAATTTTTTGTTCTACTTCTGTGAAAAATGCCATGGGTAGTTTGATAGGGATTGCACTGAATCTGTAGATAGCTTTGCATAGTATAGTCATTTTCACAGTGTTGATTTTTCCAATCCAAGAACATGGTATATCTCTCCATCTGTTTGTATCATCTTTAATTTCCTTCATCAGTGTCTTATAGTTTTCTGCATATAGGTCTTTTTGTCTCCTTAGGTAGGTTTATTCCTAGGTATTTTATTCTTTTTGTTGCCATGGTAAATGGGAGTGTTTCCTTAATTTCTCTTTCAGATTTTTCATCATTAGTGTATAGGAATGTAAGAGATTTTTGTGCATTAATTTTGTATCCTGCTACTGTACCAAATTCATTGATTAGCTCTAGTAGTTTTCTGGTAGCATCATTAGGACTTTTTGTGTATAGTATAATGTCATCTGCAAACAGTGACAGCTTTACTTCTTCTTTTCCAATTTGGATTCCTTTTATTTCATTTTCTTCTCTGATTGCTGTAGCTAAAACTTCCAAGACTATGTTTAATAATAGTGGTGAGAGTGGACAACCTTGTCTTGTTCCTGATCTTAGAGGAAATGGTTTCAGTTTTTCACCATTGAGAATGATGTTGGCTGTGGGTTTATCATATATGGCCTTTATTCTGTTAAGGTAAGTTCCCTCCATGCCTCCTTTCTGGAGGGGTTTTAATCATAAATGGGTGTTGAATTTTGTCGAAAGCTTTTTCTGCATCTATTGAGATGATCATTTGGTTTTTATCCTTCCATTTGTTAATATGGTGTATGACATTGATTGATTTGCATGTACTGAAGAGTCCTTGTGTTCCTGGGTTAAACCCCACTTGATCATGGTGTATGATCCTTTTAATGTGCTGTTGGATTCTGTTTGTTAATATTTTGTTGAGGATTTTTGCATCTATGTTCATCAGTGATATTGGCCTGTAGTTTTCTTTCTTTATGACATCTTGACATCTTTGTCTGGTTTTGGTATCAGGGTGATGGTTGCCTCGTAGAATGAGTTTGGGAGTGTTCCTTCCTCTGCTATATTTTGGAAGAGTTTGAGAAGGATAGATGTTAGGTCTTCTCTGAATGTTTGATAGAATTTGCTTGTGAAGCCATCTGGTCCTGGGCTTTTGTTTGTTGGAAGATTTTTAATCACAGTCTCAATTTCAGTGCTTGTGATTGGTCTGTTTATATTTTCTATTTCTTCCTGGTTCAGTGTCAGAAGACTGTGCTTTTCTGAGAATTTGTCCATTTCTTCCAGGTTGTCCATTTTATTGGCATAGAGTTGCTTGTAGTAATCTCTCATGATCCTTTGTATTTCTGCAGTGTCAGTTGTTACTTCTCCTTTTTTATTTCTAAGTCTGTTGATTGGAGTCTTCTCCCTTTTTTTCTTGATGAGTCTGGTTAATGGTTTATCAATTTTGTTTATCTTATCAAAGAACCAGTTTTTAGTTTTATTGATCTTTGCTATTGTTTCCTTCATTTATTTCTAATCTGATCTTTATGATTTATTTCCTTCTGCTAACTTCGGGGGATTTTTGTTCTTCTTTCTCTAATTGCTTTAGGTGTAAGGTTAGGTTGTTTATTTGAGATGCTTCTTGTTTCTTGAGGTAGGATTGTATTGCTGTAAACTTCCCTCTTAGAACTGCTTTTGCTGCATCCCATAGGTTTTGGGTCATTGTGTTTTCATTGTCATTTGGTTCTAGGTATTTTTTGATTTCATCTTTGATTTTTTCAGTGATCTCTTGGTTATTTAGTAGTGTATTGTTTAGCCTCCATGTGTTTGTATTTTTTACAGATATTGCTACTCCAGCTTTCTTTTGATTTCCATTTGCATGGAATATCTTTTTCCATCACCTCACTTTCAGTCTGTATGTGTCCCTAGGTCTGATATACTACAGTTTTTGTATGATCCCATGCAGACTGAATTTCTTTCAATTCATTTTTTCTGATGCTGACACCATCTTTACATTCTAAAATATTAAATGGCATGCAGACACTATTAGATAACACACTGTCCTCCATTGTAAACAAAATGTATTCACACACAGCCATCTGCATTGATTATATCTTAGAGGGTTTGGTATAAATGATTGCTTACCCATTTATATATAAATATCTGGGTTTACATTATAAGTGTGTTTATCTACCCCAAAACATGTGTATGCATACATACGCAGTGGAAGGATTGGGCTTGCTTCTGTGACCTCTGTCAGGACCAACCAGAGGGCAGGGGGCACTAGCTGGGGGTCTGAGCATACTCCTGATCGCCTCCACCACAGGTAACAAGTCCCAGATTGGATTCCACCTGTGATGGGATTCTATTTTCTTATCTTAAGCCAGCCTCTTCTTACATGTGTTTGCTTCCTAATGCTGGATAGACTCACAAACACAAAAATATAAACACAATAGAGTAAAACTTGACTGCAATTATCATTATTTTTATGGACCTGTGTGTAAATTTCTATGAGTATTTATAATTAGGTTCAATCCAAATAGCCACGAACCGGGCTTCCCTGGTGGCGCAGTGGTTGAGAGTCCGCCTGCCGATGCAGGGTCACGGGTTCGTGCCCCGGTCCAGGAAGATCCCACGTGCCGCGGAGCAGCTGGGCCCATGAGCCATGGCCGCTGAGCCTGTGCGTCCAGAGCGTGTGCTCCGCAACGGGAGAGGTCGCGACAGTGAGAGGCCCGCGTACCACAAAAAACAAACAAACAAATAGCCACGAACCCTTCCCTTATAATAAATATAATAAAGTCCTGTCATATCTCTAATGCACATTTCTGAGAATAAGTGTTTGTTTGATAATGCCATAAGAAATAGGTCAAAGATAGACTAAATCACAGAAACCAGCTTACCTGACAGTGCTATGGTTACCCCAGGAAAACTGTATGAAAATACCAAGTCATTTGTCATAATGTTTTTCTAATAGTTGAAACCAAAGATTGCAAGACTTCATGTTTGCACCCAATTTTCGAGCATGTAGGTCAAGTAGACTTGATTTTACATAAGACTCCAAAAGCTTATGGTGTTTTTTTAAAAAATATTTATCTTCCTTTCTTCTAACACAATGAAAAAGCCTTTTGCTTTCTCCACAGTAATCAGAACATGAAATATTAGCTGGTGTTCCAAATGTAACCCATGGGATTTCTTAGCATGTGTCTGTAAGACTCTCAGGAATTCTGCACAAACGTTGGAAAATCTCATGCTGGCAAAGTCATTAAAAAGGAAGAAGACAGATGGTTCTTCGGCTTGCAGGCAATTTTGTGTGTTCAGGACAAGTTCAACAGGATTGTAAGTAACAAATAACTGGCCAGCCACATTCTGTTTTAGAAAAAGTAAGTCTGTCTTTTATTCCACTTGCCCTTACCCACCTTCCCCTGGTGAGAATATTTGGCATTTTTCATTTTAAGATACCAAAACTTAGGGGCTTCCCTGGTGGCGCAGTGGTTGAGAGTCCGCCTGCCGATGCAGGGGACACGGGTTCATGCCCTGGTCCGGGAAGATCCCACATGCCACGGAGCAGCTAGGCCCATGAGCCATGGCCGCTGAGCCTGCATGTCCGGAGCCTGTGCTCTGCAACGGGAGAGGCCACAGCAGTGAGAGGCCACGTACCACAAAAAAAACACAAAAAACACAAAAGTTAAGAAAGGTTACTTTGCTCTGTCATAATGTCTTAAATTCTAATCACTGTTGACATGGGAAGGCAGCATAGCATGGTGGTTAGGAGTTTGAGCTCTGGGGTAGACAGAGTTCAAGCCCTTGACAATTCACCGTTCTGTGCCTGTTTCCCTGTTGTTTATCATGGGCGACAGTGACAACATTTACTTCATAAACCTTTTGTGAGGAGATGGTACTTGGAAAATAGTGCCTGGTACCTAGGAAGCAGTCAAGCATGTTTCCGTGTCTCTATGAATTCTGTGTGTTTGTACATACAGGCACAAAGCCCTATTTTCGCTAGGTCTATTGTTCTTTAATAATGTGGTTTAGAGTAAATAGAAGACTACTTTAACCTCATCTGTTTGAATTGTTCCCTTGAATGGTTCTTTGCTCTGAGACCCAGTGTCTTGTTTCTAACTTAAAGCAAAATGTGCCCAAGGAACAAGTGAGGTCATAATAGATTGAACTTTGCCCTTAGGAATGAGCCATTTAAGATTTCTTGGTACTTTTTACCACATTGGAGACTGGATACATCTTTTGCTTCACCATAGTGTCATTGTTTGGAGGGAGAAAAATAATGGAGTTAATAACTCAGCCATTGTGAATAAGGTGATGTTGCCATGCAAAATCATGTTTTGTCCTACCCTCACACAGTATTAACAATGACAAGCTATGTGAGTGTGTGTTAAAAATGAGCTGCAATGACTTGCTGTATCAAAAACTACCAATAAAACAGGAGTAATAACAGAAATAAGCTGATTTTACCTATTTTTCAAACACCAAATAGAGAATCTTCTTGAAAAACTAGATCCTACAGACAAGGGGACTGAACCTCCCATATTCACAGGGGATAATTAGGAGGATAATGGAGGTGATCCTATTGTATTCAAAGAGGTAGCTCTTTCTGGGTCTTTCCTGAATTGGGTTTGAAGACAAGCTTTTTTTTAGCAGTCCACTCACAAAAACAAAAACAAAAAAACCTCACAGGTCAAAGGAGCCTTTTCTATTATTTGTAGTAATTACAGTGGAAGTTTTGTACATTATGTTTTCATGTTTCCATTTTCTAAAGAACAAGGAAGATTTGGAGTAGCTAAGACATGAAAAGCATATTGATTTTAGTAGTACCTCAAGTCCACTAAATGAGAAGCCCATTTTCAGAGCTTCATTTCATCTTTTGTACTTACTTTTTTGAAATGGAAACATACAACCACAAATTCAATCTTCAATATGACAAAATAAGAATTATGATGGAAGATTTTGCTAAAAAGTTTAAGCCCCGGGCTTCCCTGGTGGCGCAGTGGTTGAGAGTCCGCCTGCCAATGCAGGGGACACGGGTTCGTGCCCCGGTCCGGGAAGATCCCACATGCCGCGGAGCGGCTGGGCCCGTGAGCCATGGCCGCTGAGCCTGTGGGTCTGGAGCCTGTGCTCCGCAACGGGAGAGGCCGCAGCAGTGAGAGGCCCGCGTACCGCAAAAAAAAAAAAAAAAAAAAAAGTTTAAGCCCCAAATACCTTTTAACCATTATCATACCTGGCAAATTTCTAAGTAACATTGCCAAGCACTCTGTTGTGGGTGTGACTCACAGCTCCCTCACGCTTTCCCTGTACACAAGGACCAGAAGGAATTTATATGGCTCGGAAACTGGGCAGGGGTTGCGGGGAGGGGAAGAGTCTGTATTTTCCTTAGGAGGTCATCCAAAGTTGAATCATATACATTTATATTAATGTTTCTAAAACTCAAAGATGCTCCAAAGATAAGTTTTAAAATTCTAATAAAATAAGCTGTAATAGCCAATTTTTACTTGCATGTAAAATATCATGGAATGCAGATACTAATCATTTCCTCATGAGTCTCCCCATATTTGCAACGCTTCCCAGTTTTCGAAATGTTCTCAATCATAATGCAATAGAAAAGGACATTTCTTGGAATGGCTTATATCTGGGTATTAGAATAGACGATTAAATTAAAATATTTTATTAAAAATGGTGTAAAACTAACATATTCAGAGACATGGCTAGAAATGTAGTAACAAAAACCAACATAACAGTGCAATTATTGAAGCCAGTACTTGGATTTAACTAATTTTAAAATCCAGGTTGGTTAATCATTTGGTTTCTTTTGAGCAATTAGGATACAACCTTTGATGCAGCTGAAGTGCAGATCCCAACTCAGTTGGCTTATCCTGTGCTCCCCTCAAAAAAATTGCGATGTATCAACAACATGGGCCTTCTCAAAAGTTCCCCTGTTATTCAAAATTCACTTTTTAAGGTTATTCTGAAGATGATCTTTAAGAAGTTTTCAGAAACATCTTATTTGAATTTTGTTCCTAGCTTAACATTTTCTTTCTTATCATTTGAAAACAATTCTGATGATTTTCCTTTAAGCTTTGCATACCTTTTAGTGGTTTACTAAGGCAAAGTTTTGCTGTGGTTTATGCCACAATGGAAAAATGAGGTTAAGGCACATTTACATTTTCATAAAAACAAAACCGACACGTTCTACACAGACTGTTACTGCTTACTCCAAAATCAAGATTTTCTGGCATAGGTTGTAATTCTTTAGAAGATTCCTCAGTTGAAACAAAAGCTTCTATAGCAACAGAAGATTACAAACTTCCTTTGGTGTCTTACATATTTACAATTATTTTAATCTTATGCTACAAATTTCTAATTTTATAACTAATATATATTCTTAGTTAAAATATAATTTAGAATTATGACATTTCAGCGACTGAAGTGAAAATCTTTCTAAAGTTATACCCACTCAAAATAATAAAACCTTGGGATTTTGTGGCCATTTCTGTCCTTTAAGTAGCCATATGGTGTTGATTTGTGAAAAACAGAATCAAGGAATTCAAAGGAAAAGTTGTCATATGAAATGATCACATTTTTTATTATTTTTTATTTACTTATTTGGCCGCACCGCACAGCTTGTGGAATCTTAGTTCCCCAACCAGGGATTGAACCCAAGCCCTTGGCAGTGAAAGCTCAGAGTCCTAACCACTGGACCACCAGGGAGTTCCCAATCACATTTGTTAGAAAAGAAATTAAATAAACAATGTTTTTAGGTCTCAAAATATTTTCAGAGATTGCAAAAGTTTCACATTTTGACCTTTTATTAGGTGCATACCCATTAAGCATCGTTATGGGGTTTTTCGAGAATAAACTCCTTTATCATTATATAATACCCTTCTTTATCCCTGACCATGTTCTTTGTCCTGAAGTATGGTCGTCTGCAATTAATATAGCTACTCCAGTCTTCTTTTGATTACTGTTATCATGATGTCTTTCTCCATTTCTTTACCTTTAACTAATTTTTGTCTTTAAATTTTAAGTGGGTTTCTTATAGACAATGTTGGGTCATGTTTGTCTAACCACCTCTGCCTTTTAATTGGTATATTTAGACGGTTCACATTTAAAATGAATATTGGTGTACTTGGATTGATATCTGCCCTGTATGTGACATGCTACATTTATCTGGTGGGATTTTTAGACATAAGACCCAGGAAAGTGTAGGGGAGCCCCAAGAGTGAGGCCCCTGGATGGCTCTCTCATTCACGCTAGTCCGCTCTTCACCTCCACCATATGGTCACAGTTGCCATTTAAAGTGTTCTTGTTGGTTTATGGCTCCAACAGTCTTTGTTCCAGGTCAGCTGATCTCACCTCAGACCCTCTCTATTTGCCTCTCACTGTGAGCTCAGTTCTGTGATGAGCCCAACTGTATAATATTGATAAGTCATTTATGAATGCTAAATGCCTAATGTCCACAGAACAGTAGTGACTCTGGCTGTCTCAAACTTTGCTAAAAAATATTATAAAAGCATACTAATAATTTAAAATGCTAAGACTATACACATTAAGAGACATAATTTTCATGCTGTTTAGTGACCCCATATCCTGTAAATTCAAAAGAAGCATTATTAAATATCAATATTACAAATGCAAAAATATTTTATAACATTTTAACATAATAAAAATCAGGAGAAAATGATTGTTCAATAATATAAAATAGTAAAGGAAATTATCTTGAGTAGGATGTTATTTAAAATGATAGTTAAGAAGTTTGGTTAAGAAGATATAATCATAATATAAGAATAGGCAAAATGTTTACATAAGACCAAATCAACAAAAATGAGCATATTTGTTCCTGTAGTTAAGTACATATTAACAATGTGTAATGATGAGCAAATTATGAGTCTTTTTTTCTATTTTGTCTCATGTCAAAATTTTATTTAAATCATAATAGAAATTGTGCTTAAAAGCAAAACAAAATTAGCTGTCATTAATACATTTATGAGTGAAAACTGATAATTTATATGTAAGAGTCTTATTATAGTTACTACAAATCACCATTATTTAATACTTCTCAGCAGTGGAACTAGAGAAAATGAAAAAGATAATCTAACTACCAAGACATTTAGAGAGAGGGAAAAAAATCTTTTTTCTCTTCCTGTAAACTCGTGATAATGTTTCCATGTGAACTTATTTTTGTAAATGTGCTAAATAAATGCAGCGTTAAAATAAACCATATAAGTCTTTGCTTTAAAAGAAAAAGAATTTTTCATCATTGATCCCTCTAGTAGTACATGCATTCTATTAATGTCTATTCAGTGAACTCAATACAGCAGAAAAAGAGAGAAAGAAGGGAGGGACAGAAGGAAAGAATATCTATTTATTAGTTTATTACTATCTTTTTCTTTGGCCGTACTGCATGGCTTGTGGAATCTTAGTTCCCCGACCAGGGATTGAACCCGGGCCATGGCAGTGACAGGGCCGAGTCCTAACCACTGGACCACCAGGGAAGTCCCTACATTTTTAAATGTCTTCAATAGAGTGTCTCCATAATTCTCTAAAAAATATGTGACCATCAAGCCTGCAGATATATTTTAGACTATGTTCATTTATAAATATTTATACGAATCAAGACTAGCAAATTTTTCATGATTTCCAAGCCACATTAAAGGTTTTATTATTTTTTAAAAAGAGGTTTATTATTTAAATAATACATAACCTTCAAGACGCAAAAATGTTATTTAATGTTTTACTAAAATCTTAAATGTTAAGGAATATTATATAACGCATTCCTTTCCACTTAATTGACTTGTGGACAAAGAATGCCGCCTAACATTTCAGTAAACAAAGGATGTTGTGCGCATGAAGCCATCAGCCACTGCAGGGCTCCTCTGCCCCCCAGCCCCCCACCCACAGGGAAACTCAGGATAGAGCAAAGCAGGATATGGCCCTAGATAGTTAAAATGCATATCAAAGGAATGACTTCAATAGGCCCAGACTCTTGCATCTTCCCATACTTAGAAAAGTACTAAAAACTTTAACTTGAGGTTAGCAGTAACCTTTTTTTTTTTTTTTTTAAGATATTGGGGGTAGGAGTTTATTAGTTTATTTATTTTTGCTGTGTTGGGTCTTCGTTTCTGTGCGAGGGCTTTCTCTAGTTGTGGCAAGCGGAGGCCACTCTTCATCGCTGTGCGCGGGCCTCTCACTATCGCGGCCTCTCTTGTTGCGGAGCACAGGCTCCAGACGCACAGGCTCAGTAGTTGTGGCTCATGGGCCTAGTTGCTCCGCGGCATGTGGGATCTTCCCAGACCAGGGCTCGAACCCGTGTCCCCTGCATTAGCAGGCAGATTCTCAACCACTGCTCCACCAGGCAAGCCCCAGCAGTAACCTTTTGATGGTCAACTACATGGGGTTTTTTACAGCCTCCCTTACCTTTTCAGAACAGTCCTCAGAACTATCTGAGAGGCTGCATCCCAGGCTTAAATCCTCAGTAAAGTCCACTGAATGAAACATAATTGTCAACTTTTAGCTTGTGCATTTCTTTTTCAGACGACAGGCTCATAAACTTAACAAATGAGTAGATGATAAAGATATCTACAGAGATATTACTTCTTTCTCAAATGAATGAGTATTTAAAAGAATCACAAATATTGTCTCTTGAGATAGTTCTTAAGTCTATTCCATGGTAGGCAAAGGGAAGGTTCTTCCATAAAGAAGAATAGTAGTACATGAGATACATAAAGAAAAAAATTTGATACAGAAGTTTGAGTAGGGAATTCAGTGTTGTGGTTAATGGAAAATCCCGTTGGTGAAACAAAAAAGTGAGGTCAGGTCAATCAGAGGCAACAATGAGTCTCCTAATTCACTTCTTGTTTTCCAATAGGCAACGTGCCATTGCTTGTGTTTGGCTAGTACACAGCAACCAGCTGTGTACAAGCTAGCAGCAGCTAGTACACAGCAAGCAGCAGTGTTCTCTAACAATCACATTCGAATTTATCAGCAGATAATAAGAAATGTGAAAACATGAAGCATATTTCATGTGATGAAGTGCTGTCATAATCCTAAACTACATTTCCAAAGAACAACACTGAGATATACAGAAATATACCCAAGCTCTCCTTGTCGTTCAACATGGAACAGAACGTGTGCTCAACTCATTCTGAACAAATGTGTTTTTGGAGTTTTATGATATATGTATTTTAAGGTGTGTGTGTGTGTGTGTGTGTGTGTGTTTCTTTAGAATACAAGCTCCTAAAGGCATTTTGCTTTCTTTTGCAAACTTTTTACAGTGGCTTCTTAAAATAGTTGTGTGTATAAAATTTGGATGCAAAAAATTACATAAATTAAAAAAAAAAAGAACAGCAGTTCCAGTTGTGCTCAGGGTTATAGAGAGGAGCTAGAGGAAGATCACTTCCTTTGTTAAGAAGAACTCAGCAGGAATACATCCTCACCTGCAAATACATCCGCACCTGCAGACTGACCTCAGTTATACCCCAGGGAAGCTCTGGAGTATGACTTGCTCCGTGGGGTTATCCTGCAAGCTATCCAGTCTCCAGACCCCCTCAGTCTTTTAGTTGTTGACCAGCTGGTTGCCTGAAAAAAGGCTTGAGGGCATAACCCTCTGGGTAAGGTGACTCCTGTTTTAATGCATAGAACTGTGCCTGGCGGTTAATAAGTTCTGGATAAATGTTTGTTAAATGTTACTATCTGCCTAGGTGTTCCCCGGTTTACTCACGTTCAATGCAGAGTCTGAAATGAACTCACTGTTTCTTCTCAAATTCTGTTTCTACACTTCACTCCATCTTCATTTTACTACTATCTTCCCAGACACTGGAGCGAGAGATTTCTAAGTCAAATTTATTTATTACTTGCCTTTATTCACTCATAAATAATTCATTAATTCTACAAATATTGCTGCTAGGAGCTAAAATAAGTGCTGGTGACACAGAGTCAAATAAAACACAGCCTCTGCTTTCAAAGGTAATTGTTATCTAGTGAGAAAGATAAGTAAATCAAGATTTAAAGGACAAAGTGCCAAGTGGAATGGCAGGACAAAGACAGCGCAAGGCCGAGAGGGAGGGGAATCCTAGGGAGGAGGGATGCTCACTCTTGAAAAAAAGGAAGAAATGTCGCCCGCCGTTTCAGTTCTGCTAAGATCAAGCCATTAGCCACTTGCCTACAAACAGTGCATCTGGGAGGAATTTGTGGAGGAAAACAGAAAGCATTCTGGGCTTTGGTTACCGGCCCCTAGGTAGTTAATATACATATCTAAGTTAAAATTTCAGTGACTGCAGATTCTTGCATCTTCTTGTACATAGGAAAGCACTAAAATCACTAACTTGAGATGTCTGTTCTTTGGGATTAGTAGTAATCTTTTGATGTTCCTGTTTGTTTTCCAACCAAAAACGTCATACATATCCAGGCTCCTCCCCTGCTTCTTTGGACAGTTCCTCAGAGCTCTTTGAGAGGCTGTCTCCTGGGCTACAGTCCTCAGTACAACACTGAATAAACTCAACTCACAGCCTTATGTTGTGCCTTTTCTTTCAGTCGACTGTCAGAATACAGAAGAATGATGGGAGGGAGCCTGGAGGAATGAAGAATGGGAACAGGGCAGAGAGGCAGTGTATACACAAGCAGACAGGGTTCAGTGTTGAGTGTGAGTAACACAGGGGCTGGCATGGAGCCCAAAGGCCAGGAGTGGGATGCAGGCCAGAAGAGGCAGGACGGCCACGGCCAGGCACCTTGTGGATGCAGGGAGCCCGAACCAAACAGGCATGTTTGCAGGAAGGTCCTTTTGTCTCTGTCCTTGAACGCTCTGGAGAGTGGTTGAGGGATTTCATACAGGGTTTAACATTGTGTGTAGGTGCATGTGCGTGTGCGTGTGCGTACTATTATAAGGAGTATGTTTCCCACTATGCCACAGTGGGAAAATCTTATCTAATATTTGGTATGGTTTACATATATCAATATTATGTTTACAGCAATTCTTTTATGTTCTGAACTAGCTCCAAATGGAAATGCAGGACTAGCTAACGTGTTCTAAGCACTGAGGAGCCAGAAGCAAACAGGAACTGGTCCCTACCCTGGGGAACTCACAATCCGTAAGTAATAAAAGCACATGCAATATCATGTGGTAAATACTAGCATAAAGGTGGGAACCGGCTGCTCTGAGAGTGCCCAGGAGGAAAACACTGGCAGCCTGGAACTTCACTCTCCACTGGCCCCATTGCTCCTGGTCCAAACCCCCGCAAACGCCCCTTTGATAACACATTCAAGACTCTCCTCCAGGACTGAGGACAAGCTCCTTTGTCTGTGGAAAGTGAATTCCCTTCTGACCCATTTTTATTAAAGCATTTCAAACTGAACAAAAGTGTTTGCAGAAGTCAGTGATGCAAGTTGTATTTTAATGCACGTTAGTTGAAAAGGCATATAATGATAAAATTGTATTATTTGTACAATAATATTTAAATAAGTTTATTACTATAGTTACAACAGCAGCTATATCTATTAGAAAAATGAGGTGCGTGTGTCCATCTGTGGGTTTGTGTTTGTGTGTGTCGTGGGTGTGTATGAAAGAGCTATTTGCAGGAATTACTTAAAACAAATGCTGATGAGGTAGTATGTGGCTGGGGGAACGGAAAAGTTGACAATGACTTCTAAACATAAAAGGGAAATGCAATTCAACGAGAAAGTGAAAAAATGCACATTCAGATTTCCCTCAGCAGTTTTGGGTGACGCACACCCTTACAGCTACTGCTGGGCAAGTGCCAAGCGCTGGAAAAAGAGAGTTTCTCATTCATTATCTCATTTAATAAGGTGAAAAGAGTAGAAAAATAATACAGGAAAAATAAACACTACTTTCGAATACATAAAAGGCCTATAGCATGGTAGAAAGTGTGAACTAGTAGTGGGGATTTAAAGGAGTCAGATTTTGGTATCAAACAAGAAAGAATTTTCTAACCATATGACAGACAAAAGTAATAAAGCCATACCAAAAATTAGATAAAATGTCTGTAAATGTCTAACTACATAAAATGTCTAAAATACATAATTATTACCACTGTTTTCATTAAATGATTGTGTCTTAAACATCTGATTTTAAAAACACACAAACATACATTTTATTGAGAAAAAATCTTGATACAAAGGTTTTGAGACTTAATGTACAAAGTATAATGAGAATATCATGGGAAGAGATTCAGAAAGTCTAGAGTAGGACCCGCCCCTGGTATGTTTATAAAACTCCGTAAGTCAGCCATGCAACAGTAATTGAGAATATTTGGTCTAGAAAATGCTAGATTCAAAATAAGTAAGAGAGTGGCCAAGTAAGAATTTTAATGATAACCAAACATATGACTGATAACATGTTACTGATATCTAATATTGGGCAAAACATCAAGTGCGATAAGCAGAAACCTATTATGGACAGTGAGAGTATTAACAAATACCTAGGAACTCCCTACAAAATACACAATTTCTGAAATACTTATAGAAACAGCATTTTTCCTCTACAAGTTTCAGCATCTCTTCCAATTTAACGTCTCCCCATGCAATTTTAATAGTAACATATTAAATAAACCTAATTATTTACAGCACCTCCCTTTTTATAAGAGGAAGGAACAAATCTTTGTGATTACCCAGGGCCCCTCTGGGAAACCTCAAGCTACTTTTGGCTTAAAAGATAACCTGAAAGCTATATAATAATTTTTCTATATTTAAGACTCAATTTGGGGATTCAAAAATCGAAACAGTTGTCACCGGAAATTTGGACATTGGATCAAGACAGGACCATGGGTGCCTGAGAGGCAACACCTGGTCAGCTATTTAATCAAAATGACAATAAAACATTTAAAAATAAGCACAACCATTTATTCAATAACAGAAATACCTCAGAGGTGTACAGAGCTGAACGTGGATGTCAGTCACATTCCACAAGAGGAAAAAAGCAGGACAAACTGAAGATTAATGATTTTTTTGAGCTCATCAGAGAACTGAGACCACAGGGCAGACAACACTCCTGATTCTGAAAGACCCAGAAGTCTACAGAGAGAAATAGAGCCGGAGCATTTGCTTAGAGGCAGACATGTCTGGATACAATATAATCCAGGAGGAAGTTTAGAAAGATTTAACAAGCTGCTAAAAGCTGAACCTGGGCTAGTGTGAGAGTATAAAGCCTTGGGGGCACCGACACAGAGGGGTTCTCATACTTCTTCCTTCAGGCCTTCGCTCTAGGACATCCTCCAGGCTCTCAAGGAAAATTAGAAAGAATCTGCTGCTTCCCTTCTCACCCCACTGTGAAAATTTACCCAAACCCACGCCCTCTTTCTCCACTAGAGAAAAAATGCAGTGAGTCTACAGGGGAAGCATCCACTGCAGTGTGGCAGCGAACACAGCCAGCACCGAGAGGGCACAGTCTCCTTCCTCCCATCTTCCCTAAGCAGGAAAGGCTCATGTGCAGAGGGCCAGGAACAAAAGCATAGCTTGAGGACACTGCAACTGGTGCAGGAGATAAGGGTGCAGGAGGGGCAGGATCTCTCGTGAAGCCCACACCCACAAGATCCAGGTTCCCAGGACTTCCCTAAGTCTGAAATTTAATCGGAATACAGCAAGTCCCCTACATACGAGCCTTCAAGTTGAGAACTTTCAAAGATGCAAACGTGTGTGCCATCAGTGTCAGGCGTGAGCGACATTGCAGCTCACCCTCCGTCTCCTGTTGCTGACGATCCTTCAGCTCTACCATCTCCCCCCTCCTCTTCCTCCTCCAGTCAGTGACTCTTCTTGCCTGTCCACTCGATGCCAGCCCCTGGATGCCAGCTGTTGTACTGTACTACTGTACTTTTCAAGGTGCTGTACTGTAAGGTTAAAAGTGTTTCCTTTATTTTGTGTGTGTGTTTGTTTTTTATGTATTATTTGTGTGAAAAGTATTATAAACCTATTACAGTACAGTACTATATAGCCGACTGTGTTAGCTGGGTACCTAGGCTAACTTTGTTGGACTTATGAACAAATTGGACTTACGAATGCACTCTCGGAAGGGAACTCGTTCGTATGTAGGGGACTTACTGTACAATGATGATGTCTCTGCCCCCATCCCATAACCATGCTAACAAGCCTCAACTGAAAAATAAAGGGAAACAGCTGGCAAGCTGCAAAAGGGAAACTCTCAAGAGAGAAGCATAAACTGAAGACACAACATCTACCCGGGAGATAAAAAGATTCACTTGAGAAATTGACAGTTTGTGGTGCCCAGAACAACAACACATTTCAACGCAGGTAACCACAGCAACAACAAACTTCAAATCCAGCCCAAATCCTGACCAGATACCAAAGGCATTGCAGAAGGAACATAACAAAAAAAGCACACCAAAAGTAGATAAAAATACCGCCTGAAGAGTCCAAGTGATCCTTACAACCAAAATCAGCTTTGAGGGCTTCCCTGGTGGCGCAGTGGTTGAGGGTCCACCTGCCGATGCGGGGGACGCGGGTTCGTGCCCCGTCCGGGAGGATCCCACGTGCCGCGGAGCGGCTGGGCCCATGGGCCATGGCCGCTGAGCCTGCGTGTCCAGAGCCTGTGCTCTGCAACGGGAGAGGCCACAACAGTGAGAGGCCCGCATACCGCAAAAAAAAAAAAAAATCAGCTTTGAAACAGGTACTGAAATGATCAGACAGGGAGTATGAAATAATTCCGATTAATATGTTCAAAGCTATAAATAGAAAAATTAGATAGAATGCAAGATCAGAAGGTAATTTCAGCAGAGAGATAGAGCTAGGACACTATAAGAAGTAGTCAAATAAAAATATTAGAAATAAATAACAGCTGAACTATACAGGTCTCAACAGTAGACAACACAGCTGAGGAAATGATTGGTGAACTGCAAAACAGTTCAAATTAAGTTTCCCAAAAGAAATGCAAAAGGAAAAAAATGCTGTTGTAGGGGAGCAGATTTTGGCACTCTCAAATATGTTTCTTCGGCATGGGGATTGATTTAGGCTGATTATTTTTAATTATTATTTTTAAGAAGACTCAGGAAGTTTTTCTCATTACCTTTCCCTTAACTGCCTAAAAGAATTTAGACAGAGGGCGTGTTCCCAGAATAGAGCCATCACGAGAGAGAGGTCGATAGAGACGTCTGCAAAGAATATGGGCTGGGTGTGGTGAGGGCGACTCTGTCAGGGCTTAGCGACCAGAGTCTACTCTGATCTCCCGGTGTCTCTGGTGACCCAGCAAACACTTGTTTATCAAACTTTTATTTTTTCCATCTCCACTCGAATTGCCTTCCTCCTCTTTGGAGTCCCAAAGCACTACCTGTGAAACCCAGCTGATCTGACAGTTTTCCTTCCCAGCCTGTTCTCCTCTCCCTGCCTGGTGGTCGGATGCGCCTCATCATCTGAAGAACATCCTCCCTGCTGTTTGCCTGTTCCTCATCCTCCCTTTATTTAGCACAAACATTTCCCTCAGTAAACCTTTTGCCCACCTAATCCCATCATGGCGTCTGTTTTCTGGAGAACTAAAAGTGACACACATAAGGGTTAAACTAATATTCACCAGTAAGTATTACCGTCACCACCTGACAGTGATAAAATTACTTCTGGGTAGTGTGAATTTGGTTCTAGTTGGCTGCAAATTTCATACTCTTCCTACTGTACAACACAGCCTCTATTTGACGGTCCCTGTCAAATGCCTCAAATATTGCTTGGCGCCGAAACCACATTTGTAGGCAAATACATGCCATGTATATTTGTATATTTCCCAAACGAAGTTCTGTGCCAAATCTAATTTGATCGATTACATATGTATGATCTGTCTCAAGATCTGTGAATTCTATAATGAAAGCTTTAATGAAAGCTTTCAGAAGCATAGAAATATGAACAATTCCCTAAAGTATTGGGTTGGCCAAAAAGTTCGTTCGGATTTTTCCATAAGCTGTTACAGAAAAACCCCAAAGAACTTTTTGGCCAACCCAATATAAGTATAATCTATATACACTTTTAAAATATATTTAAATCCCTGCTCTATCACTTCCTAGAGATTTTCAATTTTATCTAATATAAGCAAAAACAAAACAAAACCAATACTGGAGAGACTTTTAATAATAACTCAAAGCCTGCAATTAAATTCTGGATCCAAAGGGCCCTGTAATCCAAAAGATGAGCTTTCAGATTTAGGGAGCAAAAGAGCTCTATAAATGTAAGTTATGATTAAGAAGTGACTTTTTTATACCTGGATTCACTGTGCAAGAACAGAGCAAACTTTTCCATCCTATAAAATCTGGCTAATTTCTTAAAAGACGAACAGCAGCGCGCTTGCCTCCAGATATAACTGAATTGGTGGCAGGAAAACGTGCCATGCTGTCCACCATTAATTACTCTTGACAAATTAGCGGACTAAGCTGCCTCAGGTGTCAGGTCTAGGGTGTGTGCTTAGCTGGTTCTTTTATAAATGAGTTACTGCTCTGTATTTGTCATATAACAGTTTAAAAGCCATGATTAATGTGAATCCCATGTAAGAATGCTAGTGCCTTGTAGAAAAAAAGTCTTGATGCAATGCCTTGTGCAAAGTGACCATTTATGTTTATAGACTTGAGTTTGGCAAAGACAAAAGGAAACATCCAAAAAACTACCGTTTTGCAACTTTTCCCTCATTCCAAGATTTCTAATCATGGCAGAGTCTTAATAAAGCCCTGAAGGCCTCACATAGATTCACCATAAATATCACCCCAAATTAATGAGCTATAAATTCTGCTGGATACTTTATCACTTTATCCAGTGGTGGCCCTGGATAAAGACTAGGAATAGCGACCGGGAATAATTATTGGCAAAGGGCATAGTGATTGACAAATGATCTGTTGCAAACCTATGCTAGAATAAGGCAGAGGAGATTGCTCCCGTGTAGCTAGCTCATCAGCCAAGCCTCATCAGCTGGCTTGGGTTAATTCAGTTTCCTGACAGCTAGTTCTCTCAAGAGGTTGTTTTTGACATGGGGTGGCTTTGTCCTACACTATATCATATCTCTAACAAGGCTGTGTCATCTGTTATTTAATGTTTCTAAAATGAGAAAACATTTAACCATTCCTGAAATGAAAAATAAGCTTATATATTCATTGTCTTACATTTTGATTATTATAGTCATCTGTTTGAAGATATTCCTGCATACTTATTATATTGCTTTTTTTAATTTTTATTTATTTATTTTTTTTGCGGTACGCGGGCCTCTTACTGTTGTGGCCTCTCCCGTTGCGGAGCACAGACTCCGGACGCGCAGGCCCAGTGGCCATGGCTCACGGGCCCAGCCGCTCCGCGGCATGTGGGATCTTCCCGGACCGCAACACGAACCCGTGTCCCCTGCATCGGCAGGCAGACTCTGAACCACTGCGCCACCAGGGAAGCCCTATATTGCTTTATTTTTTTTTTATTTTTTATTTTTGCTGTATGCGGGTCTCTCACTGTTGTGGCCTCTCCCGTTGTGGAGCACAGGCTCCGGACGCACAGGCTCAGCAGCCATGGCTCACGGGCCCAGCCGCTCCGTGGCACGTGGGATCTTCCCGGACCGGGGCACGAACCCGTGTCCCTTGCATCGGCAGGCGGACTCTCAACCACTGCGCCACCAGGGAATCCCTATATTGCTTTATTTTAAAATACGTTTTCATTAGTTTGAAGCTGTGAAAAGTTGTTATTTTCTGCTTATATATCATTTCTACAATTCATTGTGGTTTTATAAAATGATGTTAGGGTACTCCCTTAGTTTTTCTTCTTGCTAATGTTATTAATGACACACTTATACACTCTTGTATAAAGGGAGCTCACAAGTATAAATGCCATGTGTATGCCATGTAGTCACAGTATGTATGGGTAACCAATTCTAAGAGTGATCATAAGAGTGATCATATAGATTTCTCCATTTAATAGATTAATTAACTGGCATCATACAGTATTAGTCCATTTCCTTTCATTAAGAAAATTCAAGACACTTGATGTACAGATTTTAATGTAAAATGTAGGACAGGGTCAATGTTCACATCAGAGCCAGACAATAGGAGGAAAGTAGAAATCTACCATTAAAACCTAAGAAATTATTTTGAGAAGAGAAAGGTGCACAAAATTTAGGAGGTGAAAGTGAATATCAAGGGTGTGGAGCCATGTGCTCAGTCGTTCTTAATTTCTGTGTTAGGGCTCCTCTAGTTTCAAGTGACATAAACCCAAGACAGATGAGCTTACACAAAGGTAAAAGAAACTTATTGGCCTGCAGCCAGGCAGTCCTAGAGCTCTGTTGTACCCCGAGGTTGAAATATTCTCATGCTCTGGCAGGCTGCCTTCATGTGGTGGCCAAGATTGAAACAGGAAGTTCCTGCTTACACCATCCTCCTGGCTAACAAGTGCAGGCAAGTCAAAATCACGTGACTCCTGACAGTTCCAGCAGATGACCTTGGAGGATTCTGATCAATCTGCTTGGGTCAGATGCTAATCCGTTTGATAAGTATTGGACACAGGGCTATTGTAAACAGGTCCCAGTTATGCCTAGTCAACTCCAGCACAAGACTGGGAGAAGCGTCAGAGCTATTTAAGCCTGGTGTGGTAAGCTCTGCACGGGAAGGATTGGCTTATTACCCAAAGGGGTACAGGATTGGTGGAAGATAGTACCCGTGGTCTGCCTAATCTATAGCCATCACTGGCCACTCCCACCTCAACTCCAAGGAGCTGGTGGAAAACATAGCCTTCAATATAGATCCTGGAAGGACAGTGGCCATCAGGGGTGGGTAGATATGTTGAGTGTTCAAGCCCTTTATTTTAGCTGCTAGATCCTAATCTCCTCTGCTCCTGTCCTCATTTTATATCTGGTCTGTTTCTTTTTACCAATCTCTGTCATTCCAATGCCAACCTTACAATCTGATCTGAATTATTCCTGTTCTAGGGTCTTAGCAAGAATGGCCAGAGATGCTTGAATGCATGCATTTTGACAACTTCTTCCAAGGTTTGCTGTTCTTTTATATTCTCTGTTAACATTGCCATTTAAGTGTCTAAGAGACAAGTGTACTATCTTACATTATCTTGGACCCCCTGGACCTCCCTGGAGCACACTGAACCACTGTTCTGGTTTGTAAAGCAGACTGACAGCTTTTAACTGAAGTAGCAGAGCACTTCCTATTTTATCTGGATGCTAACTGTGGTCGCAGGCTGGCACTCTGCCAGGAGGGTTTCAAGCCTGAGCTTCCATAGGCTGGCTACGGATATCAGGTGACCTCAGAGGACACTCAAGAATCTCTCAGTGGCATTTCTGCTTTTCTTGGAAGCACAAGATAACCAATGGTGACTAGTTTTAAGTTTTATAGCTTTTCTGACTCCCAGTGGTATCACAAAGCACTGTTAATATTTCCCAGAGTTAGAGTGCAATGAGATCTTCTCAGTGAGATGGCATCTTGGAAATTTGTCTTTACTTCTGGGCTTAGTCCAGTTCACAGTCAGTGCAGTGCAAGGAGCAGAATGTCTAATCCCAGCAGAATTTCTGGGTGATCACTCAGGGCGCTGGACTGGAGCTAGAGCATCTTTAGGATATTATGGATATAAATTCCATAAGGAACATACAGTGAACCAATGTATATTCTTTTCCAGATTACTAAAGGAAAGCTTTAAGTTCAGTAATTTGTATGATATAGCATGACTGAAGGAAGCTCTCCACATAGGCACATAATTAAAAAAAAAAAAATCTGGATCCTTTAAAGACTCCTAAGGGGCAACAAAATAGAGGGAACATGTACCAAGGTGTCTTGAGAGGAGAACGCACTCTAGGGGTTCACCCACTCAGTTACATCCTTAAAACATAGCCACCTGCACTTGAATCATCTCTCTGAACCTAACAAGTTCTGTCCATAAGACAATCGACATTTTCTATGGATACATCATGAGTGAATTAGTTAAGAACATTTTGAGTTCTGTGTAAGAAGAATTATATAAATTATTTTGTTGGCACAAACAAGGAATAATTTTCTCAGCACTGAATGAGTTAGGCTTTTTATGGATGAAGTAATAAATTGTCCAAAGAGAGACTCTGATGCTCTCTATACAGACTTGCAAATAAAGAAAAAGGCAGAGGCTTTACTACATCAGCAACTTTCACAAGCATTCAATTCACTTAAAGTGGTTTTAAATCAGAACAGTGTCCCACGGACTATGACAATATCTTATGAATTTATATATTTTTCCATAATTGTTTCAACTCTAGAAAAGATGCACTACAGTTTAAGGTTGAGTCCACTCTGCTGAGAAATGATGAAAGGGAAAACGTATCATTATATGACCACGCATACCTCTGGGACTGCATTCACCTCCAGGATGCATGCACCTTATGCTGGAAAGAGATCCCAAGAGCTATTAGAAAGAATTTGATTCCAGCATCTTTTCAAACTCCATATCAATCTTATTCTCTCATTTTGTTCTCCTCAGGAAACTGAACCTTTGAAGTTGTTTTTAACATAAATTCTCCAGCAAATGCAACGATGTCTTAATCTTTTTAAGAAAGCCCTGTGAAATTAACTTAGTCATCAGAAAGAAACTTAAAAGTAGTTGACTAAGGAGTCAAAATGGCAAATTTTCAATATTTGTTGTTTGAAAGTGAGGGTTTAGCAACAAGAGCTATTCTATATCTGGAAGTGTGTAATTGATAGGAGAGAATTTATTTATGTGTTTAAATTTTATTTCATTCTTGTTATACACAAATAGAAATGACAACTATATTCCAGCATTAACTGAAATGAAGTCACACTGCATACTGGCAACTGGCAATCAACTATTCTTTGGGTGATTATTAAGAGGCTAGACTGATCCACAGTATTTTTACATATCAAATTTAATCCAAGTCGAATCGTTTCTCTCACATATAAAGTTGTGGGATTTACGTTTGAAGCTTGAATTTTCTCTTAAGCTTAAATATATTAGATTTTCATCCATTCTAACACTTGTTTTCTATCAGATTATTATCTCAGATAATCACATGTGTCTTATCATTCATACTCATCATGTGTTAGTTGGCAGCACATTTTATTCCTAGTGGTATAAGACAGACTCGTGTAACTTTAATTGATGGCATCTTATCTTCCCTAAAATAAGGAAAATCCTCCATTAACTCACAAAATTTAGATGGAAACAGAAAAATATGGTGAATAGAATATCACGGGGGCAGACATCATAGATTCAATTCTTGTCATTAGCACTTGATTACTCTATTACTTTTGTAGGTAAAACTTATCTAAACCTTAATGCCTCAAAATATAGATGGGTTAAGAGGAAAATCAAATGAGGCAAATCAAAGTATTTTGTCTTTAGTAGGTATTCAAACCATAGTGGTTCCCTTTTTTCCATGATTTGAGAAAAAATATACTTCTTAGACAATCCATTTTAATGCCAATAAAATGGTATAGTAAAATAAGAATAAAGATAGTTATTATTATAGGGCTTGATAATTTCCCTCTGCCTGGTTTCCAAGTGGAAATATTTCCCGGCCTTCTCCAGGGAGGTTGAGTGAGTTATCTGATTGAACAAGGACAGTCTTTGTTCCTTGTTTGAGTGGCACTGACTCTCTAAAAGACAACCTTAGCCCCACCTTATTCCTGGGCCCCCTGTAGACCACTGGGGAAGGGATATATCAATGGGGGAATAGGGGTCATGGCACCGAGATAGTTCTGCCAAAACAGTTGCTTCTAGCAACTAAGGCTCATCTGTGTGGGTCTTAGTGTCGTCCTTCTCCTCAGCACCCTTGAACTAAACTCCATTTAGGAGAATTTTTTCTCATAGTTCTGCTTAGTTCTGGTGTGATTCTCAGTATTATAAAGAAGAAACATAATATTTTGACTTCAGGTGAATCCTTCGTTTTGAGGAAATGTGTTTTTGCTTAAGCTTTCTGAGATCAGATATTGGATACTACTGTCCTGTTTCTCTCATCTCTGTTCTTCTTCTTTTAATCCCCTTCCATGTGGCTTCTACCCAATCTTAGCTGCTTTTTAGTAGCTCTTCAACATGCTTTAGAATCTGTGGTCTTGATGGAAATGGAAGTCCATTTTGTTTTGTTTTCACTGTCCTTTTTGCTTTTATATTGTTTTCAGAAAAGGGCAAGGTCTGACCTATGCGGCCACATTTCTTCTTGAAGTCACCGTTTCCCATACATCCATTTAAAAGTTCCATGTTCATATGAATCTTCTATGGCTGTTCTCTAGGAGATTTTCTGATTATTTAAAAAATCACTCTCGGACTTTCCTGGTGGCGCAGTGGTTGATAATCTGCCTGCCAATGCAGGGGGACACGGGTTCGAGCCCTGGTCTCGGAAGATCCCACATGCCGCGGAGCAACGAAGCCCGTGCACCACAACTACTGAGCCTGCGCGTCTGGAGCCTGTGCTCCGCAGCAAGAGAGGCCGCAATAGTGAGAGGCCCGTGCACCGCAATGAAGAGTAGCCCCCGCTTGCCACAACTAGAGAAAGCCCTCGCACAGAAACGAAGACCCAACACAGCCAAAAATAAATAAATTAATTAATTAATTATTTTTTAAAAAGTTAAGCTCCAAGTCACCCTTAAAAAAAATATATCACTCTCAGTCTCTATTAGATGGGCTTCTCAGAGAAACAGAACCAGTAGGATATATAGAGGAGATGTTTTATGAGAACTGGCCCACGTGATTATGGAGGCTGAGAAGCCCCACGACTTCAAGTCCATGCCACAAGCTGGAAACCCAGGAAGACAGTGGTGTGATTTCATCTGAGCCTGAAGGCCTAAGAACCAGGGATCCAGTGGTGCAAATCCCAGTCTGACGGCCAGAGAAGATAAGAAGAGATGTCCCAACTCAAGCAAGCAGACAGGAGGCAAAAGGGTGAGTTCCTCCTTCCTGTGGCTTTTGTTCTGTTCGGTCCCCCAAATGGATTGGGTCATGCCCACCCACACTGGGGAGGGCCATCTACTTTCCTGAGTCCACACATGCAAATGCCTATCTCGTCTGAAAACACCCTCACAGACCCCCAGAAGTAATGTTTACTCTAGGTACCCCGTGACCAGTAAAGTTGACACATAACCATCACACAGTCCTCAAAAAATTCTAGTCTCAGTGAAGATGTATATGAAACAATCCCACTGCAGTTCTGTACTCGACTATGCAATAATGACTGTAGTGAAAAATAATTCAGTGAAGGAAGAGCTGGTTTGGGCTTGAGAAGTCAGGGAGTGCTTTATGGAGAATACTGACATCGAAATTGTCTTGAAAAAAAAAATTAAAAAGGAATAGAGAGGAGTGGGTTAATAGGAAGATGACACTACTTTAAAAGTGCACCTTGAAATGAAACCTGGAAAGCACGTGACTTTTCTCTACTGTAATTATGGAAATAGTAATTTATAGTATACAGTGCTTTAGCGATTTCAAATGACTTTCCCATATACTATTCAATATTTGAGCAGCCTTATTGGATTCCTGCTGGGGATACAGATACAAAATTTGGAGGTTTATTTTTACGAGCAAAACGTTAGTAAATATTCCCGAAAACTCTTTAAGAGATTAAACAAGCAAAATCAGTGTGCCTAACACAACGTTTTGATTATGTGTTGAGGAAATTAACTGAAGTCAGTTTTTCCATGGGTAGGAAAGGTTGGTTATATATGAAATTTTGATGCAATTTCTTCACAACCTGATATCTACTTTAGTGAGTAAAAGCATATTTTTCTTAAATAGAAAAGCCCTATAGTAGTCGTCCATCTATTGGACAATCAATTGCCCAAATTAAGATGCAGTTCCTGTTCAGTGAAGGAAAGTTGGGCTGTGTGTGTAAAGTGATATCTTGTAATCACCCAGACTGTCAAGCTACCCATCAGCCTCTCGCTCCATCTCTTTGCTCCTACTCGAACCCCACCCCAAGCTTGGCCTGCTTGCTGTGAGTCCAAGTAAATCATGTTCCTGGATACACCATGTGCATCTAGTCGACTCTACCAGTAGGTGACTTTTCCAACTCAAACTCCAGTCTGTGTCTTAGAGCCAGTCTCACTTTTCCCTCTGACCTAGCCTCCCATCCACACATGGGTCGCTTAGTGGCAATGCTCTGGGCGGCCCCAGAACCACACAAAGATCTGCCCTGCAAAGAGCCTCTATGCGGAACGAAGTTTTCAGTGTTTTAAGCATGAAGCATTTGAAAGCCTCTAATCCAGAGTTTTCAAGGGTCATAAGGATTTGGACCTCTAGAAAATAAAACCAGAGAAAATTTATTTTTGGTGGGCTTATTTCCTACTTTCTGCCCTTTATGTAAACCTATGTCCATCTTATATTTTCAAGTAATTCTGAGACCCTTCACAGTGGGAACTCCTGTTTGATACTCACTTAGACCTATGATCCTCAAAAGAGTGATTTCTAAAGAGCTTTACTACAGACCGTCCATACCTCTCTCTCTCTTCTTATTGCTATTACACATGGCAAAGTCACTTACAAAAGAATATTTAAAGAAGTAAACATCATTACATTTTTAATGTCCAACTGTGCTTTTTAAATTAAAATTTTCCAATTTATGACCTGATTGGATTTTCAAGTGCCAAAGATCCTCAACTAACCTAGGAAGTTTAATAGCTCACTATCTTTCTGCAGATAAACGGCAGGGGTCACTGATGATAAGAAATTAATCTGTTCTTTGTTCACAGAAATTCATTAGGACACAGAGAAAAATGACCCCAAGTCAATTACTTTCAATAACTTAGACAATTATACAAAATGAATTCATCATATAATTGAAGTTCAAATGCATTGTTTTATTTTAATCTTGGGGAAAACTCCATGAATAGCCCTTGTTTTTACTGGCTCGTGTCAGACTGCTCTATTCTCACAGATGACAAGGGACAGGCTCATTCTGATGTGCTGCCTTACAATGAGGAGATACAAGTTACAAATTAAGACTATGATCAATTCCTCGTGAAGTACGATAGCGATGCTCCTTATTTTCAGAGTACTGTTATATTTGACATTTTTAGACTTTAAAATTTCAGTCATAGGAAGAAACGCTAAGAATATTTAAAAAGCGTGATAAAGGTTAAAGGTAAAGTGGGTTCTTTTGTGCCATTCTTTAATTGTCATGTCATTTTCCAATCATTATTACTTTTTCCAAATACCTGCCTGACTCTGATGCTGCCAATGTTAGGCTTGTTTTTATCAGGGAACATATTTTTCTCTAAGTGTAAAGGACAGTTTTTATGTTTTATAGCCTGAACAAATAGATTCCTCACCCACAACTCGTATTAACTGATTTAATGGATGTTTATTGAGGGCATGTATGATCTGGGAATTGGAACTGAGGAAATGAGTCCTAGAGCTGGTTAAAATAAATGGGTCAGCCATTAAGGGTTAGACTGTCCTCCAAAGGTTGCTTTCTGTGTTTCTTTATGCCACACATAGGTCATCAGTTCTGTGGACTTTGAGCAGGAATAATATTGCCACCAATGTTCTGGAATATTCAAATCAAGGTGACATGTTGAGCATTTCTTTTTTTTTTTACATTTATTTATTTATATTTTTATTTTTGGCTGCGTTGGGTCTTCGTTGCTGCGCGCAGGCTTTCTCTAGTTGTGGCGAGCAGGGGCCACTCTTCGTTGCGGTGCGCGGGCTTCTCATTGCGGTGGCTTCTCGTTGTGGTGCACGGGCTCTAGGTGCATGGGCTTCAGTATAGTTGTGGCTCACGGGCTCAGTAGTTGTGGCTCGCGGGCTCTAGAGCGCAGGCTCAGTAGTTGTGGCTCGCAGGCTCAGTAGTTGTGGTGCACGGGCTTAGTTGTTCCGCGGCATGTGGGATCTTCCCGGACCAGGGCTCGAACCCATGTCCCCTGCATTGGCAGGCAGATTCTTAACCACTGTACCACCAGGGAAGTCAGAGCATTTCTTGTATGAATACAAGAAGGAAGCACGGAGATCGTCAGGTTGGACAAAAAGTGAGAACTGGATCAACATTGAGGTAAAAATACAAACCATTAAGGAAAAGTAAACTATCGTTCCTAAGACTTGAATTCTATATCATGTGAATAGAATTTGCCTAGAATAAAGGGTAGACTTTGAAGGAAAATCCTAATCGGGAGTACCATTAAATAGACATTAATATAATGTCTTAAAATAAACATTATAAGGTTAAGTTTTTATGTGGGAAATCTTATAAATCGTATTTTTAAAACTTCTGGGACCAAAATTTAAAAAAAAATAAAAAACTTGTGTATGTGTTAATGCGTATTGGGAAATATTTTATTTATTAGCATTTGCTGGGATAAATTATATGAATCAATAGAACTAAACAAAATGACTTACTCTTTTCAGGAAAAGGTATCCTGGTTAGTAAAATTTTTGGACATGTGGAATAAAACAAAAGTGATAAAGGCAATGATTGTACAATTTTGACAATTTCGCACCCTCAAGGGAGAGGGAGGGCTGGCTGAGGATCACTGAAAAGTGTGCTTTGGGCCAGTGTGCTTCCCTCTTGGATGGGGTGCCTGCCTGCTGTTGGGCTCCTGGAAGGCTTCCTCGAAGAACCAAACTAAGGCAGCATTGTCCCATGGAGGATTTCTCTGTCCTTTAGTTCATCACCCCTGCTGGCAGGGAGGGAATCTAAAGAATTCCAGAGATTTCAGGTACTTTGCTCCAACACTAATTTTTCAGGTAGGCTTCTGAAATTCATTTCGTAATTTTAATAAACTTGAACTCAAAGAACAACAGCAACACACAAACACACACACACACTGCTGTCTATGCTATTTTCTGAGAGTCACACAGAGGCTGAGAATTCGATGTCGTTTGCTCTAAACAAGGCCTGACACAGAACCAGCGCTTTGGTGCTGTTCTCATTGTGAATATTCTCATTGATATTAGGGGTAATGTGGAAAATGTGAGAAATTCACACTTGGAAATGAAACACAGTGACCCAGGTTTGTATTAAACAATGCATTTTTCCATGGTACATTATGTTGTTAGGGAACAGCCTATTTTACAGAGGCTATATTTAGAAATCTAATGCATTTAAAGAGAAACAGTCTAATCCAAGTTTCCAAACGTGTCAACAAAATGCGTGTTTTTAATTACACTTTTATTCTGTGTATAATTATGTGTAATCTAGTCTTTTTATAAGAGAAAAACATACTTCACATTCAGTTTTCTCCCTGTCAAGATGAAGTAAGAATTGTTAGAATAAACATGACGTTATCATGTAAATCAAATTTAACATCATGAGCAGCAGTGCAGTAGAGCAGTTCAGAGCAGATTTCGTTTCAAACAGAACTGAGTTCAAGCCTGTTTCCACCAGTTGGTAAATGATGAGTCTGAGCATGTTGCTTAACATCCTTAAGACTCAGTTTTGTTTTCTGTCAAACAGAGATGGTAACAATAATTTGAGGAAGGATTCTGCTTGTAAGGTACTCGTGAGCAGAATAATGTCTTTAAACTGGTTGGTCGGTGCAAGGAGCTTTGAAAGTTTTAATAAATGATATTCATTGCACTGTTATTGCTTCCCTTTCTCTTCCCATTCTAGCAAGCTGGGGCCTGATTATTTTCTCCCTTGAGAAAATTGCTCATAAAATGAAATATCAATGAGCCTGAGGTCTGAAGCCTGAGTGTGGAGAGAGTCTTTTGGAGAGCTCCCAGGGGATTCCAATATGGAACCAGGGATAGAAAAGATTCTGGCATTGTCATCACAGACATTTTATAAATCGCATTATGTGTTTGCAATATTTAGGTAGTCACTTCCCATTTTAATTCACTGTAAGTGTGTACACTCTTGCTAGGTATCTTATAAAAATGACTTTAATATTAATAAGCTTAAAATATTATATAGCTCCATTTCTAAAATTCTAGTCTCAAGCATCATTAAAATTAAAAAAATCTAGCCTCATGCATCATTAAAAATATTGTTCCTTAGAATAGCATTTTTAGACTTATCTCCAGTCAAAAAAGCAAAATGAGTAACATTTTAAATGGTTAAATAAAAAATTAGAGCTCAATAGGTTTTGTGCTGCTATTACTTGAGGCATGAAACACAAATATTTCTATAAGCACAATGTTCAAGAAAATTTATGGGTACCATTGCTTCCTGTTTTGAATTAAAGAAGAAAGAAATTAGAGGTAATATATATTGAAAAGCCTATATTTGCTTGTACACTATTCCTCCGTTTCCTTTATGCAAGAGTCCTATTTAGTTTGTATATCCGGTGGTAACTCAGAAATCCAAATGTTTATGTGTGCAGCATTATTTTTTTAGTTGAAGTCATCCTAGTCTAGAAAGTTTATTACTTGTTTTGAGAAACAGATGGAAAAAAATATGTGTGGCAAAAATGTAGTAATGGCAGTGTGAGGGAAATGATGAAAGAGACCTGGAAGAAAGATACTGGAGAGATAACTCGTGAGTGATGAGAATCCTAGAAGGATGGAAAAAAAGACCAAAGAACGATTCATAAATATATATATATAAAATCCCCAAATCCCGGGATAATTTCGTAACTCTGAAATTCAGAGAATAAAGAAAATATAATGCACACTTTGTGATGGAGGAAAGAAAGAAAAATGAAATCCAGTTTTTTTAATGGACAAACCTGGTAGAAAGATGGCAGTGGAGCAATACTATAAACTGTGGAGGAGCTGAGACTGGAATGAAGAGTAACATGGCAAGCCAAGACAGCATCCATCTGCTGGTGCAACGTGAAGATAGTCTTGGAATGGCAGAGTTGAGGAAGGATGCTGCGGGTCTTGGCTTGCTGCTCTAAGCCCATGCCCTGCCCTTCCCCAGAGTCTGTGTCCTCAAGCCGAGTCCCAGGTCCCTTGCCAGCTGGCTTCTCAATAGCTTCCCATAATAGGAGGCCCTGACGGGAGACTGGCAAGTAGGAGTGGGGGAGAAGCCGAGATCTTTTTTTCTTCTCCTCTCTGCATCAGGTCGCGTCTTTGGCTGGCACTGTCTCTCTCTACTATGGTTCCAGCTCCCACCACAGTGCTGGCAACACCACCTGGCTCCCTGATTACTCCGGCCCTGACAGAAGTAGCTACGTTTTCCTATTGCTGATCAATGGGCTACGTCCTCTCTTCCCACACTTTTGTCACTAGTTTCCTGTCACGTACTGAACTGTCTCACACGGGCCCTATTTCACTGGCAAGACCCTGCTGCATCGTCCACGTACATCGTCTCTCAATACCGTAAGTATTCCAAGAAATGACCATGAAATCAGAGCAGGTATCTCAGGGAACACTAAGGAAGAAAGAGTGGGGAAACAATGGATCTTGCATTGCTAAACCCTAATGGATGATGATAGTGAAAATGAGAATTTGAAAAATTATTTTTATGTAAAGCTTCTTAAAGGAAAATAGATGTATAGTAAGAGTGAGTTTAATAGTATTTTGGAAATAGATCATTTTAGACTCTCTCAGAGCAAAGAAGAGTTGAGGAAATTCACAAGTATTCTTAAGATTTCATCTTGGAGCAAGGAAGGCAATGCCAAGTAAATATTTGAGGTGAGGGCATGCAAAAATTATTTAACGTTGGTATGTTCCTATAAAATGGAAACAAGGTTTGGAAAGCATACTGGAAACTCCAATTTCACAGGAAAAAGGAAAATGATCCATAAAGAAAATGAAGATAAATGGCAAAAGAAGAGAAAACAGCATAAAATATTTAAGTGTAAGTACAACTTAAAGATTTAGAGTAGGTTTATCAAAATGTCAATGGGTTAAAATGTTGTATCACATACAATGAATGTCAGACTCTGTTAGAACTAAAAATAGCTCTTTATCACTTATGAAATCACCACAGAACAAGGTGACAGAAAAGGTTTACCATGAGTGAATGGCAAGGGGACACCAAGCAATGGAAATGAAAAGAAAGCTCCAGGGGCAACGTTTTCATCCAACAATACCGAGCTCGAGGCTGAAAGCATTAAATAGGGCAAAGAGAGAGAGTAGTGCTTTTTAAATTTTTGAGTCTTGGAAGAGTAAACCTTTATGCACGCAAAGAGGAGACCGTAAAGCAGAGGTTGTACAATATTTCTGTGGCAGGCCTAACTTTGCCAAGCTTTGTCTTCTGGAGGAGACAGAATGGCTCTTAGAATCAGCAGCTGATGGCAGGCGGTGCCTTTCTGAGCTGAGGGGAGAGTAATGAAGCACATTTCTCTCCATCTCTTGTCTCTGCAAGCTTACTAAGTGAACATCAGATCCACGCTGGAACTGCGAGCCCCCTGTAATCACTGCCTGGACGTGGGTGCAAAGCAGAGTGCCACGCTCGTATCCGGGAGCGCATCTCCAAGCTGTGCATGTTTGCCTGCATCCGTGGTACTAGTCAGCACCAATACAAAAAAGAGCTGACCTCTGCTTCCAAGAGGAAGTTCTGGTGGTTTCTAGAGACTCGTTACCAGTAACAGGTAATTCATAGCAAAGTATCCCGCAAACACATTTGATTTATTTATTTTTTATTGAACAATTTACAAGGTCGTGTTAATTTCAGGTGTACAGCACCGTGATTTAGTTATTTGTGTATATGTATATATATTCTTTTTCAGATTCCTTTCCCTTATAGTTTATTACAAAATATTGAGTATAGTTCCTTGTGCTATACAGTGGGTCCTTGTTGGTTATCTCTTTTATATATAGTAGTATATATCTGTTAATCCCATCCTCCTAATTTATCCCATGCCCATTTATATATTTGGAACTTCAAAAATATTTTCCAGAAAATCAAATAAAAGCTAGTTAAGTTTCCAGCCTAGGCCTTAAAATCATAACCAAAATAAAACATTCAAAATATTCTCATGTACAAGTCATCCCAACCCAAATCTTTCCCAGTGGTAGTTCCCATATATGTCTCTCCACCTACTGGTCTCTTCTTAGAAAAACACTGTAAATTTACTTTCTGATTCGTTTTCCGTATCAGGGTGAAGGATGGCAAACAAAGAATCAGAAGTATCTGGTGACTGAGTGGTTATAAGAAGTGAAGGTGCAAGATGAGTTAAGATGATTTTTAAAGTTCTCAAACCTGAACAACTAAAAGAATGCTCTAGCACGGATAGAAACAAAGAAGCCAGGGCAGTTTACGCTTCAGGAAAATTAATATACTGCTATGCAATGGTCTGCTGGAGATGTTCATTAGCCCGTGGACAAAGGACATGCTCAGAAGACAGTCCAAGGGTTAGGATCTGGAAGTGGGAATTATTTGCATAAAGGACTGGTTGGAATCACCGGGATGTGTCATTTCAAGGAAGAATAAAGCATGTATTTGAGGACAACTTGGGGAGAAGTCAAGAGAGGAAATCGACCAAGCCCTCAGTTTCCTGTGAGTAGAGTTTAATGTGTACTAAAGAAGGTATTATAATCAGAAACCTGCATTTTACCCAAAGTCCATGTGCTTAAACATCAAGCACCCACACGCTTAGGAAGAATGGGGGAAATATTTTCATATGAAAAACTGAAAAGGTACAAACTCATAAAATACAAAGTGAGTAGAATCAGTTGGTACATCATGCCCTAGATTAGAGTGAAAAATGTCGGGAAGGAAAAGAAAGTGGCAACCCCCCCTCCACGTCATCAGCACAAGCAGCCCACAGTAATTTTCAGCAGTTGAAAGGTATTCCTATGAAAATATTCATATAAAACCACTCAGACAAATATAATTTTCTTCAAATTTCTAAGACCTTTATAAAAGAAATACGCAATTTCTTTTAACCCGTTTCCTATTCCACATTCCCTCCTTCCATCACACTCACACACACACACACACACACACACGTATGAGCATAAAACTCTGCAACAACTAAGCCACATCCACTTCTGAATTGGTGTCTGCTTTGTTTGCTCGTTTTGATAGAAATGATTTCCTCTGAACTATAATTCCCTGAGGGCATGACTTTCATCTGTTTCCTTCATCATGGTGCTCCTTATGTCTAGAATGGTGCCTTGCACATTGAAGGGTATATATGTACACTTATATACAAACATACATGCACATAAAAAATAGATACATGTATATACAGCACATATACACATATGTACTACACCCATATACGTATATACGTGTGTGTATATATATACATATAACAAATTTGGAACAAATGCATTTAATGGCTCAACAATACTATGTTACTTATGATTAAAAACATTAATTGACTAACCCAACAAATTTTAAAGAAATAAGCTGTAAAAAATAAAGTGACGGAGCACTTTAGTATCAGTCATGCAGACATCAAGGTTCTGGATGACTAGGTATCATCTACTATGAATACACCAGAAAGATATCATTCGCTGGGGAAGACAAATCTGGGAAGAGCCTTAACATTGTCCTGACATCAGAGTGAGAGCTTGAAATGAGACCGACACTCCCACCTCCTAGATCCAGGGACGTCATTTCGCTGGATTTTAATTTTTTTTTTTTTTTTTTTTTTTTTTTTTCGGTACGCGGGCCTCTCACTGTTGTGGCCTCTCCCGTTGCGGAGCACAGGCTCCGGACACGCAGGCTCAGTGGCCATGGCTCACAGGCCCAGCCGCTCCACGGCATGTGGGATCTTCCCGGACCGGGGCACGAACCCGTGTCCCCCGCATCGTCAGGCGGACTCTCAACCACTGCGCCACCAGGGAGGCCCTCTTTTTTTTTTTTAATAAAACTAAAACTGGAGATAATAAGAATCCAAAGATCCCTTCTAGATCGAAAACTTTTTCTATCGCTAGAACACATGTGCAGTAATTAAAATGAAGCTTTGCCCAAACTCATGATAAACACATTGTTGCCTTAATAGGTACGAGAAGGGGGAATTGAGTTCCATCCAGTGTTGGAATTTCAAAATAATCAACAGGAAATTTTAGAGCATATGCAAGGGGTTTTGCCTAAAATTCCCATACAAATAATTTCCTCAGTAATTTTTCCTGATCATTTACAAAAATCTGACATATATCTCATCCTGAGACATTATATGGCACTAATGACAGACTGAAATCCATCTAACCTGGAATTCCTATTGGCAAGATCCAAAATATATATATATATTTTTTTTCTTTTATTCTCTGTACTTCGTGTAGTAAAAGCAAAGCACTCAGCAATACTGAATTATTTAAGTGGAATCATTTGAATCCTGAATTTATAGTAATTAATTGTCATGCACTAATGAATCTTTATCATCCTGGAATCAAACATCTTGTCTTAAATATATTTTGAGAATCAGAAACTTCCAAACATCCAGGCTAATTATTGTTGGGTAGAGTAAGGCCCACCTAGGGTTTGGGGCTGCCCGGCACCCCTTTTGTGGGAAACAGCTCCTCTGGCTCTGCATGTAGTCAGGAGGGGCTCTGATCTCAGGAGCCCAGGGGCACAGATACCACATATACTAAGTAATCAGATTCTCTCACCTGTAATTGGAATCTTGTGTGAAGACGTTCATAAGAGGAAAAGGCCACTGGAGACTTTTTATTCTTTTTTTGTGGATTTTATATTCTGTTCAATAGTTATTCTTACCTCACACTGTAATCACCTAGGAGCGCTCCAAAACTAAGTAGAAAGAGAGAGGGAGAGGGAGAAATTGTTCTGGGGAGGAGCAGAGCCATTAGTTTTTATGTTATTTTAATTTTTATAACATTATCTAATTATCTTCTAGTATCTTGTAGTAGATAGATAGATGTTTAATGTAGTCTTGAAAAAAAATGCATATTTTTTATTTGGTGTGCATGTGGATTAAAATCTCTTAATGGTATTGTGCTAGGTATGTTATATTGTTTCTTTCTTCATAAGCAAATGCTTTTAAGATCCATCCATGTTGCCATGTATATATTTAATTCATTGCCTCTAACTCCTTCTTCTACCTGCTTCATAATTCTCCTTGGTTTACAACTATCAACTTTCATTTTCTCTTCTCCCAGAGATGGACAGCCAACTTGAAACCAACTCTTTGTAACACAGATAACACTGCGATGAATATTTTTGAGCATGTTCCTGTAGAGACCTATGTGAGAATTTCTTTGGGGTATATAGCTAAGAATGGAATTACTGTGCTATGTGCGTAATTTGGCTAAATGACAGATTGCTCTTACAAATGGTATACCACTCCACACTCCCAAAGCAAGGCATGAAGTTTTATATATATATATATATATATATATATATATATATATATATACACTCAAATCCGCACTAATCCTTGGCAACACCCAGTTTGTTAATTTTTTCATTCCAACGTTTCCAAGGGTATATTTTTATTGTAGTTTTCATTTCTATATTTATCAATGATTCTGAGTATCTCTTCATGAGTTTGTTAGCTTTAGGGCTTTTCTTTTTTTCTTATAGAGATCACCCTTTCATATCCTTTACTCATTTTTACATCAGGGTTACTTTTGATTTGTTGTGAATTTCCAAGCAGTCTTTGCATATTTAGATATTAGCTTCCAGATATAGACTTGAGACTGTTTTCCTTGTACCACTACCTGTCAATTAATTTCATCCATGGGGTCCTTAATTTGATGCCCCCAGTTTTTTTACTTTTTTTTTTGCATAAGTGCTTTTTAAAAGTTCTGCAGGTGAGGAATTCCCTGGCGGTCCAGTGGTTAAGACTCGGCGCTTTCACTGCCGTGGGCCCGGGTTTGATCCCTGGTAGGCAAACCAAGATCCCAGAAGCCCCCAGGCACGGCCAAAAAAGAAAAGAAAAAGTTCTGCAGGTGAGTCTACCGTGTAGCCAGGGTTCATTCACGGTTCGAAACCAATGAACTAGATGGATGGTCAGACGTCATTCTGCGGCTCACACCTGAGTGTTTGCTCTTGTCCCTCTCCTCCTCAACCTCCCCCTTTGTCCAACTCTTGAAGCTACTCATCATCTTTCCAATAAGAAAAGGCACCAGGCCCTTTCTTCCTTAAATTAATCAGAGTTGCTTCTCTAGATTTCACTCAAAGAAACTGCTGTGGTATGGAGAGAATGCGCTGCAGGTTCAGATCCTTGAGGGATCACAAAGAGCCATCCTACCCCAACCTTGGAGGAAGGAGAATTGGAAATGTTTGGTGGAACAGTATTAATGCACCTACGAAAGACGTTCCTCAGCGTATCCAACCGGTAGTCATAACTCCTCCCCTGATTTTCACACTGATTCAGAGGCCCTTGAATGAAAGTGAAGCTGTATATTCTTAGAAAAACCACGCCATAATATTACACAACTGGACTTTCTATTTATTGAGCTAACTGTGAAATAGGGAAAAGGAAATACCCAACATTCTCAAGGCCTCTTGGACCCAGGTCCTAGGGACTTGGGATTATACTGGTGCTACATGAATGAGAATAAAGCATAGAGAGAGCCGACGGTAAATGCAGTTTGGTATTTGTACCAAATGCCCTATGACACAACAAGCTCACCTGGTATCTTCCCAGTGACTGAGCCTATAAACAGCATAGATATTCTCAATAATTTGCAAAATTTCCACATTAGTTTGTCACTTATCATAGTTGGAAAGACCAATAGACGATAATGAAGCTTTGCCCTCCTCATCAAAATAATAAAACTTGGTCTTTGATTAAGAAAAAGCCACAGTTTACTTTGTATGGCTAGCCTGAGCTCATATACATAATTTTTTAACTTATTCCCTTGCTTCTCTTTCTCTATAGCTGAGACTAAAATCTCAACCTTATCGACTAAATTCAAAATGAATCGTGATGCTAATGGAGGCAGAACCCAGAATGGAAGAAGCCACTGTGATTTGTTTGATTCCTGCTTAAGACATCAGGCTTCTTCCTGGCTGGTGTTCAGGCTTAGAAAGACCCATGGAGAAATAAAAACAGACTGGACTTGGCCATGAAAGGTGTAGCTTCTAGGTGGGGCTCTGCCATTAACCACATGTGTACACTATATTCTTAGCACTTAGGAGTAAGTGCTCAGAATTATTTCTTGATTGAATGACTTCACTTTCTAAGTGACCTTGGAGGAGGGTTCTAACTACCTGAGTCCATGTTTTGCCTAAACAAGGGGACTAGAGTAAATAATACCTAAGCTCTCTTCCAGTTCTGTAATTCCAATATATTGAAAAAATTCTACCAAGTGTTTACCATTTATAGAGCATATCACAGTATATTCTCAGACTCTTACAATGTATCGTCTCCTTTTTGCAGGGAATAAAAATTTCCCGGTACCGTATTTTGATCACATAGTAACTTAAATCTGCACAACCTAGTGTAAATCCCTTACTCTTAATATTCCTACGTACCCATAGAACCAAAAGAAATTACAAAATAAATAAAAACAAAACGAACAATGTGAATTTATTTCAAATTACTATTTATTCAACTAGATTATTTTCTTGAAATTAAGTTACAAATGATGACTTCAATAATAAAGAATTTGTATTTAATAACAAAGAAGATTTTGCCCTGAGTTTCTTTCTGTTTTAACAGTTTCTCCCATGTTGACTTAAATATATTAATATAGAAAATGCATATTTGCACTGATGTGTTTTATAAAGTATTAATAATTTTAAGACTTGACTACTTAAGCTAATATGGCTTCTCACTTTAATGAAATGCTGCCATAAGAAGTTCTCTAATGCCAAGTTTAATTAGGGTTCACTTGCTAATTCTGTACTGTGGTCTGCGTGAACGTAAAGTCTGCATAGCTGCATTCCCGAATCCTTCACTGCGTGAGTATACATCGTAATCACTGCCGCTATCAGGAGCAGAAGAAATCTTGACGGTGAACTGTTGGAAATTGACAAATAAGTCAACTCACAACACAGAGATGGGAAATGTGTGATGGTAGAGGTAGTTCTGAACTTACCCAGCCTCTGCCAGGGAGACATGTGTCACGGCTCAGTTCCTCTATTACTTTTCTCCAGTGATTGCAAAACCCTCCTTCCTACAGTGTACTGCAAATGTTTACTTATGGTCTTTACCTGGATTGAAGTTAAACACAAAAGTAATTATGGTAGCAGAAATAAAGAGCTGGGAGTCAGTTCCAGGCAGTAGTGCCGATGACCCAGAATATACTTATATTGAATGTTTCATTAAAGATAAACACTTAATGTGATAATATAGAAGACCTCAAAGCCTCTAAGAATGTTTTCTGGGCTCATATGGGATTTTTCCTGGGCTCGTAGGGGGTCACAGTTTGAGAAATACGATTCTGAGCATTATAGCTAATAAAAACGTTAAGGTTCTCTTATAAATACTCAGAATGCATTTTTTTTAACTGATAAATTTAAAATCAAGAAACTAGTGGAAGAAGCTTAATACTTTATCAAGGTTCTAACTAATCCTATTATCTATTGCCATGCTTTTCTTACAGAAATTAGAGCCTGCAGCAGGTGAAGCTAAACTTTCAGCCAGAGATTTCCAATATTCATGTAGATGAGAAATAGTAAAAATAGAGAGAGACATCAGATACTCTCTCAGATCCTTGTTGTACTTAGCTTATTTATCTACTCGACCGCTTTGAAGAAGGCATAGCCTCTCTCAAGCCTGCCTCTCCTCAGCCTGCAATGGTGATGCTAATGAGTACAATGCTTTCAAAGAGAACAGAACAAGGAGACAGAGAAACCCCAGGGCACAGAAAATGAGCTAACTGGATAACCTGTTCCCCGGCAAAGAGTTCTGGCTGTACCTCTAAAATAATAGAACAGGGAGATCAGCTCGGTGCTTTGTGACCACCTAGAGGGGTGGGAGGGAGACACAAGAGGGAGGAGATATGGGAACATATGTATATGTATAGCTGATTCACTTTGTTATAAAGCAGAAACTAACACACCATTGTAAAGCAATTATACTCCAATTAAGATGTAAAAAATAAATAATAGGACAGAATATTTTTTTAAATTATACATTTTTGGTATTTTGGAAAAGATCAATGTTTGTCAGCACGAGACTTGTATGATTTAAAAGGAAAATTGTAGGTGTACCATCCTTTCAATTGAAAACAGGTAAAAATGTTAATGGACAAATGATCAGGGTTCAACTGCAGGCCATTCCCATTAGAGCAGCCCTCTGTTCTCTATGTGACAACTACAAAGATCTGTTTATACGTAGGAGCCTTGAGATCAGTTCACTGTAGTCTGGGGGGGGAAAAGTCAGTAACCCTTTAAGAACACTGAATTCCCAGTATTTTTCACTTCGAGTTTCTTAATGATTGTTTTTTAAGACACAAGCTTCCATGAATGTACCTGGAATCAAACTGTTGATTATTAAAGTAGGAAGGATAGACATGGGCTAATCTGATCTCTTTCTTTCAGAGCTAAGCTTGACTCACAGAGTATAGCTTAGTAGTCAGGGACACGGGAATTTTTGTTAGATAAAATTCGGGTTAGGGTGCTAGTTTCATGATTAACTGTAGCATGGCCACAGGTAAAGATATTACTTTTCCTAAGTGTCATTGTCCTTATTCATAAAATAATATGAATGATAGTATCTATCATATGAGGTTGCCACAAAGATATTAGGCCAGGTATGAGCATAAAGTTCTCTTCGTAAGAAAAGTGCCTAATAAATGGCAGCTTAATTATTAATGCTTGCAGTCGTGTGATGAATTGCTACTGTGTGATGGTATATGCCATGGAAAACATGTTCTCCAGGACCCCCCTATAATACTAACCATTACAAACTATTGCAGAAAGAACACTATATAACAAGATACCTGTGTTCTTGTCTTGACTTTGATATCAACTTGACCTGTGATTTGGGGCACATCTCTGTAACTTCTCTCAATCTTTGTTTCTCCTAATTAAAACACAGGGTAAGCCTACATATCCTTTAAGTGCCTTTCTAGAGGTAAAATTATATCATTACCTAATTTTGTCTGCATTCCCAGTCTCTGAATGAGATGTAGATGGCTTACATCTTTATTGGAGGTAGCTGAAGAGGTTGCTCTTGGGTTGACACAATGCTGTAGCCACTAATAGAAGATTCTTACCTTTGCTGTTTCCTACACATTTTCCGTTGGCCTGTAACAGAATCAATCAAAAAAAATTACTGTATGACAATTGTGATGAGGTAAGAAGATGGGTCCTGGGGGAGATCTGAATTTGAGAAGGCAAACATACATATAAGAAGAAAACTATTTTCATTCAATCCTAAGCATAATTTATGTCAAATATCAAGTGCTAAATTCTTGCTTAGTATATAAATAAAAGGAGACTGAACATTAAATGTTTCAAAAATGGCTAAGACTCCAAAAACAAGGAGAAAGTGTCAATACTTCCTGTCTCTCTGTCCTGTACTATATTTCATTTAGACATGTTACTCTTATAGCCTCAGTCATTGTGAGTGTTTATGCATCCATGCCTCAGATAAATATATGTATATAATACACAAAGTAAAATACAACAAGAAAGAAGGAATGAAAAACACAAGTAGTAGAAAGTCACTTTTTCCTACAACCTTTTAAAATCTTTAAACTTGTGTTTGAACTCTTAATCAGTTGACGAGTTTAGACATTTCTCTCCCAGTAATGCTAACCCTCTGAGTCTCTGATGCTACCCGCGGGAAGAAGAAACTGAATATTTCAAGATCAGGTTTTGGGGACTATTAGGGCTCACAACATACCAGCCTGACACAAACCTGTTAGAATCTCATATCACTTTTATAATTCCATATTTGACTCCTCTTCAGCTGCTGCTAAGGAGGTATTGTGGTTCAAGGAGACCGTTCTGTTTGTTTCTTTCATTCATTTAATACGTTATTGAAAGTTTGCTGGTTTCTAGGCCCTGTGACAGCTCTTTGTGATTCAACAGTGAACAAGATACCGCCTACGCTCAGACCTTACTTACAGACAACACGCCTTTGTGTAGGCTCCAAGGAACACAGGAAGATAAGCTGGGATCCTCTAGACTCTTAGGAAGTGAAGAAAATGTTCAACCCAGTCTCTTCCACAATCCAAAAATAAGTTGAAAATGCAATTTCAGCTGCTGTCCATCAAACTGCTACTTGTGGCAGAACTCGGAATGTGAATATGGACGTGGGAAATACCCAGGTAGACGTAGGGGATGATAAATGCCTAGAAGTTGTTAACCATATACACTGCAATTTTCTACATATTCGAGTGTTGCCCAACAGCCTCTGCAGTGGGCTTAAGTGCTTTCTGAAAACAGTTGTTTCAGTTCTCCTAGCCTATAAAAGTGAAATACTAGAATTCCCCCAAATTAACTCTATCTTAGGTTTTTTTTTTCAAGAACATGGATTTTCGCATTCCCTTGTTGAAGACACTTCTGTGGATCTTACCGTATGAGATTCATACTCTAACAGGAAAACATATTCTTCGTCATCTTGCTCCTGTGGTCCTAAAATCCCTCCCCTGTCCTACACCATCTTTCAGCCATAACAATGTCTTCCCTTTTCCCTGGACACATATGCCTTTTCACACAACAGGGCTTTTACATATGCTGCCCTATTTGTCAGAAATGCTCCATCATTTTTTTGTACTTGGCAAATTCCTGTTCACTTTTCTAAACCTCTACAGATTATCCTGTTCTATCCTCTGTGCCCTCACATACTTGCTAAGACCACTGACTAGAGTCCTGCCCAATTCATATAGTGAGGCATTGCCTGTTAACCTAACTGGACTTGAGTCTTCAGAGGCAGAGTGTTTTATTCGCTTTTGCATCCATAGCATATGTGGTCGAATCAAACGGATTGAAAGATTCAGGGTCTCTCTAAACTTCAAAGAGCAAATGTGATTCCAACAACAGGAGATTTTAAAAGGGAGAATGACTCAGGAAGGATGGGGGCTCTCATGACAAAATTGTGAAGATTTATTAACACACGACCTTACTAAGGAAAAATGATCTGTTTGAAGAGGAGTACGTAGTTGCCCAGGCTGTCCTCTAACGAGTTAAGATATCAGTGATTATGTATATAAAAGGGAAAAATAACTAGATGCAGAGAAAAGATGGGGACTCGGGAGTAAGGTGACTCGTTCTGGGACACTAGAATAGACACAGAGCTTTTTTCTTCTGCAGGGAAGCAGGCTTCCTTCGTGGAGAAGCAAGATGGGAAAGAAAAACGGCAAAGTCCACAAGACCACAGAAGAGGAGCCCTGGGATGGTGTCACTATCCAAAGAGGCTGATTGAAGTGATGAGGTGTATTGATCAAGCAGGTAAAATTTCCTAGTTTCATGGGCTCCCAGTGGTATTAACTAGCATCCTTACAAGGTCTACAATTCAGGCCATACTTCAGTCCACATGGAGAAAGATTTGCAAAGGATAGACAGGTTACTAGAGCCACAACCAAAGGAGTTCACGGAGGTCCTATCTCCAGCGAGGTACAAAGTACAAATCAGGGTCTGGGGAGGTCAGTTATTGGGCTGGGAAATTATAGAATGGGGTATGAGGGTAAGTGGCTGTTGGGTGCTTAGAGATATAGGGGAGTGGAGAACAGAGGAAAAATCCCCACTAAGAACAAGAGATGCCAAACTTAAACAGCAAAATTATCTTCTCATAGGTGGAAGTGATTAATGTGTTATTGACTGTGTTAGCTAGGGCCTCTGGCAGAGCGAGGTTAAGGAAGAAAAAAAGAACATAGGATCAGCAGTGCGACGTGGCCACTATGGGCTAACCCTCAACCCCAGTCTTCATGAATAAGAGTAAATTCATAGACATGTATCATCTAGAATAAAATATGTGATTAATACTCTACTTTTGAACTGTCATGTGCACACCAAGAATATCATATTATGTTTTCAGCGTGAAAGTTAAGATGGAGCAAAACACATGAACATATTGAAAGGAGGTTAATAGCCAGAATTCAGGATAACCACAAACTATACTATATAAATGCAGGCTTAATTTTTAGCCAGAAAAGAGAAAACCATGAATCATTATGGCACTGTTTAAATATGGAAGAGGGACTAACCCTAGAATTTGAGGTTGGAGAGTTTACACTCTGTCGAAATGCAGACCTTTGCCCTTTTCTCCAGTAGCACAGCTGTCCGAACGAAACTGGAAAGGCCTCCCTCGTGCAACCTGTACACACCAATCAAACGTGCCTATTCGTAAGATATTTTGTTCAATATGCTGATAGGTAAGAAAAAGATTAGAATTTTTAACTCCGGGACATCTCTGACTTTTAAAATCAAGCCTGTGTCATGGCAGACAGTATTGTGTGAGTATTAGGAATTCCTCAGGGGATAAGAGAAGATGCATGCTGAGTCAATAGCAGGTATTTCCAGTTGGTTCTCCTATCAGCAGCATCTGAGTTTTATTTCTTCTTTTCTAAATTTTCTAAATTTTATTTCCTGTCTTTCTCCACTCTTTACAGTGAATAGAATTAGCAAGCACAGTCATGTTTGTCTCCTTTCTTACTTTAAGGGGAATTCTTCTAACATTTCTTCATTAAAAATTATGCCAGTAAGTGGGCTTCCCTGGTGGCGCAGTGGTTGAGAGTCCGCCTGCCAATGCAGGGGACACGGGTTCGTGCCCCGGTTTGCTACAATACCACATGCCGCAGAGCGCCTGGGCCCGTGAGCCATGGCCGCTGAGCCTGCGCGTCCAGAGCCTGTGCTCTGCAACGGGAGAGGCCAAAACAGTGAGAGGACCACATGCCGCAAAAAAAAAAAAAATTATGCCAGTAAGTGTTCAGTTACAGGAAATGGAACCACTCCAATTATTTTAAGCATAAAAACACTCTATTGAGTGTTGAGTACTGATAAAATATTTGAAAATGATGCAGTAGTGGAATCTTGAGTGTTCATCCAGGAAAATATATATATATATATTTATATTATAAGTATAATATATATAATTTATATATTATTTTATATAATATATTATTTTTATAAAGTAGTATATTATATTTATATAATATTATTTATATTATCTCTCTCTCTCTCTCTCCTGACTTGACTTTCCAAAACATCCAGAAGTATAGCTTCCACCTAACTTCCACCTACCAGACCTCATTAAGTTTATGTAACTGAAGGAATTTAATTCACTTTCAGAACCCCTATCGATGAGAATGGCTGGGAAATGCAGCTTTTAGATTTCAAGTCTTTGCAAAGGAACTCACTAGAAGAAGGCCAGTCCTGTGGTCCTCCACAGCTATACATGCTCTCCCATGGACATTTGTGCTTTCAAACAGCATCATCCTGTTTACACTCCCTTAGAAGGGAAACCCATAGTCCTGTCAATCACTGGACACATCTCTGGATGACGTCCTTTCCTTTTCCAGGTCAGTCATAATCCCATTTTACTAGCCTGTAACCTAAGGAATTAAATGGCTAACCCCCATCAAAAGTTCTTTTTTTTTTTTGCGGTACGCGGGCCTCTCACTGCTGTGGCCTCTCCCATTGCGGAGCACAGGCTCCGGACGCGGAGGCTTAGCGGCCATGGCTCACGGGCCCAGCCGCTCCGCGGCACGTGGGATCATCCCTGACCGGGACACGAGCCCGTGTCCCCTGCATCAGCAGGCGGACCCTCAACCACTGTGCCACCAGGGAAGCCCTGCCACAATTTTTATAAATGCTTTATGTTGCACTTGAGAAGGGTTTGTTTTATGTATATATAATGTGTGTGTGTATACAAATATATATGTATATATACACACCTATTTTTAAACCAGGTTATATATACACAGTGTTTTTAACTTTTAAAAAATTTTAAAAAAATAGTAAATACATTACGAACACTTGCCTTTAAAAACTTCAAGGCATGTTACTAAAAAGAAACCTTTTTAAACTTTAACACAGAACTTGTCCACAAAAGTTTTCAAAGTCCTGGAATCCTCTTTGAGACTTGTTGTTCTGGGACTCATGGATATCAGACACTGAAAGAAGTCTATGTGTGGATGTGAATGTGTACAATGTTGTCACTGTCCCATACTGTTTGTGTTTGTTTTCTCTGCCTCTTTGTCCAGATAGTTTGGCAGAGAAATCTTTAGAGCATCCGTGCAAACTGGGAAGATAGGGATCCACTCTACACCAGGCGTGGAGGAGGTTAAACAACAACAGAGAATAAAGGTAAGGTGCTGGCTTTTGAAGGAGGGCAGAGGGGCTGAGCTCCCCTGAATCTAAAGAAAACTACGGGGAGACCATTTACAGACCATTGACAGAATGAGATGGAGCCTAGGACTCACTCCTTTCAGGCTCTTCCTTGTCTCTGCCAGAGTCTCTAAGAGAGAGAAACACATTCCAGGGCTGCCGGGGAGTCTGCACAGGTTAACCATTGATTAACACCCTTGCTAGGAACCAAGTCACGGAATCCTGCAACACTCCACCCAGATCGCGTAAAAATGAGCCCTGCTGACCAGCTTGAGAAACACCCCCTTTAAGTTTCCTAGAAGTCCAATGTTTGGTGTGATGTAGAGAACAGTGAGGCACCACCCCCTGCCACATGGCCTTAGAGGGCCCTTGGTCTGACGGAAGGTCAATCTTTCCAAGGCGTCACTAAACGTTTCACAGTGATATTCTCGACGTCATCTCTATGCCAGCTTTCCTGACAGTGCTCTGGATTAGATACTTACTCAGAAGCCACTTTTAATTTTAGCATCTGGAGGGCTGGGAGCCTTCCAAACTAGCAAGTCACACTGTAGTTTTGAGAGCCTTTGCTTATTCTTGTCCTCACGCGTTTTTTTAATAGGCGATGGGAGCAATCAGGTAACACTTGACACACCCTGGTCGAAAACCCCCTGGGATAAATCACCTGGTAAATTAGGTATATTTTCTACCTTCCATATACCTACAGGTGATGGTGTCATCCTTGTCATTTCAGATCATATCTCCGTTCATTGAATACAAGAGAGATTTTTGTCTCTAAAACCCCACATTAAGTTTCCAGGATTATCTCCTCAGCAGGTACCTCAATCCTCAATTAATCCTGTCACTTTCAGCCAATGGCCATATAAGATGAGGAAATGGGGATGGGGAGGGAGGAAATGGGGGCGGTACACCAGGTAGGTGGATGATAAAGGGAGAAAAAAATCATGAAAAAACACGCTATGCCTGGCATAATGTTTCCAAGGGCCAGTGCAGAATCTAGACTAAATGCGTGATTTGCAGCATTCAGATCATGCTTTATGTCTCAGCTCCACCCAGATCTGGCATTATGTCACTGTATGACTTGCAGCACATCTGTTGACCTGAGTCTCAAGTTTCTCTTCTGAGAAATGAGGATCGATCGTGTCCCTTTGGTTCTAAAATTCTGAGTTTGTGCTGCCTTTGGAAAACTTGTGCAAAGAATAAATTCGGCATTCCTCATTACCCTCAAAATCCAGGATAATCGATCACCTGTCAGAAAGCCCGTCCTCAGGGCCCCTCCCGACCCGAGACGTGGACAGCATAAACTTGCTCCCTGTATCATATCAGGATGAGAAATCGTAACTCCAGTAAGTTATCTGAAACATGGGCCATTTAAAAGGGAAGGAAGACAGGGCAAAACATCGAATTAATTGTGATATTAGATTGAGAAATTGAAAATATATATACATTTCCTATTTATATTTATTCTTATATTTGCTTTTATTCTGCAAACTGAAATATTAACCTCTGAGAAACAAAGATTTTTCTGTTGGTGATTCTGTTCATATGAGTTCAAAACTGGCACGTTCTTTAACAATCTTGTATGCTGCTAATTGTTTATTTGAAGAGAATAAGAGTGATAGAAGTATAATTTCGTGAAGATCAATACCTGAAGTCATTAGACAGATTAGTAAAATGTGTCACTAGCTGTGAGAACAGTCAGACAGACAGTGGCAATGTCACCGCATGGGTTCACCTCCCACCTGTCCTCATGAAGGTGGCAGGTAATGAACTTGCCAACTCTTCAACAGCTACCTCTATGTCAAGGCGATAATTTCTCATGGAATTTGGTTGATTTCGTGACTACTTTTGACAGTTAAAGTAACGATATCTTTTGAACCCCTTACTATATTGAATATTAGCGTTTTATTTTTAATTTCATTAAAGTAAGTGATTTATTCAAGGTTACACAGCTAGTAAGTGATAGAACTGGAACCCTCATTTTAATTTTTTTTCCACCACACAATGCTTGAGCATGTGCATGTGTGAACATACACACACACACACACACACACACACACACACACACACAACATGATTGATTAAGAATGAATCAACCAATACAATAAACAAAGCTTTGAAAGTCAGTAACCCCAGAGGGCAACGTACTAATAATACCATCAACGCTTATCCCAGAACATGAGGCAGGGACCATACTAATTCCCACTTCCTTGATCCTGTCTATGCCCCACCATCAATTGCTTAATCTAGAAACTGACTTGGTTTTAGCCCAATTGTAGCCCATAATATTGCCTGCAATAGAGTGAGAAACACTTGAATTTTCTAAATTTCTTCAGAACGTAACTCTGAAACATAAGAAAATTGCAGTGATGACTTAGAAGAATCACAGGTTATAATGCACTCAACTTGGTCAATCAATTTTATCAGCTTTATCCAAGTATGGTTGACCTACAGTGAAAATGACCAATTATAAATGCACAATCTGATGAATTTTCCAAATGTGTAGTCATTTAACCACCATCACATCATGATATTGAACATTTCTATCACCTCAAAAAGTTCCTTCGTGCCCTTTTGCAACCAATCCCCCCCCACCCCCGCCGGGAATTACTGTTCTGCTTTCCATCACTAGAGTTTTGTTTCTTCTAGAAGGACATATAATTGGAATCACAGAGTAAGCCTTTTGTGTCTGGTCAATCAGTAACATTTGAATATTTATTAAATTTAGGACCCAGGCAAATGCAAGTTCTCGGGGGCTTATTTAACAGAATGGATAACTTTACTAGCACCAGGAAGCAGTTCACCTAGAGATTATGTCTTTTTTATGCGTGCATTTTCAACCCTCTATGTGAAATACAACCTGGCTTCAAACAGTAATTTTCTGCAGCTCTGGAAGTTCGTGAGATGAAGGGAAACTAATTGTGGTTGGAACACACTGTTGGTATTGGCAAAATCTCATTTAAGCCTTAAAAGATCACACAAACATTTATTCTACGTGTTAATGCAAAGGAAGCCAAAGGTGGTTTTGTGGACAATTAACAAAAGCATTTTGCTCTTGTTTGAGAAATCGTGGGAGAATAATATTACATAAATATCTGTAGGGCTGTTCCAATCTTCTTACATACTGAGATGTTATCAATTATTGTTTAAAATTTGTTTCTTTGTTTCCCCCAGTATTTGGTTTCATTTGCTGTCTGTGTTTCATTTGTGGTTCTTATTCTTTATTCATAATTGAACCAACGTCTATTTTATGACATACTGTCTCGGGCTGTGATCATAACCGTTAGGACAGTCTTTCTGGCAAGGTCAGCAAAACCGGAAGGGGTCATCTGAGGACCGAGATGAGGAGGGAACACATTCGAATAAAGGGTGGATTTTTGCTGTGCCTAAATCCATCCCCCGCCTCAATTAAGGACAAACCAAAGTCTCTCTATCCACTTCCCCCTCACCACAAGACCTGCATTTCTGAGCCCAAAGTAGGTTCTCCTTCTCTCAGACCCCTGGAATTTAGGGGAAAGGAGCCTGATGGTGTTAAATCACAACCTCAGGATTTATCAATCCAATCAGCAGACAAATGAGAGTCACAAAATGAAGCTGATCCTCTGTAGCGCTGACTGAAGGCCCCTCTGGTGTTCAAGACCTTGACTTTCTCCCGTTTATGTTTCTCACATATTTCTTAAGTTTATTTATGCACTGTACTAATACCTGGGAATTCAAAACAACTACAGAACATCATCCTTACCCTGGTGGGCCTCACAGAAAGAAGAGAAGCATAAATGAGTACCTCTGGTGTTAGATGACCAGGACTACAATAGAGACACTTGTGTGCGTATGAATAGGAAGGGCCGGCTACTTGTGGACTCTGGGCAGATCAGAGAATGATCCAGAAGAGACGAGACATTTCAACTGAGACCTAGAGAAAAGACATGGCAGGAAGGAGCGCAGAAACACGAAAGCTTAAGGAAACTAATGAGTAATTCACTTCACCATTTTGCTACTCCTAAAACATGAAGAAGCTAAGTGTCCATTATATTCCCAAGCTAAAAGATGTGAGGTGATTAAAAGTGATCACAGCTCGTGCATCTGAAAAAGGAAACAAATTCTTAACCTATTTAACGTTATTATTCTTTCCTTAACTATCTCCAGTTAAATGTGCTTCCATTCTATGAAACCGGAAGCTTATGAAATTAATCAGCACATGTGGAGAGGCAGCGGACATCAAGGCGCTTTCTTCGTTCTGTTAGCGCTGGTCCTGCTGAGGGGCCTCGAGTGTGTGGTGCCCCTTTTCTCAACATTCCCTCCAGCTTCATTTTCATGAGCTTTCTCATCCTGCATCCCACAGTTGGCTACTGACATCATTTCCTCTTGCTTTTATTCTCTAATGAGGTCGAGGTCTGACTTTTGAATTCTTTGTTCCATCTACCCAATGCTAACATGCCGCGGAAGGTAGGGTTCTGATTAAGGGTCATTCATGATTAGGATAAAAATTTCCTTGTTACTTTCCCCTATCTTTTAAACACATAATGCCATTAAAGTACACTGAACTGTGTCCCACTCCCTTACAGCTCAAACCAGAAGATGATTCACGTGTGTCCCCAGATAGTCTTAATTTCAAGGACAAGTTCTTGTTGATGGTAATTCAGAAGAGGGCTAAAGTGAACAGGAAAACAATTATAGCACCTAAAGTGATAGATAAGGCAAAACGAGACTCTTGTTCACAAATCATCATCACCATGCCCAAAGATTTACGGAGTGTGACTAACGTCTCTGCATTATGGCAAAGATATGGATATAAAAGAAGACTCTTGAATTTGAAAACGTTACAACCACAGTTAGAAATAAGACATTAAAATATAAGCCCTAATCATGAAGTATGTAAACAGTTGACTTTAATAGTATAGATACAATTAGTCACTTAATGAATTTTAAAAATAAAAATTATTGAGGTCCTCTGTAAAAAAGAAAAGAACTCCTTCAGGCTGACATGGAATGCACAAAATTACTACTCCCTTCCCTAAAACCTAGATTATCAAACACACAGTTTGCTTGTGCCTTGGAGTCACTGTCATTTTAGGTTGCCCCTAGCAAGTGTTCTTTTCTCCAACCATGATTGGGTCGAGCATGAGGGAAAACTAACACTGATTGAGACCATTCTTCAAGCATGGCATTGTGTTAATAGTAACCCAGTCATCCCTGAAATTCAGGTTAAATCGACTTAAAACCCATTTCAAATTCCTAAGGAGTTTTACCTGCGATTCCACTGATATTTGGCGGGACTGGAGAGGTGGAAGAGGGGCGATTTACAGCTTCATAAGCCTTCTCACTGCAAGCCCTTGTGATGGCCTTGGCAACTGGGCTCTCCTTCGGTCCAGTGTGCAGTTCACTCTGTGTGTCCTGGACAATGTGCTCTCCCATAAGGATGAGTCTCCATTAGAAAAATCTGTTTCTTTCTTAAGGTCCTATATTCTGGTGTCTATCCTTTGCATTATAAGCCTGGAACGGCAGTGTGATGTTCTGTATTTTGTAACAATGCTGGTGATTTGCCACAGTATCTAGCAGACTTTACCTGATGGAGAAATTAACTTGTAGTAGGTCAAGTGACCAATATTTGGAAGTGTTACCACAACAAAGCCCAGTTAAATTCAATGAATGCTCAGAAGGTCAGCCTCAGATTTCCATCCTCACCTGCAACCGTTTCACCTTCCTTCTATCTTGAACAATTAGAGTTCTGCACCCATGGGCACGCTATATCCATCTTGCTCATGTGGCATTGTTCCCCGGAAGTCTTCCAAACTTTCATTGTTTACACAAACTCTCTCACGATACAGATATGGCATCACTTGGTCAGTGATGACTTCCTGAACCTTAGAATGGATTGAGTGCCATTTCACATCACCTGAGAAAGTCACCAACTGAGAAAAAAAACTCTACAATATTAAAATTATCTCTTTCTACACCTTTCTCTTCTATCAGGTTATAAGCTCTTTATATTATTTCAGATTTTTGTAATATGTGATTATAATATCTCAAGGGGTAGTCGCTGGGCTACCATATATAGGGATACTTTAAAAACCCCAAAGAGTGTGACATTTTGTCTTTTGCTTCTAAATTTGTGTCCCCAATCACCTTGCATAGTTCCAATAGAAAATGGGTGCTTAATATATATTAGTAGACCTGACTTGAATAATGAGCTATGTTATAATAGGGTTGTATTATATCAATAATTAAAGTTTTACTCAAATCCTGTGATAAAGAACAAGGCTTAATTCACCCTAGAAAGGGCACAAAGCCCTTGAAAATGACAAGATTAAAGGCTTATTAATATTGCAGAAAATGTGCAATCATTAACATTTATCTATGATGCCTCCTAGTTTTAATGCTATGTCACTTTAGGACTCGACAGATCAGCCCTATGAAATTCAATTTTCCACTTTTTTTGATTCTTATTGGGTGACCATTGGAGAAAAATAAGAGCAAATATGGAGCTTTGGGAACATACGATTCCTTCTCTAAAACAGCGTAATCCTGTAACAAAAGAACAAGGAATACAACAGAGCATCTATACATCAAACAAAATGTATGCATACTTGAGGGAAGAAACCTGAGTTAAAGGATATGTAACATACATTTAACAGAAATAGTCAAATAGGGAAATAATCTCTTAAAAATATCTAAAATCATGTTAATCATGGGTGAAATGATGAATGTGACCATAAAAATAACAACTGTTAGAAATAGGTTTTATAGGGAATTCCCTGGCTGTCCGGTGGTTAAGACTCCCGCGCTTCCACTACAGGGGGCGTGGGTTCGATCCCTGGTTGGGGATCCCACAAGCTGCACAGCCAAAAAAAAAAGAAATGGGTTTTATATAATGGAAAAAAATCTAAAAAAGGATATATATAGATATATATATAGATATATATATAGATATATATGTAATGTATAACAGAATCACTTTGCTGTACACCTGAAACTAACACAACATTGTAAATAAACTATATTTCAATAAAAAGTTTAAGAGAAAGAAATAGGTTTGAAACCAAGTCACCAAGATGACAACACATGTTATTTCCCTGCCGTCTGTTGTTTCCACGCAGCAGGATACTACCCGCTCTCTTGTGAGTGAAATGTAATTTATAGAACTCAAAATTCCTTTTCAGAGACTCCACTATGAGGATATAGTTCTATCAAGTGTAGGTGATAATTAGATGATTAATGAGGCACAGGATTGTTTTCACTACTGGTGTCTCTCACTCTGCAATTCCTGCTCATTTTGCTCTTCAAGGAGACATATTTCCCAAAAGCTGCTGATGGACAGGCCCACACTCAGATGCACACTGTACATTTGGTCTCCCATAAGCTTTTCGAGGAAAATGCTTCCTGCTCAAAGGGAGAATATGGTATTGAGCATATACTTTTATTAAAATCCCTCATCTGTTTGATATCCCATCTACAAAGGCACTCATTTAATTGCAAGGCAAAAAATACGTGGTGTTTGGGTAAAGATTTGTTCAGATCTTGGTCTTCAGAAATTATTTAACCTTTCACATGAAGCTTTCAGTGGAATCTTTCAATAATACAGAGCATTCTTGGACAGTGGTCTGTGTAAGTTCATTATACAATTAATGTTTGTAATTTCTAGCTCAGGAAAGTAAACATTCTCAAATATCTACAATACTGCAAGGTGGGTTCAGTTTTTGACATCTGCACATATTACAGTGGGTTGGTTTGAAATATCACCGTAATCAAGAGAAAGGAGCAGTGCCTAGCAGGCTGACTGGCAGTTGGTAATTTAGTAAAAGCCATTACCATGATCTCTCAGACTTTTCTCTGTGTGGCTCTGAGCTACATGCTCTAGATCTGTCCTCCCAGACAAATTCCTTTATAAGGCTTTTAGTAATAGCCCCACAGACAGGCCCCCATACATTAAAAGGGAATCAGCATTAAAATAACCAAATTAGCCAGGTAGATAGAACACCTTGTAGAACATCTTGTAGAAAATCTGTGGAGTAAGCATATATGGGAATAAACATAAACTAATTGAAACACTAAATAAATATAAATAAACAATTCATACATGTGCAGTGATCTAAATCATAAAATTAAAACATAAGAGTAGTATTTAAATTACATAAATATTTTAGATGAATTCTTGCTAATTTAATATCACTCTAACATTTCAATAGAGCAAGTAACCTAAAAATAACTACCCGTTGATGCTTTTGTGAAAAGTTTTCACATGACACGACTCCATTCTTCTTTTAGATGCTCTATTATTGAAGTATTATGCTAATTCAAAGGGAACTTCCCTAGGTTTCCCAATAATTTATGAAGTTTTACTGTTCAAATAGAATGGTTGCTAGTGAGTGGGGTTATTAAGAGAACACAGTTTATAATCAGAAGACCTGGATGAGAGTACATCCTCCACCACTGTGTGAGTCTTGGAATGCATATTCGTATTGTCTGAGCCTCTCTTTCGTCGTCTGTTAAATGGACCCAATAATAAGATTTGTAGGGCTGTTGAAAAGATTAGATGATATTTTTGTGTAAAACTTCACAGGACAGAAATAGCTGTTGTTACTATAGACCATTTTTAAAATGCAACTGTTAAAATAAAAGGTAATTATATTGTTAGTTTTATACCCTGAAGTGGCTCTGAGGACTTTTGCCTAATTGCTATGAAAGAAAGAAAGAAAGAAAGAAAGAAAGAAAGAAAGAAAAAGAAAGAAAGAAAGAAAGAAAGAAAGAAAGAAAGAAAGAAAGAAAGAAAGGAAGGAAGGAAGAAAGGGAAGGAAGGAAGGAAGGAGGAAGGAAGGAAGGAAAGAAAGAAAGAAAGAAAGAAAAAGAAAAAAAGAAAGAAAGAAAAGAAGGGAGGGAGGGAGGAAAAGAATGATCCCATTGTCAGTAATCAAACAAAACTGATAGGGCAGGGGCCGCTCTACCCCCCCCCCACCACAGTGCCCCCTGCTGTTCCTTTCTGGGGACGGCAGCTCTGCCCGTCCACCTCTGCCCGACACCCTGGTCAGTCCAGCTCTACTGCACCCTCCTTCCTCACACACTCAGCTAGGGCTTCCCCTTTTTCCGAATCTATAATGAAATTCCTGACCCTCCTAACTTAATACTTCTAGATATGATCCTGAAGCAGGGAAAAGTGAATAAGCAGAGAGAAGGACTTAAGAAATGTCAACAAAAGAGAAGCAATAAACAAGACATTTAAGGAGTGTAAAGGAATCCAGAATTGCTTGGTGAGCAGAAAATCATTGTGGGTTCTCTACATACTTGTTAAAGGGGTAGGTGTGTGCTCACACCAAGAGTATGCATACAACACATGTATACTACATGTATACACAATAGTTTCTGCTGGGTAAATGCCCCACTAAAATGAGAAGTGTATGAACCTTTTTGAATAAGAGAATGATTTATAAATTCCCTTTGACCTCAGAAATTTAATAATCTGTCCAAAGATATCAATACTCCATTATATCAGAGGTTTTAAAGCTTCTTTAAGATGAACTCAGAAAGAACTAAGCAGTATTCAAATTGTCATTCTGACAATTTTTGCAGAATAAAGTATATTATGGGAAAAGTACACCAGTTATCAAAAGGAAATCCTGAGCTAATAGCATTTTTTTCAGAAGAACTGATTGCTGCCCAAAAAAGGACTAAGGTTCTTTTGTTTTCTTTTAGAATAATCTTACCTCATATATATTTTCCTAAATGTCTTTTTTTTTTTTTTTTTTTGGCGGTACGCGGGCCTCTCACTGTCTTGGCCTCTCCCGTTGCGGAGCACAGGTTCCGGACGCGCAGGCTCAGCAGCCATGGCTCACGGGCCCAGCCGCTCCGCGGCATGTGGGATCTTCCCGGACCGGGGCACGAACCCGTGTCCCCTGCATCGGCAGGCGGACTCTCAACCACTGCGCCACCAGGGAAGCCCCCTAAATGTCTTTTTATTCCGAAGACATTAATATAATTTTATCTCAGAAAGTTTCCTTTAATGCCTGGAATTAGTTAAGAAATTAAAAATAATTATCACAGATTCCATCTTGAAAAGTGTGGAGAAGTTGCTGGTCAGAATTGTACTTGATTTTTACAATGGTTTGGGAAGAAATGAGTGCAAATAAGATAATTCAGTTATGAAAATAAGGCCTGGCCTATTTAGCCAAAACCTAAAATAAAATAAATTGGATTGGGCTCACATGAGTGAGTACAGTGAAAATCATGCTGCAGACCTAGAGGACTTGTGGCCACAGGTGAAGGAGGGATACAGGAAGGAAGACCGTGAGCTCTTAGAACAATTTTCCCCCCAAAAAAGGCTTCTTGGATCCTCACGTAAACATCATGCCAAAATAGATCCCAGACAAATTCCAGTAAGACTCCACTAATCAAAACACTAAGTTATTAAGTAATCCATAGAATACTTTGAGGAAAATATAAGTAAGTCTTTAATAAACCTATTGGAGGAGGATCCCATTAACTTCCGCGTAACTCAAAAAGAAATCCCCCCAAATAGATCTATTTGGTGAAACTGGTTGAATTTAAGCTTGGATGTTTCCAATAGAACACACCAAGCCAACCACAAAGGTGGTTTACAGTGAGACTTGTGGGCTTCCCAGCACAGTTACCCATCCTTCTGGGACCACACCACTGGGCCCGTGTGCATGGGGCAGGACTGAGCCAAGCTCCGCTGTGGCGGTCAGGGGAGACTCCGATCGCCTTACACCAGTCAATGATGCCCCATTCCCTGGTCACAGCACTTGGCTCAGGGAAAATCCAGAAGCCAAAGGAGAACAATGGGATGTGAGGAGATACTTGCTAAGGTCTTCTGGGAAGGGGCCAGTTCCTCTTCTCTCCACAGAAGCTATTAGGAGTGATCCTGTCTCCTCTTATGAAGTACATAATGTAAGGACTGAGGTCTGGAACTGTTGAGGCCCTTTTGCTGTTACATGAGGCGCGACTGCAGGGGAAAGTGGTGGGAGACGGTGCATCCCTTATAGGCCGAGGATGAAACCAGCACTGAGTGAGGCAGAGGGAAGAATCAGGATGAATCACGGCCCTGGGTATGTAGCTTGAGTTATTACATAAAGATTCTTTTCCTGATGCCAGATTTTTAGTTGCAAACCCAGTAAATTAACTTTGTCGTTTAAAACATTTTGAGTTGGGTTTTCTACAACGTGCCGCACAAAATATTCCAAATGATGCATATTTAAGTAGACATTTTCTCAAGGCATTTTTTGGAGTTTCAAGGAGGGTTTTTGAGTCATCCACAGAGAGCCTTAAACATATGCAAAACAACAGGAATACAACAGGAAATAATTTCTCACTCTATAAAAAATTCATGATGGGTCTCTAATGAATGTAATCCACCCTAGTGCACTTAAGATAGAAACTGACTTATAAATATTTTATGTTCTTATTTTTTTTAGGTACAATATTATAATTTTTAATGTGCTTTAAAAAATTTTTTAATAGATCTTTATTGGAGTATAATTGCTTCACAATACTGTGTTAGTTTCTGTTGCACAACAAAGTGAATCAGCCATATGCACACACATGTCCCCACATCCCCTCCCTCTTGAGCCTCCCTCCCAAAGTAATAGCCTTCGTCTCTTAGGATTTTATAGTTTCTAAAACTGTTTGGTGTGTATTATCTCACTGAATCTAGGAAACCCAAAGAAGCTTATGTTGGCCAAGATCCCAGGAGGGTACTTTTAGGAAGAGCTGATGTCCATCTCAACCCTTCTGACACTGATACTGACCCACTTCTCAGTTCTCAGTCATCATGCAAGTACCATCCATCCATAATTACCACACCCTATCGTTCACCGGTCACCCATCTCTCACAAAGCAAACACACAGCATATTCTGTTTGATGGTCACTGGTTCAGTAGCCCTGTTGTCAAGTGGGACGCTTCTGTGCTTATTGGGAGACACACTGCCCATGTGTACTAAGGGTACAACTAAGCTACAACATTTGGAAAAATCACTTAAACACTTCGAGCCTCTGCTTTATCACATGAAAGTGGAATAAGTGTCCACATCATAGACTTTTGAGTACTAAGCAAGATAATTCCTTCTATGTTCTTTTATTCTTCCTATGACCTGTCTTACCTTCTTCAATTCTCTGTTCATAAAAATTTGCATATTTCCCTGCTTTTAAAATTGATCATTTTATTCCCAAGCTTAAAATCTTTCAATGATTACTTGTTTCTAAAAAATGAAGCCTAAACTCCACATCAGGGCTTCCAAGATTACCCCTGACCTGGCCCTGGACCACCTTCTCACTTTCTGTCACTTGGTCACTCCAGGGTCTATGTGCTCCAGAGTCTAGATCCTGCCCTGGATGGCATGAATCCTGAATGTTCCCTTCCGTGTCAACAAACTTTAATCAGGCTTCTTCCTACTCTAGACCCTGACCTCCCTTTTCTTAGAGCATTTACTTTAGAAAACTTGTAAATTTTTTCTCTGCATCTTTGTGATGAATGCAAATCTTTTTTAGAGACTCTTGCAAGTTTTACAGCCCAGGACTGTTTTTGTCAAGGGCTTGGAGACATCTCTTTGAAGTATAAACGTCCAGGGAGATAGCACCCCATTTTCCAGTTTCTATCGGAGGTGTGGAATTAATTGGTGGGATTTGCTCCAAGTTGGAAAACTAACTCCTGTCACAAGGGTACAAGAAGGTTTGCTTTTTCTTTTGGTGAAGCTGATGAATCCTGACTTTGAAAATCCCCCTGCCCTGTTTCAGTGGAATTAAGGTCAGACTGAGTTCCGGCCTCTCTCTCCTATTACAATAGCCTGGAATGAAGTCGTGTTTGCCTGTCTACATTTGTCTGGTGCAATTTTTGCTTTGCCTATCCCCAGATGGAGCATGTGGTATGTTCACGCCTACCTTAGCCCGTGTTCTCTCAACTTGGAACCACTTTCTCTCTCCTACCCACAGCTCTTCAGGCATTCCTATGTCAAAGGATTTACCACACAGTTCACTGTGCTCGCTTCAGCACACTCCCCACTTGGGCGAGGAGCCTCTTGGGGACAGAAAGTGTTTCATTCAAATTTTTGTTCTTACATGTTAACCCAGTGTTAAATGCTCAGCAGACCCTCTGCAAATGCTTGGTGCCTACCAAGAAGAATAAACAACTTCTCATCCCAGCAAACTGGCTTTCAGCCTCTTATTTTATTGAGGCTGAAAAAGTAAATTCAAGTGAAAAAGGAAGTTGGAATTCAAAAGGAAATCCCACAGATAAACCAGGAACAAAATACTTGTATTGCTGGTCAGCAAAGATGTTGAGAAAACTAAACCTGTATGGTCTTTTTGTGCAGGAAATTAACTACCCTGGTCACGGGAAGTGGTGGTAAAAACAAAGACAGTTACTTCTCACGCTTCAAAAGTGTAGTTCCTTCCAAATAAAATGGAAATATCTCTTTAATGTTTCCATATAGGTTAAGACTTCAACACTTTTCCTAAGTATATTTTAGACATTAATAAAGCAGGTGTTGAAACAAGATTTTGGGTTGTGTGTAGGCAAAATCCCATCTTAGTTTGGTGACCACACCTAGCCTGGGGAACATAGATGCTCAAAGAAAAACAGAAGTGGAGTATACACACATTAAGCCAAAGTTATCAGCACTTCATTTACCTGTGCCCTAAAATATCTCAAAACTGAATAAATATGGATGAACATTAATTTTCTAGACAAACCACCTGTAATTTTTAGCAAAAGTGTTTTCAGATCAGCCACAACAGAATTTTTCTCCTCTAATTGAACATAAGTACATAGAATATTAACAGCAAAGAAAGTCATATTTTCCCAAGGAAAGGGCAATTCTACTCGTACAGACTTCATCCCAGTTTGAGAATGATGAGATCTGCAGAGGAAATAATTGCGTTCCTGTGGGGTGCTCTGACATCTCAGATTGCTCAGCACCTCGATATTAAATTACTCAGAGGTCCCACTGGTCACTGTTTGTTAATGCACATGGAGCCAGCAAGGGAACTGGCAACTGAAAAGTATTTTCCGAGGAAAAGCAAAGATACTCAATTAGAGTTTTAATAAGAAACCCAGGAAATCTCAACAAGAATATAGTTAAATTAACTTCAATTTTATTATGTTTAATCTTTTCCCAAGGTAGACAGGAAAGAAGCTTAGATGTAAAATAAATTAATTTTTACTGTTTTAGAGACTTCATGTAGATATTAGCCATGACCTTTAGGAGTCACATTGGTTTTATCTATTTTGGGATGACAGTAGCTAAAAGTTAAAAGCTAAAACTAATAGTGGGAAGGATAACTGAACTATATCCAATCACTTAAAATTTTTGATGTGAGGCAGGGACTACTGAGTCTAAGATCACATAACTAGCCTCTTTCATGTTACCTAATTGAGTAGAGAGTAGTCAGTTTACTTCTCAGTAAACTGTCCCCCACATGGAACACTTCGGGATAAATATTTTGAAATTTTTTCATGGTTATGTGTTCATATGTGTTTTAAAATAGTGTGAACTTTGGCAAGGACCATGTGCATCCCATTTATTGTGCTATGCATTTGCTAAATTGAATGGTTGATGTTTTGATCTTATATTATTGGACTTTTCTATAGAATTTGACACTTTAATGTTCTCCTAAAAAATGCTGTCTTCCAAATCCAAATATATATATATATATATATTTAAATGTGTACTCAATGAACCCAAATATCTGTTTCTCAATCAGCTCAACTTCCTCTACTACTGAACTACTGAATTTTCTTCCCTTGCTCTTTTTTCCTTGCCAGGTTGAGTTTGTGGTTCTACATTCCAAGTCTGGGACATTGTCCAACCTCCATCTCTTTTCTCTCCCATATCTAAGTTTTCTTGCAGATTTTTCATTGTACATCTCACAACTATTCTCATCCCTCCATCCCCGTTGTCAAGTGCTGCCTTGGGTCAGACTCTCATTATATGTTTTTCACAAGTCCCCCCCTGACATTATTACTTATCACCCATCCATCTATAATACTACTACCTGATTAAGCCTAAAATGTTGTTCTGATTGTGTTGCTATTCCATGTAAAACTCTTCAATAGCTTTCCATAACTTACACAATAAAATCTAACTTCCTTGCAAGATTTTTTTTCCATTTTCCTTTTCATTATGGTTTATTACAGGATATTGAATATAGTTCCCTGTACTATACAGTAGGACCTTGTTGGGAGACCTTTAAAGATAGAGTATTGCCCAATTTTTAATATGCATTTACTTTCTCTCTTCTCCACCTGCAGTTTATGCAGCAGTAATGCTGAGCTACTTATTTTGCAAATTCACTGTTACAGACTTAATATTAGTATACATTTAAAATCAGTATGTTGAAGCCCTTATCCCCAACATGATGGTATTTGGGGTGGGGCCTTTGGAAGGTAATTAGGTTTATGTGAGGCCAGGAGCGCGGAGTCCCCATGATGCGATTAGTGCCCTTATAAGAAAAGGAAGAAGCACCAGAGCTTTCTCTCTCTCTGTGCACATGCACCGAGGAACCTCCATGTGAACACACAGGGAGAAGGCAGTTGATCAAGCCAGGAAGAAGGTCCTCACTCCGGTCTTGTCAGTTTTATGGACATTATCCACTCTTACAGGTATGTAGTGAGATCACATCATTTTTCATCAAGTGTGATTTTAGCTGTGGATTTGGGGTAACTGTTCTTTGTCATATTGAGGAAGCCCCATCCATTCCTAATTTGCTGAGAGTTTTTATCATGAATCAGTTTGGGTACTTTTCAAATATTTTTTTCCTGCCTGTTCACAGAAAAATGGATAGGATCATAGGATTTTTCTTCCTTAGTCTGCTGATGTGGTGGATTATATTAATTAAACTATAAATTACATTGATTAAACTATATCTTTTCACTAATGACATTATCACATAGTCCAAGATTCTAGTATGAAACAACTAGAATTAATAAGCACTTGAGGAGGTAGCTATATACAATATAACAACAAAAAATCAATTGATTCTATATATTTCATTGATGAGAACCTAGAAAAGGACACAGCAGAAAAAATTGACAATATGGAAAAAATTATAAAAAGTCTTAGGAATAAATTTAATAAGAAAATTATTAGACCTATATGATAAATATTCTAAACTATTTTTGAAAAGCAAAGAATGTTATTTGTTTTAGCTCTTCTGTATATCTTGCTTTCTCAAAGAACTTTAGAATCAGCTTGTCCATTTCTGCAAAAAAGGCAGCTGGAATTTTGATAAGGATTAGATTGAATCTGTTAAGAAGCAGAGAAAAGGAGAAACAAACAATAGAAACAGAACTACAGGTGAGCCAGACACTGGACTTATTAGATAGAGTCCTTGCAATAACTTATTAAATAGAGTGCTTGTCAGGTTCAAGAAGAGAATGACAACACGGAGAATTTCACCAGAGAATTATAGATTTAATGTTGGATATTTAGTATAAATAATTGTAGAGCATCTGTGTGAACACTTAGCTTTCGACAAGCAGTTGGAATAGAGAAAGATCCTCCTAATCCAACCCGGAATTAAGTTTTGCAACATGTGCATCTGTGTCTCCCAACTGAATATGATTTCATTTTCTCTCCAGTTTACGGCTGCAAGGGTATACCTCCTGGTTTTGAGGCAGGTTTGGGGCTGCAGAGTTCAGAGGTCATGGGTGATTTCTGGTTTGCATTTTCCTGAGGATGCAGTCCTTCTGGTATTCCAGCATCCAAGCTAAGAGCATGTAATGTTTGATAGGGTGCCTTGTCCTTGCAGGCCTGAGACTCAGAGTCTTGTCTCTAGCTCGTGAAACCTACAAACCCCTGCTTACTCCTCAGCCCCTGAGGAAGCGGCCTCCCCAGTCCTAGCTGGTTTGGTAGCCTGAATTTCTCCTGGTGCTGTGAGATAGCCAAGCTCTGCGCAGTCGCTGCTCTCTGCTTAGATTTCTCCTTGGTTTCTCAGTTCCTGTCCAACTTACATATCAGCAAACACCTCAGGGGAAATGCAGCAAGGAATGTCAGGCTCGACTCTCTCTTCCCTCTCTGAGCTTGGACCCTCAATTTTGGCTGCCTTGGCTCCTTTCTGATGTCTCTGAACAGATTTTCTTTTGGGGGGTGGGTGTGGGGAGGTAGGTGAGAAGTATTGTTTTGGGTGTTGCTTTTCTAATTTTGGAGGATACAGAAGGCTTGCTTTGCTGGAATCTAGTCCCTCATTAGCTGGAAACACAAGGATCTGCTAGAATATTTTAAAGCAATTCCCAGTTACAGTATCATTTTGTCTGTAACTGCTTCAATATGTACTATTAGCAGATATGATATGTTTAAAGAGTTTAACACAAGTCTGTTATAAAAATAACAATAAATAATATAATCTAAATATCAAGTCTAGGTTCAAATGTTCAAAAAAAATTATCTCCTGAATCTGGAAGCAAATGAGGCCCAATCTTTGTATTTTGTTGATGTCTCTTTTTAGTCTATAACAATCCCCTGCTTTATCTCATGTTCATTTATAATAAAAAAGTAATCATTTTCATATAAAATTTCCCATATTCTGAATTTTGTTGATTGCATTCCTGTCATTGAACTTATCCTCCAATCCCTGTATAACTTGTAAATTGAAAGTTAGATATAGAGGTTTGATTATGATCAGGTTTTTAACAAAAATACTTCGGAGTACTCAGGTTTCACAAGCCTGCTCTTAATGATGTCTTCCATTGATCAGTATGCCCAGGTGTTACCAGCACAAAACATTTTTAGGTGAAAAAAGACATTGCCAAAGACTTACAGTATACGCCAGTTTTGTAACTCCCCTGTAATCACGGTGGCTCTCTTTAGGTGATATTATCAGTGGCTTCATTTTGCTTAGTGTGTTTTACTTTTAGTTATAATTGCACTTTTATTCAGTTTTAAGGGACATGTAAATTCACTTCAGAATATTCAAGCACTGTTAGAGAAACAGTACCTGCCTTAGAAGAACTCACATGAGTAGAAAGAAAAAAAATAAGACACTATTTAACAGGGTAGAGTAAAAGAAACACCCACCGGAAGTCTCACCCTGACATAAGAAGAGTAAAGCAATGGCTCTCCAAGGGGTGGGACTACCCTTGGTGAGCATTGTGGATGGAATGTCATGTACCCCCTGCATGCATATGCTGAGATCCCAGCCCCTAGCGCCATGGTACTAAGAGGTGGTCTTTAGTTAATATCTGGATTCTCCTGAGTCCTACTCAGCTTCTGACAGCCTTCCTCCAAGAGGACGATCTACCCACTCAGCCTCCTCTTCTAGCCTGGACACAGGCTGTGCTACACGTGGACAGATCCCTCACACCTGGGGGTGCTTTGATTTCCTTTCCAGCCTGGGAGTGAAAGAGTGTACCTCCTACAGAGCTTTCCTGAACATATTCATTTTGTCAACTGTGACTTAGACAACCTGGTTATTGCCTTTGTAGCCATATTTTATAGCTGTTTATTCTCTCTCCCAAATTAGAAAAAAGAATCTCTGCTTGATTTCAGCTCCCTGTTGGCCCAGGGCTGCTAAGACATCTGGGTAAGAGGTGCTTGGGTCCAGCCAAGATAAGACAGGCGCCATACTAGCTGGACTTGGCCCCACTCCACCCTCTACGACCAGCCACTGATTCCTACTGGACGCAAAGGACGGTGTGAGGTAGGTGTGAGGTATTAGCAGCTAAGTTTGGGAGGACCTTGAAGGTAAACAAAAGGTGGCTCCACCTCTGAAAGGAATTTACCACCCGGTTGGAGAAATCACGGTGACACCAGAGTTGACAATGCCCGGAGAAGGCTTCTCATCCCAGTGCTTTTGAAACACGAGCCACTATTTACCCCAGCCTCTCTGACAAGCCCCTGCCCTTATTTCTCCAACCTATCCATTCTGCCTCTCCTTTGGTCAATATTGACATTAGTCCAATAACCATTATTGACAGGGGCCTGGGAGATGGGGCTCCTCCAGGTTTGGGGAAACAAGATAAACCCACAGAAGTATAAAAGTGAGGGATGTATTCAGAGAATAGCCAGTACCCCACGGTGAGTAGGGTTTCAGGGAGAGAGACGTTAGTAGATAGGACAGTAATTAACTAAATAAAAACATTAAATCAAAGGTCATCTGTAAATCTCCTTACTCTTCCTAATCATCACACAAAGGAAAAATTATGGGTAAGTACAGATATTCTGTAAGCTCTGTCCTATTCCCCCACCAAGGGGTTATATGCTCTGGCCACAGCACAGGTGGAGGTGATGGAGACCTCATCCTGGAATTAGATGGGCAGGGTGAAGCACAGGACACAGTAAAGACTGATTCCCTGGCTAATGCTCCATCCCGATCCAGAGCCTTCTCCACGGCCCCGTGTGCCCCTGTGACATTTTCTGTGCCCACACGAATTTCTCTTCTCTCTCCTGCCCTTACGTGTTACCTCTCTTTGCCCTACATCAGAGTGCTCTGATTCTTACCATTAAACTGCAGACCTCCTTGAAACCTCATTTTCTCTTCTAGTTTTATTCATTCATTTCTTTATTTCTTACTGAAACACTCTTTAATGACCTAGTAATTTCTCCACCTTTTAACAATTACCTTTAATACTCAGGTATCTTTTCTGAAAACTCATCGTATTTTTCCTAGTCCTTTGAATTCTCATCAGTTATTGCATTTCCCACAATTAGCAGCATGACAGTGGTTCAAAGACTGGCCATTAGAGCCAGATGGCCTGGTTTAAAATTCTACCACCTCCACTTAGCAGCTGTGGAAACTTGGGCCAAGTCCCTGCCTCGGTTTTGTGGCCTGTAAAATGGACACAGTAATAATACCAACGGAAAGGTTGGTGTGAGTAATACATAAATGCCGCGTATAAAGTGCTTAGAACGGTGGGAAGCGTAGATTTAGCTCTCGATATAGTTTAGCTATTTTTATTATGATTGTCTTCAGCATGGTATGTTATCTCCATACTGAAAAGTTACTTTCATTGTTAGCATGTACACGCATGTTACTTTCACGTTAAAGGTCGCGGGGCGGGCTCAGTCACGGTAAAAGGTGAAAGAACAGCGTGCTGGCGCTTAGATTGTTTGAGGCGATTCGGCCCTTTTGCGATATTCTATGCTGCCACCTGCTGGAACTCTCGGGAATTGTTCCCCTCAAGAGGAGGTGAACCTTGCCATGCTGTTTGAAATAATTTCACATTTACACAAAATAAAGGAAAATATATTACTCGAAGCATTCAGTCATCCAATATTCATCTGAGCAATTGGTCTCGCTGGGTGGCTCTGTGAATAACTAAATGTGATCTTAAAACGCTCAGAAAGGCATGTAGTCTGTGAAAAGAAGACACCAATGTGATTATGAGCATCTTCATAGTTATGATAACGACGGTAAATGCTCTCTTAGCTATAAGATCCACACTTTAGGGGACATTTTAATGAAAAGTGGAATGTGAGATAAATGTGACATTTAAAAGACTGTATTTTTTAAATTAAGTGAATTTAAATTATTGATATCATAAAACTGTTTTCCTCTTGTTATTTAGAAATACTTTAGTATAAAGTGAGGAAAATGATTAAACAAACAGGAGATACTGAAATAAAACATCAATAATCTCTATTCAGAATGTTAAGGAGAATATAAAATATATTAACAAATTTTTTCCATTAGTTCCAGTAGTTATCAGATTTTTGTTTCACAGAGTCCAGGGTTCTGTAATATTTTTGTTATGTGCTATGGCTAAGCTATGAGCCAAAGTGAGAGACAAATCCATATGCAAGCGCAGAAAATAATATTGGAGAATTTCATAAATAAAGCTTAGAAAGTATAAGATCTCATGATTTTAAATTTCTTAACACCAAACAGAATCTTAGAACATGTGACATCTCTCATAAGCGCGTGAAGACAACGTGGTCCCTGTCCCTTGAAGCTCACAAATGCTAAGTAGTGGAGTGTTGGGACACATCTCTAAGACTTAGTAATATTAGCAAATTATCCTATATCCCCTAATAATCACTAAATCATTAAATACTGGATTCTGTCTAGAAGGAGCACAGGTGAGGGCCAAGAACACCAGGTGAGACGATGTGACAGCTCCTCTCCTAGCTTTTCTGCTGAAGAGGTGTGTGCATCTGGGCACACCTATGCCCCGCTCAGTACCCTAACCTATAGCCTGTGGGGTTTGTACCGCATGGTGGTTAATATGCTGGGTGTCAAGAATACAAGTGAAAGTCAGATGAAAGCTATGAAGCTCTTCCTGGAAAAATTCTCACGTCCATCCCTCACATACACACACACACACACACACACACACACACACACACACACACACACACACACACCACACACACACACTCTTGCCAGATCCCTGAATAGATCTCTTTCTTAGATTGCTTAAGGGTAAAGAATCCATGACCGTATCATATGTAAGGAACTTTCCAAGACTAAAATCCAAATAGGAAGTGTAGGTATCGTGATGGCTAATGTTGTGTATCAACTTGACTGGACCACAGGACACCCAGACATTTGGTCACACGTGATTGGGGTGCGTCTGTGAGGGTGTCTCTGGACGAGATTAACATTTGAGTCCGTAGACTAGGAGAAGCAGATGGCCCCTCCCTGAGGCGGGTGGTCCTCACTCAATCCATTGAAGGCCTGAATAGAACAAAGAGGATGAGTGAGAGGCAACTTCACCCCGACTGTCTTCCAGCTGCCACATGGCTCTCCAACTGCTTTAGGGCTCGACTAGGACTGGAACGTACACCATCAGCTCTCCTCGGTCTCCAGCTTCAGAACTGACTTCAGAACTTAGGACTTCTCAGTCTCCGCGGTGGTCTGTATAATCTTTATAATAAATCATATACACATATGTGTGTATTGTGGAGAATCCTGACTCATGCAGGTATGTAAGAGGAGAACCCACACTCCTGGAACTGGGAACCTGGAAGACTGAGACAACTTAAATGTTGTGTGTGTTTCCCTCTGAAGCCTCAGAACGTCTACCTGGGGCATAGCAGGAGCACCTGCACCCAGGCATAAATGTGGCAACACACACGTTTGTCGGGAAGTACGTCTGTCCCACTCACAATTCCAACTTTGTCTGAGTCATTAAGTATTAGTTGGTATTTCTTATCCTTCACAGCCTCATTGTAAAATACGTGACCCCATTTATTCCCAATTTCCTGTTAGTGGTCTGCTGTGAATCCCCAATGCACCCCTGTACGTATGGCCCTTTTGGGTGAATTTCTAGACCAAAGGTCTACAGAGGGAGAGCCTGACTCCCACATCCTATCATATAAGAGCACTCTGCCTTCCTTGTGTTTGATGCCTCAAGTTCATAGCCATGTTTATTTGCAGGTGACTTGGATCGTCATGAGGACACATGGACTGAGAGTGAGGGGAACCCCAGGACGGGCAGGGCTGCTTCTTCTCAGTGGGCACTTATCCTGAGCGTCAGGAGGCGTAGCTGACAAATGAGTGCAAGGTGTGCTCAAACTTATTATTATTATTTTAGTTATTTCTGATATATATTTTAAAGTAATAACTAGAATTATGCCTTATAACATTATACCAGAACATATAAGATTTTTAGAAATGTCATGTGATGTCTGAACCATTTATATTAACATATTTCCATACAAATAACCCCAAGAAAGTTTAGTATTAGTTGTTTTTGTTTGTTTGTTTATACTGCAGGTTCTTATTACTCATCAATTTTATATACATCAGTGTATACATGTCAATCCCAATCGCCCAATTCAGCACACCACCATCCCCACCCCACCGCGGTTTTCCCCCTTGGTGTCCATACATTTGTTCTCTACACCTTTGTCTCAACTTCTGCCCTGCAAACCAGTTCATCTGTACCATTTTTCTAGGTTCCACATACATGCGTTAATATACGATATTTGTTTTTCTCTTTCTGACTTACTTCACTCTGTATGACAGTCTCTAGATCCAACCACGTCTCAACAAATGACTCAATTTCATTCGTTTTTATGGCTGAGTAATAGTCCATCATATATATGTACCACATCTTCTTTATCCATTTGTCTGTCAATGGCCACTTAGGTTGTTTCCATGTCCTGGCTATTGTAAATAGTGCTGCAATGAACATTTGGGTTCATGTGTCTTTTTGAATTATGGTTTTCTCTGGGTATATGCCCAGTAGTGGGACTGCTGGGTCATATGGTAATTCTATTTTTAGTTTTTTAAGGACCCTCCATACTGTTCTCCATAGTGGCTGTATCAGTTTACATTCCCTCATTGTCTTTTTTTTTAAATAAATTTTTTAAAATTTATTTATTTATTTATTTTTGGCTGTGTTGGGTCTTCATTTCTGTGTGAGGGCTTTCTCTAGTTGCATTGAGCGGGGGCCACTCTTCATCGCAGTGCGTGGGCCTCTCACTATTGCGGCCTCTCTTGTTGTGGAGCACAGGCTCCAGACGCGCAGGCTCAGTAGTTGTGGCTCACGGGCCTGATTGCTCCGCGGCATGTGGGATCCTCCCAGACCAGGGCTCGAACCTGTGTCCTCTGCTTCGGCAGGCGGACTCTCAACCACTGCACCACCAGGGAAGCCCTCCCTCATTGTCCTGATCACTGTTTAATCCTCAGCATACACACCATGCCTGGTACACAGTTGGTGCCTGATAAAAATTTGTTAAAGGATATAAATTACTCATCTTTGATTAACTCTTGTGAAGAAAAATCTCTTCTTTAAAAATCCTTTCTGTGGTTCACACTGAAACCACCTCTTCTGTGTGTTTTCTACAAACCATAATATGGCTTAATCAATATTCATACTTCAATTTTAACAATTTAATAAGTCATATAGATTTCAGTTATTTTTCCTCCCTGAGTTTCTTCTCAAACACATCACAGCCTTTCTGACACTAGGACCCCATATTTGAACCATTTCTTTGTACTTCTTTGTGAAAATTCTTCCCTGACCTCCAAGACAGGATTAGATGTCTCTCATGTGTTCCTTTGCACCCTTGTCTCTCCATATACCCCTTTGATGTCAAGGCCTCATTTTGTCTTTCTGTTGAACAAAACCATGAACTCTTTGAGACAAGGACAATGTCTTATTTTTGTAACAGTAGTGCCTATCATATAATAGGCCCATAATTTATATCTGCTGAATTATTTAAAGACAAACATACAAATCAATGAATGTCAAAACAGCAAGACCAACGGAATTCATTCTTGACCAGTAGGTGGCAACAGTAGAAAAATGTCAAAAGAATGACCCCTGGGAGGTGACCAGGAAGCCTTTGGTGTGGGGTCTGAGTTGGGCTACCAGTTTTGCCAGAGGAAGTCACCTTATATATTAAATTTATTAATACAAATTTAGTCGCTCTTGTCTAGATGCCTTCCAAATTTGCTGCAACTTTTTCCAGCTCCAGAAATCTGAACTGGTTTAATTATTCCATTTGTAATAATATTTTTGTTGGACTTCTTTTCCCAGTAGCCTAACTTGTAAAATATTTATTTTCAAAGAACTGATAAAAGTGTTTATATATTTTTCTTATCTAATTAAGCTATAATTTGAATACATATATGATACATGTCCCGATTTGAAAGTATACTTTCCTATTCCTGAATATGTATGGATTTGGAGAAATTCTGCCTTTAATAACAACCTGATATTGGAGGAAGATGAAGTGACCCAAAACAAGAAACCATTATTACTGAGCATGGAAGCAGAAATGAATGTGAACAATTTTCCCTTTAGGTTTAACCACGGTCCAAACATTCTAGAAGGGGCACTCTGCAATAAAATTAAGAAAGAATGTTCCTCTCACATTTATTTACATAAATTCCCATCCTTCTAATAAAACTATTTAGACTAGTGCTTCTTTTACAGTGCAAATAAGTCACTCGGAGATTTTGTTAAAATGATGCAGGGAAGGGTAAGCTGGGATGAAGAGAGTGGCATGGACACATATACACTCCCAAATGTAAAATAGATGGCTAGTGGGAAGCAGCCGCATAGCACAGGGAGATCAGCTCAGGGCTCTGTGACCCCCTAGAGGGGTGGGATATGGAGGGTGGGAGGGAGACACAAGAGGGAGGAGATATGGGGATATATGTATACATATGGCTGATTCACTTTGTTATACAGCAGAAACTAACACACCATTGCAAAGCAATTATACTCCAATAAAGATGTTTAGAAAAAAACCCACAACAGCCTGGCCAGCCATATGACCAAGAAAAAAAAAGTGATGCAGGGAGTCTGGGGTAGGGCCAGAGGTCCTGCATTTCTAACAAGCTCCCAGGTCAGGCTGAAGGTCCTGGACCATGGACCACAATCTCAGCAGCCAGGACCTAGAGCACAATTCTTTCCAGCACTTCCGGGACAAGAATAACCTGTGCCTGTATGTTAAGGTACCTGATGGCCTCAGGCTGAATCCTAAGGGTATGAATATTTCTTAGTTATATTTGACTTAATACACTTAGCTATTATGTCGATTATTTTTTGCAAAGACAGTCATTCCCTGAAATTAATGTTAAATCTCTTCCTAAATTAATCCAACCTGCAATATTCTACTAATGCATAACAAACTCTCCCCGAACTCAGAGGCTTTAAACGACAGTAATCTCATTGTACCTCACAGTTTTGTGCACCAGAAATTCAGGCAGGCATTGCCTGAACATTCAGTTAGTCTGGTCTCCAAGGTCCCAGCTGTCTTTATTTCCAAGTCTGGTGCCTTTAGAGCCATGGCTAGAAGGCTGAGCTCCTCTGCGCCCCTCTGCTGTCCCCCAGTTTCAGGACATCTCTAGATGGTCTGTTCAGCAGGGCGACTGGACATCTTACACGATGGTTCAGACTTCAGGATCAAGGCGGAAAGTGCCAGTCCTCTTAAAAGCAAGTCGTGGCCTGTCAGGGCATCACTTCTACCGCGCTCTGTTAGTCAAGCGTGACAGGCCAGTCCAGGCTCCAGGGAAGGAGCAATAGGCTTTCCTCTGGACAGGACGAGTGTCAAGGAACGTGCACCCATCTGGACTCTCCCACAGCTGCCTAATCTCAGAGAACAGATGGACACCATGGAACCAGTGCACATCTGTGGTAGGAAGAACTGGAATATTTATGCTGTTTTTTTCCTCCTTATAATTGGTCATATATTCAAATTGAATTTCTTTGCATCTCTCTTCATTTCACTTGACTGTCATAAGATGGAACAGATTTACGTTTGCAAATACATTTGTTAGTGTTGAGGTATGTATCTCTCTCTTGGTCTCAATTTTCTTCTTGTTAAACTGGGTAAGAACTTATGTGACTGCTAAGCCTCCTTGGAACTCCATGATTCCAAGATATTTAATCTCTTTTGTCATCTCGTGTAATATACTTATAGTAGTTTTTAAAAATATTTAATGTCTCAAAATTATACCAATCCAAACAAAAAAGTATGTACTTATATAATTATATATAATATTAATAATATATTATATATTATTATAAATATTATATACAATTACCTATATATATAAATTATATGTATATGAAATATATATATAATTACCTATTTATATCCTAACTCTCTGCCTCATCTTTATTTCTGGCAAGTTCTTCAAGAGCTTCTGCATAATTTAAGTATTGCTTACTTAAAGATTTACCACTTTAATTATAGCATCCTCCCTCTTTGAAAATCCTTTAGATGTTTAGGGAAATCTTACAGCTCATTCAAACCCATATAATTTATCTATATAACATAATTTTAAAGCTTAACTAAAACCTTCCTCAGTTCAAATTATGATTGACTGTTTTAAATCTTTCGACCTTTTTCTATTTTGTATTAAACATACTCTCGCAGCTATAATTTCCAAAAAAATGTTAGAGCATAAAAAAAAATTGCACCCATTTACTACAACCTCTAGCTCCCTCTAAAACTGAGTGATAGTGAATCTTTGTATTGACATTCAAACCTAGAAAAAGGAAGAAAAAGAAGGTTACATTTATCATAAAAGTATCACAGAATTTTCTAGATGTTTCTTTAAAACTGCTGGTATGTAGTGACTTTTCTAGAGAATGAAAAAACATGTTTGTAACTCACGCCAGAAAAAGAAAAGGGCTGGGATTAAGGAGAACCAAACATCTGCAGATGCGTTAGGTTCAGGCAAAGAGCAAGATGCCTGATGAGAATACAATACAAAATAAGAGATGAAAGGTCAAGATGGAGAAGCCAAGGTGCAGAGGGAAAGGAGGCAGTACAGGGTCTGAAGATTCAAGGCTGATGCCAGCCAGGGGCCCGCAGGCGCCCTTCAGGAAATGCAAATGCTCAGGAAAAGCAGGGACTTGCAGTTGATGTGCCCAAACTATTGTCCATCCCATTTTAGATGTAAAATGGAAACACTTTAAAGATAGTTCTTAAATATACATGGTTTTATCTCCACATTTAGAAAGTAGCTGTTATGGGCTGAATTGTGTCCCCCGCCCCATGCCAATTCATACGTTGAAGCTACCTTAGAATGTGACTATCGCTACTTAAAGAAGGGCCTTTAAGGAGGTGATTAAGTCAAACCGAGGCCCTAAGGGTGGGTCTAATCCAATCATACTGGCATTCTCATCTGGAGAGGATACACAGATAGGAAGGATACAGGCACCCAGGAAAGACCACCTGAGGACCTTGATTATCTATCTGGCTGAGGTAGTGTCTCCCAGGTGTCTCCACCATAACATTACGCTTTTCCTTCTGTGTACACAGTAAGGAAACATTTCAACCACCCTGAACCTGTTTCTTACTGTTGTAAAATATGGACAAAACCCCCTCCCACTGTTTTGGAAGCAATTCTGTGAAATGATGTTTTCATTCTGCTGATGGACCCGAGCAGCATCTACTCTACACTTACCTTGAGCAGGACAGGGGAGCTGCCTGTGCACACAGATTTCACACACACACACACCCCTGCCCCCCAACCCACGCCGGGTCCAAAGCCAACAAGTGTCATCTAAAATCTCTCTTCCAGCCCATTCCCCATGAGCTGCAGCCCCCCATTTCAGATTCCATCCCCTTTAACACCTCTCCTCAGTGTTCTTAGTCAAAGAAATGCTGAGTCATAACAGTCATCACTTAATACAGTCTTCAACGGTACAAAAGTCTACCATACTCTCCCCAGTAAATCTTGTGGCCACTTCTACTCAAAAGTCTGGAAAATAATAAATAGCACTTTTTTTTTTATCATCCCTTGTTTTCCTCTTCCACTGGTATCAGTTCCATCAGTTACTCATCAGCAACCTTATGGAGTATTTACTTAGCACCTTTTGGACACTCTTACTGTTTTTCATTCTGACACTACTAAGATAAAAATACAAATTTAAGAGTATAATAGCACATAATATCTAATTAACTAATGATAGGAGTTTACTATATAAATTATAACTGAAAATTCCCCCCAAAATAGGGGTAAAAGATTAAATTTCCCTGAAAGAACTATTAAGACTACTACAGCTCTAGATAAAACAGAGTGCTTAAGTAACTTTTTTTTTTTTTTTAGGCTAGAAATACAGTAAGAGTTCAGAGAAAAGGAAAGATTAGAGAAGGCTGTTGTGAATGAAAATCTCACCTGCTATATCAGTAAACAAAGTATGTTGCAGCCCTCGGGTCACTGCAGCGGCCCCTATGGTGAGCCCTGAGGGGATTCGGGATGAGAAAACACGGGATACTAACCCCAGAGAGCTAAGGTGCATATGAAAGGAATGATTTCAATGAGCCCAGACTCTTGCATTTTCTCATACACAGGAAAGCACTGAATTCCTTTACTTGAGATGTCTGGTTTTCTTTAATTAACAGCAATCTTTTGATGTTCCGACTACCTGGTCCGTGTTGCAAAACCCCCTATATATCCTGGTTCCTTCCTTACCTCTTTGGAGCCGTCCCTCAGAACTATCTAGGAGGATGCCTCCCGGGCTTAAGTCCTCAGAAAGTCTGCTGAATAAAACATAATTTGCAACTTTTAGGCTGTGTTTTGCTTCTTCAGCCGACAGTGTATGGAGCAGGTCAGAGTAGGAGTGAGCCACATAAAACACGATGGGTGTTTCCAGGCAGAGAGGGGGGTCAAGGGTGCTCTAACATCTCTGTGAACATAAGGAAGGATGTATATAATAATGATACATAGATCTTTCCTGGTTTTTTACAGAAATGATTTATTATAGACTGACGGGCCACTGGGAAGCCTGTTGATTAGAACAAAGATTTCATGTTGAGAAATTGAAGCTTAATTTGAGCATTAAAGAGGAGGCTATGGTGAAGAGGTGATGGAGATTATTGATAAATAGAGAATGAAGGTCCCAGTGAAGATTCTTTCTTCCGTAGAATGACAGGAAATGGCATTCTATGGTTTCTCAGTCCCGGGACATTATTTTTTCTAGTTGCCCTCTCCCTTCTAATTTTTATTTGTTGTCCTTAATAGGCACAATCTTCAAGCTAGATTTTTGATTAACACAGAAATGCTAAACTGTACTTGTCATTGAGCTCATAGTAGAAGTTCCTGAGAGAGGACTGAGGAAACCAAGAATCCTATGACTCTGGTACAATGCATTTGATGTATGTTTCTAGCTTCATAATTTATACTTCCTATTATTTACACAAAGGACACCTGGTGAATTTTTACTTCTTATCTTACTTTATTCTGATATACTGTGCTACAAAATCAGTTCTTTGTTTAAAGAACGCAGAAAAATGTGTATGTAAGGCTCATTCTCATAATATTCTAGTAATTCTATTCTATTCAATTCTATTGTATTCAATTCTATTCTATTCTATAGTCTGGGCCCAGTCACTCTTTCCACATTAGCAGAAGGACTGGAGTGAGGGTCTGTGATACTACAGGCCCTATTTGGTATCAGCAACACCACCAATGAATTAGAACCAGATTATACCTAACAACTTACAATTAGAATAAAATATAACTCCTGCTTTCCCATTAGTAAAAAACTTGTGAAAGAATAAAGGAATCATTAGAAAGGAATCTGAAAAATTAAATCAGCCAAAATTAAAAAAAAAAAGGACATATCTTATGAATTCCACCAGGAGAGAAAAATAAGATTTCTGATTTCAGTGTTCAGTGTCTCATTTTTTTAAAGTTCATAACAATTTCATTTCCCTGGAACTTTTCCCTCAGTGCAAAAGTACTAAAAAATTTAGGAAAACACAAAGAAAAGGAAGTACTCATAATTTTTGCATTTACATATAACTGATGTTCATATTTTGATATATTATCCACAGGTTATATTTTTTTCTATGCAATTAAGTATTTTTAATTGCATACTGTTTATATCATTTTGTACACATTGCATGCTATGAAATCTTGCTCGATAATTTAATGTCTATCATATCATTATATGAAGTACTTCATTTTACTTACCCATTTAGATCGTTCCCCAATTTTTCTATTACCGATAGTATTGTGATAAGCGTCCTTGCACATACGTCTCTCCATATATATGGAATTTCATATTGAAGAGTGATGTAACCAAGAATTAGATCATGAAAAATGTAACCTCCATTCTCACTACGTTCAAATAAATGAGTATGGTTAAAATTATGCATATCATGCCTACCTCTCCCATCAGGTATTGGATGGTAACTGATAATTAGCAACTGCTCCTACAGTGATCTCATTTACACTAATAACAAAATCAAATAAGGTTGAAACTTATTGTCCTGTTCAGTGAATCATGAGTCTGTCAGCTGCTCCTACCAAGGCTGGCGTTTGAGCCTGGCTGTTAACAGACTGTCTGAAAAAGTATTTTGCTGATTATCTTCTAATGAACTTATTCTTCGGAGACAATAGTACAAGAAATACATAACCAGATTTCTCTACTGAAAAAAGTGTAAGCTTATTTTACATGAGGATTTCCTTCACAAAAGGAGAGACTCCTTCAATTAATAGGTTTACATTGAAGGAAAACCAGGAAACTCTGGGGAACAGCCATTTTGAGATACCTTTTGGAGGAGAAAACTGTATCTTCTCCAGGCATTTCCTCTGGTGATGTTGGCCAGAGAAAACAACACTGTTGAGTGGAGACTAAATCCATTTGGCGCCTACTGTGCCCTTTAATTTTCCATCTCATCATCTGAAATTACAAAGTATCCATTTTGAACAAGTCAGATCTTATCTTTTTATCTGTATTTACAATACAAGGACCAATATCTAAGGGTGTTCATTGTCGGTGCAAAAAAACAAGGAAAGAAAACAGTGGGTCTCTGTTGTAATTAGACAAGTCTCTTAGAATTAGCACTTATTCTTGAAAAACAAACACAAAGTATAGTTTGAATTTAGCTTGGCTATCATGCCAAACATAAATGCCAGGTAAAATTAACCTTTATAAAAATGTGTCAAGAAAATAGTCAAGGCTTCTTCATCTAGGCTGTTTCAATGAAATAACATCCTTAACTCCAGTAATGTTTCTCCATGATTAAACTGGTATCATTTGTGTGCATTTTTTCAATAAATGAACAAATCAAAACTACAATGAGGTATCACCTCACACCAGTCAGAATGGCCATCATCAAAAAATCTACAAACAATAAATGCTGGAGAGGGTGTGGAGAAAAGGGAACCTTCTTGCACTGTTGGTGGGAATGTAAATTGATACAGCCACTATGGAGAACACTATGGAGGTTCCTTAAAAAACTAAAAATAGAACTACCATATGACCCAACAATCCCACTACTGGGCATATACCCTGAGAAAACGATAATTCAAAAAGAGTCATGTACCACAATGTTCGTTGCAGCACTATGTACTATAGCCAGGACATGGAAGCAACCTAAGTGTCCATTGACAGATGAATGGATAAAGAAGATGTGGCACATATATACAATGGAATATTGCTCAGCCATAAAAAGAAATGAAATTGAGTTATTTGTAGTGAGGTGGATGGACCTAGAGTCTGTCATACAGAGTGAAGGAAGTCAGAAAGAGAAAAACAAATATTGTATGCTAACACATATATATGGAATCTAAAATAAATAAGTAAATAAATAAATGGTTCTGAAGAACCTAGGGGCAGGACAGGAATAAAGACGCAGACATAGAGAATGGACTTGAGGATGTGGGGAGGGGGAAGAGTAAGCTGGGACGAAGTGAGAGAGTGGCATGGACATATATACACTCCCAAATGTAAAATAGATGGCTAGTGGGAAGCAGCCGCATAGCACTGGGAGATCAGCTCGGTGCTTTGTGACCACCTAGAGGGGTGGGATAGGGAGGGTGGGAGGGAGACGCAAGAGGGAGGAGATATGGGGATATATGTATATGTATAGCTGATTCACTTTGTTATAAAGCGGAAACTAACACACCATTGTAAAGCAATTATACTCCAAGAAAGATGTTAAAAAAAAAAGAATGGTAAAAGAATCTCCACCATGTCCTGCAGATTTCTTGTTTTATTCTGCTTAATGTATCTGAAAGATACTTCCCTACTGGTAAATACAGTAGGAAAGTATCTTCGTTTTTTTAAAAATAATTTTATGTTATCATGGGCTGATATACCATCATTTATTTAACCAAACGTCTGTTACATTTAATTTAATCCCTCTCCTTCATTATAGTGTAATTTTGCAGTAACTATGCTATGCTTATAAATGTATGGTTTTGTATGTGTGTAACAACTTCTGAAAGATAAATCCCTGAAAATTCATTAAGTTGGCTAGAGTATAAATACATTTAAAATTTTGATAGATGTTGCCATTTCCCCCTACAGAAAATCAGTATATACACAATATAAATATTTGCATCAAAAAAGCATGAGGATAACTTTTTTTTCTCACATTCTTATGATCACAATTTATTATCAAAGTTTTGGTTTGCAAATTTGATAGCAAAAAAAATACAACTTTAGATTGTCTTTGTAATGGATGGGGAGGATATCTTTTTATGAGTTCAAAAGCCTTGTGTTTTCTTTGACATATCTTTGTATCTTTTTATATTTTTGAACAGTTTTACATGTAGTTTTATTTTTTATCTATTATCTAGTTGATAGCCTTTCTTATGGGAGCTCTTCATATAATAAAGAAAAAAGTCATTTTCCTGCTATTTTGGTACAAATATTTTTCCTGTGTCACCACCTTTGACTTATGGCAATCACTGTAGAGTATCTTTATCAATCATATAAATTAAATTTAGCAATCTTTTCTTCTCTGGCTTCTATTTTCATTTTTGTTTTCGATACTTAAAATACCCTTCTCCTAGATTTGTATTATTTGTGTGGTTTTGTTTTCTTACTTTTAAATATCTGCTTTATCTGAGATGTATTTAAGCAATAAGAGAGGGTTTGTTTTCTAGATGATTACACAGTTGTCTCCAAACTACTTATTAAATAATCCATGTTTCCCCTCATTGACATGAAACGTCACCTTTATTAAACACTGAAGTTCACATGTGTGTCCATCAGAATTTGGCAAAGCCAAATCTCACAGCTCAGAATTATTTACCCCAGTATGTCACTACAGATACTTCATCCAGATTGAAGCTGAGTTAAAGATACATTGTTGTTTAAATCTAGAGGTTAGATTCTACCTCCTAACAGGAAAATGGTCACATTAGATAAAATCAAGAGCCATATTGAAATTTAAAGACATTTATACTGTCAAAGGATAAAATTATATTTATGGGACATGATTTACACTTCATACCTAGAGAAAAAAGCATACTGTATTATACTCAGTTTCTTGGTTTCTTCAGGTTTTTGCAGTTCATTTTATTGTCTTCATTTTATCAGACCCAGCCCGAGTTACACAGTGACTCCCAGGCCAGAGAAAACCAGTTTATAAATATAAATAGTAGAATTTTTCTATAAATTAATTGTTTCTTTATAATAATTAAAATTGTATTATGGATTCTTGCTACTCCCCTCCCCCACCCCGCATACAGCGCTGTGAAATTGGAAGAAATTTACTCCTGTTTAGCAGACATATCCCAAAGCAAAACCTATAGTTTTCTTAGTCTTAATGAGCCAAGTTATATACAGTCACATCCCAGCCATTGAAAACTGGCTTAGGTCCTGATGCCCATCTTTCTCATTATAAATGTTCCAGCTTGTCAAAAATCACGCAGTGCCTCTTAGGCCTTTGAGGCTTGGCTGTGGTCATGAGCAAGGATCACAGCACGGTCTTCCAGAATGGTCATTAATAACACATAGCGTTTACATACGATTTTACATCTTCAAAGGACTTTGCAAACACTAATTAACCCACTTACGCTTTTAAAGGAAGAAGCGGGAATCAGCTTTCGTTTTATGAATGAAAACTGGCTCGCAACAAAGCTGTGATTATGCACGGTCTTTTGGAGTTACTCATAAGTAATATAAGGTCTTCTTTCGTTACATTTCAGGTGACTCTGTCAGCCTCACCATTATTGACATTTTGGTCTGGATTGTAACTTGTGGGAGCTTTTCTGTTCGCAGTAGGATATCTAACGGCATACCTGGCCTCTGCCCACTCGATGCCAGTCACACCTCCCCCCCGCCCCCCCCCACCCCGTCTTGACAATCAAAAAGTCTCCAGATGTTGCCAAACCCCAGAAGGGCAAAAATCTTCCCCAGCTGTGAACCACTTCGTAGGAGAAAGGGCCAGAAAAAGTTTGGTAATGCCCATTACAGGGTTTTCCCTTACAAACACAGTTCTTTTCTCCAATTCACATTCTATTATTACCATGTATCACAGAACCTCTGCACGTATTATTTTTCCTTCTCACATTACGTACAAAAATAACTGATAAGATAGTGTTCTACACAGTCATAATATGTATGCACATGTGTGTGTGTGTGCACACACACACACACACAGGGTCCTTACAACCACCGGATAAACCAGTTACCACTATTACCCTATTTTATGCAAGAGGAAACTCAGATACATTTTCCTAAATGGGAAAAAATTTGAAAAAGAATAGATACATCCATGTGTTTAACTGAATCACTTTGCTGTACACCTGAAACTAACACAACATTGTTAACCCACAGTATTCCAACAGAAAATAAAAATTTAAAAAAAAAAGATCATGTTTGTTTGAGAAGTCAGGAATTCTACTATAAAACATCTTTAGATGAAATCATGTGATGTAAGATGACTTCAAAATAATTCAGAGGTCTATAAATATGAAAAAAGATTAATCATTGATAATTGTTGAGAATGGGTGATGTGCATGCAGGTTCATTATGCTATCCTCCTGGTTGCATTTAAAATTATTTCTATGATTAAAAAAATAAGTTACGGTTGGACACATTATGTTTGAGAGGCCCATGCGACTTCATGTGGAGATGTTATGTAAATGGTTAGATATGTGAACTAGAGTTAAGCAAAGAAATCGGGGCTAAAAAAAGTGGGTGTTATTAGCATATTTAAAACCACTGGGCAGGATGAGAACGCCTATGAATTGAAAGGAGAGAGAACAGGTCTAGTACTAAGAAACTGGACTCTCCAAGAAAAACCAGAAAGGCATCATTGCCAGAATTTTACAATGTGTCTCAAGTCACTGGAAAATACGTAACTATGAATCAGTAATTCCATTTCTACAAATGTAAACAACTGATTACAAAGCTCAGTAAAGAAGTGAGGGTGACTTAGTGACATAACCTAAAAGCCAGACAATAAGGGCCAGCTGGATACATTACAAACCAATCAATGGAATACTGTGCAGCAATTAAAAATGATGTAGATATAGTTTAGTGACCTGTAAATATTCTCACAATTTATTAGGTGAGAAAAGCTAGTCACAGAAAGCATTATAGCTTATTTTATATTTATTTGTTACACTGCAAATATGCATTTTGTGCTTTCCTTACCATCGGTAACCTAAAATAGATGTTATCTTTGGTGGTAAAATTATGTACTTTTCTTCTCACTACACATACCTGTATTTTGTAATTTTTCTCAATAGACATTATATAAAAATATACAAGTTTAAAAATTTTAATGAAGCTCATTCAGTAATATGAAATTCAAAGGACCTGAAATAGGAACTGACTTGAATCAAAAATTATATTAATATCATAATGTCTATTTGACTGAAATAACTATTATGAATTGTTTGAAAATAAAGATAAGAAATTATTTTAATAGTACATTAAATATTTTATTTAAATTAAGAAATATAACAAAATAACATACATTTGTTCCATGGGTTCGATAAAATTTTTAACTACTTACAAATAATCTACACACAGTTTCTCAGGTACCAAATTCCAAGTAGTTAACTGATGTCATAAAAACATACTTTTCAAAATGTACAGGCTGCATTCCAAAATTTGGTATATTTTGGTATTTATATGTTTGGTATATAAATTCAGACATTATATATATATATAAATACATACACATACTATACAAACTTTACATAACCTAAGGGTAAATAAAAGTCACTTTAAAAAGTCAAAGCAATGTACTTCTCTGTAAAGAAAGTTATAACACACATGCCATTCTGACACATTCAATGGGTTATACTTAAGAAAATCACTCTTTGTGGATACTATTTATACTGAAGTACAAATTCACATAAAAGTATTTTCTTTAAAACATGCTCTATTTTAGAAAAAACATTAAGTGCGGGCCAAGTACTTTTAAAATTGCAAGAGATTTTAAAACTCAAACTGATCCAACTTTAAGTTTTTAGACCATTAAATCTCATTCAACTTCCCCTGATTTAGCTAATGACATCATTAACAAGGTATGTATTCATGAGCTTGACTTAACCTTAAAAAATAAATTTGTTCACATTTCACATTTAAAAGAGGAATTTTAGCCTTCAACTTAAAAAGACATATATTTACAAGTCCAATTGTAACAATTCTGATTTTTTTCTTGCAATGCTTTTATTAGACAAAAACTATTATTAAAATTTTTATTTGACTTCAGAAAATCCTGTTAGGTCACTGTTTTTAATGACTCTAAAAGCTTCTAAATCTATTTTATTAATATCTGAGTCAAAATTCTAGATTTCTATAAGGAGACTGTTAACATTAAACATTTTGTTTCATCTTGGTTATAAAAATAATCAAACACTACACTGTTAGAAAATTTTCTTTCTTGACATTGGGCCATTGGGTGTCTTTTCTATATCAAAAGTTACGATTACTGTGTTTCTATATCTAATAATACTGTTTAAGCACAGATTTTAAGAGATTAAAATAAAATGTGGTTTAATGAGTCAGCCAGATCAGAGGCCTTCCCTCACTAGGAAAGCTAGCTTCAAAGCAAATATTGATTTTCCTCCTGTAATTCCCTCTTGTCTATTGATTCAGTTACCCAACGTTCTTGTAGGATTTTAAACTTTCTCTTAAGAGTTCTTCGAAAAGCTTTAAAGTCTGCAACCCGACTCTGATCCTCCCCAATGATGACATGAGACACTCCCTCAGCTAAGCATGAAACTACTTTTGCTCCATGAAATTGAAGCTCCAGGGCTGTGACAGCTAATCTTGCCCCCTCGATTTTAGTGCTTAAGTCATTAATAACAGTATACAAGTCCAAAAAAACGGTGTGGTGTCGAAACATGCTAAGAGGAGTGTTGTCCCAGGAATACCGGTGTTCCAAATCGGCAATCACAGGATCCATTTCCCCAGGAGTCTGTTCACCAGCATTTTTAATTCCCGAGAACACTTCCTTCAGTTGGTTCCAATCTGTATCGACAAAGTAACTATCCCCGTAGCGGTCGTATTCCCGAGCAAAGTGCTGTTTTGTTGACGGGCACATGTGAATCATGAAGCGAGGCTGCCATGGCACACAGCTTTTGGTCTCTAAACACTCTAACAGCCACTCGGGCTTGACAACATCGTGTTTATCAGAAGAGATGATGTTTTTCACTCTAATGTTCTCACACCCTGCGATCACACAGTATGTGTCTGGGCCTGGATTTTGGACTACGTAACCACCAAATTCTGCGATTCTGTTCTCCAGATTGGGCTTTGGATGGCTGTTGGTTCCACTCATGACACAAAACTCCACATCTTCAAATATATTAGAGACTTTGTTTACGTTAGAAAGGTTGGGTGCTTTGAGGTGCTCAATAATCCCAATAACTTTCTTCGTCTTTGGGGCAGCCTTCCGCTTTTTTTCTTGTGGTTCATCATCGTCACCCACATAAAGGTGTTTAGACGCAAGCTTTCCGGAGGCTTTCCCTCGGAGTTGTTCTAAGTCCTCCAGAGATGTACATTCGTGCCATTCTTTGTTTTCTCTTATGTTCTCAATTCGTGGGAAACGCAACGTGCAGCCAGTTTTATACATGCCACTGGGGACAATCTCTGTGGCCTTAACCTGAACGATGACCGAGTTCCAAGGCTCGATGTAGACCTCTGGCTTCTCTGTTCCACACAAAATGCAACTGGGTGGGGCTTTCTTATGAAAAGGCTTCCAGTGTTGGGCCAACTTCAAACCCAGGTCATACAGTTCTTTCATGGTGTAACCTGAGCCAACGCGACAGAGAGTATGAAACACTGATGGTTTTTCACCAGGAGGGGGTTTCTCTGACACCGCACACAAAAAATGAGACATCATTCCACCCCGGGAACCTTTCCCCCAGTAGCCCCCCACGATTAAGATGTCCAGTTCATCCATCAGCCCGTTTACATACTCTGGTTTAATTTTCAACCATCCTTCACCTCTTTTATCTGGCTTGTAAATGGACAGAGGATGTTTTATCATGATCCCCTCTTCTCTTTTATCTATTGCTTCATTCAAAGCATCAATTACTTCTTTCTTAGTATGAGCTTGTGTTTTTTGCACTATTTCTATTCTACCTGGTATTGGTGTAAAAACACTATTAAGAATTTCATACCTCTTTCTCAGTGTCTCCTGTCCTAGCTTTTTATCATTAACCATCAATACATCAAAAACACAGTAACAAGTGTGCAGATCAGAATCTTCTACCATTCTTTTAATATCAAACTTACTCCCCTTTTGCATAAAAGTTTGTGTATCAGGGTTATAGGCCATCATCTCACCATCGAGGATGCAGTTTTGAACATCTGTTTTGAATGCATTATGGATGAACGGTGTCAGGGAACCTTCCTGTGGGGAAGAGCCAAACTGATCCTCATAGTTATATCCATTGCGGGAGAAGTACCGATACACGTCCCCATCCTTGTGCATCTGCATACGCTCACCGTCTAGCTTGGTTTCGATGTAGAAACTCTGGTGTTTCATGTCCTTCTCAATTCGCTCGATATCTGCTATAGAGGCCAGCATGGGTTTAAATGCAGAGAATAAAGTGATAGAAATGTCGCTGAGTCCAACTGAAGGATCATGCAGTTGCCTACAGACCTTTTCCAGATCTGTGGTGACATTATGCAACTCAGCAGCATCATTATGAAAGACAGAAAACACAGTTTGCTGAGTAAAACCAAGCTTCAAGTCCTTTACAATCATCCGTATCAGCCACTTTTGTTCAAGTGCTGAACTCTGAGTTATAAGCTGAAGAAGACTCTTCTTTACTAGGTCCTTCCTTTGGGCAGAATTATTGTTGGCAATGGAGTCTAAAAGGTCATTTACTTGCTGTATGGTTAAACTTCCCTTCTGTAAACATCTGGGTTTCAACACAAAGTATGCAATCATCGCAAAGTCTCCAGCATCTCCACGAGTTCCAGTAGGTGTTCTGTAGTTTAGAAGTTTGAGGGCATCTTTTCCTCCTCGAGGTAAGTTAAGCAACTCAATATAAAGCTTAGCAAGCATCGTTTCTTTGATGCCATAGGCCATTCTCTCTCTTTCCAGCTGAGGAAGAATAAGTCTCATGGCTGGATAAAAAGAATCTGTGACATCTTTTTGGTTCTTATGAAGGGCATCATGAAACTTTCTCCAAGAATCTAAAAATTCTTTGAAGTGTCTGATTTTTTCTGCACGTCCTTTACTTCTCTGTATTCGTTCTAAAGTTGAACATAAATCTGCAAAAGGAACGTGAGATGCAACAGTCTGTGAAGTTTGCGAGGCAGCCATGGAAGCGACGGCGAATCTTCTGGTTTATCTGATAAAGCAAAAAGAGAATAACTGTGAAGGATAAAATTCAACTAAATTTTAATGTAAAGACCTTACAGAAAGTGCCTGGTTCATAACAAATGTTTAATAATGTTTGTTAAATGAAAACAGACCAATGTTACAAACGATGTCTCTTTTCAACCTCTACATTGAATGATAATCAACTATTTTGTTTCAAACCCATTTCACTTCTGGGCTCCTGAGGTCTTTTCTTATATTTCTCCTCTTTTTCTTTCAGACCACCACCACACAGCACCAGAAACAAATTTTTTTTTTTCAATTTACAAACAATTTTCCCCATTTTATTGTTTTATTTTTTATTGAAGTATAGTTGATTTACAATATTGTGTTAATTTCTGCTGCAAAGTGATTCAGTTATACATATGTATACATTCTTTTTTATATTCTTTTCCATTACGGTTGATTACAGGATAGAGAAGATAGTTTTCTGTGCTATACAGTAGGACCTTGTTGTTTACCCATTGTATGTAAAAAAAAAAAAACTTCCTAAAATCATGCTTTTAACAAAGCGCTAGCTCACTGAATTGGAATTTGGCTGAACTGCACTTCTACGTAGATAGGGTCCTTTCCCCCAAATAAGTACCCTCTTCTTCCAGACAAAGCCTATGACTATGTTTACTGTCACTTCTTCACTGCTATGACAAATCACTCTAGCATTCAAAACCCAAATCAAAACATCCTCCCCATGAAATTCTCACTTTACCTATCTCTTTTTTTTTTTTTTTGTGGTACGCGGGCCTCTCACTGTTGTGGCCTCTCCTGTTGCGGAGCACAGGCTCCGGACGCGCAGGCTCAGCGGCCATGGCTCACGGGCCCAGCCGCTCCACGGCATGTGGGATCTTCCCGGACCGGGGCACGAACCCGTGTCCCCTGCATCGGCAGGTGGACTCTCAACCACTGTGCCACCAGGGAAGCCCCCGCGTTACCTATCTCTTAACTCTATTATCATAGTTACTTACAGTTTTATAAATTTAAATTCATTAGTGCACTTTTTTGGCCGATAATCCCATGCCAGTAATCCCCAAACCACTTGCTGACTATGTATGGGACATGCATTGTGCTATGGGCAAATACAGTATGTTTCTGCCTCAGGAGTACATTTTGCAATGAAAAAGAGATGTAATGGGAACAACTATAAAATGATAAGGGCTTTAACAAAAATATAGCAAAAGTAAAATGTCATGAGACAGAGCTTTTCACTGAAATATCTCCTGAAAGTCAAAGAGGAAATAATGGGGGCCTTATTCTAGACCCTGGACTAGGGTCTAGAATATTTGCTAAAGTGGTCACCACAAGCATAAAATTTCTTTGAAGTTTTAAATAATCATGCAAGTTCTATTAGAATCTATAAAATATCAGAACTAATATGGTTTAAATGGAACACTAAAATATACTAACTTTTCCAAAAAAAGATTCAAGTAAAATGTGTACTCTAGGAATTTAAGCCATGTTTTATCTTGTGGTTTCAGATACCTCCTGGCATATCCCCATGTAGCCCAGAGGGCAGGAAGTCAGAGCAGCTTCTGGGGAGTGGGGAGGTCTCTTGTGGTGCAGAGTCCATGAAATTCCCGGCCCAGCAAACAAAAGAGAATCACACAGTATTATCAGCATGAGGCTACACTATCTAGCAGGAGAAATCACATGGTTAACTACAACACCACGTTAACTAAACTGTCAGTCTCTGGAGGTTAGAAATCATGTTGTAATCTGTGCCACTAGCTCCTGGCACATAGTAGGTTGGTTTGTTGAATGAATTACTGAAACCTACAGTTGAGTTCCTGGAAAAGCACACTAGGGAAGGCCAGGAGCTGATCACACACACACACACACACACACACACACACACACACACACACACACACACACACACACACACACACACACGAGCGATGGGGTAGTTTGGTTAAAAACACCCAGCGTAATCTGTGCCACTAGCTCCTGGCACATAGTAGGTTGGTTTGTTGAATGAATTACTGAAACCTACAGTTGAGTTCCTGGAAAAGCACACTAGGGAAGGCCAGGAGCTGATCACACACACACACACACACACACACACACACACACACACACACACACACACGAGCGATGGGGTAGTTTGGTTAAAAACACCCAGCAGCTATGACTACTCTGGGGAAGGTTAACAAAATCCATTTGGGGGCCTATGGGGCAAAAAACCTCACCTCTCAGTCTAATTGCTGACAAAGGAAATCCAATGTCTACAGAGTCCGTTAGGCCGAGATAAACCCAGGAGATACCACAATCCTGAGTCTTTTATCTCTGAATACAGGAACTGCTTCCCCTTGCTGCGTCTCATTTGAATAACTGACTGCACCACCTGGTTAGGTCTGTTCACTCTCTCATCTCTCAAAACATGCTCCCTCAACCTATATTACAGTATATAATTACAGTATTACAGTATATTACAGTATATACTGTATACTGTATACCTATATTACAGTATACAGTATACAGTATATATATTACAGTATATTCCACCTATATTACAGTATATAATGCCCTGCTTACAATTCATATATAATATATACCAAACGAAGTACGTTAAGAAATACTTCTTCGAATGTTCAAGATTGGTATAGGGTTTCTGATTTATCTGTAGATTCTATTACAGTCTCAAAGTCCAAATTTCCCTGAACAAGTCTCAGGCAAAGGCTCAAATTACTTTATACTAATGTTGAAATCCACGTAATGATGTAAATATATATGCATCGTAAAACTGCTCCATAGATAACAAGGATTCCAAAATTAGTATAAAATGAATAGACTTCAAATATTTTTACTTATTAAAATAGTACAAAAGAGTCGAATATTACCATTTCCACTGCTTTTTACATACTCTTTTCATTTTATTTTCTGGATTCTGAGGACTCTGGCTGATGCTTTTGAATTGTGAAAAAGCAATACAAAGAAGTCTGTGGTGAGGGCTCAGGCTCTGGAGTCCAATAATCTGAGTTTAAATGTGGAGTCTAACACTTCATAGCTGTGTGATATGGGGCAGCTATTTAATTTCTCTAAGTTTCAGTTTCCTTAAGTGTTAAGTGGGGTTGATAACTATGTAGAAATTAGGATGATGCCTGACAACTCACATAAGATGCTTAACACAGTACCTGGCATTTAATAAGCCCCTGATCGATTTTAGTACTATAATGCTTGTGGACCCAAAAGACACTGAACACATGAATATTACAAAATACTAAGCCGGTAAGAAGAGAGGGGGACGATTCATTTTGACAAGGATAAGCAAAGCTTTCAAGAGAATATATACAAATAATTGGTACAATAATGACTCATCATCTTTTCAGCTGCTGCCTCTATACAACAAGACACAGTAGCAAGGTTTTATTCGGTGAATATGGGAGATGATTCAATGCTCTTCTACTGGAGAGAAAGGAATGGCACAGGTGAAGTTTCCTTCGTGCAACCCTCGACAAGACAGAAGGGTTGACAGGAGCCCACCTTCCACAGCACTTTGTGATATTCTGGGAGAACCTCAGGAGAAAGAAATTAGTGGTGAGAAAAAGCCAGAAAAAGCTGTGGGAGGCAGGAAGTTAGTGAAAGACAAGGTGTAAGAAGAGAAACAAGCATACTCCCTCTCCGGAAAATCACTGGACGGTCCACACTACCCTCATCAGCGGATGCCGGGGGAGCCCCGGCCCTGGGCAAACCGTTACCTCTGAGTCCAGGGGTCTCCAGCTGGCGGGGCGGGCGCCGGAATCAGGCCATTCAAGCAGCCAACACGGCTCCTGAGCGTCAAAGGCGGGGGACACTACAGTCCCCTCGTCCCACGTCCCAGGAGGGGGGGTCCAAAGCAAGAGCCCGAACCGGGGACCGGGCTTCTAACGCGGCGGGTCGTCAGGGTGTCGGTGCCCCTCACCCGGGGACCCGATGAGGATGAACCGAAGGACGAAGAAGAAACCCGAACTCTTAAGACTAGCATTCCCTGGACTAAGAAGACGCTACGCGGCCCCCTCCTGTTCGGCCACACCTACCCAGCCTCCGCCTGCCCAGACTCCACCTCTGGATCCTCCGTGGAATGCGAGGCCCCTCCTGGGCCGTCACACAAACCGCCAACCGGGCCCGAAGCCGCTACCGCCGCCGCCGCCAAACCGGAAGCGGGAGCACCGAGGTCCGGTTCCGCCAGCTGCTCCCTGCGCAGGCGCAATCGCTTCCTGCGGACGGAGCGGCCCTGACTTCACGCTGCCAATGTACGCGAGCGCCGTCGCCACCTGCGGGCCCAGAGGCTGTGACGTCAGGGAGATGATGTGCGCAGGCGCCGTACCTTTCCGGAGGCACTGGGAGGACCGCCCACCTTGGTGGGCTGCAGAGGCCCAGAGGGAAACGGGGTTACAGTGTGGTTACCAACACATCTCCGGTTGGCCTCAGCAGCAGGTGCTCTTTGCAAACGGTTGGCCCACGAGAGTGGATTTCGTCGCTGAGGGAGACCCCCAAATACTTTGTCCACTGGCTCCTTACTGGGACTTTGAGCCTGAGCCTCTCTGCTTAGGCTACTCTTAGCAAGTGACAACCTCTCATAGTTCTGCTCCCTATGTGTAAAGAGTGGTACCATCACTCATTTCCGTGGTTGTGAAAGCACCCAGGGGAGAGGAGGGCATCTTCCCTCCCAAATCGTCTGCTGTTTCATTTAGGTGGAAAAATATGCTTTTGCAAAATTGTCTAAGGCAGTTCTTTCCTATTTGTTTTTCATGATGGTGCAACTGTGATGTCAGCTCTTGTCTCCTAACACAAATAATACATAATTCACAATAATACATAATTCATAATACAAACAGTTGCATACTCAGAAATCAACAATGGACTCCTAATTTCTATTCAAGGATTCAAAATAAAACTGTTCCACAAATCTCTCCTGAGCACCTACTATGATACTGTAAATTGTGCTACATACAGAGGATTGAGAAATGAAAACAACCCGAATCCTTTTGTGTGGCTTTCCAGGAGCTGTGGCTTTCTACCAGTATCTTGCTATGGCTTGTCCTCTTCCACCATGGAGAATTGAGAAATTATTCATAAACTGTAGGAAGAGACAACTTTTAGAATTACTTCATTTTAGCATAAAATATTATTGCTTTAAAATGAAAGTGAAATTTTGCTACAACAGGCTCTGAGAATACATTTTGGAGTTTTTAAGTGCCCTTAGGAGTTGTCTAATGTACAAAAGCCTCTTTTTACAAACTGACACACATTTAATCCACGGTACTAATTTGTAGTAAAGCTACACTTAGGGGTCCTTCTAGCTCAACAACAACTATATGTCACATCAGCTATGTTATCTGACTACTTTTCTAAAATAACTTGAGTCGTAAAGTCACATGGTACTGTTTTGTGGGTAATTTTTCCACCTACTAGTCAACTTAATTATCAATTCACTTTGGAGGAGCACCCAACAGTGTTAAGTTAGAGGACCCTCCACGTGCCCATCTTTTGCGAAGGCAGTTGTGTACATTTTTGTACCCTGTTCAACATCTACTGAGCTTGTATAATGTCGGAGATTGCACTTTGTATTAGTGATATAAGAGGGGAACAAGGAAACCAGACAAACTCCAAGTTGTTTCAAATCCCCATCTCCAAGTTACCATGTTATTTTAGCCTTCTGATGCTTGGTTCACAGAGAATCGAGTTTTTCATTGAGTATCGTCTAGAGTTGCTTTGATTATTAGTTTATTTGTGTAAGTGGTCGGTCTACCATGGTGGGTGGTGCTTATCAGATGATGCACCACCTGATAACAATTTCTGATAAAAATAGGAATTATTATCAAGAGCCTCTCTGACCTGGAGCTCTCAATTTGGCAGCAGATTCCAAGCTTTAAAAAACATTGTTACATATCCTCTGTATATATAATACAGGGTACAGAGACTAGGGAATGACGGGGGTGGGGTTAGACATCGATAAACAAACAATTGAGTACAATTTGCTGCGCAAGGCGGTTGTCAGTGAAGGTAATGACACTCCAGCTTCAGGGGCCCATTTGTATGGTCACTTCCAAGGCCCTGGGAGGGGCCCTAGCAATGTCTTCACGGTCTTGTGCTTCTGTAAAATTTGCAAAAGTAAGGTAATGTTCCATTCTTTTTCTTTACAAGGGCCGTCTAAATGGTACAAGTTTCGGGCCTCATAAACCATGCATCCGCCCGTGACGGTCCACTCTGATAAAGGTAGGAGCGGTCTGGGTTGGGAGAAGACAAAAAGAGAAACAAAGTTAAGGAAGCGATTTAAGTGCCGGAACTCACTCCTATATCCTTAACAACCGACTGGGGCACACATCGCTTCTTCGGGAAGACATGCGTCCTACAGGCAGATCCGGCAGGCTCCGAGCTCTCACGCCGGAGGCCTCGGAGGCGGGGCGAGAGGCCTCCCGGTGATCGGAGGGAAGAGAGGCTACCGGACAACCCGCCGCTGGGTATCCGGCCCATCGCGAGCATGCGCGTGCCGGCGGCCCGTTCCCGCGGTATCTTGTCCGTCCGGGCCGCCGTCGCGGGTGGGGAAACTCCTCCGGCCGCGGTCTCTGCGCATGCCCGGGAGGGCGGGTCCGCTTCCCACTCCCGGGAGGAAGGCGAGAGCAGGTGATGTGGGAGCCGGCGGGAGTATTTGCCGGCTACACAGAGCGTGGGCCGGAAGTGGAGGAGCCGAGAGCGGCGCCGCAGGAGCTCCGGGCTACACCGTGGCGACGGCGGCGGCCCCTCGGCTGGAGGAGGACGATGAGGAGCGACGGAAGCGGCGCGGGGGGACGCTTCTCCGCGGCGCCGGGTTCCGAGTCCGCGGCCGACTGCGCAGCCTGCGAGCAGGTCTAAGTAAGTGCGGTGCGGGCCGCGGGGCCGCCGTGTCCCGGGGCCGCGGGGGGCGGCCGGCGAGGGCCTCCCGGGAGCGCGGGGCTGCGCGCCCAGGGCCGTGCGGGACCGGACGGAGCCCTCTCCGCAGCCTCGCCGGCCGAGGGGGGAGAAGCCCAAACAGACGCCGCTGTGGGAACCGAGGCGCGCCGATTCCCGACCGCCCTCCGGTGCGGCGCCGGGACGCTGTCCTAGAAGGTGTCTTAGAATTCGCTGTCAGTGGTGTTTCCAGTAACGTGTACAAACCAGCGCGTGGACACCATCCATCCCCAGCCTAGCCCTCCCCCGCACACAGGAAAAGTGCAGCGAAAATCCCAGCTGCCAGGTGTGAGACATGGAGTAGTCCTGGCCCACTCAGGTCAAGAACAGGTTTAGACCCTGCGAATTCCATGGCAGGAACTTTGGGGTGTTTATGAAACGGGGCGGGAGCACCCCATAGAATTAAGTCAGTTTTGCTGTAGAGTCTTGTCAACATGTGTTTTCTGCAAAATGCATTACGAGAGTTATTGCCCAAGGTATCAGAACCCCAAGCAAAGTCTTTTATTCGATAGCTCTTTGGTTTAGGTTCACCATGTTACAGTTACTGCATAGAAAGGCACAAGAAGATGTGGGCTTTAAGTTTTGATGCTTGGCTTTTCATGGATCCTCTCCTGGTATCTTTCGGCACGCGTTAAGAACTTGTGCGCAAGCGTGGGTTAATCTCGTATCTTTTGCTGAGAGGTTAAGTTTTATTCCACGAGCTAAGAACTCGTGGTTGACCATCTAGTGGTATGTCATAATTGTCCTGCTTACGTCCTAGATTGCTCAATTCAGTAGTTGTTAATAGAGACTTACTGTGTGCCATGCATTGCTCTGTCGACTGAAAATACGGATTTGCATAAAATGATGTCACTGTCATCAAGGAACTCGCAGTCTCTGTAAAGCAGATGAATTACACTACGGCAGTGAGTGCCACCACATGAATTTGTACAAACTATAGGATGTGAAATGGTTGGCAGTAGGGAGTAGAGGACCAGGGAAGGCTTTCTGAAGGAGCTGCTACCTGAGCTGGGTTTTGACAGGAAAAAATAAGGCAGCGCCCTAATTCCTTCCTGTGTGCACCTACTCAGGTAATCTCCAGTGAGTCCTACCATTATTTCATCCAGGTCTAGCAGACCTTCTAGTTGTACTTATTCTGCTCTAGTAGATAATAAAATGCTTTAACTTTTGTCTCGTACAAGTAGCTGCATGTATTAACATACTGTGTTACAGTTGATCGCAGCCGTGTTTCAATTACGTGTTTGACCCCCTTTTTACACACCAGGAGACATATATTTAGAAAGCTTAAGTGAGTTGGCAAAAGCCACCCAGCTGTCAACGTACGGAGCCTGAAAACACCCTCGTTCCCACAGCACGACGCTGCTTGCCATTGATAGGTCCTTTGGAATGATGAAAGTGAGCCAGCTTATGAATATCTGTACATACGGACCTTGGCGAGCCTCCTGGCTTCTCAGCCACGCCTCAGGCCTGAACGAGAGCATTTACTAACCAAGCTGTCCTGGGTCAACATTGTGACTTTAGAAGTGGGTACAGGAAACAATCCAACCTAACCTTTTTCTGGGATCTCTTCTCTCCGGTCGCTTACCTCAGGAAAATCTACTTCTGTTTCTCTGTTTTTCTTTAATTTAGAACTCGGTTGTTACTCAGAGATTCTAAAATCTTTCTAATTATCGGTTAGTCACCTCAGGAATGTTTGAGGCCCTTATATACTCTTTTGAGAACAGACCTAAAAAAAAAAAAAAGGGTTCTAGTTTTTCTATTTAAGATTTTTTCCCCCTCAAGTGATAGACTGCATAATAAATTATTACATTTTACGTTGCTGTTTCGTATAAGTCTCAACTCCTACAGCAGTATATTGTACTGGAATTGCAAAGCTGTAGTATATCCAGGGTGTGAACTGTGTGCATTTATGAGCTAGCCTGAGAATCTTACTTCTTCTGTAACACTGATTTTATAAGAAAATAAATTCCAAGTTTCACCCATTTAGTTAATAGTATTTAGAACACTATCCCGTCGTTAAGTTGGAAAGGTCCTGAATTTCATTATCAGTTTTAATTCTTACATCAGTGTTTGCATTTTTAGCCTTGTGGATCTATTTTTTTAACCCTTTTCTTTCTTTGATATTTATAATCTCAGAATAAATTGTGATTGACTTCCACAGTGACAAGAATCTGTTATCTTTGTTCTCTCAGAGTTGACTAGATTTGCGAAGTCTTCTGTGCTTCAGGCGAAAGGGAAAGCACAAAAATGCTACTAAGTTGCTGCCTGGTATAATGTTCCAGATGTCTGCTCAAGCCAATTGAAATCCCAGTTTAAATCCAGCATCTCCATAGGCAGTTACTGTTGATTTGTCCCATAGGACTATTAATACACACTTTTTCATTATTGATGACACGTGGGTAACCATTAGGGAAATAGATAATTCATCCTGTGGTGTCTCCAGCACACGGATAGTGGCTGTTTGTGTTTTCATTTCAGCTGTGCAGCTGGCATGGTTTCTTAACTTTCCAGTGCTTAGCAGAAAAGGAGATCCATTGATGCAGGAGGGCTGAATCTGCTTTCTCTGTTACTTGAAATGTGATTGGAAGCTGTGAATTCCCCCAGAGGATACCATTCTCCCCCTGTAATGCAGACGTTAGGTGTGACACATGACTTTGCTTTCCACTTTTTAGTCTTCCCTTGAACCTACACATGGTTTTGTCACTTGTCGGTATGTTTCTGTAATGTACGAGCAGTTTTTATTTTTAAACAAGATGTTCCTAAAATTATCAATCGAGATGGATATAAAGGCCTTTAAAATAATAGTACATTTATGACTTCTTAAAATTGTATTTATAATTGGTTACTCTTCAGTCAGATTGTTTTTGGGGGAAGTCATATTTAATTCATGTATAGGTAAAACATCTTTTGTAGTTTTCAAAGACCTTTTACTGTTGGCAGAATCAGTAAATGAATATATACTGTGCAATACGATATAAACTTCTGCATTTAAAAAATAATGAGAATAATTAGCATTTACTTTTTTTTTTTGCGAGACAGTTCCAGCCTTCATTAAAGTATAATTTTATCTGCGATTGAAAGAGTAACATATTTGTTCAGTTTACTCTGCTAGTATTATTGGGGCAGTCATAATTAAATGTATCCATTCCCATAGTTTGAGCTTTAGATCTTGATATATCTAAGTTGTTAATCTTTATTTATTTTAAAGTTTTGGATAAAATATTGCTAAATGAATAAATAAGTGGAATAGACAGCTGTTTGATGGAAAGTAAGAGAAATTCTTAACCCTAGAGTTGTACTTTGTCCTGTTTTTAAAAAATTGGCAAAAATTTCCCCATGGTTTCTTTAAGTATTCAAGCATAATGAAATCCAGAGATTACTAAAATTATGTTGTGAAGGACACATAGTTAAGGTTTTATTTTTCTTTTGCTCTATGTAAGGACAGTGTGATCTTTCTCTAATTTTCCTTGGCCCCTCTATAATTCAATTTATGTTAGACATATACAGTTACATATGCCCATGATCCCTGAGTAGACCGAGGGCTACTGAGTAGATCATGAGCTACTTAGGAATAGGACTGCATATTTATAAGTTTTAAATAGTCTGTAGTGTCTGAGCACTATGATTCAGATAGCAGGTGTCTGCAAGTATTGGTGGCATTGTCTTTAATCTTGAAATACTATGATAAGATGCAGTGGAATCTGATGAGGCTGGGAAACCAACCCTGGGACCATTTTGTGGTCTGGGCTGGGTTTGAGAACTCCCTTGGGGGACGTGTAGTTGTGTTCTGAGGACTCATATGATTGAAGGTGGGCATACGTTTGGTATTGATCTCTCTTTTTTTTTAAGCCTCAGCTTATTGAACAGTTATTTAAATATTTTTCCTTAGAAATGGAACCATTTGCGATCCTCCAAGTACATATATGAGGGAGCACATAAGGTGATTAAAGGAGGTCAGATGCACATGTTCATCACTCACTCAGTTGACTGGTCACTCAGCTCACCCTGTAACCAACATGGTGGTTCTGACAGTTTCACAGCTATAAATTGTTTATATTTTTAGCCTTAAATGGGTTATTGTATACTTATATGGGCTGATATTTAAAGATACGAAGCATATGGAGCAATAAAGGTGAACAAAACAAGTTAATGACTATAAAATTCTCAAGATGAGCATCATCAGATTTCTACTTTTCATTCATTTGCTCAAAGTACTTATAGAGTATAAAAAGATACTACTAATATTTCAGAACCATTCTTTTAAAAAGAAAACAATCATAGTTAGATTTACTTTGTCTATACATTACAATAAAAATTAGTCTTTTTTTTGCGGTATGCGGGCCTCTCACTGCTGTGTCCTCTCCTGTTGCGGAGCACAGGCTCCGGACGCGCAGGCTCAGCGGCCATGGCTCACCGGCCCAGCCGCTCCGCGGCACATGGGATCCTCCTGGACCGGGGCACGAACCCGCGTCCCCTGCATCGGCAGGCGGACTCTCAACCACTGCGCCACCAGGGAATCCCCTAGTCATGTTTTTAATAGATTATTTCTTGAGAAGTGCTCACTAATATCAGATGGCACCTCTAACCACTTCATCTAAATAAAAAGCACAAAAATTGTTTTTAAGGTTGATATTTTTTCATTCGGATATAAGACCTGTGCATGTTATAATAATGTACCTATTATTGATATTGTAACATAGTTAAATTTACTTTGCATGTTATTTTATATGTAGCCCTAGAATCAATTGTTTTTTTAAAAATATATTTGTTTACACATCATGCTTTTTTGTTCCTAATTAACATAAAGCATGTAAAACATCAGATGAGGAGGATTTGTTTAGTTTTGGGTGAGTCTGTGTTGTTAACGAAGCATCAGGTACTCAAGGAACAGATAAATTGAGATTATCGATGGAGTAGACATGGAGAATGGGAATAATTCATAAACAAGTATGATGGTTGGAGCCATGAGAAAGAATGAAATCCCTGAGGGAAAGAAAGGTTAAATACACAGGGCCTTGGAAAATGCCAACATTTAGGGGTGGGTCAGAGCGAGAAACACAGGGATTTGATTATACTGGAAGCTGAGGAAGATTCCAGGTTTGGTGCTACTTAGGGGTACAGTGTTGCAGTGTGGATTGAGAAAAGTCCATTGGATTTATTAGTAAGTGAGGTTTGCTTTTTATGAGAGATCATCACAAGAGCTCATGCATCAGATCCTCTACTAGCGAGGAGTTAGCAGTTACTGCGGTGGTCGAAGCCATAGATAGATGGGCTTTAGAGACATTTGATATGTGAGAGCTGGTGTGATAGCTTGGCAAAGGTAGAATTGAGAAATGAGAATAAGTGAGGTACTTATTTAAGACGTAGGCATAAGATTAGAAACAGAGTAATAATGTAGAAGAAGAATGGCAGATGAAGGATATTGGTTGACCGAGCTTCTATGCTCTACAGGTCTAATGTTCTTTCCCTCTAAACAGCCTTTTTAATTAGTATAAACATTGATTTCACTTGGAGTACATTAAACTGAAATTTCTCTTTATTGTTTATGATGCTAAGATGTTATCAGCAGGTGCATTGCAGCATGCAGAAGAACCTGGCAAATAACCCATCTCTTCTGGCAACACATTTCATAAATTTTCCTCATAGGATGTACTTTTTTTTTTTTTTTTTTCGGTACGCGGGCCTCTCACCGTTGTGGCCTCTCCCGTTGTGGAACACAGGCTCCGGACACGCAGGCTCAGCGGCCATGGCTCACGGGCCCAGCCGCTCCGCGGCATGTGGGATCTTCCCAGACCAGGGCTCAAACCCGTGTCCCCTGCAGTGGCAGGTGGATTCTTAACCACTGCGCCACCAGGGAAGTCCGAGAAAAGGTTTTGTTAACCCTTTATTCAAACTAATTTTTTGACAAAATAAGTGGAAAACTTACTGTTAGCTCTAGGATCTGTGCAGTGGACTGTACCGGCGGCAATGTTCATTTTTATTGATCATCAAAGCATCTGGGTTTATGTGAAGTTGTTTTTACATCTCAGCAGATGGCTCTAGTAATTGTACTTTGTTGATAGTTTCAGCAAATTTATCAAAAAAAATCCTTCCTATATTGTTTGATAGATCCAGTTCCATTAAGAGCATGGAGGTGTGATACAGAAGGAGGAGCAGAAATTATTGGCTAATTGGGTTATAGGAAAAATAAGGCAGTTCGTGCATGGAGGTCTCTTTCTAAACCGCCAATATGCCGTAATGTATTATAGAGAAGAGACACACGCTCTAGAACAGTTTTTATTAACCTGTCCTTAAAATTGACATCCATTTGATATTCCTCAAAATGAATTGATTTTATTGACTTCCACAGTTTAACAATCCATTGCAAGATTACCTTTGTTTATCACAAAGTCATTTAATTAAGGCAGCTTTTCAGGAATGCTTTGTGGAAAACTGCAAGGTTAAATCCCTACTGTTCCTAACCAATAATGGACTCAGATATGCCATTTTTCTGGTGTCCAGTCTTAAATATATATGTCTGACGCTCAGAATGCAGTTGTGTTTTCTTAGAAATCTAATAATTCAGATACATTACTGGATTGTTCATTTAAAAAAAACATTTTAGTTTTGAATATATATAAAGTGCTGTACTACCCATAGGGATACAGTAGTGAAAAAGAAAAACACAGTTCCTGGCCTTACAAATTTAAATTCAATATTGTATGTTGAAAAGATTCTGAAGACGAAGCAGCTGTTATAGGAAATTACCAGTGATTTAAGAAGCATCCATACCATGAACATAATGAGATTCTAAGAGACTCAGAAATAGTTAGATGCTTTGAAGTCAGAGATTAAGAGCTTTGGGTCAAAAAGGCTTGATTTCTCGTCTTGTCTCTAGCATTAATCAGCCTCGTAAACGTTAGCAAGTTGCTTCACCTCTCTACCTGTTTTTTTTTTTTCATCTGTAAAAGGGAAATAACATTACATGCTTCCTTAAGTTGTGAGGATTAAATGACTTAAATTGGAAAAATGAGTCAGCTGAAAATTAATGAAAATTGCTCAGACATTGTTACACCCTCAGAGATGCCACCAGAGCATGAGGTATGCTGGGGACTGTGGTTCCTGACAGAGGAGCCCAGGAAGACGGCTGCTGTTATTCACTAACCATGATCACAGGGAGACCACACTTCTGTCCCAGCCTCACTTCACTTCGAAATATGTCATCTCAGCCAGTGAGCAGGTCTCTGGATATTGAGAGCTAGCGCATCAACAATTCCCTATTCCGGGGTTAAAATGCCCTTAAATATTTCTGTAGTTACAAATGGGAGAGCTGGTTGGATCAACAGTGAGATGCTTGAGCAGAACTTATTTCAGAAGCTCTCACTGATCATGGATCCTGTCCTGTTCCCATCCTCTGGAAGAAAGAGGAGAAGGAAGAGCCCAGTGCGAGAGACCAAAAGGCTGATGGCTGTACAGAGCTTGTGATTTCTGGGGAAGAGCTCAGAAACTTGTTTTCAGGAAATTTCTCAACAAAAGATTTGATTGTCATGTGATGCTGGCATTTCTCATGTTCTCAGGCATTTCTCATTATATGAGGTTAGATTTACTGTGTACATTATAGAAAGACCTTTAAAAAATAGATGTTTTGCCATAATTTCCTATGAATGATTATAAATATATGCAAGCAACTGTGTGTTTAAAAAAGCAAATTTATCTTTAAACATCTAGTTGCAGTTCCCAAGAAGGACAGAATGAAATAAGATGATGTAAAAACAAAGATGATGGTAATGATGACAGTCATGGTAATGACGATAATAGCTGTTTACTGAGCCTTTTCTGTGAGTGAAGTCTTGTTTTGGAGGCAGAAAAAAAAAAAGAGCCTACTTTTTTAAAAAAGATATTTTTTCAAAGTTTGAAAATCGAAAACTTTATATAGTTTAATCTATATAGGTGGTTTGAATTTCAAAATATGCCCTGTCCATGTATTATGAGGTTTATGTTTTATTTAGTGTTGTATTAGTTTTTTATAAGAACTTTGATGTGAAAACTTGAGTCAATTCACTCCTGATTATCCAGGTTGTAGGAGTGCTTTGCCATGCCCTTATCAAATTCCTATATATTTTTTTCTTATAGGTGCTTGGTAAGTTCTAATTTTGATGTTAATTCAAGCAGAACATGGTTAAGAATGTAGTAGTACAGCCAGAAATACTAGTCACAAAAGCAAATGAAGTTAATATATCTGTAGCATTTGTAAATGCTTTTTTATTAATTTTATTTGATAATGCTGACCAGCTTTATAAATAGGCATTTTTAGAATTCTCATTCTACTGAAAAGGAAATTCAAACTGGAAATAACTAATAAACCCAAGATTATTAACAAATATATGGTAGAGCAGACTTTAAGGGTGATGGAATTTTAGTGTTTTTTTTCTACTATATCACCAAATAAGTGATATTTGAGTTACTCATCTCTCTGATACTTCTGCCATAAACGATTGGCTTGACTATGAAAAAAAGTACATTTTTTCCCTAAAGAAATATCTTAAATGGTATCTTATTTTCCAAATGACACAGTGCCTTAGTATATTTGTATGTTATATCCCAAACCTTGTTAATCCTAATCATTATACAAAAATTATTTTATTTTGATGTATAAAGTAAATGCCAGTCTGTTTTCAAATTTTCCTAATATAACTTCCGGGTACAAATGAAAATCATTCTCTTAAAGAAATAAAATTAAGTAAGCATTAGATGAAAAATTTAAGTGCTCAGATGTGTTGTTCAGACTTATCCACTACAGTGAAGGATTATAGAGTAGCCCTGTATAATTTAAGCTGTTGATGAATAGTGACCAGAGATTGTAAACAGCATTGATTATTGACCTGGAACAGTTATTCAGTATTCAGTGTAATTGGCTTATTTGGCTGCTGTAGTGTAGCCTCTTTCAATCTGGTTCTTATCCAGGTCTGACACCTAATGCTCAGGTATTGCTTCTCTAGTTGTTAAGCTTGGATTTTTGTTTTACCTCACATACCTGCTTTTCTCTGGCTTAACATAGTGCTTATTGTAATAAAACTTGCTGCAACTGGGTGGCAGTGTTGATTTTAGAGAAACTTCAGAAAAATGCTACACTGTTGGTTTATGTTCAAAGAGAGTTATTTGAACGCAAATTCAGATTCGAAGGTCCATGTTTAGCGGAATAGTAAAATATTTTTGATGAGATTATAATGAAAAATCGAATCTATTAAATTGTCTAACTCATCTTTGTAGCCAGTATAATTTAACTTGGTTTTCAGCGTTTAAATCTAATTTGATGAACTAAAATGCCACATTTATTAGCTTATGACATACAGTAAAATTTTATAAAGATAAGTCATTAACAATTATTTATTAAATTTAAGAATAACTTCTTTATGGTAGTTTTGTTAGTGAGTAAAAGAGAATGTAATTTTTAAAAATGGTAAATATATAAGTAAATGAGTACTACATAAGCAAAATTGTAACATCTCACCTCTTGTGCCTTTTTAAGACAACACACATAAACTTTATTTGATAACAAAAACAATGACTTCTGAAAGCTTTTCTTTTGTATTTTCTTTACATCAGTTATAGTTTTTAGCAAACTTTAAAAAGATTTTTCTCCAGTAAGTCGTTTTCTTCATTTATCTCTGGTTCTGAAATAGAATTTCTGTGTCTTTGTTTCACACTTATCCCCCAAGTGTTTATGGCCTTATCAGTATACTGTAGCAATCTTTGTTGACCCGCTGGTATGAAATTGCAGTGAGGGCTCTATAAAAGATTGAGCATATTTCACAGTATTAACTATCTAAAGTTTCTTTTTAATCAGATATGAAAGACAAATTATTAGACTTTTTCTTAAAAATAATACAATATTAGAAACTAGTGTTCCATTTAAATTATTTTTTAAATTTAGCTGTGAGAACCTCCAAATAGAAGGGAACATATTTTATATTTTTTATTTTAGTTGAATTATAATTTTTTTCTATAATGTGAAAAAGAAAATTGACAATAAATTCTATTGGATTGGTCTTGATAGGTTAGAATCTGTTAACTACCTCTTTAATAAAATTTGCCCTCAACCTACCTAGCTCAGTAAAGTTGTTTTGGGTCCATCTCCTAGAGAAATGGAAACAAAAGCAAAAATAGACAAATGGGACTTAATTAAACTTAAAAGCTTTTGCATAACAAAGTAAATCATAAACAAAACGAAAAGACAGCCTATGGACTGGGAGAAAATATTTGCAAACGATGAGACCAACAAGGCCTTAATTTCCAAAATATACAAACAGTTTATACTGCTCAATATCAAAAAAAAACCCCAAAACCCTCAACCCAATCCAAAAATGGGCAGAAGACCTAAATAGACATTTCTCCAAAGAAGACATACAGGTGGCCAGTGACACATGAAAAGATGCTCAGCATCACTAATTATTAGAGAAATGCAAATCAAAACTACAATGAGATACCACCTCACACTGATCAGTCAAAATGGCCATCATCAAAAAGTCTACAAATAATAAATACTGAAGAGGTTGTGGAGAAAAGGAAGCTCTCCTAAACTGTTGGTGAGAATGTAAATTGGTGCAGCCATTATGGAGAACAGGATGGAGGTTCCTTAAAAACTAAATATAGAATTACTCTATGATCGAGCAGTCTCATTCCTGGGCATATATCCAGAAAAGACGAAAACTGTAATTCAAAAAGATGGATGCACCCCAGTGTTCATAGCAGCACTATTTACAATAGCCAAGACGTGGAAGCAGCCTAAATATACATCAACAGATGAATGGATAAAGAAGATGTGGCATACACACACACACACACACACACACAGTGGAATATTACTCAGCCCCCAGAATGAATGACATAATGCCATTTGTAGCAACATGAATGGACCTAGAGATTATCATGTTAATTGAAGTAAGTCAGACAGAGAAAGACACCATACGGTGTCACTTATATGTGGAATATAAAAAAATTATACAAATGAGTTTATTTACAAAACAGAAATAGACTCACAGATATAGAAGGCAAACTTATGGTTACCAAAGGGGAAAGAGGGGGAGATAAATTGGGAATTTGGGATTAACAGGTATACACTGTTAGATAAACAAGGACCTACTATGTAGCCCAAGATACATTCAATATCTTCTAATAACATTATGGAAAAGAATGGAAAAGAATCTGAAAAAGTTATATATGTGTGTGTGTGTGTGTGTGTATGTATGTATCTATATATAACTGAATCACTTTGCTGTACACCTAAAACATTGTAAGCCAACTATATTTCAATTTAAAGAAAGAATAAAATACCAAGGAATAAATTTAACCAAGGAGGTAAAAGAATTGAACACTGAACACTATAAGACCTTAATGAAAGAAATTGAAGGATACACAAGAAAGCGGAAAGGTATTTGGTACTCATGGATTGGAAGAATTAATATTGTTCATACTGCCCAAAGCAGTCTACAGATTCAGTACAATCCCTATCAAAATTCCAGTGGCATTTATCTCAGAAATAAAACAAATAATCCTAAAATTTGTATGGAACTACAAAAGACCCTGAATAGTCAAAGTATTCTTGAGAAAGGAAAACAAAGGTGGAGACATCATGCTTCCTGATTTCAAACTATATTACAAAGCTATAGTAATCAGAACAGTATGGTATTGGCATAAAAACAAACACATAGATCAGTGGAACAGGATAGAGAGCCCAGAAATAAACCCACACATAATATGTCAATTTATGACAAAGAATATACAATGAGGAATGGACAGTTTCTTCAATAAATGATATTGGGTAAACTGGGTAGCCACATGTGGAAGAATGAAACTGGACTACTGTTTTACACCATACAGAAAAATTAACTCAAAATGGATTAAAGTCGTGAAATTTAGCACTAACTCAACAAGATATATGCACCACCATGTTTACTATAGCATTATTTACTATAGCCAGGATACAGAGACAACCTAGGTGTTCATTGATGGATGAATGAATAAAGAAAATGTGGGATGTGTCTGTGCGTACACACACACAATGGAGTATTATTCATCCATTAAAAAGGAGGACATTTTGCCATATATAACAACATGGATAGATCTTGAGGGCATTATACTAAGTAAAGTAAGTCAGAGAAGGACAAATACTGTATGATCTCACTTATGTGTAGATTCTGAAAACAAACAAAACAACCCCATACTCATAGATAGAGAGAACATATTGGTTGTTGCCAGAAGCTGGGGGTAGTGAGCAAAATAAAAGAAGTGGGTCAAAAGGTATAAACTTAACAGTTGTAAAATAAGTCATGGGGATGTTATGTACAGCATGGTGACAAGTTAATACTGTATTGCATGTTTGAAAGTTGCTAAGCGTAGATCTTAAAAGTTCTCATCACAAGAAAAAGATTTTGTAACTATGTATAGAGATGGATGTTAACTAGATTTATTGTGATCATTTTGCAGTATATACAGATATTGAATCATTATGTTGTACACCTGAAATTAATATGGTATATATCAGTTTTACCTCAAATTAAAAAGTTGCCCTCACCTTACCTAGCTGACCAGTGGGTGCACCAGGAGCACTAGAAGCATGCTGCTTGGTCTCCAGGCTCTTCTGTCTGCAAAGCTGGGACACGGCCAATCCACTTATGCACCAGAGTGTTTGTTCCCTCATATAAAAAATTGAGAACATGGCATCAACTTATTTTTCTGTCAAATCAAGGAGAATACATGAATGAAAGTACCTGCATTTTTTTTAAGAAAATGAATATAGTTTGATGAATATTTGTGTTTCATATATACAGCAGTGGAGGGAGAAAGGAGACCTTGAGAACTGAAGGGATGAAGAAAATTAGAACAATCGATTTTGTGGATGGATTGATGTAGGTTTCCAAGGATTCACCTAGTACCATGATTTATTACATCATGGATCTAACTTTTAAAATAATAGATGTATGTTGAATTACTGATTCTCCCTATCTCTGTCTCTCTTCAGGACGCTTACGGAGAGCCACAATGGAAAAGTCCTGGATGCTGTGGAACTTTGTTGAAAGATGGCTAATAGCTTTGGCTTCATGGTCTTGGGCTCTCTGCCGTATTTCTCTTTTACCTTTAATAGTGACTTTCCATCTGTATGGAGGCATTATCTTACTTTTGTTAATATTCATATCAATAGCAGGTATTCTCTATAAATTCCAGGATGTATTGCTTTATTTCCCAGAACAGCCATCTTCTTCACGCCTTTATGTTCCCATGCCGACTGGTATTCCACATGAAAACATTTTCATCAGAACCAAAGATGGAGTGCGTCTAAATCTTATTTTGATAAGATACACTGGAGACAATTCGCCCTATTCCCCAACTATAATTTATTTTCATGGGAATGCAGGCAACATAGGTCACAGGTTACCGAATGCATTGCTTATGTTGGTTAACCTCAAAGTTAATCTTTTGCTTGTTGATTATCGAGGATATGGAAAAAGTGAAGGAGAAGCAAGTGAAGAAGGACTCTACCTAGACTCTGAGGCTGTGCTAGACTACGTGATGACCAGACCTGACCTTGACAAAACAAAAATTTTTCTTTTCGGCCGTTCCTTGGGAGGGGCAGTAGCTATTCATTTGGCCTCTGAAAATTCACATAGGATTTCAGCCATTATGGTGGAGAACACATTTTTAAGCATACCGCATATGGCCAGCACTTTATTTTCATTCTTTCCAATGCGTTACCTTCCTTTATGGTGCTACAAAAATAAATTTTTGTCCTACAGAAAAATCTCTCAGTGCAGAATGCCTTCTCTTTTCATCTCTGGACTCTCTGACCAATTAATCCCACCAGTAATGATGAAGCAACTTTATGAACTTTCCCCATCTCGGACTAAGAGATTAGCCATTTTTCCTGATGGAACTCATAATGATACATGGCAATGCCAGGGTTACTTCACTGCCCTTGAACAGTTCATCAAAGAAGTAATAAAGAGTCATTCTCCTGAAGAAATGGCAAAAACTTCATCTAATGTAACAATTATATAATTTTTTTTTGATTAATGCACTGTATTTTAATTTGTGCAGAATGATAAAGAATGTTCCTTTCTAGAAGTGTGTTATATCTGTACTTGTCTGAAGAGTGACATTAAACTTTGAAAGGACTTCAGTGCTCCTTTAAAATGATCCAAATAGTTTTTTACATTTGAAGGACTATAATCATTGGGATTTCATACATTTTCATCGAACCTTTCAATATGGTTATGTATCCATATCTTTAGTTTAGTATGCTATCATAATAGCATATTCAGAAGTTTCTTGTTGCTGAAGTTGTGTAATCTACGTGACACTTAGATTAATGACTAAGTGTGGAAGGAGACATGTAAACAAGAAACCTTTGGGTATTATTCCTTTAGTAAATATTGGGACAATCATGGTAAGCAAACTTAGTTCTGTAATTGCATTTTTCACCTTAAAAATGAAATGCATGATGGTATTTTATTCCTTGACTTATGCAATGCAATGTTTTTAATGTAAATACTGGTCATATACCAATGTATATGGTAACCTGGGTTATATCTATTTTTATGTAAACTCTATTTTGTTTTTAGCAAGAAATGAAATTGAGGCCTATGTGCAGGTTGCCATTGAATTTTGCTCTGGTGAATGCTGAGATCCAGCTTTTTCTTACAAATAAATGGGACCCCATTTTCCAATATAAACGTACCGTGTTTTGTTAGGTACAGTCTGGATCATGGCATGTAAAAATAGAAATTGAGAATTTTACTGCAGCTTTGATGTGCATATTTGAACTTTTTAACATTTGTAATTTTGGTGGCAAAGAGAATTTTAGCTTCTGTCGATTTTGTAAGTCTACAGCTGAACCACTAATAGCAGTCATAATGAAGATTAGAATCTGTTTAAGAATTAGGAAGTCTTATCATTACATTATTGTACATACTATTTTACAAGAATTCCCACATTTCATTTTTAAGTCCAAGTATCTAGGTATATCTGTCCCACTAAAGCCAGGATATCATTTATTGGACTTTCTGAAAATAAAAGTTACAAAAACAAAAGTAAATGAAAACTATATTCTTTGGTCTGATGTTTCAGTTATGAAATAGAAGAACTGCATCAAAAGACAGCTTTAGGAAGTCTTATTTATTTTCTACATGTGAGAATGTGCGGATAAAGGAACTCTAGAGCTTTTGATCACAGAACCTGTGACCACATTTAACAATTAAATGGCTGTAAGTGGGAAGTAGTATTTCGACATATAGAAGGTAAGAAAAATCTTATTTAAGAAAAGAGCCCCTTAATCCTTACAGGATTTACCTTAAGATATATAAGCTAAGTTGTTTCAAGCAGTCCTCAAAAATTAGATGTAATTGAGCTCTGTATGTTATGTCAGCTTTAACACATGATATTCTGAGTATTTTAGCTATATTTATTGGCTTTGTGCAAGCAGCTAGGGCAGAGAAATAATGGGTCAGTAATCTTGACCTTAATTGAAACTCTTTCCATAGAGATAGGGCTAGAAATACTTTTGCCAAATAACATTCTTATCATTCACTTTATGTCAGTATTTAGAAAAAAAATAAATTATAGCAAGTATGATTTCTAAAGGATAATGTTTTCTATAAATTGTAAAAACATCATGCGTTTTTAAAAAAAGTTGGAAACGCGTATCATGGAAGGTGTATTTTATATTTATAAATTCACTACAATTAAAGGCTACTTTTCATCTTGTCAATCATAGCTATATAGAATGACTATCCTAAATAGTAATGTATGAACAAGAACGTTAATACAACAAAATGTAGTGTATTTAGACATGAGTTTACATGGCACACCTTAGACTTGTATCATTCTTTAAAGTTTACAAAGTACCTTATGTTTTCATGTGATGATTTAGTCTAGTACACTATGGAGGAATTTATCAACTTTAGTTATAAATATTATGCTGATGAAGTATAAAAAGCTTTTTCTTCATCAGTGTTTTGTTTTATGCTGCCTTTTTTTTTTTTTTTTTTTTTTAGTACTCCAGGTTTATTAACAATCCCCCCCTCTTCTTTTTGACCCAGGACTTCAGAAGTTGTGGAGTACATGTGTCCCATCCCTACCTTCATTCTCCTCTTTGGGTTGAGGAGCCTTTCTTTCTGCAACAAAAGGAAAAGGTGTCTAGGGTTGTAGCACATCTTTCCTTCCTAGTTTCCTTCTGTATTTGAGACTGGTTCCTTAGATGGGAAGAGAGTAGAAGACAAACTCCTATTATCAGGGGTCCATGAAGCCTGTGGCATCATTTTTTTAAAGCATGTCTAATATTGTGGCCAAAGCAATTGGTCTTAATAAAACATGAATTCTTCATGAGTCATACCTTCATTTTGGACTCATCTCTTAGTGGGAATAGGTGTGTGTCCATCTTGTTTATTAATTTCTGGCTCATTGATGTAAGAGCAGCTGTAGGAGTTTCTGAATGAGTTTTTAAGTTATTAAGCTACTGGAATTTGGAAACCCTAGAGTGATTTTAAATATGGCAAGAAAAAATCCGTTGAGATCAAAATCCATTATTTTAAAAGGGATTATTGGGGGTAAAATGGCAAAAAAGATCCTAAAAAAAGATATTACAAAATACAGGAAAAAATCATTTGTAACAGATAAAAGAATACTAATAGGATAGAAACAACTGGAAAGGGAAATGTGACATCGTTCTTAAATGTAGATCTAGGAAATAATTAGCTGGTGAGGTTGGTGAAAAGGAAGCATAACATGTAAAACAGATCATTTGAACTCAAGGTGTTTCTAACGGAGAAGGCAACTGGAGCACCTGATACTGCATCTACCCTATGTCTTTGCAAACACTTTGACTGTAAAATTGGTGGTTTCGTTAAAATGGTGTTCTGAAATTTGTTATGGGGCAGCTTAAATTTATCTTTTCATGACTGTAGACAGTTGAGAATAACCCAAATTCTACCTTTGGTAATGCGTCACCAGATTAATGATACCGTAATATTTATTGAGAATCATACCACCTGATGCTTTCATACTCATTTCTTTTGTTTATAAGATTTGGTTTGAGGTGGGTGTGGGCTTGTTTGGTGGAATTAAAGAATGAAGGCCATACTCAGTTTTATATAAACTAACATGCAAGCCCAGCCAAAGTGTAGTTTTTGACTGAGTCCTGTCCTTGAGGTTAGGAATAAATAAGGTAAACCTTAAAAGAGGGTGTCGCAGAAGTCACTTTTTAAATTAGACTATGATTGAGATATACTGAAAACCTCCACTGACCTCTCCCCTCTCTGTTTTTCTTATTATGTTTGACAGCAATTATGGAGAAGGAAATGTGAAAAGAATTAGTCATAATGCTTTTGGATTATCCTTAAATTTATGTATTTTCATATCACTCAGGTAAAGTTGGGAAATGACAGAGCACAGACATATTTTTAAAATCGGAGTAGAAAATAAAAAGCACTTCTGTTGACTTATATTGCCATATGCGCACATCATCTCAGCTAATCAGAAATAGTATATTCATTTGTATGACAAAATAAATGCATTCATCCTAATAGTAGTCAACACATTTTGCCAGATGGTGCAAATATACCTCCATTTATATTTTGTATCTTAAAAATGTAGTTTAACAATAGGACTGTGTGTAAGAGACACTTTTTTTACGAAAAGTGTCATATATACATATGTAACAGGGATGAGTGTGTGTTGTTTAACATCATTTATAACAGAATTTCTGTCAGTACTCCATATACTGAAAATTCAAGTTGTTTTCAACTTCTTCAAATGCGTTCAGGATAAAATAAGTTAACCCAATTTCATAATGTAAATCATATTTTTGTTATTTGCCATATTTTATTTGAAGCAGTGATAAAATTTTATAACTCAAATCTGAATGTTATAGTACATTATGTGCTAATCATGGCAAAAGCGAACATTTACATTTGTGTTTTTACAATAAATTTCTTTTAAAATACACTTTCTATTTTTCTGTACTGACATATGCAATAAATTGATACATTAAAAGTTTGATTAATGTCTTAAGATAGTTTGTATTCAGTCTTTTCTATTAATCTAGATTATATGGTAGGACATTAAAGCTTCCTTAATGATCAAATAAACTCCTGAATTTGTTCAGAAATTAATTTTTATTGTACTAATGGTGTGAATAAAAAGTAGAAGTTAGATTTATTTTCCCTTTCCTCGTATTTTTCTCTCACATACATTTCATTTAGGCTAATATTAAATATTTTCTATATGTGAACTGCTGGTGAATGAATAGACCCAAAGCATTTGATTAGTTACATTAATCTAGGAATAAATAGATTTTAACTGTTCATGGTCATGTTGTCTTGAGATTTCATAAAGTGCCCTTTTATGAAATTATGCTTTTTTTTCTTTTATTATACTGTGTTAATGATTTGGGATGATTACAGAAATGGCCTAATATTCATTCGACCTTTAGGGGGCTGTAGCTTGCTTTCCTTAACCAGAAATTTGCATGCTTAAATAGTGTCACAACCAGCTGGATGATAGGAAATGTATGACAAACCTTAAATGGCCCCCTGTAAGTGCAGATGAAGAATTCACCTAGTGGAGACCATTTTTCCATGGGTAGATCTGGTGGGAAGAAGCATCCCTCATGTACTTCCCTGAGAGATCACCAACCTGAATCCTTTAGATAACTAGTTCTTATTTTCAAGTGATAATTTTTTCACATTCCTATTTCACTCTTCAACTCCTGCTTTACATCCTAAAGATGATGAGCAGTTGGATCTGGTTAGAGACTGTAACTCCTGTCTTATTAAGGGGAAGGGAGGGAAAAGATACCTTTTGAATACCTACAAGTGTAGAATGTGTTAATGTCATTGAACCCTCACAGCAAACTGTCTAGTAATTTACATATAAAACTCCCATTTCATAATAAACGAGCTCAGAGTGATTCAGTAATGTGCTCAAGATTACCCAGAATGGAGCTGGGATCTGAATGTATCTCCAGTTCTAAATCTAGGACAATTGCACATTCCCTCATTTACTCAGTGAAACAATTTGTTTTTATCCATGTTGGAGTTGATTTAAGACATTGAAATGAAATTAAAAGTGGCTATGTATAGAAAATTAGGAATATACAAGAAACTACACTTTTTTCAAAGTAGTTAAATATATGTTCCTGCAGGAAAATGTAGAAGTTAATTAACCTCATAAGACTTCTCATCCTCTTTCCTCAGCCTTTTATAGAAAAATTTAGGAGTCATCTTCCTCGTGAAGTGAAACTGATATATCTGATCTTGCTGTTTCTTTTTCCAATAAGATTTATTTTCCCAGCCTTTCCTCTATTACCATACCACCATACCAGTCCCTGGAATTATTTTATAATAGCTGACATTTTAATTGAATGCTTGTTATGTACCAGGTATTGTTCTGACTCCTTTTTGTCATTTATTCTTTTTTAAAAAAATTTTTGGCTGCCCTATGTGGCTTGTGGATTCTAGTTCCCTGACCAGGGATTGAACCCAGGTCCACGGCAGTGAGAGTGTGGAGTCCCAACCACTGGACCACCAGGGAATTCCCTGTCATTTATTCTTGATAACTGAATAGTCTATGATCTGGTGTCCAAATCCACTGACCCCACTCCTCCATGTTTGTCCTGTTCTAATTTGTCAGAAAAATCTGCATGCCTTTCCCTAAGAGCATTTAATGACTTCATTTCTCATTAAAGTCAAGACTTCTTGGTCTATAAGGTCCTTCACCAACTACACAATCTCGTTGTGAAAGAAGTTTTCTCTTTCTGTTTCATAAGCCAAATTCATTCCTTCTCTATGTGTTTACCCGTGTCTGGTGCTTTAACTGCTAGGTGGAATGTCCTCTCACCTTGCTAGGCTCCCAAGCTCATCACCCGAATTCAACATTGTACTGGAGGTTCCATGCAGGGCAATTAAGCAGGAAATAAAAGCCATCTAGATCAGAAAGGGAGAAGTAATATTTACAGATGATGTGAGCTTGTGTATAGGAAATCCTAAGGAATCCACTAAAAATATGAGAACTAATGAATGAACTCAGCAAGGTTGCGGGATTCAAGATCCATATACAAAAATCAATTTCATTTGTAGACACCATCGATAAACAACCCCCAGATGAGAGTTTTGTAGCTTGGATTATGTATCCCAAAAAGATATGTTGAAGTCCCAACACCTGGTACCTATGAATGTGACGTTACTGGAAATAGGGTTTTTGCAAATGTCATTAAGATGTAATTCAAATGAGATCCTTCTGGAGTAGGGTGTACCATTAATATAGTATGACTGGTATCCTTATCTTAAAAAGAGAAAAGACATAGAAACAGACATACATGGAGAGGAGAATAACATGTGAAGACACAGCCAGAGGAAAGATGGTCATGTGGCAATGAAGACAGGTTGGATTTATGCAGCAGCACCAAGGAATGGCAAGGATTTCTGTCAGCCGTTAGAAGCTAGGAGAGAGTATGGTCCTGCTGACACTTTGATTTCGGATATCTCTCATTCAGAGCTGTGAGAGAATGAACTTTTGTTGTTTACATCACTTAGTTTGTGGCTCTATGTTAATGGCAGCCCTAATATATTTTTTAAAATTCCATTTACAATAGCACCAAAAATAATGAAATACTTAGGGATGTACTTAGCAATAAAGGCAACATGTCTTCTCTGCAAACTACGTAACATTTTTTAAAGAAATAAAAGAAGTCAAATAAATGGAAACTAATCACATATTTGTAGATTGAAAGATTTATTATTGTTAAGATGGCAATCAAGGGATCAATCCACGAAGAAGATATAACAATTGTAAATATTTATGCACCCAACAGAGGAGCACCTCAATATATAAGGCAAATGCTAACAGCCATAAAAGAGGAAATCGACAGTAACTAAAGTGGGACTTTAACACCCCACTTTCACCAATGGACAGATCATCCAGAATGAAAATGAGTAAGGAAACAAGCTTTAAATGATACATTAAACAAGATGGACTTAATTGATATTTATAGGACATTCCATCCAAAAACAACAGAATACACTTTCTTCTCAAGTGCTCATGGAACATTCTCCAGGATAGATTATATCTTGGGTCACAAATCAAGCCTTGGTAAATTTAAGAAAATTGAGATCGTATCAAGTATCTTTTCTGACCACAACGCTATGAGACTAGATATCAATTACAGGAAAAAGATCTGTAAAAAATACAAACACAAGGAGGCTAAGCAATACACTACTAGATAACCAAGAGATCACTGAAGAAATCAAAAAATACCTAGAAAAAAACCTATGGAATGCAGCAAAAAGTTCTAAGAGGGAAGTTTAGAGCAATACAATCCTACCTCGAGAAGCAAGAAACATCTCAAATAAACAACTTAAATTTACACCTAAAGCAATTAGATAAAGAACAAAAAGAACCCAAAGTTAGCAGAAGGAAAGAAATCATAAAGATCAGATCAGAAATAAATGAAAAAGAAATGAAGAAAACAATAGCAAAGATCAATAAAACTAAAAGCTGGTTCTTTAAGAAGATAAACAAAATTGATAAACCATTAGCCAGACTCATCAAGAAAAAAAGGGAGAAGACTCCAATGAACAGAATTAGAAATGAAAAAGGAGAAGTAACAACTGACATTGCAGAAATACAAAGGATCATGAGAGATTACTACAAGCAACTCTATGCCAATAAAATGGACAACCTGGAAGAAATGGACAAGTTCTTAGAAAAGCACAACCTTCTGAGACTGAACCAGGAAGAAACAGAAAATATAAACAGACCAATCACCAATTACAAGCACTGAAATTGAGACTGTGATTAAAAATCTTCCAACAAACAAAAGCCCAGGACCAGATGGCTTCACAGGCAAATTCTATCAAACATTTAGAGAAGAGCTAACATCTATCCTTCTCAAACTCTTCCAAAATATAGCAGAGGGAGGAACACTCCCAAACTCATTCTACGAGGCCAACATCACCCTGATACCAAAACCAGACAAAGATGTCGCAAAGAAAACTATAGTCCAATATCACTGATGAACACAGATGCAAAAATCCTCAACAAAATATTAGCAAATAGAATCCAACAGCACATTAAAAGGATCATACACCATGATCAAGTGGGGTTTTTCCCAGGAATGCAAGGATTCTTCGGTACACGCAAATCAATCAATGTGATACACCATATTAACAAATTGAAGGATAAAAACCATATGATCATCTCAATAGATGCAGGAGAATCTTTTGACAAAATTCAACATCCATTTATGATAAAAACCCTCCAGAAAGGAGGCATGGAGGGAACTTACCTCAACATAATAAAGGCCATATATGACAAACTCAAAGCCAACATCATTCTCAATGGTGAAAATCTGAAACCATTTCCTTTAAGATCAGGAACAAGACAAGGTTGTCCACTCTCACCATTATTATTCAACATAGTTTTGGAAGTTTTAGCCACAACAATCAGAGAAGAAAAATAAATAAAAGGAATCCAAATCGGAAAAGAAGAAATAAAGCTGTCACTGTTTGCAGATGACATGATACTATACATAGAGAATCCTAAAGATGCTACCAGAAAACTACTAGAGCTAATCAATGAATTTGGTAAAGTAGCAGGATACAAAATTAATGCACAGAAACCTCTTACATTCCTATACACTAACGATGCAAAATCTGAAAGAGAAATTAAGGAAACACTCCTATTTACCATTGCAACAAAAAGAATAAAATACCTAGGAATAAACCTACCTAAGGAGACAAAAGACCTATATGCAGAAAACTATAAGACACTGATGAAAGAAATTAAATATGATAGAAAACAGATGGAGAGATATACCATGTTCTTGGATTGGAAAAATCAACATTGTGAAAATGACTCTACTACCCAAAGCAATCTACAGATTCAATGCAATCCCTATCAATCTACCAATGGCATTTTTCACAGAACTAGAACAAAAAATGTCACAATTTGTATGAAAACACAAAAGACCGCAAATAGCCAAAGAAATCTTGCGAAGGAAAAACAGAGCTGGAGGAATCAGGCTCCCGGACTTCAGACTACACTATGAAGCTACAGTAATCAAGATAATATGGTAGTGGCACAAAAACAGAAATATAGATCAATGGAACAGGATAGAAAGCCCAGAGATAAACCCATGCACATATGGTCACCTTATTTTTCATAAAGGAGGCAAGAATATACAATGGAGAAATGACAGCCTCTTTAATAAGTGGTGCGGGGGAAACTGGACAGGTACATGTAAAAGAATGAAATTAGAACACTCCCTAACACCATACACAAAAATAAACTCAAAATGGATGAAAGACCTAAATGTAAGGCCAGAAACTACAAAACTCTTAGAGGAAAATATAGGCAGAACGCTCTATGACACCTAAATGTAAGGCCAGACACTACAAAACTCTTAGAGGAAAACATAGGCAGAACGCTCTATGACATAAAGCAAGATCCTTTTTGACCCACCTTCTAGAGAAATGGAAATAAAAACAAAAATAAACAAATGGGACCTAGTGAAACTTAAAAGCTTTTGCACAGCAAAGGAAAGCATAAACAAGACGAAAAGACAACCCTCAGAATGGGAGAAAATATTTGCAAATGAGGCAACTGACAAAGGATTAATCTCCAAAATTTACAAGCAGCTCATGCAGCTCAATATCAAAAAAACAAACCACCCAACCCAAAAATGGGCAGAAGACATAAATAGACACTTCTCCAAAGAAGACATACAGATTGCCACCAAACACATGAAACGATGCTCAACATCACTAATCATTAGAGAAATGCAAATCAAAACTACAATGAGGTATCACCTCACACGGGTCAGAATGGCCATCATCAAAAAATCTACAATCAATGGATGCTGGAGAGGGTGTGGAGAAAAGGGAACCCTCTTGCACTGATGGCGGGAATGTAAATTGATACAGCCACCATGGAGAACAGTATGGAGGTTCCTTAAAAAACTAAAAATAGAACTACCATACAACCCAGCAATCCCACTACTGGGCATATACCCTGAGAAAACCATAATTCAAAAAGAGTCATGTACCACAGTGTTCATTGCAGCTCTATTTATAATAGCCAGGACATGGAAGCAACCTAAGTGTCCACTGACAGATGAATGGATAAAGCAGATGTGGCACATATATACAATGGAATATTACTCAGCCATAAAAAGAAATGAAACTGAGTTATTTGTAGTGATGTGGATGGACCTAGAGTCTGTCCTACAGAGTGAAGTAAGTCAGAAAGAGAAAAACAAATACACACACACACACACACACACACACACACACACATATATATATATTCCATATATATATGGAATCTAGAAAAAAAAATAGTTCTGAAGAACCTAGGGGCAGGACAGGAATAAAGATGCAGATGTAGAGAATGGACTTGAGGACACGGACAGGGGGAAGCGTAAGCTGGGATGAAGTGAGAGAGTGGCATGGACATATATACACTCCCAAATGTAAAGTAGATAGCTCGTGGGAAGCAGCCGCATAGCACAGGGAGGTCAGCTCGGTGCTTTGTGTCCACCTAGAGAGGTGGGATAGGGAGGGTGGGAGGAGACACAAGAGGGAGGAGATATGGTAATATATGTATATGTATAGCTGATTCACTTTGTTATACAGCAGAAACTAACACATTGTAAAGCAATTATACTCCAAGAAAGATGTAAAAAAAAAAAAAAAATGATGGCAATACTCCCCAGTTTGATCAATGGATCAAAACACTCCCTATCAAACCTGTCTCTTTTTTTTGCAGAAGTTAACAAGCTGATCTTAAAATTCATGCATAAATGCAAGGATCTAGAATAGCTAGAACGATCTTTAAAAGAAGAACATGGTCAGGGGTCTCATATATCCTGATTTTAAAACTTGCTAGAAAGGTATAATGGTCAAGACATACAGGCATAAGGATAGACGTATAAATCAATGGTCTACAGTTGAAAGTCCATAAATAAATATATATTTACAGTTAACTGATATTTGACAAAAGTGCCAAGATAATTCATTGTTGAAAGGACAGTCTTTTAGCAAATGGTGTTGTGTCAACTGGATATTCACATGCATATGAATGAATTTGGACTCCTGCATCTTACCATATAAAAAATTAATTAAAAAGGGAGTAAAGACTCATGTGTAAGAGCTACAGCTGTAAAACTCTTGGTAGAAAACGTAGTCACATCTTTGCGACCTTAGGTTAGACAGTGGTTTCTTGGTATGACACAAAAAGCACAAAGGACAAAAGAAAAAAAATAGATTAATTGGGCTTAATTTAAAAAATATTCCTCAAAGGACATTATACATTATCAAGAGAGTGAAAGACAACTTATAAAAAAGGGGGAAAATATTTGCAGATCGTATATCTGATAAGGAACTTGTTTCCAGAATATGAAGAACGCTTACAACTCAATGATATAAAGACAAACAACCCAGTTTAAAAATGGGCAAAGGCACATTCTCCAAGGAAGACATACAGGTGGCCAATAAGCACGTAAAGAGATGTTCACTGTCATTAATAATAAGGGAAGTGCAAATCAAAACTACAATGAGACACTTCTTCATATCCAGTAAGACAGGTATAATCAAAGAGACAGAAAACAATGTGTCAGCGAGTGTCAGCGAGGATGTGGAGAAATTTTGAACACTCCCATTGCTGGTGGGAATGAAAAATGGAGTAGCCACTTCGGAAAACATCTAGCAGTTTTTAAAATGTTGAAAATGGAGTTAGCATATGTCCAGGATCTGCACGACTGGGTATGTATCTAAGAGAATTGAAAATATATGTTCATACAAAAACTAGTACATGAATGTTCATAGCAGCATCCTTCGTAACAGCAAAAGAGTGGAAACAATCCAATAACTAATGATTGAATAAATAATATGTGATGAATCCTACAATGTAATGTTGTTCAGCAATGAAAAGAAATGAAATTCTGATGGATGCTACACATAGACAAACCTTGAAAACATGCAAAGTGAAAGAAGCCAGTCACAAAGGACTATTCGTTTGCAAAGTCCGAAACAGGCAACCCCATTGATACAGAAGGTAGATTAGTGGCTGAGTGTAGGGGTATTGGGTGAGGGGAATGGGGAGTGACTGTTCATGGATATAGAGTTTCTTTTGGGGAAGATGATAATGTTCTAAAATAGATTGTTGTGATCAATCTGTATCACAACTCTGTGAAAATACTGAAAATCATTGAATTGTACCTTTAAATGCATGAATAGTGTTGCATGTAAATTATATTCAGTAAAGCTGTTATAATGGGTGAGACTAGGAATATTCTAAGTAGAAACTCTTGGATTTAAATGATGGTAGTGGATCTCGAGAGAAGTGGATGGATTCAAGATACACTTGGGGTGTAAGCGATTGTCAGAGGTGCAGAAGACTATAGAATGAATACATCTATATCTCCGCCTTTCATACCTGGTTGATTAAAAGAACCCAAGAATGTTCTGGGAGAAATATCAGGAGTTCAAGTTAAATTCGTAATGAGTTTGAGGTGTCTCCTGAAGAAGGTGTGAGCAGTCTTCATCCTTTTCAGCTGCCTAGCACCTGCCCTTTGCTTTGGCAAATGTTCCATCCGATGGGTCAGAGCTGGATGCTCCTCTTGTAGCTGTGATGACCCAGACTTTGTCAACCAGGTAGAGGCTGGTGGTGTGGAAAAGGAAGGCCATTATCAAATCCATGCTAATGTGGCAGCAGCAGTGGAGCGCCAGCAACCAGATGCAGAGTTCAGAGCCTCCAGCACCTATGCTTCTAGCAGTAGGTACCCAGAGCTATGACTGCAAGTGGTGGTCTGTGCCCAGCTGTAACAGCAGTGGTATTTTTAGGGGTTCACTTCTGTATCGTGATTGCGAGAGGTATATATATTCAATCCCCCAAACATGCTTAGGCATGATTCTCTAATTCTTTCCATAGATTCTGCAAGTTACTTTAAATCCTTTCAATGGAATCCTTTCTATCTGATTAGCTAGAGATGGTTTATGTTGCTTGCACCTAAGAGAAACCTGACTGGAATAACATCCAAAAGAAGATGCTGAAAAGGCCGTTAGCTTTGGGGAAAGAGATCAGAGATAAAGATACGAGTTTGAATAGCCATCAGTGATACTGTTGATATAAGAATTGGTGGTGCACAGCAGTGTGATTGTACCTAATGCGCTGAACTGTTTATCAAAGGATGGATGAAATGGTACATTTTGTGTTATATGTCCACAATAAAAAAAAAAGAAGGAATGGATGAGAATGTTTAGGGCAAGAGTCTAAAAGGAAAGGAGAACGAAGGACCTAGGCTGAGGCATTTGAACCTTTAAAGGATAGGAGAAAGAGATATGTCCCTAGAGGAGAAAGAGAATGAGGTGTTTTATTCAGCTCTGCGGAGTAGCTGGCACTGGGTAGTCTGGAACAAGGTTTGTAGCCTTGTTCCAAATCTGAACGAATGAATGAGTTTACTCCTCAACTGGGGAGCTCCTGAGCTTGTTGAGTGTTAATTGCATCTTTAATTACACATGGGTTATAAAATTTGGTATATAGCATCATGGTGAAAAAGATTAGCAGTTGGGGTCATGGCATAGAACAGCTCCTTTTATTATAGTGCAGAGTCCACAGGAATCCAGGGTCCAGGACGGGGACTGGAAGACACAGTACTGTTTACTCTGCACGTAGTCAGAAGCAAGGCGCCATTGCCTGAAAACACTTTTATTCAGTCTTCACATACAGTCATATTCCCGACATACACTCTAATTCAGTTTATTGTTTCTCTGACAAGTGAGATTTCTTCATGAATGTGGGCCACGTTCTGCAGCTGTTATCAACAACCTTCACTACGATCGATTGCCACACCTTTCTTTACTTAGTAACATCCACTCCGCTAAGGTGGCAATAAAAATAATGACAAAGTTAAGTCTTATATTTTCTTTTTTCCCTTAGCTGGATACTTAGAGGTGGCAGAAGTGAACATATATATGTTTAGGATAAAGAGCAAGAAAGAGAGATGACGGCATTTAGGTTTAGATTTTCTGTTACTGTGAAATTTTAAGATTTGGAATTATAACCACTCATTGGCCAAGAGCAGATGAACAAGGCCGTTTTTGATAGTATTGACTCTGCTGCCTTTGTAGCAGCTGAGATACAGAGACAGACCAACACAGAGTTTGTGGCCTTTTGACTCTGTCCCATTGACTTCTCTACCTTTATTTCAGTACCACTCGCTTACCTATTAAAGCTTTCTAGAACGTTTTGAAATCGTTTCGTGTAAATCCTCAACATTTATTCTTTTTCAAGATTTTTTCACTATTCTAAATCATTTTCATTTCCATACGAATATTGAAATGTTATTTTCTTTAAAAAAACCCTTCAAATTGATGAACTGTTTGTTTGGGTCAAATAAATATCTTAAAAATATTCATCTTGAGGCGTTCTTTAAGTTCTCTCAGCATTCTTTTTAAATTCACAGTTTATCTTCAGATAATTTTAGACCTCTTCACATGAAATTTGAGAACCTAAAAATGGTATGCTTATGTTCCTCCCCTTATTGCCTTTGTGCTATTTTGGTCATATATTTTGCTTCTGTATATGTTATAAATTTCACAACTGTAATTATTTTGTCATTAGTTATCTTTTTTTCTTGTGGTAAAAGTCACAAACATGAAATTTACCATCTTAATCATTACTGAGTATATGGTACGTTAGTGTTAACTATATGCTCTGTGCAATGGATCTCTAGATTCTTTTTCATCTTACAAAACTGAAACTCTCTACCTTTTGAACAACTTCCATTTCGCCGTTCCCCAAGCCCCTGGCAACTATAATTCTACTTTCTGTTTCTTTGAATTTGACTACTTTACATACTCCATGTAAATGGAATCATGCAACATTTGTCTCCTTGTGACTACTTCACTTAGCATAATGTCCTCAAGGTTCATCTGTGTTACAGCATAAAACAGGCTTTCCTTCTATTTTAAGGCTGAATAGTATTCCATTGTATGTATACATCACATTTTCTTTATCCAGTCATCAGCCAGGTTGCTTCCACCTCTTGGCTATTGTGAATAATGCTGCAATGAAAATAGGTGTGCACATACCTCTTTGAAATCTTGTTTTCAATCCTTTGGGATGTATACTAGGAAATAAGATGTGCTGGATGACATAGCAATTCTATTTTTAATTTTTCGAGGAACTTTCATACTGTTTTCCATACTACCTGCACCATTTTACATTCCCACCAACAGAGCACAAGGGTACCAATTTCTCTGTATCCTTGCCAACACTTTACTTTCTTTTTCCTTAATAGTGACCATTGTAACGGATGTGAGGTGGTACCTCATTGTGGTTTTGATTTGCATTTCCCTGATGATTAGTGATGTTGAGCATCTTTTCATGTGCTTGTTGACCATTTACAAATTATATTCTTTGGAGACAGGTCTATTCAAGTCCTCTGCTGATTATTAAAGCAGGTTATGGGGGGATTTTTGTTGTTGAGTTGTAGATTTTTACGTATCCTGGATACTAATTCCTTAACAGATCTGTGGTTTGCAATATTTTCTTCCATCCTGTAGATTGCTTTTTCGTTTTGTTCGTTGTTTCCTTTGCTATGCAGACGTTTTTAAGTTTGACGTGGTTCCATTTGCTTTTGCTTTTTATGCCTGTTCTTTGGGTGCCGTATCTAAGAAATCATTGCCAAATCCAGTGTCGTGAAGTTTTTCTTGTATGATTTCTTCTAGGAGTTTATAGTTTCAGGTCTTACATTTAGGTATCTAATCAACTTTGAGTTGATTTTTGTATATGGTGTAATAGAAGGGCCCCATTTTATTGTTTTTCTTGTGGATATTCAGTTTTCCTAGCACCATTTGTTGAAGAGACTATCCCTTCCCCATTGTGTAGCCCCGAAAACTTTGTCAAAGATCGTTTGACCATAGAAGTGAACGTTTATTTCTGTGCTGTCTCTTAAATGCTGTTCCACTGGTCCATGTGTCTGTTTTCATGCCAGTACCATACTGTAAATTTGTACTGTGTTTTAAAATCAGCAATTGTAAAGACTCTATAGTTTTTTGTTCGTTTTCCTGTGAAGACTCTAGTTTTATTTTTTGTCTTTCTTAAGATTGTTTTAGCTACTTGGAGTCCTTTGAGATTCCGTCTGAATTTTAAGATGGTTATTTCTATTTCTGTGAAAAATGCCATTGATAGTTCGGCATGGACTGCATTGAATCTGTAGATCGCTTTGAGTATTACGAATATTTTAACAATATTAACTCCTTTAACCCATGAACGTGGAATGTTTTTCTACTTATTTGTGTCTTGTTTGATTACTTTCAGCAATGTTTTATAGTTTTCAGTGTACATGCCATTTACCTGCTTGGTTAAGTTTATTCCTAATTGTTTTATTCTTTTTAATGCTATTGTAGATGGGAGTGTATTCTTAATTTCCTTTACAGACGGTTCATTGTTAGTGTATAAAAACACAACTGATTTTATATTCTGCAACTTTACTGAATTTATTTATTTTAACAATATTTTTGTGGAATCTTAGGGTTTTGTCCATATAAGATCATGTCATCTGTAAACAGACAATTTTACTTCTTCCCTTCCAATTGGGAAGCCTTTTATTTCTTCTATTTGCCTAATTGCTCTAGTTGGGACTCCGAGTACTGTTTTGAACAGAAGTGTCAAAAATGGGCATTCTGGCCTTGTTACTAAGAGGAAAGTTTTCAGTTTTTCACCATTGAGTATGATGTTAGCTGTGGTCTTTTTAAAAAAATTTATTGAAGCATAGCTGATTTACAATGTTGTGTTAAGTTTTGCTGTACAGCAAAGTGATTCAGTTATATCAATACATATATGTATATTCTTTTTCATATTATTTTCCATTATGATTTATCACAGGGTATTGAACAGAGTTCCCTGTGCGGTACAGTAGGACCTTGTTGTTTATCCATCCTATATATAATAGTTTGTACCTGCTAATCCCACACTCCCAATCCTTCCCTCCCCCACCCCCGTCCCCCTCAGCAACCACAAGTCTGTTCTCTGTCTATAGGTCTGTTTCTGTTTTGTATATACGTTCATTTGTATCATTTTCTTTTAGATTCCACATATAAGTGATATCATGTGATATTTGTCTTTCTCTAAGTGACTTACTTCACTTAGTATGACAATCTCTAGGTCCTTATGTAACAACCTAAATGGGAAAGAATTTGAAAAAAGAATAAATACATGTATATGTATAAACTGAATCACTTTGCTGTACACCTGAAACTGTCACAACACGGTTAATCAACTATAATCCAGTATAAAATAAAAAGTTTAAAAAAATCTCTAGGTCCATCCATGTTCCTGCAAATGGCATTATTTCATTCTTTTCTATGGTGGAGTAATATTCCATTGTATATATATATACAACATCTTTATCCATTCACCTGTTGATGGACATTTGTTTCCATGTCTTGGCTATTGTAAATAGTGCTGCTGTTTACACTGGGGTGTAAACAGACACTGGGGTGCAGATGCCTTTTTGAATTAGAGTTTTCTCTGGATATATGCCCAGGAGAGGGATTGCTGGATCATACGGCAACTCTATTTTTATTGTCTTGAGGAAACTCCATACTCTTCTCCATAGTGGCTGCACCAGTTTACATTCCCACCAACAGTGTAGGAGGGCTCCCTTTTCTCCACACCCTCACCAGCATTTATTATTTATAGACATTTTTTTTTGGCTGTGCTGTGTGGCTTGTGGGATTTTAGTTCCCCAACCAGGGATCGAATCCGGGTCCTCAGCAGTGAGAGCACAGAGTCCTAACCATTGGACTGCCTGTTTGTAGACTTTTTAATGATGGCCATTCTGAGCAGTGTGAGGTGGTACCTCATTATAGTTTTGATTTGCATTTCTCTAAAGATTAGCTGTGGGCTTTTCATATATGGCTTTCATTATGTTGAGGTAATTTCCTTCTATTTCTAGTTTGTTGAATGTTTTTAGTCATGAAAGAGTGTTGAATTTTGTAAGATGCCAACAGAAGCAGACCCTGCCATGACCATTTGATCAAAGAATCAATGAATGAAGCTTCTCTTTGGCTGTTCTAGAGTCACATGGTCTCATATCTCTGCTTCCTCTTAGCAGATTGACTTCTGCTCTGCTTGGACTTAGCCCATAATTGGTGTCACCAAAGACGCCTGCAACTCCCAGCCCCGTTATTGGGCTATGCATGGGGCAGATGGTCCAAGAAGGGGATGTGAAAAAGGGAGGAGGGCCAATTAGCATCTTTAGTACTCGTTTATTTCTTTGGAATGTATGAGTTCTGGGAGGATTTGTTGGTTATTATATTTTAAAATCACAAGAATTTAATTTTTAGTGAAATTAGTATAGAATTAGGACTTTCTACTCCAGAGGTAGCTGGAATAACAGTTTAATTTGGTGTCAGTGTATAAACAATACACTGTTTTGTTTTTCAAGTTTAACAGGAACAAGATTTAAATAATTGATAAAATCTCATGCTGGCAAGAGCACAAGGAAGTGTTGCCAGCAGGATTGTGAATTGCTACACTTTGGAGACCAGATTGCATACATCTATGAAACATTAAGCTTTGTTTCATCACTTTTTTAAAAATTTTATTTATTTGTTTATGGCTGCGTTGGGTCTTCGTTGCTGTGCGCGGGCTTTCTCTAGTTGCAGTGAGCAGGGGCTACTCTTCGTTGTGGTGCACGGGCTTCTCATTGCGGTGGCTTCTCTTGTTGCAGAGCATGGGCTCTAGGTGCCCGGGCTTCAGGAGTTGTGGCTCACGGGCTCTGGAGCTCAGGCTTAGTAATAGTGGTGCACGGGCTTAGTTGCTCCGTGGCATGTGGGGGATCTTCCTGGACCAGGGCTCGAACCCTTGTCCCCTGCATTGGCAGGCAGATTCCTTTTTTTTTTTTTTTTTTTTTTGCTGTACGTGGGCCTCTCACTGTTGTGGCCTCTCCCGTTGCGGAGCACAGGCTCCGGACGCGCAGGCCCAGCAGCCACGGCTCACGGGCCCAGCCGCTCCGCGGCATAGTGGGATCCTCCCGGACCGGGGCACGAACCCGCATCCCCTGCATCGGCAGGCGGACTCTCAACCACTGCGCCACCAGGAAAGCCCCGGCAGGCGGATTCTTAACCACTGCGCCACTAGGGAAGCCCCTGTTTTATCACTTTTAATCCAGTTTTCACTTTGGGAAATCTATCCTAAAAATATAGTTAGATGAGAGCATGTGTAAAATTATATCTTAATGTAGCATTTATTTGGTAGTAGCCAAAACAAAGAAGCAAACAAACAAAAACCCTGAAAAATAGCTTGAAATTCCATCAGTGAGAAATAATAAAATAAGTTATAAAAGAAATTAAAATCTATATTTTTGATCTGGAAAAATACCCTTGATATATTTTATTGAAGAAAATCTGTTACAGTGTAATGTGAACAGTATTAGTCCATTAGAAAGCATATATATAGATATAATAATATGTATGTGTTTGTGTATATATGTATACATATAAAGAGAGTGGTGTTGGTATAAAAGTTGTTTGTATATGCTATCTGACTGTTTATATATTATACACAGTACATGCATTAAACTGTTGGTATTAATTACATATCAGGGAAAGATTGCTACAGAGGGGAGAAGGCAGGAAGAGATCATTAGTTGGTATAGAACTCAAAATTGTTTGACTTATACTTAGCATGCATTATATTGACAAAGTATAAGTGAAATAATTCTTAATAAAAAGGAACCTTTGGGGACTTCCCTGGTGGTGCAGTGGTTAAGAATCCGCCTGCCAATGCAGGGGACAGGGGTTCGAGTCACAACTACTGAGCCTGTGCTCTGGAGCCCGCGAAGCCCCAACTACTGATCCCGAGTGCCACAACTACTGAAGCCTGCGTGCCTAGAGCCCGTGCTCCGCAACAAGAGAAGCCACCGCAATGAGAAGCCTGCGCAGTGCAACGAAGAGTAGCCCCCGCTCACCGCAACTAGAGAAAGCCCTGCGTGCAGCAATGGAGACCCAACGCACCTTGGACAAAAGTGTGGGTTGTCATGTACTTAACACTGAAAAGATAAAGGAGAGTTTGTATATGATAGCTTTAATAATTTCCCCCTCCTCCTAGATCGTCAGCTGTAGCAAATATGCTTATACTTGTGAATCTCTAGATTCTCTACATGTTAGAGGCACCTATCACCCAGATAGATGTTACTACGAGAGCAGGTCTCAGACTGAATTCCTGTTCGTGCACAGACTCTAATTCACAGCCAGCGTGACACATTGGATAGAGGGGAAGAGGTTCTTTTCTCTGTCCTCTGGTCCTTCTAACACCTTGTATCAATGGGTCACTCCAACGTTATTTTTTTATTTTTTTGCGGTACACGGGCCTCTCACTGTTGTAGCCTCTCCCGTTGTGGAGCACAGGCTCTGGACGCACAGGCTCAGCGGCCATGGCTCACGGGCCCAGCCGCTCCGCGGCACGTGGGATCTTCCCGGACCGGGGCACAAACCCGCGTCCCCTGCATCGGCAGGCGGACCCTCAACCACTGCGCCACCAGGGAAGCCCCACTCCAACGTTCTTTGATAATGCTTTTGAGACAGGAGCAGCATGCTCTGTGGGTCAGCAGCTTAGCAGGATTTCTCTTGAAATAGAGAGATGCAAGGTTAGCAGGATCCATACTTCTGGGGCACCGTGGATGGCTGGGCTCGCCAGCTTCTTATCCGAGGACGTGCAAAGGCCGTGGGCCCTGCCGTACCAGTACTCACTAACACGTATCTTGTAGTCCACTGATTTTGCCAATTAAGGATAATCTCTGACAATCTTTATGTTTCTTACCAAACCTAAGATGTAATACGGACGAGCTAACTCTTTACAATAATTACTCAACCTCTATTAACTAATTCTAATTAATTCACATATAGCACATTTGCCATACTGAGGTGTAAACAAATTACCAGAAATCCGAATGTATTGTCAACTGAAGACATGCTGATGAGATTTTGATATGGAAGAATGTTGAAATAATGTGAAATAGGGCAAAATAGCTGAAATGTTTATATATATATATATTCCATTAATAAACAACTGCACATTTAGATAAACTAGCCTAAATTATTGATTGATTTATAGCCTAAATTATAATTATTGATTATATATAATTATACTATATATTGTATATAATGTACATAATATATAATAATATAATGGATATTATTTGTTTCATTAATTGTTTAAATGAATGGAGCATTTATAGTGTGTTCTGTCACTGTACTGTATTTTGGTTCCCTAAAGGCAAGCAAAACAGACACAGCTTCTGCCTTCATGGAATTTGGGAGATGAACAGTTAACAGGTAAATAAATATATACACATGCAGTACAAATAGTACATGTTATAATTAGAAAGAATAGATTTCTCTGAAAGAGAATGACTTCCTTGTACTTGGGAGGAGGAAAGATCATGTTTCCTTGTTTTTCTACATCAAATTAAATCTGACTCAGCCTTCACTCATCTTCCTGGCTGGATTGTTAATCTTGGTGATCAAGATGGTTCTGCTGTCGGGGTCCCCTAATCTCTTTCTTGAGAAGGTTCTAGAGCCATTTGACTTATGGGATCTGAGACAGTTGGAGCAGTGCCTCAGGTTTTCAATATAATATGGTAACTGCTGGCTATTTAAATCTTGTTGGGTCTTTCTACTCCAGAGTTTGTTCTAAGGCGGCATCGTTCCTTCCACACCAGGCTCAGCCACGAGTCTATTTTCCACGGCTCCTAGGGACACTGTGTGTCTCTGGCCCTCACACAGACCCCCCATCAGAGGCCCTGCAGGTGGCAGATGCGGGTTTCCCTACTTGGCGGAAACTACCCCCTTTCCAGTCTCTGTCCTGAGTGCCGTTCTGTTGGAAACTGACGAAGATGCTGCATGATTTAAAAATCCAGAATCAGCAGAGCAGGTGATGGGCATAGATTCTGAAGGATAAGAGTACAAAGAAGCTGACCTGCCTTCTGGGAGAAAGGGCAGAAGCAAGAGAAAGTTTCATGAGAGCTCACACATCCTACTTTTTAGAAAAAGGACTGTTATGTACGTGGACGAAAGACAGAGGGGCCGCCTCCAATGTCTTCTTTTCACAGAAATTGTAAATAGAAAAAGGTGATTGACCTTTTGTTCCATTTGTGGGGTTACAAAGTTCTCATGCGTACGGAGCTATTGAGATAGTGGTAAAATGGATAACCATTCACTTGTCACTTAGATTCAGAATTTGCTCATGTTTTTCTCTGTATTTGCTTCACCTGTCAGTCTGTTACATCCATCATGTATCTATTATTTTACGTTGAACTATTTCAGAGTAAGTTGCAGGTATGATGACACTTTACCCATAAATACTACTGGACGCATCACCTAAGAATAAGGGTGTTCTCCTACGGAAGCACAATACCACTGTTACACCTAAGATACTTAACAACAAAGTAGCCAATCTGTATTCAGCTCTCCTCAATCTCTCCCCAAATTTCTTTGAGCTTGTTTATTTTTATTTTTTTTGATCCAGGATCTTCATCTGGTTATACATTGCGTTTGGATTTTATGTTTTATATTATAGAACAAACAATAATAGATTAAACATATGCAAAGTCTCCTTAAAAAGTAGAATGTTTCATGGCACAAGACTAACAAATCCAAGAGGAAAACAGTGTCTCAGTTAGAGAGGAGTGGTCAGGAATGGGGCATGAAAAGTGGAAGTCACATAAGCAGTAAGTCTCCCACATGGCGGAGGAGACTGTGACCTAGAGAGTGGGGTGTAAGGGCAGGTGTGTCCTTGTAGACAGCGTAGGTTTATTTTGCTAACATGGGTTGATAACAGTAACTGTGAAATTAATCCAAGAAATCTCCTGCTCAATTCCAAAACCTGTGCTTCTAATGTTGCTTCACTAGTGTATTTACACATGAATATCTGAGCATATTTGAGAAAATTTGCTGATCAATAAACAAGAACTGTATCTATAGTTTTTTTTCACATTGTTAATAGGTTAGCTTCTAAACGATTTTTTTAAATGATTTAGAAAATATTTATATTGGTCTTTAATCGGTTCCTGGTGCAGAGTTCCTAAATCCTTTGGAATATCCTAGGTGATAGTAGTGTCTTTTGTTCTAATGAGGAGACTCTTGGTCACTGAATGAAGGGTGGTCACCAAAAAGACCAAGCCATGATTAGAAGTTTGGAATTTTCAACCCCACTTTTCATTCTCCAGAGATGGGGCTGGAGCTGTAGTTAATGAGCAATCATGCCTGGTGAAGCTTGCAGGAAAGTTCCAGGAGTGTGGGGTTGGTGGCTACCTGGAGGTGCTGGGAGCATGGCGTCCTGGAGAGGGTGTGGAAGCAAGGCGCCACTTCCCACACGCCTCTTCTGTCTGCGTGTTCATATGTACCCTTTATCGCATCCTTTGATAACAAATTGGTAAACACTAATTAAACCATTTTCTTGAGTTCTGTGGGCAAATTAATCAAGCCCAAGGATCAGGTCGTGGGTTCCTCTGATTTATAGCCAGTCTGTCAGATGCACGGTGACAACCTGGACTTGTGGTTGCCATCTGAAGTGGGCTGGAGTTAGTCTTGTGGGACTGAGCCCTCAGCCTGTGGAACCTAAGACGAACTCCAGATAGATGTGTCAGAATTGAATTAAACTCTAGGACAGCCAGCCGGCCTCACAGAGGAGCGCCCACACTTTTGGTGTCAGAAGAGTTGAGAGATTGGTAGTGGTGTGACGGTGAAAAGATACATAGAAAGATAAAACAAACAAACGGAAAACGAAATTAAAAAAAGAAAAAAAAATACATAGGAGGAAGATTGAGGTTTTCTTTACAAGCCTATTTGAGGAGATGTGCCAGTCAACGCACAAGAACTGTCTGTAGTTTTATTTCACATTGTAGATAAGTTAGCATTTGTGTTATTTTATTTTATTTTTTTTGCGGTACGCGGGCCTCTCACCGCTGTGGCCTCTCCCGTTGCGGAGCACAGGCTCCGGACGCGCAGGCTCAGCGGCCATGGCTCACGGGCCCAGCCGCTCCGCGGCATGTGGGATCTTCCTGGACCGGGGCACGAACCCGTGTCCCCTGCATCGGCAGGCAGACTCTCAACCACTGCGCCATCAGGGAAGCCCTGTGTTATTTTTTAAAGTAAACTTTAAAGACCTTTAAAAAATGTCCATTGTTCATCACTAATCAGGGAAATGGAAATCAAATCCACAATGACATATCACTTCACTTCTGTTGGATGGCTACTATCAAAAAACAGACAATAAGAAGTATTGTCGGGGATGTGGAGAAACTGGAACCTTGAGCACTTTGATGGACATGTATCAATAAAATGGGTGCAGCTGCTACAGAAAAGTGTGGAGGTTCCACAAAAAATTAAAAATAGAATTAACATGTGATTCAGCAACTCCACTTCTGTGTATTTGTCCAAAGGTATTGAAAGCAGGATCTCAAAGAGATTTTGCACAGTCATATTCATAGCAACATTATTCACAGTAGCTAAGATGTGGAAGCAACCCAAACTGATCATTGAGAAACCCAAGTTGATTATCATCCATCATTGATGGATGAAAAGATAAACAGAATGTGGTATCATATTAATCAGTGTTTTCCAGAACCAACAGGATGCGTAAATATACATGTATTCCAGTATGTGTGTGTGTGTGCGCGCAATACATACATACACATTCCAGTACAGGTCTGAAGTCCTGAGAACCAGGGGATCTGGTATTGTAGGTTCCACTATGAAAGTTAGCAGGCTCAAGACCCCAGAAGAGCCAGTGTTTCAGTTCAAGTCTTGAGGCAGGAAAAGACACATGTCCCCCTTAACAGGCAGGAGGAGTTCATTCTTACTCAAGGGGAAGTCAGCCTCTTTGTTTTCTTCAGGCCTTTGATGGATTGGATGAGGGCTGCCTACATTACTATCACAGGCAAACATATGTACATTGGAATATTATTCAGCACTGAAAAGGAATGGAATTCTGACACATGCCATCCCATGGATGAACCTTGAGGACATAATGCTAAGTGAAATAAGCCCGTGACAGAAAGACAAATATTGTATGATTCCACCTATATGAGTATCTGGAGTAGTCAAAATTATTGAGATAGGAAGTGGAATGGTGGTGACCAGGGCCTGAGGGAGGGGAAAGGGAGTCCTTAGTTCAATGGGTATGGACGTTCATTTTTGCAAGATGAAAAAGTTCTGGAGAAAGATGGTGGTGATGGTTGCACAACAGGGTAAATGCACTTAACACTACTGAATTGTACCCTAAAAGTGGTTAAGATGGTAGATTTTATGGTATGTGTTTTTAAACCACAATTTGAAAAAAAAAAAATCTAGGGCCACAGGAGGCACTGTAGACAAAGGACAGTCCTGGGAATCAAAATGCCTTTCTCTGTACTGATTAGAGTGGAAGAGACCTGAAAGAGAAGTGAATTCCACAGAGGAATGAGGTGAAACCCAAGGGTGAAGGGACCAAACCTAGACACGCAGCTGTAATCAGGACCCAGATTTTCTGAGTGTGGCCGGGGCTTTGTCCGCCATGCACTGCCACCTTCTGGAGCCTGAGATGACGTGTACAGTGCCTCCTGCAGTCCTCTTCGTGTTGCAGATCCATGACATACAGAAGTTTCCCCAAATGAGATATCTTTCCTTCTCTGGGATGGGGTGAGGATTATAAATTCAAAAGTTAACCATATTGGGACTTCCCTGGTGGTGCAGTGGTTAAGAAGCAGCCGCCAATGCAGGGGACACGGGTTTGATCCCTGGTCTGGGAAGATCCCACATGCTGTGAAGCAACTAAGCCTGTGTGCCACAACTACTGAGCCCGCATGCCACAACTACTGAAGCCTGTGCGCCTAGAGCCTATGCTCTGCAAAGAGAGAAGGCACTGCAATGAGAAGCCTGCGCACCGCAACGAGGTGTAGCCCCTGCTCTCCACAACTAGAGAAAAGCCCACGCGCAGCAACGAAGACCCAACAAAGCCAAAAATAAATAAATAAATAAATAAATGTATTTTTAAAAAAAGTCAACCATATTAAAGAGAAGTTGAAAAGTGACTTCAAAAGGGTAACGTGGATACAAACGACTATATGTAAAATAAACAACAAGGACCTACTGTATAGCACAGGGAACTATATTCAGTATCCTGTAATAAACCACAATGGAAAAGAATCTGAAAAAGAATGTGTATATAGGTATAACTGAATCACTTTGCTGTACACCGGAAACTAACACAACATTGTAAATCAACTACGCTTCAATTTAAAAAAAAGGTAGGGCGATAAATTTTATGTTATGTGTATTTTAACACAATTTTTTTTAAATCGAAAAGATGTGGTACATGTACAGTAGAATACTACTCACCCATGAGAAAGGGGGAAACTTGCCATTGTGACAACATGGATGGACCTTGAGGGTATTATGCTAAGTGTGATAAGTCAGACCGATAAAGACAAATACTGTTTGCTTTCACTTACATGTGGAATATAAAAAACAAACAGACAAACAAAACAAAACAAAACTCAGATACAGAGAGCAGATTGGTGGTTATCAGAGGGGAAGGGGCTTGGGGGGGTGGGTGAAATGGGTGAAGGGGATCAATTGTACAGTAACAGATGCTAACTAGACTTACTGTGGTGATCACTTTGTAGCGCACACAAAGATTGAATTATGTTATACACCTGAAACTAACATAATGTCATATGCCAATTTTACCTCTAAAAAAACTCAAAAAGTGTCTACAGTTAATGGTTTAAGATTAGTGTTCTAAAATACTGAAGGATTTTAATAGTCACCAGCAGAGCCCAGTTTATACTTTATTTTATTTGAATTGTTATTCTTAGTTAATTATTACTAATACTGCTGGCTGATAAGTGATAGTGAAAATTTCACATGAATTTTGTACTGCATCGTGATCACTTCTCTTGAGTGTGGAAATACGAAAATGGGTCTGGATTGTGTTTAATTTTTGAAACTAGTAGAAACTCATTATTTAGTTTAAAATATGTAAACAGCTGTAGCTGTGAGATAACAGATTATGCTTTTGGTTAAAATTCTGGAAATCACCCTCTTTTTTTTATACCAGTGGTAGAAAAAAGAGGCTTATATTTAAAAGGAATAGACAAAAATCAGCAAATTCATTTTAAATGCAGTACATTCAGATGTAATTAACAATAAATGCAATTTATGAACTCTGACATATTAGACATGTTTTATGACACTTGACGATTATCTAATACAGCTTTTACAAAATTTCCTATAAAATTATATTTCTGTTGAGCAATCAGACTTGGTAATAAAACAATCTGAGATTAAGAGAGTCTTTATGTTTTCAGTAGCAGGAAAACACAAGAAGAGAAGTTGCAGATTTCCAAGCCGCTCAGAGAGGGCTTCCCTGCTGGCGCAGTGGTTGACAGTCCGCCTTCCGATGCAGGGGACACGGGTTCGTGCCCTGGTCCGGGAGGATCCCACATGCCGCAGAGCAGCTGGGCCCGTGAGTCATGGCCGCTGGGCCTGTGCGTCTGGAGCCTGTGCTCCGCAACGGGAGAGGCCACAACAGTGAGAGGCCCGCGTACAGGAAAAAAAAAAAAAAAAAAGTGACCATCCTTTCCTTTTTAATTCATCTATTAAATTGTTTCATTGGAAAATGATGGGGATCTTTTTTAGTTTCTAAGAAAACTTACTGCAGTTGAATTTTCTATTAATTTTTAGAACTCAAATTGTCCATCACCTCTGTTTTGCATGTTGGCAAGAGGATTCCTGTTTCTCTTTCCTTCTGTGCCTGTTCACCTCTCCTGAGCATCCTATCAGTTTTCTTTACTCACTCAACTGCTGGGAAACCAAGTCCTCTCCATCTGGATAAGCCGGCCTGGTGCCGGCAGAGAAGCTTGCCATCTACTGATGAGACATGGGCGTTGGGGAGGCTTTCGTTTCCTCTCACCCCTTACGTTATCCCAGCTCCAGGGATGGGAGGAATACCTCCACTCACCTGGTTCCTCCATGCCGTCTCCAGGTCAAGGACACCTGGCACACTCATGGGGGGCTGATGGCCCCCACTGCCTGGACCCACAGACTTCTGCTCTGCCATTTATTTGAAGATTCACTGAGACTCCAGTCCCAGATTCAATACTACCTAACCTTGCTTTGGGGGAAGAAGCCTCACATCATTTTTCTTGGTCTAAGAACTGTTAGAGCCCAACATCCAGCTGCCTATGGGTTCCTCTGTAGTTTGGCTCAAGAAAGATGGATAACTCAGAGCCTGTAGGAAGGAGAAGAAAAATGGATTCAGGCTGCATTTTTCTCAGAATACCCTGGGCTTCCTTTGGTTTTTCTTTAATTCGAGGTGATTCCCTCCTTACATGGTGACCCACAATTCTGATTTCCTATTTCCCTTCCTGAAGAGGTGACTGAATTTATTCTGGGTCCACGTAGAAAAGACAGATCCCTTCAATGCATCTCCACAGAATAACACTTCTAAAGATGTTGTTTTCTTGTTTCCTAATTCTACTAAATAGTTGAAGTTATCAAAAAGTAACTTTAGAGTAGAAATGGAAATAAGATTCTTCTTAGTGAATGAGCTAGTTTTTCCAGCAATAAATGCTAGATGAAATATAAAACAAAAATTTCTCTTTACATTGTAATTTTTAACATGAAGACATTTGGAAAAATTCTGGAAGAACATTCGAAACACAGTTTTTGGGTTGTAGGAATATAAATATCCTCACGCTAGCAGAACTAGTTAGGATGTTTCGGGATCCATTAACGTCTACTCTTGTCTCAAATTGGCTTAAAGAATAAGGCAAAAGGATTACTCAGTATACATCCCCAGATAGGGAACACAAAGAGTTGATTAATTCAGCAGCGCAATAGTTCAGTTAGAGACCCAGGTTTTCTTCCTACCCTCCACCTGTCGGCCTAGACAGCACAGCAGTTGGTGGATGGCCAGCACAGTTCTGTGTGGTCATATGTGAACATGTGGCAGTGCAGGAAGGATGTCTTTTTCTTGGGTTTCTCTTTAAAGATGATGAACTCTTTCTCATGAGCCCCCAAAGAGACCACCCCTCCCATCTGATTGTTAGAAACCTCTCTTATCCGTCCACTCTTAGCAATCAACGCTGATGCGGATGGAATCACCAGGACTGCGTTGCAGTGATTAGAATTGAAGCTTGCAGTGGGTCAGCATCCCACCAAAATGTCTATCTAAACAAAATCAGTTTCTAGATTTGGGGCAGGGAAGAGTCTGTTAAGATGGTAGAACAAGATTGGGCATACAGATACGTCTGACTCCAGAGGCCATACGTCTCACCCCCATCATTTTACTTCTCACATTTAATAAGCAAAATTTCAAATAAATTATTAAAAACGTTTGCAAACTCTGCTTTATTCGTTTTTAAAGACAGAATTTCATAAGTAATGTTTCCTGCATGGATAGAATTAATCCTTTCTCCCAACATTTCTGAGATGGTCAAATCTGACCAGGTATTATTTGAGTGCCCTTCTGTGTCAGTGTGTATTGTCTGTGTCATGCATGTAAAGTAGAAAAATTAGTTGATGTATATGAAATAGACAGATGATCTGACACATATTCATCTTAATACTAATGAAAATATTCTCGTGTTATAAAGGTAAAGAATAACAAACTAAACTGCACTTTAATTGAAAATAGTATTAAACAGAAATTTCTTAAAAACACACACTTAAATAAACACTCAAGAGAATTAAATCTGAAAGCAGTTACACTGCAAATTGAGGACAATTCACAAATGAAACTGAATTCTTAGCGGATTTTTTTTTTCCAAAACTGACAAAAATTAAGCTCCAGTAAATACATACACACTCCTCATTTGAATATAACTATTAAGAAATAAAAATCAACATCGCAGGGACTGACATTATTTTTTGTATAAGAAATGACCAGTGTTGTCTATGTTTAAAATCACACCATTACTTCCTGGTTCAGTTTCACAGAGCAGATAGCACTTGGCCTTCCAACTCAAGTTTCACTATAATTATAATAGCAACTGACTGCATGTATATATTTCTACAAGGAAACAACATGATTTTTTCTGAAATTAATAATTATTTGCATCAAGCCATTTTCCATATTCTGAGCACCTGAGGAAGCCAGTTTTACCTAGGTCTATTTTTAGGTACATATGCATTTCTAGAAGAGCTGTTGTCTCCATGCTTGAGTTGTCCAAATCCTTATGAAAGACACTTTTTTCCTCAAAGAAATGGGTAAAGGTTAGATTTCTCAAACCTGCCAATTCTTTATAGGATTGCTAAACCAGAAGTTTAAAATTAAGCTTTCTGAATCTTTTTGAGGTTGTCACTATAAGAAGCAAGCCGTCAGAGTAGATGTTTGTTTTACGCTGTGTTTCATCCATCAGACAGACTCCTGACTTCAGTTCTTTTCAAATATACTCTCCCATGTTCCTATCTACTCTCTCCTGAATAGATGGGACAGGGAACGTGGGACTCCCTTTGTTTATTCAGTTTGTTTCAGCTCTGTTGCAGGAGGATGTTTTACACTCCAGTTGAGAAAAAGAAGTGGCTGAAAAGGAGCTGAACCATGGAAGAGAAGTGTGGCTCAGGTCCAGCTCTAAATAAACATGAATGTGGTGAGCTAGTCAGTGACTATGGACGCGCTTGCTATCTGTTGAACAGAATTTCAGTTAAATTATTGTCACACCCTTTCCTCTGCAGGAAACAGATCCTTGATTGATGGAGTAATAACTTCCTTTTGTTCCTCTAATAAGAAATTCGAGAGCACATAAATGCCACTTCGTTTTCTACCTGTCTTCTGAGAAACTGCATCATGTGATGGCTGTGGAGGACATCACCCGGCCATGTCCAGTCTGGGCCAGCTGCGCTGCTGCCTTTGGTCGAGGGAGAACTAGCCCTCCTCTGCTGGAGCTGCCCGCTGGTGGTCCAAGACCAGCTCCTGGTTCCAAACTGGCCGCAGGCAGACTGCTCAGTGGCTCTCCCAGGAGAGCAGCTGAAGGCAAAGGTAATTCCCTAAAGCAAGTTATTCCCTCTCTCTTGAGAATTTTTACAGCAGAACACGGAGCGGAGTGGCCTGCCAGAAAGGGAAGAATGTCCACTCACAGAAAGAAGCGCTGGCTGCAGGTGTCCAGGGTGGAAAAGAGAGTAATTGGTTTCTAGCACTGCCTTGAATTATTTTATTTCGCCATGTATTTAGGTACTAGGAAATGCACTCACTTATAATCTGAGAGAGTTTCAATTACTTTCAGTCAGAAAGTAATCCCCAAACTAATCCTTTTGTAAAAAATTGAAATGTTACCTAGTATGTTTTACCGTGATGATCTGGAAACGAGGACTGTCACAAAGGAATTGTATTACAGTAAAGAGTCTGCACGCTTACTTATAGAAGACAACTTCCACCTGAGAACAGCTAACTGGGGGGACCACGGGAATCACTAAAACTTTTTTTTAAACAGAAAAAAATTTTAAAGTCATTTTGAAAGGTCTTGGAACTTGCAGATGCAAAGGGAAAAACAACAATCCCAAGAGGTAAAAAATGAATAAGGCGGATGACATCGCACTTAGTGAGACAAGGACGAAACAGGCGGTCCTGGGAGGGAGCTCAGAGACACCTGGTCAAGGTGACTATGTGCTCTTCTCCAGCAGGTGTGTGCAGCTGTGACCAGGGGACAGGTACAAAGACGTCTATTGCAGCACTGTTTGTAAGAATGAAAAAGATTCCATGGACTGAATAAATGAAACATTCCGTTCATAAAATGAATGAATGAAATATATTCCACATGATGAATGAATGGAATGAATGGAATGAATGAAAAATGGGAACATCTTAAAGGTAGCTTGTTCTACATTCCTGTAAGTCTCCTTACAGCTCTCGGGGACAGTTATCACCCCATCCAACAGTTGAGGACACAGAATCACAGGCGGGATTGGTGTCCTTACAGCCACGCCACGTCCAACAATAGAGATTTTTTTAAAAATTTAATTTATTTTTGGCTGTGTTGTGTCTTAGTTGCAGTGTGCGGGCTTCTCACTGCAGTGGCTTCTCTTGTTGCAGAGCACGGGCTCTAGGCCCACGGACTTCATTAGTTGTGGCTCACGGGCTTAGTTGCTCTGTGGCATGTGGGATCTTCCCGGACCAGGGCTCGAACCCGTGTCCCCTGCATTGGCAGGCGGATTCTCAACCACTGCGCCACCAGGGAAGCCCCCAACAATAGAGATTTGAAACTAAATTCTGTCTGGGTCGAGTCGGGTTGTCTTGTATACAGGTTAGATTGGGACAGAGTCGGCCTAATGTGGACGAGCAGATTAGCTGCTTTAGGGAAAGAGCAGTTAATGACGGGACCCAGGCATCTGGAGCTGAGCTAAGACCGATTCTCCCCCAAATGGTGTCAGACGGAGCAGGGACTTGCAGCTCCAGAGGTGGGGACGGCAGAGGTGGGACAGCTCCTGGGGACTGGCCATCCTGTGGGTGGCTGCCTCTCTAGCAGTGAGTCCCAGGAGGAAGAGGATTACTTAGAGTCCCTTTCAAAATGCATACACCTGCATATAGAGGATCCCCTGCACACCTAATCTACGTAGGTCCCCAAAATATAGGTACTTTCTTCTCATTCCATTACTAAGGTGATAGTGGGGACAGTACTCCCCGGTGGACTTTTATGCCTTGTCCAAGGACATTTCATTGTATTTCCCACTTAGAGACTTACTAAATCACTCTCCAGCTGACTACAGTTCAATGCTGAAGTACTTAGCTTATCTGACCTTGGCATTCATTAATTTTATCACACCAGCAGGAACTTATTCATATTCTTTTCCCCCTTCCCTACAAAGCCACGTGGCCCCAAGTGGACCCAGTTCTCTCCTAATGCCTGAGGGGGAGTTCCTTAAACACCTTCCTATCTTAAAAGTTGTCTGGAGTGTGCTGGTCCAAACCCCCAACTCCTTGCCGTCAGTAGATTTAAGGGGCCCTTTTGTGCATGAGTGTTCTGAGATGCCATTAAAATTCTTACAAAAACTGAAAGTGAAATGAGGAAGACTGATTGAGCAATCACATAGAAGGGCGAATGCCAGGAAGACCTATCATACAGTAGGGGCAGAGATGCGGCCGGGCAGAGAGAAGAAAATTCAGGAGAACTCTCCGGAGGGCGAGCGCCGAGCTGGGCCATGTAGTCAATGTAGGACATCAACAAACACAGATAACAGGAAATGATCCATTCTCTGTGGTCACTTATTCAAGGGGCCCGAACCTTCAAAGTTCAAGGAGGGAAATGGATGACTCCACAGGGGAGCAGTCACGCCTTTCTCGCCTTAAGACCAGAGACGAAATGAAACTGAAGGAGACAGTCTCCATCCTCCCCCGGAAGGAAAGCCCCTCTGTCCGCTTCTCCAAAGATGGAAAGCTGCTGGCCGTGACCCTGCTGCTGGCCCTGCTGTCCTGCTGCCTCACGGTGCTGTCCTTCTGCCGCCTGGCTTCCCTGCAAGCAGAGCTGGGAAGGCTCCAGGCAGAGCTGCGGGAGCTGCCCGGCGCCCCCCAGGCGGGAGCCGCAGCCCCCAGGGCCGCCCTGTGGGAGGCTGCAGCCGCCACCTCCGCCCTGAAAGTGAGTCTGCGGCAGCCCCAGCCCCACGCTCCCGCACCCAGACGCCCTGGCAATAACGGGGGCCTTTTCTCTTGGCAGGGGAGCTTTGCGCTACCAGCTCCAGGAGAAAGCAACTCCAGCCAAAGCAGCAGGAGTAAGCGTGGCCTGCAGGATGCAGAAGAAACAGGTATGTTGGGGGCACAGAAGCGGCTAGGAGTCGGGGATCCCAGTTCACAGGTGAGGAGCAGAGGGGAGCCAGACAGGACCTGGAAACTTGGACACTTGCCAGCTTGCCGTGCCAGCCAGGTGTGGCTTCAGGGAAAGCCAAGCCCTGGCCGATGTGATAGGCCGACAGCACGTTTTGTCCTACGGTGAGCGGGTTTCGTGGGGAGAGGGATTTATCTGCGCGGCACTTTATAAAGGGGAAAGGGGCCCACATTTCCCCTCCAATAGATAGTTCACTCCTACGTCAGGAGCATCGTCTGGCAGTGCAGGACAAAAGCACCACGTGCCAGTGTAGAATGAGCTTCTGTCAGAGAAGGGCAGCCAGACAGCATCTCCTGGGGGGGCGTAGCCGCCGTGAAACCACGTGTAGATCACCCCGGAGGCAGGTGCGTGTTTGTGCTTCATTTGGTGTCTTGCTTTTTAAAAAAAGCCTGTTGTACACACACACTCACACACACAGAGATTTTAATGCTTTTCTTTAACGTGTGCTTTTTCCTGGAGCTCCACACACGTTTATAGCCTCCTTGTAACAGTTCCTTAGCGATCGCTACCTTTCTTCCTGCTGCACGTGTCCCACAGAATTGTGTGCGTCCCGGACACCTCAGGTTTGGTGGGGCCTCCCAAGACGTGATTCAGCTCTAGTTCCTTCATCTCAAGGCTGAGAAAGAGCATTTGAATGGCGCTTACTAATACTGCAATTTAACAAATCCTTGGTGCTGTTTCCCTTTTATATTGAAGGAACCTTTTCTTGAGCCCCTAGAATGTGCCAGACAGGCTTGTACTAGGAGAGGTATCGTCACACCTCCTGTTTCCTTTCATCTTCACGGTGAGTGTGAGGCAGACCCAACAGGTGTAATTATTTACATGTATTTGTACTTCTGAACAGAAGTGCATGAGAGACAGAATAGGTGTCCTATCACACCACACACACACACACAGACACAGGATGCTCCTTCTGTAAACTTATTTTTCACTAAATGCCTTATTCGTGGAAAAAATTCTTCCTCGTTTTATACAACTGTAAATTTTGTATCTGGTTATCATATCTTTGTGCCAATTATCAGAAACAATTGGGTTTAAAAATTTTAAAACTGGAAAACACTCATATTTTTACTATGCTTTAACACATCGATTATTTTCATATTTTGCGTTTTATCTATATTTTTTACATAATTGAAAAACTTCAGTATATATACTGTGGTATATTTTTGTATTCACTTATTACACAATAAATGTTTTCCTTGTTTCTAAGTAATTCTCACACATCCATATTTATTTATTATTTATCATGATCATTTCCAATTTTTTTTGATAGAATGGAACATGCCAAAATTTTTGTGCAGATCTCTTTGTTTCTGAGGAATTTATGCATATATTCAATATAAATTCCATACATGGAATGTCTGAGCCAAAGAGGATGAACATCTTTAGCACCCTTGCTACCTGTTGCCATACTGTTTTCAGAATGAATTACAAATGTATGTAATCAGAAATGCAGTGTACAAGTTCTCCACATTCTTACAGCATTTTATCTTTAAAAATATATTTTGGCTAGTTTAGTAGTTGTAAAAGAATGCCTCAAATTTAATTTTTTGCTTGCTTACAAATAAGAATTAACTTATTTCTGCATATTTTGATAACTTCTAATTTTATCTTCTGCTAATTTTTATTTATAACTTCCCTCATTTGTCCTATTTTTAAAATAATTTTGAATAAACTCTATATTAGGCATATTGTTTATCAAAATTTTGATGTAAATATTTTCACAATATTTTGCAGGTTTTTAAACTTGTACAGAGATTTTGCATCTGTATATTTAATGTGATACACTTTTTAAATTTTCTGTAATACATCAAAGCTAAAAATATATTTGTTCATAATCTCTAAGTAGTTTATTCTTTTCTCTGCCATTTTGATTTTTTTTGTAATTTAGTGTTGTAGTTTGGTATTTAATCCATTAGTCCTGGAGTTTATTTTGATAGGTCATGTCATACTAACTTCCTTTCTTTGGAACTTCCTTCCTTCCTTCCTTAACTTCCCCTTTCTTCTTTTACTTTTTCCTTCCAAACTATTGCTAAATATCTTGGCCAAATTCAGTAGATGATTCTTTTTAACTCATTTGCATTGGAATGCTTACTATATTATATTAAGTTCCTCATTTATAGTTGAATCTATTTTGAGACTTTTTTTTCATTGATTTATTTCCTATTTATCTGTATTAAATATTTTAAGTAATTTTATAATAAAATGAGCTTCAATGCCTAGTAGGGCGAGGATGCCTCAATCTTCTTCAACCTTGTCTGCTAGTATTCCCCTGCCTCTAAATATTAATATTAAAACTAAACCCTAACTTTTCCATTCCAAAGAGGATATAGACTCATTACATCAGATTTAAGAAGGAAAGAATTGAGTAAGAAATCAGTAACTCCCTGAGTCCCACTTGACCAAAATATGTTCTATTAATATTTTAAAATTTCCTCCCATGTGAATATTTTTTCATATTTGTGTTACTATGGCATCCAAAAATTGTATACTGACAAAAATTTTCCCCTCCAGATTTGCAATTTTTAGAAAGTTTGGAGAATAGCAGAAAGTTCTAACCAATGAATCAGAATGCACCTGGTTTCCATAGCCCAGATGTAGTCACTATGGTCATTATCATGGTTTGCCTCAGATTTTTATAAACCCTGATGTAGCATATATATGGTGTTTGTATATATATATAATACATATATATGTGTATATATATATACTCTATAAATATACTTAGTACATATATATCTCTAAATCTCTCTCTACATATATTTATAACATTCATAGATCCCACATGAAAGGTTTGAAGACCAGAACCTTAGTGATAGGTAATATCAATTATTCCCAGTCAATGAAATTGGCTTGAATGTTGTCTTAGACACTATCCTTTTGTGCAGGGAAAATTTATTTTGTTTAGCCTTACTCCAAAATTAATGCATATATATATACCAAGAAGGTTGTCTGAGACTCCAAGATTTTTGTTTGTTTTCTGTTTGGTAGGGTCCTTTTTTTGGAATTGAGAAAATTCTATGCAGTTTGAATCTAGCAACTTTCTTTGGTTTTGGTTTCCATTCTAGTTGTTGTGATTTATTTTAAGTAAAACTCAAAAGCCAGAGTTATCCTTTTTCCTTTCAAAGCATTAGTTTCTATTTTATTTATTCATTTTCTATAAACGTTTTTGTTGGAATTTTAGAAAAACTGTAACTCTGAAGAAGAAAATGAATTTTCACACTTTGAATTGATATATTCAAGAATTTTTAATATCTCTATTAAATACAGAATTTAAAATTTCACAGTAAGACAGTTTTCCTTATATGGGTTTCACTATTCTTTCATAGTTAAATTAAAAAGGGTTTATTGCTATTAGGAGTCTTAGCATTTTCAAATAGCTTGTTAAACTGCTAAAAAACATAGAATTTGCAGTAAATGATTTAGTATTTGATCTCACGCTTATTTTTAAGCCACGTCAGTAGTACACTCAGTGGCTCTATACTTAACAGATTTATAATATTATTCTAGACTTTGTCTAAAATACTCTGCTTTCTGTATATACTCCTCAACATCAGGTGGTCATTATTTTATAACTGTGTCAAAAAGGTTCACAGCTGAATATTGCTAAGTAACATACCAGAATGTTACTCGTTCTTATTTTTCTATAAATCCAACCCAGATTTCACCAGGCATCTCAATTTTTATTGTGTGGATATTCAGTTTGTAAGTAAATTCCAGTATGCCGTGGGCTAGAAAGTCGAACCTCCCCAGCACACAGCAAGCCTAGTTATTGCATTGGTATTTGATACTCATCACCTATTACCTAGGAAGGTGGTTTTCTTTTCATTTGTGTATACCCCGTCTGTTCAACTAAAGAGTAGAGACTTCTGTGGTCTGGTCCTATTTCTCCTTTTGTATATTCATCATGACACTTGCACCCTGTAGATATTCCACGAATATGTGTTCATCAGTTTTGGGCTCAATATCAAATAAGATAGAATGATTTGGTATCATTTTTAGGGGGAAGGGATTTTCCCATATTTCTTCATTTGTCAGGTTTTGATCAAAGGCCATCTTATGAATTTTTTTTAACTTGACCTTTAAAATAACTAATTAACCAAAGAATGAGCATGATCATAAGGCTAAAGGCTCAGGGGCAGTCTGGAAACCCCTTGCCTCAGACTCTCTTGGTGCACCAGGTAGAGGAACTGCTTGGGCTCATTGAAAAGTCATAGAGAAGCTCCCATATTCAGCAACTTCTTTAACTATAATTTCCTGGGTTTTTAGCTTAATTTTTTAAAATTTTAATTGACGTATTATTTACACACAGAAAAGGGCATGTATCTTCAGGACACAGGTCAGTGAAATTCACAAGCTGAACAGTAGTAGATGAAGGGCAGACATCACCATCAGCCTACACACCCATTTAGTATTTCTTGCAGACCACCCCCGGAGTAAACGTGCTGCTTTGACTTCATTCTAGAATTTGGTGCTGTGGCTCCAGTTTTGTTTTTCTTAATTATGTTGTGTTTCAAATGAAAGTCTCAGTAAATTTCATGTGTTTCATAAGATAATTTATGATTATAATATAACAAACAGAAATGTGGGGAAATCCAGGATTTAAATTGCCAAATGGCTTACAATAGCCAAAAATTCACTTTTAAGCCCATAAGTGTATTTGGAGATAGTCCCAATTAGAAAAAAAAACAAAAACAAAAACACTAAAGTGATATGGCTTTGAAAATATTGCGCATGAAAATTTCTTCACAGATGAAATCATGATGACCCATGTTTTGAACCTGCCCTTAACTATAATTCTATTCATTTCAAGAATCTAAAGATAAGCATCTTCAGAGTCCATCAAGAAAGTGAATTCTTCCAAATGGGTTCCTACTGAATTAAAACAGTTTATTAATAAAATTAGGTGACCTTTCATTTTTTCCCTTGTTATTCAGTAGGGAATTTAAGTTATCAGAAACCCATGTATTTTAGATTATAGAAAGACAAAAATTATTTTTTATTAATAATGTTTATTATACTCATCTCAACTGTAATATTAAAAATAGTGGTGAAAGGGACTTCCCTGGCAGTCCAGGCTTAAGACTCTGTGCTCCCAGTGAAGGGGGTGCAGGTTCTATCCCTGGTCGGGGAACTAAGATCCCCGTGCTGCATGGCACAGCCAAACAGTTAAAAAAAAAACAAAAAAGAAAAAAAGTCATGAAGTGGTGAAAGCAGGAGCATTTCAAAGAAATATAAAAACAAGAGCAGAAAAATTTGCCCATATTTTATCTTTCAAATATTTATTGTAAAATTCTGACCAATCTACTTTATTTTTCTCCATTTTTAAATAAACGTTTTAGTTTGAAATTATTTTAGAATTACAGGAAAGTTGCAATAACAGTGCAGTGAGCTGCCATATATCCCTCATGCCGTTTCCCCTAATGTTAACATCTTATGTTACCATGGTACCTTTGTCACAACTTAGAGACCAACATTAGGATTTAACTGAACTCCCAACTTTATTTGAATTTCACCAGCTTTTCTGCTAAGGTCTTACCATGTTCCGGGAGCCATCCAGGACACCAGAATGCATTTAATAGTTTTTAAAAATCAGAGTTTTGAATATAATGCACATAAGTTAACACCTAATAGTATAACTAAAGTATTTCTCTGGGGTAAACATTTTTGTTGTTAAACATAAAGATATCAATACTATTAATATTTTTGAAATATTAATATTTCTTTCTTGAAATCCATAGTGCATTTCCTTTGCAAGAAAAGATGGGGTGTCTGAGGGGTCTGTAACATCCAGTCTTTGCTTCATCGGCATTTCGGGCTCAGCTGTAACTTACAAGGCTGTAAAGTGAGTGTTAAAAGCATGCAGTGTATAACTCAGCCATCCAATTTGTCCCCAGATGAGGCTAACGGCAGCCTCTTACCCAGCAAGGGTGTGTTCCTTCCTAGAACAGAAACAGCTGGCTGCTGTCATGGTGACCTTTGACCAGAATCTTCCCTGAGTGTTATTTTTCTTTTCCCCTGCTTTAAATAAGGAGAGCCTTCTTTTCAGTGTTGCAAGAGCTGGATCCTGTTCAATTTCCACAAGAGTATTTAAAATGAAAATAGTGACCTGGTAACCAAACCTTTGAACCCTGTTCTTATCAAGTTTAAAGTTTTGGGAAACAGAAGAGCCAGGAAGCGAATCAACCAGTGAAGCCAGAGGCGATGTTGTATCTCTTCCAACCTTCCCTGACCTATAGGAGGTCCAAGCACTGTTCTAGTTGTTGGGTATTGATTATAAGACAAACAGATAAAAGTTTCCCCTGCATTGGAGATTACATTGCAGTGAGGTGGAAAGCCATAGAAAATAATCAATAAACATAATTAATGAGGAAATTATAATACTAGAAAATGTCAAATACATTGCAAAAGTGAAAAATTTAGGACAGGGTTAAGAGAACCAGCAGAGTTAAGGGTGAAGAAGGGTAAGAGGACATGTCTGTATTTTAAGTAGGGAGGCCAGGGTAAGTCTTTCTATCTGATCCCTGAAAGCTCAATAATTCTTTATTGTTTCAACATTTAAAAAAATTGCAGACATTCCAGGTATTTTAACAATAAATTCATAACGTCAAGGGATGCATTCTCATTAATAGTTCGTGGAAATGGGTGATATTAGTTTTAACGGTTAATTATGCTTTTTATAGGTCAAGTCCTACTTACAGGATCTGCGTTGCGCAGCTGCTCTTTTGTTGTGGTGGGATTTTCTTTGACCTAAATAGACATTTCTCCAGAGAAGACATACAGATGGCCAACAAACACATGAAAGGATGCTCAACATCACTAATCATTAGAGAAATGCAAGTCAAAACTACAATGAGGTATCACCTCACACTGGTCAGAATGGCCACCATCAAAAAATCTAGAAACAATAAATGCTGGAGAGGGTGTGGAGAAAAGGGAACCCTCTTGCACCGTTGGTGGGAATGTAAATTGATACAGCCACTATGGAGAACAGTATGGAGGTTCCTTAAAAAACTAAAAATAGAATTACCATACGACCCAGCAATCCCATTACTGGGCATATACCCTAAGAAAACCGTAATTCGAAAAGAGTCATGCACCCCAATATTCATTGCAGCACTATTTACAATAGCCAGGACATAGAAGCAACCTAAGTGTCCATAGACAGATGAATGGATAAAGAAGATGTGGCACATTTATATAATGGAATAGTACTCAGCCATAAAAAGAAACGAAATTGAGTTATTTGTAGTGAGACGGATGGACCTAGAGTCTGTCATACAGAGTGAAGTAAGTCAGAAAAAGAAAAACAAATACCGTATGCTAACGCACATATATGGAATCTAAAAAAAAAAAAATGGTTCTGATGAACCTAGGGGCAGGACAGGAATAAAGACGCAGACGTAGAGAATGGACTTGAGGACACGGGGAAGGGGAAGGGTAAGCTGGGACGAAGTGAGAGAGTAGCATGGACATATATACACTACCAAATGTAAAGTAGATAGCTCGTGGGAAGCAGCCGCATAGCACAGGGAGATCAGCTCAGTGCTTTGTGACCACCTAGAGGGGTGGGATAGGGAGGGTGGGAGGGAGACGCAAGAGGGAGGAGATATGGGGATATATGTATACGTATAGCTGATTCACTTTGTTATACAGCAGAAGCTAACACACCATTGTAAAGCAATTATACTCCAATAAAGATGTTAAAAAAATAAAAATTCCTCAAAGGACATATCAAAAAACCCCCAAAAGTATCCCCATTCTGAGGAGTTAGAGAAGAAACAGACTCTTCTCAAAATAGAGGAGACACCTACTGTGCAAAGCTCTGAGGTAGGCTGTCCAGAATATGCAGAAAAGGGGAGAGAAATGAAATGAAATTAGCCGAGTACGGTCCATGTGAAAGCTCTGGGTTAGGCCCTGTGGACCTGTGATTATCATTTGCCCTCTTCGTAACCCTGCAGTGCTGGCATTATTGTCTGCATTTTAGGTGAGAGAACTGAAGCAGGCACAGCCAACCCCTCTTTTCAGAAACCCAGTACTGAGCTGGAGAAGTTTTAAAAAACTAATGTAAATTTCAAGATAATAAATAATTAAAAAATAACAATGTCTTTTGCCTTTACAAAACACATGCAAATTATGCCTTCAACTAATTCTCACAACACTATGAAATAGATACTGTTTTTTTCAGTTTACAGATAAGAAAAAATATTTCAAAATTGTGTCAATCTCATGATTAAATAGCTAATTGGTTTAAGAACTAAGGTTGAATTTATTATCTCGACTATAAATTCTGAGCTTTTTTGATCACGTGAGCTATATGTGCTTAATGTTCAAATAAAGCACCAGTTTTGAGAAAAGTTATTGGATCCTAGAGAAGCCTAAATTATTATTAATATTATTACCAGTGAGAAGGATAGCTAGTTATGGAATCACAGGATGTCAGTAGTGGAGATCACAGACTGAAAGATTATCTAGACCATGGTCGAGAAGAGCTGAGCTGGGTTTTAAAGGTTGAGTAGATGTGGGTAAGAGGAGAGTGTATCCAAGGTATGGTAACAGTAATAAAACAGGAAATAGAAAAAATACAAGAAGAGACCTTATTATAATAAGCGGCCATCTCCTTGGGGATTTTTGCAAATGTTGATTGATTGAAGTTCAGGCTTTCCTCTTCTCCTCTCCATCCCTCTCCTCTGACTATCCTGTGTCAGGTAGACAAAGAAATGGAAAATAACTGCTTCATGGTATCTGCTGACACAAGTTGTGAAGCTACACTTCAGCTCATCTTTTTTCTCTTCTATCTACTACCCTAGAGCTTCTTCTGGCAACTAGAGAGTAAGAAATTCTAGAGAAATAGCACAAAACCATTTACTTCTAAAAATATTATAGCATGCTACAGTTCTATGGATGACATTTCAAAAATTTATTGAGATTATTCGTTATGAAGAATGTTTTCCATAAAACCATGGACCCAAAGATTTATTGTTACAGAGTTCAGACATCATGGACATAGGTGTTTTTTTTTTAATGGGACCTATTTTCCCTAAAACATTAATTTAATTTGATTTAACACGTCTTATAAATTTGGATGTAAGGATGGGGTTTTAAAAAATTATTTGGAAAGGTTAGATGTTGGTATGATGTCTACTTTCTTTTCTAAATTGTTCCACAGATTTTTTTTTAATGTGCTGTAAATCAGACACTGCAAATTTGTAAATGATGGCCCTTAATATGAAGTGACTCACAGTCTAGGGATGGAAGCAGTTATAGAAACAACTAGTACATATAGTGTATTAGTACATATAGTGTATAGTGTATAGTGTATTTCAATAGATGTACGTACAAAGTGTAATGGCATCAAATATTTAGCTAGAAGGATCAGGGAAGGATTTGATATGTGGCCTGAGCCCTGAAGCATGAATGAGGTTTCACCAGTTGGAAAGGTGAGGAATATTTAGCCGTAGGGAATGGCAGATACAAGGTCCTGGAAACATGAAGCCGACCTCCTGTTCTGAGAAGGTGTGTTTAAGTACAGCGGGGGTGGGAGAGGAGGGTCATGAGGCTGTGCAGGTAGGCTTGGATTTTGTGTGCAAAGAAATCCTTTGAAGGAATTATAAACATGAAAAGGACAAGATAGGATTTGGGTTTAGGAAGATAATTCTGGAGGAAATGCAAGTGATGGACTAGGAATTGTAGAAAATGGAAGAGGCACAACTAGGTAGACTAAGGTAATTGTGAAGAATGGTGAGGGTAAAGATCTGAATTTAGGCTACGATGCTCTCCATCTTACCATTTCTCCCTCTCTCTCTCTCTCTCTCCCCCTCCCTCCCTTCCTCCCTCCCTCCCTCTCTCTCTCTCTCTCTCTCTCTCTCTGTCTCTCTCTCTCTCTCTCTGTCTCTCTCTCTCCTTCAGCCAAACTTGCCACCATTCAAAGAAGCCTTCCTCATTGGAACAGACATCTAGGCACTGTATCTCTCTTACAGTTGCAATTTTAATTCTGTTTTGGTGCTACTGATTCATGCCTGTTCTTCCCACTAGATTGTAAGCTCCATGGGGGTAGGAATTATATCTCCTTTTTTTTGGTATCCCTAAGTGCAACATGTGACACAAATTTAGTGCTCAGTAAAATTGTTGAATGGATGAATGAGAGATGAAATCTTAATTGAACGAAAGTTAAAAGTGCAAACCATTAGAACTTGGTTATTAGTTGAATTTCAAGATTGAGGAGGAAGAAATAAGGCATGTTTATAAAGTTTCTAGTTTGGGCAACTCAGAGGACGGCTATATATCCACTAAGAGAGAAAACAGAGAAGGAGTGAGAGGTGAGTGTGTGTGGAGAAGATCAAGAAATAGATTTGAGGCAGATGAAGCTTGAGGTATCACTATGGCGTTCAGGTGGGAATGTCCAAGCGGGAGTTGAAAATGTAACAGCCAACTGTGCAATTTATTGCTACCTTTCTCCAGGTATTCAGGTGTATTTCTATTTTTGGTTTTACCTTCCTTGACTTCAGAGCTGTTTGCACGTTGTGTTATGAAACTAATGTCCTTCACTGGTAAGTTAGTGATACCCAGTGCCTTCTGAGTATGCGTCATTAATAAAGTGAAATATCCTGGGCTTCCCTGGTGGCACAGTGGTTGAGAGTCCGCCTGCCGATGCAGGGGACGCGGGTTCGTGCCCCGGTCCGGGAAGATCCCACATGCCGCGGAGCGGCTGGGCCCGTGAGCCATGGCCGCTGAGCCTGCGCATCTGGAGCCTGTGCTCCGCAAGGGGAGAGGCCACAACAGTGGGAGGCCCGCGTACCGCAAAAAAATAAATTAAAAAATAAATAAATAAAGTGAAATATCCTAAAATAATGCAAAGAAGTCATGACCGAAGAAAAAACATATCCTGTGGAGATGATGACAACTGTAAAAGTGGTAATTTTAAGTTAAAATATTTGATCATTTGCAAAATTAAACAACATTAGATGAAGATGGTATTTTTGGGGGGGGTTTTGTCTTTGTTACTTTACTCTTATGAGGCTATCCAGAGGGCTGCCATCTTACATATCCTGCCTTACTTTAGTCATAGAACATGATATTATGAGTGGTACATGGCAACTTCCAGTTCACGTCAAGACTCTTTCTGTGCACATATACACATAGAAAATCTTCAATTCAAATATATTTCTTTACTTCTATCCGTTATATTTATTTTTACTTTATCAGCTTCATTCCAAGCCCTCCAAAAATTCAGCACCCCTTTCTCACTTCCCCAAGGCCATTATAGTGCTGCCATCTTTGTGAATTCCCCAGAATTGAAAACGTGCTTTTATTATTAGTTTTTAATTCTCCTTCAAGCACATATACTCATTAGTCAGAAACTTTTAAATTTTTTTCACAGTTTGTCTTGGGTGCTTCACTTATGTAATTGCATTTTAGACCAAATCACCCACATATTATATTTATTACCAGTCAAGAGCTGAACCTTGGCTTTCATTCTCCCTTTACAGCAGTTCATTCTACACATAGACACATGTATTGTCTTTCTCAGGCACAACATGTATCAGGCAAGCCCCTCTCAAGATTAAGAATTCCTAATATTTTTTCTATTTTCTAGTAAGTCAGATACAGACTTCTCAACCTAGCGCTCTAGAAATTCTTTCAAAACTCTCTCAATTCATTGCTTTTGTAAGTTACCAATAAGTAACTTAATAAATGTTGCCAGTTACACAAACTGCTTATCCCTGATCAAATAAAACTTTATAATCCAGTTTCCACCCCTAAAATTTTGTCTTCCCATTCCAGTAGAAATATTTATCCTAAAACCATGATTTCTTTGATTTCTTCATAAATCTATGTCCAGCATTAGGTCAATATTTAGATCTGTAAGGGATTTCTCTTAACTAACTATTCCAGCCACTGATGATTTATTCAAAACTAGCTCAAGAAAATTCCAACTCCTACATTTGTCATGGCTTCCATGTACTGAATGAAAGCTCTACAGAAATGAAGAGAGGCATCATCTCCAGAGTCGTCATTCTTGAAAAAATGTACAATGTAATAAGTAAGGCAACAGAAAAAAGAAGAAAGATAAAAGAAGATGAAGGAAGGGCGTCTCACTCAGACTGAAGAGCTTAGAAGAAGCTTCTTGAATGAGATGAGTGAGAAATATGGGAGTTAGTGGGTGTAGGTCATATGGACAGGACACGAGTAATGGGAAAAGCTCATGTGGGATGCTTTTCATGGGAACCACGCATAATCTGCAATAATTGCATTATTTACGGTAGTTTCTATTAGATTTAGCTTTGTGGAAATAATGTATAATAAACTGGATTCCAGTCTGAAAAGGTTTGGTTCCAACGCAGAAAACAATACAACAGATATTAGCAATTCCATAAACCTATAAATCTCTTTTCCTGATTAAAAGCCACTTTAAGAGGTGGCTTTCAATCTCAATCAGTCCAACCACTATTCTAATTGTGAAGTTGGTTGGATTTTATTATATCAAATATTGAGCAATAGAAAATGACTTTTGTCTAAAAGTTCTTATTTTAGGAATTCTCTTTTGTAAGCTAGTTTTGTCATCAATATAATGTTTTGTTTTTAGAAATATTTTTCACATGGTTTAATATTATGAGTAAATTTTCTTATGCTGTAAAAATGTACTTAAGATTAATTATCTGTGGTTCTCACATCATTATGAGATATATATACATATATATATATATTTAGAAATACGTGTCACCCCATTGACACAGAAATGTTTTAATGTATGCTACTGCCTTGCTTAGTTAAAAAGATAAACCATTCTCAAACTCTTGTATAATTCCCCTCAACTGTAGCAGCAGGAAAGATGTGTGAAAGGCATTTGAAAACCAAACACAGTCAATTAATACTACAATTGTTATCAATATTATGTTTCTTATATTAGACTATGCATTTGCAAAACTCTTGTGGTTGGATATCTATGCTATTGGGAGATACAAAAAGAGTACTGCTCTCTTGGCCAACTTTTTGTGAGCAATAATCTATAGTCTAAAATCAGATCTATGTTGAATTGGAAAGAGAGTCCTAAAAGACTGAACTGGAGATAAGTTGATAATAGATATCAAATTTCCTTAAAAGGAAGAGTTGAAAGCTGAAGAGGTAAGTAGCACTGATAGGGTTGATGGGACCTGAACAGCATCTAATGAGGGCAGGATGGAAAGCCCTGTTCTTATTTCCAAGAACTTATCTCCTTGAAAAGCCCAGTGACTTTCTCTGGAATAAGGAAAACTAATGAATAGCACTAGCTTTAGTGAGTATAATTCAAACACTACTCTTGAGCTGTCATTTTAATATCTCATTTTCTTTTCTGAAGAGTATTTCATGAAATAAAAATTTCTCTCCATAGTGTATTTTCTTCTGAAAGTTAGATTTCTGCTACTGTGTGATAGAATAGACCATAGTTTTTCAATGTGTAGGTTGTGGCCAAGTTGTAGTTGGGCTTTGGAGATTAAAATTCAGATACTTTCGTATCAGTTTGGTAGTTTCCAGGCAGCACTCATTAGGTAAACCCCTTTCTGTCTAAATAGAAAAGGTAAGTCTCCTACAGGAGTTTGTGGAAACAGTCAAGGAGAGGGCTAATTGGAATAGTATTTCTAGGGACTTCCCTGGCGGTCCAGATGTTGAGACTCTGCGTTTCCACTGCAGGGGTGCAGGGGGCAAGTGTTGGACACCTGGCTGGGGCACTAAGATCCCAGGTCCCTCGTGTGGCCAAAAAAAGAACAAGAAATAGTATTTCTAGTATTTCCTTGGGCCCTGTATCAGCTTCACTTGGTCTTCTTGCTCTCCTAATGTCCTTCCCTTGTGTTCCCAGTTTATTTGATTCGATGCTACTAAGAACAATACCACTAATAATACCCAAGATTGACTTTGCAATTATTATGTCCCAAGTACAGTACTAAATGTTTCAGATGTATTATCTCACTTAATCTTTACAATATGCATGCACATGACAAAGGAAAGATGGAAAATTTGGAAATTTAACTTTGACTTTCGTCAAGATCCTCCTCTTTTTCATTGTGGAGGAAAGATTAGAGCTTTTCATGCTCTGATTGGCCCTTGCATCCCTCACAAAACTTATCATGGTGCCTTGCACGTAGTAATTCCTCAAGAAGTGTTTGTTAGAAAAATAGGTTTAATATGGTGACTCTAGACCTTGTGCTTTTCAGACTTTGGCTGCTTTGGATGTTCTGTGGTTCCTTTCTTTCAAGCTGTCCTTATTCACAGCTATTCTGCCTGTTACGATGCTTTTCCATATTTTCTGTGGCAGAGGGTCTGCCATAGTAACTGCAGTAATGAGTCACATTTCCCTGTGGCATAGACATCGCTGCCATTGTTTTCCAGGTCAATAAAAGAACCACAAAGTGGCCAAAATGTTGTGCTCCTGTCCAAACCATCACATTAACATAAAAATGTGTTAGAAAAGTCTCGTGGTTATAAAGGAATTGCAGTTTTTATCATTATAGTTCTACCTTTAAATACCAGGGAAGTTTCTTAGCAGATTTTCGTATGTGATCACTGCCTGTAACAGTATTCTTTTTAGGCCTATGCATTTGCACAGCTTCAGAATATTACGTAATTATTACATCTGTTATTCCACGTTTTCCATTAGTGACTTGCAGCAGGAACTCTCCACTGTGTTAATAAGCTCCTGAAGTGTATACATTGCGAAGCATGTTTTTAAAGCATTACTTCAATGCAGAATAAAATATTTGCTATATAATAAACGACCTAAACTAATATTTTCTTAATTTAAAATAGGCATATACTTAGGTTCATGTTCCATATTTACCGTAGATCTTTGCTGCTTTGTTTCCTTTTCCTACAGGCAGTGTACCTATTTTGCTGTTACCCGAAGGCATTGTCTTTATTTAATAGCATAGTTACGTATTCTTTGGAATACTCTGGGTTATATTCTATATGTGATGTGTGATGTGAATTGATGCTTCCCAGAATCTTTACTGGTGATGCAGTGTCAGGGAAATCTTCCATTTTATCCTAAAAAGACGTTGTAGCTCTCTTTCTCTTTCTAGTCCAAAACATTTTACCAAAAGCCTGACTTTGGTTCCACAGTGAAACAGGCGTGATTAAATTCTGGCCCTGTCACTTTCTATCCCTGGGGACTGGACAGGTTGTTTACACTTTCCATGACGTAGTTTCCAGTATGTAAATCTTGGAATTTTTGTGAAGTTGCCTGGATTTATATTAGCTCAGTGCATTTTAGCAATTATTTTTATTTTCAGTAATGTTAATAGTGATAGTTTCAGTACTAGTGAGTTGTTACTTAATGTTAGATTTTTTAAAACAAAAAATCATTTTAGAGTAATCTGATAATTTGGCTTGTGTATTTGAGAGAATTGAAAAACAAATGACAGTGGCTAAACTTGCTTTCTATACAGGCATAACATTTTAGAATAAGTTAAGCTAAACTGTTCAGATAATATACTTACTGTATTTCAACAGCATATAGAGTTTTTCTAAAGCTTGAATTTCAAGTACATATTGTATTTCAAGTACGAGTTATATTAAGAACCTGTGGGCACATTTCCTATAGTAATTTTAAGAAGAGCATACAAGCAATATAGAAAGTATAACTGATTTGGTGTCACTGGAAGAGTGGGTTTACAGCTCTGTATTCTTGGTCATCTTTATTCCCTTACTATTTCTATTCAAGTAGCTAAAATGATATATTTTTGCTTTTCAGTCACTCAAGACTGCTTGCAGTTGATTGCAGACAGTGACACGCCTACCATACGAAAAGGTAATAAAATATTCCCAGGAACGTTTCCACTTAGAATTCAATGCAGTCCAATTACCTGTACATTTCAAGTCTAAAGATTGTATTCAAACTCCATCTCAAATCACCTATCTGCCTCAAAATTTCTTACAATCAGATTTAAAATAATGAATTTATTTAAAATGATTGGGGAGTAAATATTTAGGCTAATGTAATAACCTAACAGAATTACCTTAAGGATACTAATACGTACACATTTTAAATAAGTAGCAGATGATAAAGCAAAATCAGTACTAAATCAAATTCAGTATTTTATTATTTAGAAATGATTTTGGCCTCTATGGTGCCTCAGGATCCTCTTCACAAACATTCATTCTCTGTTATATTTGGTTGTAGAATATTACAATAGGATGAAGATAAAACTGAACATACATTTTATATTAATTTATCAATAAGTATATGTACAAATATAACATTTTTGTGATAAATCTCCAGTGTGACATTATTGCTTTATATTTTACATATACTGGTTAAAAACATACAGTGTTCCAGTTACTGTGTAGGTATTGGGGCTCAGCAGTGAAACATATATATAGTTCCTCATTTTTATGGAATTTACCTTCTCATGAAGGGAAAACAGAAAAGCCAACAAATGAACGAGTCAAATGTAGAATGATAAAATTAAATGGTACGGAGAAAAATAAAGCAGGCGGGGGGTGGGGGGCAAGGGAATATTTGGGTTGTGAACCACAAGGGGGAGTTCAGAAGTGTCAGGAAGTTAAGCTGGGGGCCAGGAGTGGAGACACAAGAAAGATAATGAATTTGGATTGGCCTTTGCAGTGATTCCTGGGAACGCTTCCTTTCATCTCTATTTTTCTATGTGACTTTAATTATCCTAAATGTAACCCAAATAATAAACTATTTGCAATTCTCTTATTATTTATTGTTCTGCATTTTCCAAAGTCATATGTTTGCAACTTTTATTAGGTAGCAAATTGTTCCCTAAGAATTCAAATAGAGCCAGAAGAAGACCCTAAGGACCAATTAAAAAATATAACTTGGAAAAGGTTTGTTTTACACATTTGGCCGAAACCAAAAATGCTATAAATCATGCAGAAAAAAATGCAGCTGCTACTCCATTGTGAGCTTGAATTTCACAGAGTGTTGTGATCTTCCTGGTGTGGTGGCTGCTCTACATTGATCCTCCTTGGAAGATCTGGGTGCTTATCTGGGTGCTTTGCCATTTGGGCTGATGCGTTGTGATGCCAGTAAACCTTGAACGTGTAAATGTTAGTGTGTGTGGACACTGCAGCAGTACTGCTTTACTGCATCCTATAAGTTTTGGTATGTTGTGTTTTCATTTTTATTTGTCTTAAGATATTTTTTGATTTGCCTTTTGATTTCTTTTTTGACTCCCTGGTGGTTCAGGAGTGTATTGTTTAATTTCCACATATTTGTGAGTTTTTCAAATTTTCTCCTGTTACTGATTTCTGGTTTCATACCATTTTAGTTGGAAAAGATGCTTGATATGATTTCAGTCTCCTTTAATTTGTTAAGACTTATTTTGTGTCCTAACATTTCATCTATCTTAGAGAATTTTCCTTGTGCACTTAAGAATGTATATTTTGCTACAGTAGGCTAGAATGTTCTCTATATATCTGTTAAGTTCATTTAGTCTGTAGGGTTGTTCAAGTATGCTGTATCCTTACTGATTTTCTTTTGGGTGATCTATCCGTTGTTGAAAATGGGGTACTGAATTATCCTATTGTTGTTGTATTGCTGTCTGTTTCTTCTTTCAGATCTGTTAATATTTGTTTTACGTATTTAGGAGCTCCACTGTTGAGTGCATATATATTTATATTTGTTATATCCCCTTGATGAATTGATCCATTTATCATTACATGATGACCCTCTTTGTCTCATGTGACAGGTTTTGACTTAAAATCTATTTTGTCTGATTTAAGAAAAGCCACTTCTTCTTTCTTGTTTACCATTTGAATGGAATATTGTTTTCCAACCCTTCACTTTCAGTCTATGTGTGTCCTTAAAGCTACAGTGAGTCTATTGTAGGCCACATATGATTGGATTTTGTTCTTTCCAATCCATTCAGCCACTCTGTGTGTTTTGACTGGGGAATTTAATCCATTTACATTTAAAGTAATTATTGATAATGAAGACTTATTATTTCCCTTTTGTTAATTGTTTTCTGGCTGTTTCACAGTTCATTTGTTCCTTTCTTCCTCTCTTAATGTCTTTCTCTGTGTTCTCTGATTATTTTTTGTAGTGGTATGCTTTGATTCTCTTTACATTTTTTGTATCTACTACAGGTTTTTATTTCTGCTGACCATGGGGTTTACATAAAACAACCTAGTGATAATAGTCTACTTTAAGCTAATAACAACTTAACTTTGATCTTATCCCAGAACTGCACTTTTACTTCTCCCTCCCCTACACTTTAGCTTGTTAATGTGACAACTTACATCAGCTTATCTTGTGTATGTATTAACACATTATTGTAGTCATAATTCTTTTTTAAAAAAATACTTTTGTCTTTTAACTTTTATATTTACTAGAGTTAAAAGTGATTTACAACTCATTATAGCCATTTCTCTCAGGTTGTTTACTGGAGATTTTTTTTCTTCCTTTGTGTTGTGTTTTCTCGATTCCTCATATTCCTTGTAGATTTGCTTTGTTGTCTGTGCATTTGAAGAAGCAGCTACTTCTCCCCATCTTCTTGGACTGATTTTGACTGGGATACACTTTCACTGTCAGCAGTGCTCAGTGTTAGTCACTCTAGGGCTGGGAGCAAAGCCCCTTTGCGTCCTTCCTTCCCTCCTGAGGAAAAGTATCAGTTCTCTGCTTTTCCACAATCACTGACTATAAGGGGATGCACTCCCCTTTTTTGTTTCTAACTGTCTCAAGGGACCAAGATCTTTGGTTGTTCAGTGCTCAGTACGAGGCAAGATAGAAACCAGTTCCTCAGAAGGCACCCTAGGAGGCCCTGAGGCCTTGTGCACAATCCAACCTCACCATCCCTCCATGCGAGAATCATGGGCTTGAGGCAGTCTTCTTGGGGTGGAGCTAAGCCTGTCTGGAGGAGGGACTGATGTGAGTAAATTGAAATTGCTTTTCTTACCTGTATAAATATGACTGCTTCTCAGTTTGTGCTCCTCTAGGCTGCTTCTACTTCTTAGTTGGATCCTGAATGTCTCTTCACGGTATTTTGATAACAATATTATTGTTAAATCAGCATTTCTGTGGAGGGATGAGAGGTAAGTCTCCCTACTCTACCGTCTAACTGGCATAATTCCTCATTCAGAACCTTAAATATGTCATCCCACTGCCTTTTGATGACATAGTTTCAAGTGAGAAAACAGCTGTTGATCTTATGGAGCACCCCTTGTACTTGAGGAATTGCTTTTCTCTTGCTACTTTCGAAATTCTGTGCTTGCCTTTGTCTTTCAGCTGCTAGTTATAATGCATCTTGGTGTGGATCTCTTTAAGTTTATTCTCCTTGAAATTCATTCAGCTTTGTGGATATGTAGATTCATTCTTTCTACAAAGTTGGGAAGAGTTCGGCCATTATTTTTTCAAATATTCTTTCTGCCTTTTTCTCTTCTCCTTCTGGGACTCCTATAATGCAAATATTAGTCTGATGGAGAGTGTCCTATGGGTCCTTTATGCTCTTTTCATTTCCTTTTATTCCTTTTTATTTCTTCTACTCAGACTGGATAATTTCAATTGTCCTATATTCAAGTTTGCCGATTCCATCTTCTGCCTGGTGAAGTCTGCTGTGTAACCTCTCCAGTAAAAATTTTATTTCAGCTATTTTAATTTTTAGCTCCACAACTTCTTTTTAAAGAAGGAGTTTGGTTCCTTTTACAATAATTTTTGTCTCTTAACTGATAGTGTCTATTTGTTCATACACTTTTCTCCCAGTTTTCTTAAGTTCTCTGTCCATGGTATCCTTTAGCTCTTTAAACATACTTAAAATATGTAATATCTTTGTCTAGTAAGTCCAATATCTGGGCTTCCTCAGGAATGGTTTCTGCCAATTTTTTTCCCTGTGAATGGTCCATAATTTTCTGTTTGTTTGTATGCTTTATATTTTTCTTTGTAAATTGGACAATTTGAATATTACAGTGTGGTAACTCTGGAAATCCCATCCCCAGGGTTTGCTGTTGTTGATTGTTGTGGGCTGCAGTTGTCCATTTTTTTATTGAATTTTCCAAAATATTTTTTCAAAAAATAAACTGTACTCCTTGTTCTGTGTGGTCACTGAAGTCTTTTTTCTGTTATCTCTGCAGTAATCCTGTTGGGGATTCTTTTATCTCCAATCCTAATCCCGATAGAGATTTACTTTAATGCCAGGAACCAAAACCAAAACCACCACCACCAACAAAAACCAAACTCCCTTTTTTCTGAGCAGATTATCTCTGGGCTGGGGCACTCCTTCAACATTTAGCTAGGCTACCAGCAACTGTGCCTTAGACTTCCCATCCTGCTTGAGCAAAGAGCAAAGATCGACTAGAGATGTTAGCTTAGGGTTCTTTTCAGGTGTTTTCTGAACATGCATCCTGCTCTGGTCATGCACAATCCACTGCAGATTCCTTGGTGTATGTGGTAACCCTTCAAAGCCCTTATTCCTTGAAGTATCTTCCTCCTTAGCCTCATCCTTCTCAGGCTTTTTGTCAGCCTGCTGCTTGCCCTGTCCACTGTTCCTTGTTACAGGTGGCTACAGGTAGTGTATTTCTGTAAAGCTTTTGACTGACACCAGCCTGAGGAGCTGCTCCCATCTAAATGGAAACTCCAGGCAGGTCAAAATCCAGAGTCACAATGTTTTGAGAACAAAGTGAGTATTGCACTTCCTGGCATCAGCAAGACACCAACTGGAACTCAGGCCACCATCTCCATGTCTGCCACTAAGCAGGAGAATGAGGGGTGGTACATGAGTAAGCAGAAATACCACAATACTTTCTTACTGAAATTTACACCTTTTGTTTCATTAAACACTCCCTTGGTTTCTATAAGTTTTTTACTAGATTTCATATATCCAAAAACATGGATTCTGTAAGTTCTTGCAAGTTTAATTGCTGCCTTAGCAAAGGGACTTTTCTTTATCTTTTTTTGATGTTTGAATTTTATTTTATTTATTTTTTTATACAGCAGGTTCTTATTAGTTATCCATTTTATACATATTAGTGTATATATGTCAATCCCAATCTCCCAATTCATCCCACCACTACCACCCCCGACGCCACTTTCCCCCCTTGGTGTCCATACGTTTGTTCTCTACATCTGTGTCTCAATTTCTGCCCTGCAAACCAGTTCATCTGTACCATTTTTCTAGGTTCCACATATATGTGTTAATATACAATATTTGTTTTTCTCTTTCTGACTTACTTCACTCTGTATGACACTCTTTAGGTCCATCCACGTCTCTACAAATGACCCAGTTTCGTTCCTTTTTATGGCTGAGTAATATTCCATTGTATATATGTACCACATCTTCTTTATCCATTCGTCTGTCGATGGGCATTTAGGTTGCTTCCATGACCTGGCTATTGTAAATATTGCTGCAGTGAACATTGGGGTGCATGTGTCTTTTTGAGTTATGGTTTTCTCTGGGTATATGCCCAGTAGTGGGGTTGCTGGGTCACATGGTAATTCTATTTGTAGTTCTTTAAGGAACCTCCATACTGTTCTCCATAGTGGCTGTATCAATTTACATTCCCACCAACAGTGCAAGAGGGTTCCCTTTTCTCCACACCCTCTCCTGCATTTGTTGTTTGTAGATTTTCTGATGATGCCCATTCTGACTGGTGTGAGGTGATACCTCATTGTAGTTTTGAGTTGCATTTCTCTAATAATTAGTGATGTTGCACAGCTTTCATGTGCTTCTTGGCCATCTGTATGTCTTTTTTGGGAAAATGTCTATTTAGGTCTTCTGCCCATTTTTGGATTGGGTTGTTTGTGTTTTTGATATGGAGCTGCATGAGCTGCTCGTAAATTCTGGAGATTAATCCTTTGTCAGTTGCTTCATTTGCAAATATTTTCTCCCATTCTGAGGGTTGTCTTTTCGTCTTGTTTATGGTTTCCTTTGCTATGCCAAAGCTTTGAAGTTTCATTAGGTCCCATTTGTTTATTTTTGTTTTTATTTCCATTACTCTAGGAGGTGGATCCAAAAAGATCTTGCTGTGATTTATGTCAAAGAGTGTTCTGCCTATGTTTTCCTCTAAGAGTTTTAGTGTCCAGTCTTACATTTAGGCCTTTAATCCATTTTGAGTTTATTTTTGTGTATGGTGTTAGGGAGTGTTCTAATTTCATTCTTTTACATGTAGCTGTCCAGTTTTCCCAGCACCACTTATTGAAGAGACTGTCTTTTCTCCATTGTATAGCCTTGCCTCCACAAAGGGACTTATTTTTGAGCTTTGTACTCTGTCATTTTTCATGATGTTACTCTGACATCTATAATTATATCTTTAGATAATATATATTGATTGTCTACTCTGGTCTGTAATAAAATTAAATATGATTTTTCTTTATTTTCTCTATCATTCCTGTCCTCCACCATCCATTTTTTGGATAGTGGTATTACATTTCTTAATGCTTATCTACATACTGTTACAATGTTTATATTTCTATTACTTGATCTCTCAACTTTATATCCTTTGAGCCCCAGCTGTTACAAATGAGGCAGTTGATGAATTTACTGTCAACATTTTTTTCTCCACTACTTCTCAGTATTTGCTAGTTATATAATCTCTACATTGTCATGGCATAAAACTGTTCTATTCTTTATCATCAAACCATCCTCTTTATGTGTTTTTACAGTAAATATATTCAATACCCATTGCAAGTCCTTTTGCTATGGTTTCCTCATTCGTATCTTAGTTTCCTGAATTTTGTTTTCTACTAGTTTATTCAAAATCGCCACAGGAGAACAATGCTCTCTTAGTGTTTGCATTAATAAAGCTGTTTCCTTGTAGTTTTTATACTTTAAGGACAGATGCCTGGGTATGAAATCCTCAGTTTACCCTTTCTTTACCTGGGTAGCTTGTAGGAATTTCTCCACTGTCTTTTGCCTTTGGCATTATATGCACTTTGAAGAAAACTAAAGTAAGAGAAAGTTCCTTCTCATAAGTGGCTTGACTATCTTGCCTAGTTACACAAAGAAGTATATATTTACCTTAAAGTTTCAGTACTTATTTTATTATGTATCTGAAGGTAGACTATTGTGGTGGGTAGAAAAATATTTCCTCAGACATGTCCACACTGTAATCCCTGAAACCTGTGAGTTTCTTACCTCACCTGGCAAAAGGGACTTGGAAGATGTGATTAAGGTAAGGAATTCGGGCATATTATCCTGGATTATCCGTGTGGTCCCAGTATAATCACAAAGGTCCTTGTATGAGAGAGTTAGCAGGGTCAGAGTCGGAGAAGGTGATGTGGCGATGAAAACAGAGTTCAGAATGTTGTGATTGCTGTCTGGGAAGAGGAAGGGCCACAAGCCCAGGAAAGCAGGCAGACTGTAGAAGCTGGAAAAGGCAAGGGATGGACATTCCCGCGTCCAGAAAGAACACAACTTGCCAACACCTTGACTTTTGCCCCGTGAGACTTCTGATGTTTCAAACGGGAGATAATAAATGTGTATTGTTTTAAGCCACTAAGTTTGTGGTAATTTGTTACAGCTGCAATAAGAAACTAATAAAACTCTGAATCAACTTTCTCTGACAGATAATGGGCCTTTTAATTCTGTAGTAGCTCTAAGTGGTTGTTCTGCTTGACTTTTTGTTGTTTTTGTTTTGTCTCTCTGGGTTCCTTCCAATTATGTATATGCTGGTAATTCATTACCTATCTTTTATATTCTATAGTTTTACAATTTTTCTCAAATTCTTAACTCTTTTTTAAATTTCCATCTCATTTTGTTTTGTGTGAAACCTATTTTCCCTTCTGAAACTTTTACTTTCCTTTAAGTGAGCACTTTCCCCCCCTAATTTCCCAAATTCTTTTAGCTTACATTGACATTTCCTGTTTGTTTGTTTGTAGATTTCTGTGTGTGTGTGTGCGGGCCTCGTCACCTTTAGCGAGTTGATTTTGCTGACTCTGTGTGAACTTGGCTGTTCCAGGCCATCGACTCTTTCCTTTGCTTTTTCTCTGCACTTTTATGCTCAACTTCAGTGTGATCTCAGTTGCTTTGGGCATCCCTTGCAGTTATTTTGGAGAACACACATCTATGTTTCTTTCATGGGATTTACAGGAGGTAAAAAAGGAGAGATGTGATTTCCACAATCACTGATAGTGGAAGTCTCTCGTTTATTCTGTTTTTCAACATAATTATTTCACAGAGGCAATGATGAGATTTAATCTCACAGTAGAATTTGACACTTGATGATTTCCCTCTTTTTGAAACACGTGCTTTTCTTGGTTTGTTTCTCCAACCGTGTTCCTAGGTGTTTTGGCCACTGCTTTTTAAACTTCTTTGCAAATTATTCTTAAATTTCTTCAGTATTGATGTTTTTCAGACCTCTGACACAGTCCCATTGTCTTCGTTCTTATTTCTTTGGCATTCCTAAAGCCTCCTGTGTTGTCACTTAACATGCACGTGTGACGGCTTAAATGTAGATCTTTAGCCCAGATGACTTTTCTGAGATCCAAGCCTATATATATACCTCTGTCCACTTAACGTCTTTTCCTGAGTATCTTGGTGGCATATCAGCGTGAACTCTTTAGAACTTTTCCCCAAGTCTGGTCTTTTTCCAGTGTCTCCTGTTTCAGTAAGTGCTGACCATGTCTTCAGCTGTTCGATCCGGAATTCTGAGTGTCATTCTTGATGGCTTCCTCGAAGTCAGTACGTTAATCTCAAAACTTTATCAGTGGTTCCTCATATATATAATTTGAACAAATCTGTTTTTCTTCATTTTCATTTCACCATCCTAGTATAAACCACCATCGTCTCTCACCTTGGCTGGTTTCCTTGCCTCCAGTTTTGCACATTTCTTACCTGGTAACCACATAGAGATGTTTCTAAAACACAGATATAGTCATTTTCCCTCACTGCTCACAGCTCCTACAGGGCTTCTCACTGCCCTTCTGGTAGCTCCGCCTGCATGGCTCTGCCTGTCTGGCTTCTGTTTCTTTTGATTTTCCTAGTCCTGCCTCATCTACAGAATCAGGCATATGATTATGTGGATTTCCCTGCTAAACTATATTTTTTCAATAAAAAAAATCCCTATTTCTTTTTTAAAAATCCCTATTTCTTAAATTGGTTTACTTTATCTTCAAAAAATATTATTAGTATCTTCTCCCTTAAAACTATTTCCAGGAGTTTTAAGATAATAAAATAGAAAATCAGGAACAGTAAGCAAATGTAATAGCTGTGATTGACAGCTGCTCTCTGGAGCATCTATATTCAATTACTGTGGGAAATAACACTGGAGGTATAAATATCTGGGAGGAAATTTCCTATTCATAAAGTAGAATAGAAAACAAATATTAATGAAATAGATCTGATTTTCCTATAAAAATTTCTTGTCCTAAAATTTATCTACAAGTTTTTCATATATATCAGTACAGGAAAGATCTACTCTTTCAAAAGCAGGCATTTTCAGAAATACATGTAAATTATTTTTACATTTAAATACTGGCATTATTTTTATTTAATTTCACATATTAATGTACACAGTAATTTATTAAGTTTTCCGAAACATTTAAATACATCAAGTATTTAAAGCTGAATGGAGCTGGGAAGTTCACACTTTATATACCAAGATATATCAGTATTTTAGCTGTTGACTAGCAAAATTAAGCATTAATACTCCTAGAATTTACCTCCACTGACTGAAATAAAAACACACAATATAAGATCTATGAGTTGGAGTTCATTCAGTGTCTTATTGAGGACTATAGCCCAGGAGACAGCCTCTCAGTTAGCTCTGAGAAAGTTTCCAAAAAGGCAAGGGAGGAACCTGGATATATCTAATTTTTTTTTTTTCTGGAAAAGAATGTTTAGTCGACCATCAAAAGATTACTGCTAATCACAAAGAACAGACCCTCAGTTTAATGACTTCAGTGCTTTTCTATGTATGAGGAGAAGCTGTAAGAATCTGTGGTCATTGAAATTTTTCCTTTCCAAATTCCTAGATACTATAAGGAGTGATTCACACTAGCTTAGATAAGCGTCCTACAGAGGAGTCATTTAGTACATATTTTCTTGTTAGCATCTGTCTGTGGTCTAACTAGCAGGCAAAAAAACCTAAGTGAATTTTAAGATGTAGAAACATAACATTTATGCTTAAGTTTGTAATTACTTTAGCTTGTAATTAATTGTTCAGTCTGTTTTCTTAAATTAAAGCTTCATGGAGCAGCACATGTTGATTGAGTGCATACTGTGTGCTAGGCTCCATTCTTGGCGTCTGAGTTTCTAGCTGTGACTACAGCATAGTCATTGCCTTGGCCTAATGGAGTGTAATCCCTGTGTGTGTGTGTGTGTGTGTGTGCGCGCGCGTGCGCGCGCACGTGCACGTGCGCGCACACGCATGTGTGAGGCTGCGGTTGGGAGGAGAAACATAGTATATAAAGACAAGTAAATGTATACTCTCTCTTTAATAAGAATATTTCCAGCGAGGTATGATGAAATGCCAAAAGCAAAAGAGTAAATAAGAATATAAACCTAATAACTACTTCTTTTTCTTTCTATTATGACAATACAGCAGTGGAATTTGGTAAGAACTGGCTAATTTTATAGATATAAGTATTGTATAAAGAAATAGAGGATCAATTTCAGGTATGGCAAAAAAATTTTTTTACTCAATATCTCTAGTCAATATAAACAAGCAGTTTTAGAAATATGTGTTTTACTTCAAGAGTTCATATTACCTCTATAGTGGAGGGTGTTTCATTTCCAAGAGTTTCAGAAACCAGGTAATAAAATGCTTTTAAAAAACAATCGAATGCTAGTGACTAATTGCCTAGCACCCCACCATTTTGAATTATTTTATGTTTAAAGTTGAATTAGTTAACTCAGTAAATATTTGCTGCATCTGCTGTGGGCCAGGTATCATTTTAGGTCCTGGGGAAACAGCAGGGAACCAAACAGGAACAGTCCCCAAGCTCAGAGAAATTAGAGTCTATGATGGGTATAGTTTTGAAGGGGAAGGAAAGCCCTTTGTGGTCAGAGTACCAAGTAAGTATCACTTCCATGAAAACAATCACGTTCAGTCATCAGCTTACATTTTACAATAATAACAACCATGATATTAATTTTTCCTCATGTTTTCAGAACTCTACCTTAAAGAATGCTTTGGGCACGTGATCTTTATTTAAACAGAACTTAAAACTACGTCATTATAATCTTTTCACAGAAATAATATTTTATAAAAACAGGTGATGATGAGATTACCTCTGTTATTTGTAAATGAGGAGATCTTTATTCATGGACTGTCATTACCCAGTGTGTGGCCCTGGAGAGTTTTCATTTAAGGAAATGGTTTCTCAGAGACCGTCTTTGTGGACAGCAGATTGGGGGGATCAGACCTGCCTCATGTGTCGGGGGGAGCATTCACTCCTCCTGAGAGATGGAGCCATTCAGGGGAGCACAGGAGAGGAGTGGAGATCTGTGGGGTCCCCTCCTGCTGCTTCTTCTCTCCTCTCTCCACCCACCCCTCCCTCTCAGCTCCCTCCCTCTGTCTGTGGAATGTGATCCTGGAGGGCTGCCTTAAGGAATTGTTTCATTGTAACTTGAATTCACAGTATAGTGGCTTTGTTTGACCACTCAGGTTCTTAATTCCTCAGAAATATTCAGAAAATATGTGGTTCTTCTTCTGTATTCTTCCCTCGAGAATCCTATTTGGGAAAAGCTCAAGTAGGATGGTTTTGCCTTGGGGGCACCATTGAAGCGGGCATGTCCACTTAGAAATTGTGTTTATGAACATGAAAGCATCTTCAACTATTGCATCCTAGGGCGGCGCCTTAGGAAAATCCGCAGGGGAACATTTCCTTTATTCTCAATCTAGGACAAGTTGTTCTTTTCTTGAGCTTCTGTCATACCGTCTTGTAGACTTCTGAATTTTATTATTGATTTTGTTTCTTTTTTTGTTATGACCAAGGTGACGCTTGGGGACACATGTGGTCCAACATTGCCAATTATATGGGAACATTTTTTATATGATTTTAGATGACCCCAGTTTCATTTTACTATTTTTTCCTTGTACTGCCATTTCCCTAATCTTCTTTTCCCTTACTTTATGCCATTTTATTTATACCCCAGATTTCCCAGCCCCTAGCCTCAGGGTCCACTGTTTACTCCACTATATGCATAACATGATGGTGGGAGCTCCAGTGACCTTAGCGTGTGAATTCACCGGAAAGCAGTGTTTACTCTTTCACTGGGCATTCCGGCTCAGCCATCCGCACCCCTTTTGCCCATGCATTTCTTTGGCCTCTGTCTTCTCTCTGCCCCTTTATCCAACTCTTGAGAACCGTGGCTCTCCTGCCACTCCCCAAGTGATGTTTGAGGGATAGTGGAGGAGAATTGGTGTACTGAACAGAAACCACTTCAACTTGAACATTACGGATGGGTATCACAACATTCCTGGACCATTTCCTAGGAGGGGTTGCGTCTCAGTAATTTCTCTCCCTCTCCTTAAGCTCTGTCTTATTGCCATCTTGGGGAGAGGGTGGCTTCCTCTCCATATTCTTTGCTAAACTCTCCACATACAAACTCCCTCCTCCCTGGGAACTGGAGGGGAGCAAAATTTGCTGCCCCAAAATGTGTCTCTTTGACATGAGGATTAATTTAGGCTGATTATTTTTAGCGATTATTTTTAAGAAGACTCGGGAAGTTTTTCTTGTTACCTCTCCCCTTAAGTTCCTAAAAGAATTTGGATAGAGGACTTGTTCCTAGAACAGAGCCATCCTGAGAGATGTCTGCAAAGAATATGGGCTGAGGGTAGTGGGGGAGACTCTGGTAGGGCTTAGCGACCAGAGTCCACTCTGTGTCCCACTGTCTCTGGTGGCCCAGCAGACATTTGTTTTGCCCACTTTGGGGGGTTACTCAGTCTTCCTGGGAGTCTCCCATGTATGCATATTATTAAACTTTTGTGTGATTTTCTCCTGTTGATCTGTCTCATGTCAGTTGAATTCTTAGACCAGCCAGAAGAACCAAGAAGGGTAGAGGAAAATCTTTTCCTCCCCGACAGAATCAAAGGAAAACCAAAAATTTCTCTTGGTGTGTTATTCAGAGACAGTTTGTCCATGTTTTTGGCCTCAAACTGTCCCATCCAGACCAGACTATATTTTGAAAATTGCTGAAATACAGAAGAAATCAAAACCCCAGACATTACATATGAAGTGTTTGCTTTCAAGTTCCTGTATCTGACAATTGCCTGGGTGAGTATGTAAATATGGCTGAGAAACCAGTGGAGGGTTGTGATTTCTCTTCTTTTCCCCTTTTTTTCAAAGATGAAATTCTCCTCTAGGTTTCAGACTTAGTTTAGCAGCTAAGTGGAGGTGAAGAACTGCTTTTCTCAGTTTTTTTTCTTATAAATGATTCTCTTCGTTGTAGGAGCTTACACATTTGTTCCATGGCTTCTCAGCTTTAAAAGAGGAAGAGCGCTAGAAGAAAAAGAGAATAAAATATTGGTCAAAGAAACGGGTTACTTCTTTATATACGGTCAGGTAGGTTCCACCCTAATACCGCTGTCACTGTCCAGTGCCTCCCATTTTGTGCTGACTTCTGACAAAGTTCTTTGGTTTGTTTCTCAGGTTTTATACACCGATAACACCTTTGCCATGGGACACCTAATACAGAGGAAAAAAGTCCATGTCTTTGGGGACGAATTGAGTCTGGTGACTTTGTTCCGATGTATTCAAAATATGCCTGAAACACTACCCAATAATTCCTGTTATTCAGCTGGTAAATAATAGTTCTATATACATAGACAGAAAGACATTCCTCAATATACTGTGTGGTACTTACTATCTTGAATGATAAGCTAGTCTGTGTTGATAGAGGCAAAATCATTATTAATAGGTTTATCATTTTTATATACATTTAGAAAGGCAGTAACTTCACAGCAATCCACACTAGAACAATCGTAAGCTGTGTTTTCTTCAACCTGTAATAACAATGCTGGAATAATACGAGAATGATAAGCGCGTGCCAGGCACTTTACCTGTGCCCCTTCCTTTAATCCTCCCTGTCGAAGGGAGGTGGGGTCTGAGGCACAGAGAGGAAGCACACATTGTCTTAGGCTGCACAGAACTTAGTTTAAACCAGCCAGTCTGACCCCAGTGGGACTCACAGAATCTCTTCTTCACCTCCTGCGGAAGAAGTACCTTTAGCTGGTTTGAGGGTCAGGTCCAGTGGCCCAGTGGCTTTGCTGGTGTCAGTGGACACCAGGTGGATGCGTTTGGGATGTGAAAGTGTAGGAGTGAGGCTGCATTTCAACTCAGAAAAGGGAAAGGTCAGGCTCGCTTCATTGCAGGTCTGTTTGGGCTGTAATTGCCATCGTAGCCTTCATCTTGTCTTGGGGTAATTTCAAATTAATCGAGGCCAGTATTTGAAAAAAAAAAAAATTGCCTTCGACACGTTTATTTCTCTCTGGTGATTTTGACAAATCCATTCAGGACCCCAAGGAATGTCTTCCCTTCCAGACAGTTAGCGAGAATGGCAGTGTGGAACACGGGGTGCAGCTGGGCTGTGCGATTTGAAGCGCTATATTCCAAAGGCGTTTACTGACAAAGCCACGATGAAACAAGTGAGAAGGCAAAATAGTTCCCAATAATGGAGACAAGTGTCATCCTGGATCCACAGCCACAAATAGCTTTGACAGGGTGATGAGGAAGTTTACGAAATTGGAATTCCCTAATTTTCATAGAGAAATGTTTCCCTGCAGCCAGTGGTAACCAGTATCTTGGTGTTGCAAAATATTTATAAATGGTGAGGTCACTTCAGTCTGTTATATGTATTTACATTAATTAGTACTTAGAGCTTTACAACACACTCTTTTTCAAATTTTCTAATCATCAGCCCCTCATGGTTACTTTCTCAGCCAGATTTCCTAGGTGCCTTACTTTTCAAGAGTAATTAACTTGACCTTAAAGATATTTCTCAGTGCTAGTAGCTTAGTATTATTTACAAAAAGTGTTTTCTAGGAAATTTCAGGTTTTCAATCTTTATCTGTTCTAGAACGAATTTGTTTAAAACCATTAAAAGCTACACATTGGTGTATACGTGTATAAAGTGCTTCCATAATAATCTGGAAAAAATTAAAATGGTCCATTTGAGGAGCCCAACGAAGCTGAATCTTATTATTTCATTAACAAATTGAATGTGTTTATTGTAGAAAAAGTTAGAGCTGATTGCTATAATCTGGAAGACTTGAACTAGCCAATAACCCAGTGTTGAAATTTTAAATAGAACGTACTTTGAAACGTAGTTGGTTCACACAGACTTTATTTGGAGAGTTCCTGTTAATTAATGATCTGTGATCTATAGCCTTTGTCAAATTATTAGATTATCTTCAATCTCTATGATAATGACTAATCCATTCAACAAGTAACTTCAATCTTTTTTTTTTCTACTACTTAATGTAGTCATAAAATGCCTTGCCAATCCTAAAAGTGTACACTTTACCCTTAACAATACCTAGAACTATGTTCTTTTGTTTGTTGTCTGTCTTGGTCTATTAACAAAAAACAAGGTCCTTGTAGACAGACTCTTTGGTTATTCTGATCACCGCCCTGTGAGGGCCTACGAAGGTGTCTGGTATATCTGAGGTGCTCCGTAAATAAATACCCGCTGGCTAGTGCTGCAGGACACCCAGGTGCTTTGGCTTGACAGTGGACTAGTGGTTAACGTAGATGTGTTCCTGTAAATACATTTTCATGGCATGTTAATGAAACAATGCAACTACTTTTAAAATTGTGAGTTGAATGTATTGACAATTTAGATGCTATTTCCTTTGTTATTTCGTTGGTTTTATTCTCTGCCCCTCCTCCTCTTTCTTTTTCTTTATCTTTTTCTTTTAAAATGATGTCAAGAATGACCTGATAGTATACTGAGTGTAGTTCCTGAGTTGTGTTTTGTATTCCTGAATCACAGGCTGCATTATTGTAAATTGGGCGCATGAATGAAGATTAGTTGATCAGTTTTGAGAAGCTAATTACCTTGTTGCTTTTGATTATAAAAACAAGTATGGAAACACAAATTATAGAGGGCTATAAAAGTAATCCAAATGACTTCTCATCCCGTAGTTTGTACTCTAGAGAAAGACTATGTTAGCAGATGTGCTTTGTGAATAAGTAGTGTTTTGTTTTTCACTTTTAAATAATTTATGCATTTTATATGCACATTTGAAAGTATATTTAGGACTATGCAGTATATATACGTGGGTGTGCTCATTTTTTTGTATTTTTATTTAACATTATTTTTTAAAGATTCCCATGTCAATAAAATGAAGCAAAACCAATTTTTTTTTTTTTTTTTTTTGCGGAACGCGGGCCTCTCACTGTTGCGGCCTCTCCCGTTGTGGAGCACAGGCTGCGGACGCGCAGGCTCAGCCGCTCCGCGGCATGTGGGATCTTCCCGGACCGGGGCACAAACCCGTGTCCCCTGCATCGGCAGGCGGACTCTCAACCACTGAGCCACCAGGGAAGCCCAAAACTACTTTTAACTATATAACATTCCATCAAGGGACGTGCTATGAATTCCTAAACTTTTTTCTTATAGTTAGATGTCTGAGTCCTGTTCAGATTCTCCATTTTACGAACAGTAGGTGATACATCCATTTATGTCTGTTATAACTCCTTCTGCTTATTTCTTTTACTTTTTTTTTTGGGGGGGTGGTGTTTAGGCAAATCATAACTGGTTTAGAAGTCCACTGGTGTAATTTGAAGGGCGAATGCCTACTATTTTTTTCCAAAACAAAGTAGTTGTCTTTAATGTTCTCCCCTCCCCCTCCTTTCCGTGTACAACTGCTTAAAGTTCTTGCAAATCATTCTTTTCCAGGCATAGCAAAGCTGGAGGAAGGAGATGAACTCCAACTGGCAATACCACGCGAAGATGCTAAAATATCCCGGGATGGAGACGGCACGTTTTTTGGTGCACTGAAACTTCTGTGACCTACTTACACACCTTGGTGTGGCTGTTTTCCTCCCTTTCTTTGTACCTCTAAAGAGAAAACACTTAACTGGAAATACCAAAAGGAAAAAAAAAAAAAGGTAGTTACCATAGCCTGGTTTGCTGAAACTAGACCAAAACAGGAAATTTAACAGACAACCACAGCCAAAGGGTGTCATGTGAATTAAAGAACTAGAGCCCGTTTAAGGAAAAATAGAACTAGAAAGACTTTTCACTATAATGCCATGTTGAACACCTTAGTCATAGTTTCTTACCTTGCAAGAAGCACAGGATTCAAAGGGGCAGTAATCATTTCTTCAGAAATGGTATCCCACTGTTTGCTATGGGACAGCACCCATGGCTGTAGGACATTAAGACATTTGGGGGAAACCTGAGGATTTATCCTCTATTTTTATGTTAAATACCCTTTCTCCATTTTCAGTTAATATTGAGGAAACTAAAAAAAAGAAAAAAAAAGTATAGAAATCTTGCATTCCATACATGAAAAAGTAACTAAAAGTTTAAATATCATTAAACAATCGGACTCAAAATAGGATATAGGTACTATTTAAGTCTTTTAGGTTTATTTCAAGTTTGCAGTTTTTAGCTCTAATAGCATATATTACCTGCTGGAACACTCCTGGACATCTTTCACAGGAGGGAAATAATTCTCTCATGTGTTTACACTTAGGTGTATTTTTTATAGCTAATTTCAGTTACTTCAGAAACTTTTAATGTAGGGTAATTCCAATTCATGCATATAAGCATTAATTGAAAGAAATAACTATAAGTGTTTTGACCTAAAAATAAAATCTGCCATAGAAGTTAATAAGTACATTTGTAATAATGTAATATCATTTCCCTTTATTTCCTATCCTTCTATTTTAAACTGCTGGTATTGTAGTTCACATATCCCAGCCTTTAAAAAATACTCATGTTATTAGCTTTACAGAAGTTGAGGTTTAATTAAAGTTCTTGGCATCCTGAGTATGTTATATCCCATGTGCTTGTTCCAAAGATTATCACATGCCAGAAGACATTGTCCTAATTTTCATTTTATAAAGACTCATTTTTGAGAATGCTGTAATACTTATCTTTTATAACGTCATGTGTTTTGCTTATATTTTTAAATGTCATCAGTTTAAACAGTTTACTTCATTGTTTAAACAGATGGAAAAATAGACCCTGGTCTACACTAGTTTTCCCCAGTTTACATTAAAATATTTTTAAAGGTATTTTTTTCAAAACAAAATTATTTGTATTTTGTGCCTAAAATTAAACTTTGTTTAAAACTGATTTCTATAGTTTTGGCTTTTTGGTTAAAATAAAATACACTTTGCAGTTTATTCTGTTCTTCAATATTGTAATAAAAAAAGAAGTGATAGGTGAGGTAGAAGTTTCGATAATAGAAGGAAGTCAGAGATTTTCTTAGTGTTGCTGCTAAGTGGATTGCCAAATAAAAAAATGTTAGTGCCTTTTGCCTCATTTTTGGATTGTTTGTCTAACACTAGTCATCTTTTGGTTTCTCTCCGTAACACTGAATGTTGTCTTAAAAATTAGGTGCATGCAGGGAACTATAGTCAATATCCTGTGATTAAACCATAATGGAAAAGAATATGGAAAAGAATGTATATATATGTATAACTGAATCACTTTGCTGTACAGAAATGAACAGAATATTGTAAATCAACTATACTTCAATTAAAAAAAAGACTAAGTAAAATGATAAAAAAATTAGGTGCATAAATTGTTGAACATGATAAAGTAGTATGTGTTAGGGTATGATATAAAGTATTTGAAGTCATAAATATTTTACATGTTTCAAAAAGGATTTGGTCACCTCAATACTATATATATAAAGTTATGGATTAAATATTTCTTAGAGCCTAGGTTAAAAAAAGATAAAACTACATTGTAATAGGCTTGTGCCCTAAACTCTTGTAAATCTACTGCTTGCAACATTTTTCTTTCTAAATGGCTTAGCATATTTTGTCAGCAGGTGTAGAATTCAGCCACATAAAATGGTCTTAAATCTTATTTTGCTTTCTGTTCAAACCAGCCTTAAAATGTGAATCTTATCTTCCTCGTCAGTGAAATTGTGAGGAAAATCAGACTTCGGGTGAGTCAAAGTTTATGCAGTTATCAGGAAGTTGAATTAAGTCAGAAAGAGAAAGACAAATACCATATGATATTACTTGTATGTGTAATCTAAAATATGACACAGATGAACCTATCTATGAAACAGAAGCAGAATCAGGGACATAGAAAATAGACTGGTGGTTGCCAAGGAGGAGGGGTGTGGGAGAGGGATGGATTGGGAGTTTGGGAATAGCAGATGCAAACTGGTATATATATAAAATGGATAAACAACAAGGTCCTACTGTAGAGCACAGGGAACTATATTCAATAACCTGGGATAAACCATAATGGAAAAGACTATGAAAAAGAATGTAGATATATGTATAACTGAGTCACTTTACTGTACAGCAGTAATTAACATGGTGTTGTAATTCAACTATACTTCAATAAAAAATAAATTAAAAAAAAGATTAGGTAAATATAGAGGTGTGGGGGGATGTGACTGCAACAGTGAGTGAGATTGCCCAAGTTCAGCCTTTGCTATCTTTCCTCCAATTTATTTTAGCAGAAAATGGATGTTATCCTGGGATTTCCTACGAAAGAAAATTTCTAAGGTTTAAGTGTATGGGCCCAGGCCAGATACTCTTCTGTCTTAAATCCGAAGTCAAGATTCGTGATGCTACCTAATCACCCAGTGAGGGCCCTCAGTGCATTAGCAGAACATCCTGAGGAAGTAATGTGCTGGCCTCACTGGCGCCTGGAGAAACGCCTCCACTGTCTGGTCACCGTGCAGAGAAGCTCCTCCCATGCACTCTGTTATGGGTACAATGACCTACTGATAGAAGGGCTTAATAAATCCTATTGTCATTCGAAGTCCAAACCAGAAAATATTACTCTGAAGATGTCCCTGCCCTAGGAGACCCGTGCAACCCCCTGACGTGTTTGGTTTGGCTCCCATGTTGCTTCGCAATTTTTGAGTTGGTTTTTTTTTTCTTTTTTTGTATTGGAGTATAATTGCTTTACAATGGTGTGTTAGTTTCTGCTTTATAACAAAGTGAATCAGCTATACATATACATATATCCCCATATCTCTTCCCTCTTGCGACTCCCTTCCACCCTCCCTATCCCACGCCTCTAGGTGGACACAAAGCACCGAGCTGATCTCCCTGTGCTATGCAGCTGCTTCCCACTAGCTATCTACCTTACGTTTGGTAGTGTATATATGTCCATGCCTCTCTCTCGCTTTGTCACAGCTTACCCTTCCCCCTCCCCATATCCTCAAGTCCATTCTCTAGTAGGTCTGTGTCTTTATTCCTGTCTAACCCCTAGGTTCTTAATGACATTTTTTCCCTTAAATTCCATATATATATGTGTTAGCATACAGTATTTGTCTTTCTCTTTCTGACTTACTTCACTCTGTATGACAGACTCTAGGTCTATCCACCTCATTACAAATAGCTCAATTTCGTTTCTTTTTATGGCTGAGTAATATTCCATTGTGTATATGTGCCACATCTTCTTTATCCATTCATCCGATGATGGGCACTTAGGTTGTTTCCATCTCCGGGCTATTGTAAATAGAGCTGCAATGAACATTTTGGTACATGACTCTTTTTGAATGATGGTTTTCTCAGGGTATATGCCCAGTAGTGGGATTGCTGGGTTGTATGGTAGTTCTATTTGTAGTTTTTAAAGGAACCTCCATACTGTCCTCCGTAGTGGCTGTATCAACTTACATTCCCACCAACAGTGCAAGAGGGTTCCCTTTTCTCCACACCCTCTCCAGCATTTATTGTTTCTAGATTTTTTGATGATGGCCATTCTGACTGGTGTGAGATGATATCTCATTGTAGTTTTGATTTGCATTTCTCTAATGATTAATGATGTTGAGCATTCTTTCATGTGTTTGTTGGCAGTCTGTATATCTTCTTTGGAGAAATGTCTATTTAGGTCTTCTGCCCATTTTTGGATTAGGTTGTTTGTTTTTTTTGTTATTGAGCTGCATGAGCTGCTTATAAATTTTGGAGATTAATCCTTTGTCAGTTGCTTCATTTGCAAATATTTTCTCCCATTCTGAGGGTTGTCTTTGGTCTTGTTTATGGTTTCCTTTGCTGTGCAAAAGCTTTGAAGATTCATTAGGTCCCATTTGTTTATTTTTATTTCCATTTCTTGAGGAGGTGGGTCAAAAAGGATCTTGCTATGATTTATGTCAGAGTGTTCTGCCTATGTTTTCCTCTAAGAGTTTGATAGTTTCTGGCCTTACATTTAGGTCTTTAATCCATTTTGAGCTTATTTTTGTGTATGGTCTTAGGGAGTGATCTAATCTCATACTTTTACATGTACCTGTCCAGTTTTCCCAGCACCACTTATTGAAGAGGCTGTCCTTTCTCCACTGTACATTCCTGCCTCCTTTATCAAAGATAAGGTGACCATATGTGCGTGGGTTTATCTCTGGGCTTTCTATCCTCTTCCATTGATCTATCTTTCTATTTTTGTGCCAGTACTATACTGTCTTGATAACTGTAGCTTTGTAGTATAGTCTGAAGTCAGGGAGTCTGATTCCTCAAGCTCCGTTTTTCGTTCTCAAGATTACTTTGGCTATTCGGGGTCTTTTGTGTTTCCATACAAATTATGACATTTTTTGTTCTAGTTCTGTGAAAAATGCCAGTGGTAGTTTAATAGGGATTGCATTGAATCTGTAGATTGCTTTGGGTAGTATAGTCATTTTCACAGTGTTGATTCTTCCAATCCAAGAACATGGTATATCTCTCCATCTATTTGTATCATCTTTAATTTCTTTCATCAGTGTCTTATAATTTTCTGCATACAGGTCTTTCGTCTCCTTAGGTAGGTTTATTCCTAGGTATTTTATTCTTTTTGTTGCAATGGTAAATGGGAGTGTTTTCTTGATTTCACTTTCAGATTTTTCATCATTAGTGTATAGGAATGCCAGAGATTTCTGTGCATTAATTTTATATCCTGCTACTTTACCAGATTCATTGATTAGCTCTAGTAGTTTTCTGGTAGCATCTTTAGGATTCTCTATGTATAGTATCATGTCATCTGCAAACAGTGACAGCTTTACTTCTTTTCCGATTTGGATTCCTTTTATTTCCTTTTCTTCTCTGATTGCTGTGGCTAAAACTTCCAAAACGATGTTGAATAAGAGTGATGAGAGTGGGCAACCTTGTCTTGTTTGTGATCTTAGTGGAAATGCTTTCAGTTTTTCACCACTGAGGACGATGTTGGCTGTGGGTTTGTCATATATGGCCTTTATTATGTTGAGGAACGTTCCCTCTATGCCTACTTTCTGCAGGGTTTTTATCATAAATGGGTGTTGAATTTTGTCAAAAGCTTTCTCTGCATTTATTGAGATGATCATATGGTTTTTCTCCCTCAATTTGTTAATATGGTGTATCACGTTGATTGATTTGCGTATATTGAAGAATCCTTGCATTCCTGGAATAAACCCCACTTGATCATGGTGTATGATCCGTTTAATGTGCTGTTGGATTCTGTTTGCTAGTATTTTGTTGAGGATTTTTGCATCTATGTTCATCAGTGATATTGGCCTGTAGTTTTCTTTCTTTGTGACATCCTTGTCTGGTTTTGGTATCAGGGTGATGATGGCCTCGTAGAATGAGTTTGGGAGTGTTCCTCCCTCTGCTATATTTTGGAAGAGTTTGAGAAGGATAGGTGTTAGCTCTTCTCTAAATGTTTGATAGAATTCGCCTGTGAAGCCATCTGGTCCTGGGCTTTTGTTTGTTGGAAGATTTTAAATCACAGTTTCAATTTCAGTGCTTGTGATTGGTCTGTTCATATTTTCTATTTCTTCCTGATTCAGTCTTGGCAGGTTGTGCATTTCTAAGAATTTGTCCGTTTCTTCCAGGTTGCACATTTTATTGGCATAGAGTTGCTTGTAGTAATCGCTTATGATCTTTTGTATTTCTGCAGTGTCAGAAGTTGTTACTTCTCCTTTTTCATTTCTAATTCTATTGATTTGAGTCTTCTCCCTTTTTTTCTTGATGAGTCTGGCTAATGGTTTATCGATTTTGTTTATCTTCTCAAAGAACCAGCTTTTAGTTTTATTGATCTTTGCTATCGTTTCCTTCATTTCTTTTTCATTTATTTCTGATCTGATTTTTATGATTTCTTTCCTTCTGCTAACTTTGGGTTTTTTTGTTCTTCTTTCTCTGATTGCTTTAGGTGCAAGGTTAGGTTGTTTATTTGAGATGTTTCCTGTTTCTTAAGGTAGGATTGTATTGCTATAAACTTCCCTCTTAGAACTACTTTTGCTGCGTCCCATAGATTTTGGGTCATCGTGTCTACATTGTCATTTGTTTTAGGTATTTTTTGATTTCCTCTTTGATTTCTTCAGTGATCACTTCGTTATTAAGTAGTGTATTGTTTAGCCTCCATGTGTTTGTATTTTTTACAGATCTTTTCCTGTAATTGATATCTAGTCTCATAGCGTTGTGGTCGGAAAAGATACTTGATACAATTTCAATTTTCTTAAATTTACCAAGGCTTGATTTGTGACCCAAGATATGATCTATCCTGGAGAATGTTCCATGAGCACTTGAGAAAAATGTGTATTCTGTTGTTTTTGGATGGAATGTCCTATAAATATCAATTAAGTCCCTCTTTTTTAAAATTTATTTATTTATTTTTTAAGTCCCTCTTGTTTAATGTATCATTTAAAGCTTGTGTTTCCTTATTTATTTTCATTTTGGATGATCTGTCCATTGGTGAAAGTGGGGTGTTAAAGTCCCCTACTATGAATGTGTTACTGTCGACTTCCCCTTTTATGGCTGTTAGTATTTGCCTTATGTATTGAGGTGCTCCTATGTTGGGTGCATAAATATTTACAATTGTTATACCTTCTTCTTGGATCGATCCCTTGATCATTATGTAGTGTCCTTCTTTGTCTCTTCTAATAGTCTTTATTTTAAAGTCTATTTTGTCTGATATGAGAGTTACTACTCCAGCTTTCTTTTGGTTTCCATTTGCATGAAATATCTTTTTCCATCCCCTTACTTTCAGTCTGTATGTGTCTCTAGGTCTGAAGTGGGTCTCTTGTAGACAGCAAATATATCGGTCTTGTTTTTGTATCCATTCAGCCAATCTGTGTCTTTTGGTGGGAGCATTTAGTCCATTTACATTTAAGGTTATTATCGACATGTATGTTCCTATTCCCATTTTCTTAATTGTTTTGGGTTCATTATTGTAGGTCTTTTCCTTCTCTTGTGTTTCTTGCCTAGAGAAGTTTCTTTAGCAGTTGTTGTAGAGCTGGTTTGGTGGTGCTGAACTCTCTCAGCTTTTGCTTGTCTGTAAAGGTTTTAATTTCTCCATCAAATCTGAATGAGATCCTTGCTGGGTAGAGTAATCTTGGTTGCAGGTTTTTCTCCTTCATCACTTTAAATATGTCCTGCCAGTCCCTTCTGGCATGCAGAGTTTCTGCTGAAAGATCAGCTGTTAACCTTATGGGGATTCCCTTGTGTGTTACTTGTTGTTTTTCCCTTGCTGCTTTTAATATGTTTTCTTTGTATTTAATTTTTGACAGTTTGATTGATATGTCTTGGCATATTTCTCCTTGGATTTATCCTGTATGGGACTCTCTGTGCTTCCTGGACTTGATTAACTATTTCCTTTCCCATATTAGGGAAGTTTTCAACTATAATGTCTTCAAATATTTTCTCAGTCCCTTTCTTTTTCTCTTCTTCTTCTGGAACCCCTATAATTCGAATGTTGGTGCGTTTAATGTTGTCCCAGAGGTCTCTGAGACTGTCCTCAGTTCTTTTCATTCTTTTTTCTTTATTCTGCTCTGCAGTAGTTATTTCCACTATTTTATCTTCCAGGTCACTTATCCGTTCTTCTGCCTCAATTATTCTGCTATTGATCCCATCTAGAGTACTTTTAATTTCATTTATTGTGTTGTTCATTGTTGTTTGTTTCATCTTTCGTTCTTCTAGGTCCTTGTTAAATGTTTCTTGCATTTTGTCTATTCTATTTCCAAGATTTTGGATCATCTTTACTATCATTATTCTGAATTCTTTTTCAGGTAGACTGCCTATTTCCTCTTAATTTGTTAGATCTGGTGGGTTTTTTATCTTGCTCCTTCATCTGCTGTGTGTTTTTCTGTCTTCTCATTTTGCTTATCTTACTGTGTTTGGGGTCTCCTTTTTGCAGGCTGCAGGTTTGTAGTTTCCGTTGTTTTTGGTGTCTGTCCCCAGTGGCTAAGGTTGGTTCAGTGGGTTGTGTAGGCTTCCTGGTGGAGGGGACTAGTGCCTGTGTTCTGGTGGATGAGGCTGGATCTTGTCTTTCTGGTGGGCAGGTCCACGTCTGGTGGTGTGTTTTGGGGTGTCTGTGGACTTTTTATGATTTTAGGCAGCCTCTCTGCTAATGGGTGGGGTTGTGTTCCTGTCTTGCTAGTTGTTTGGCATAGGATGTCCATCACTGTAGCTTGCTGGTCGTTGAGTGAAGCTGGCTGCTGGTGTTGAGATGGAGATCTCTGGGAGATTTTCACCATTTGATATTATGTGGAGCTGGGAGGTCTCTTGTGGACCAGTGTCCTGAAGCTGGCTCTCCCACCTCAGAGGCACAGCACTGACTCATGGCTGCAGCACCAAGAGCCTTTCATCCACATAGCTCAGAATAAAAGGGAGAAAAAGTAGAAAGAAAGAATTAGTAGAAGTAGAAAAAAAAGAAAGGAGGGAGGGAGGGAGGAAGGAAGGAAGGAAGCAGGGAAGGAAGAAAAAAAGAAAGGATAAAATAAAATAAAGTAAGATAAAATATAATAAAGTTATTAAAATAAAAAATAATTATTAAGAGAAAAAAAAAAAAACGGACGAATAGAACCCTAGGAGAAATGGTGGAAGCAAAGCTATACAGACAAAATCTCACACAGAAGCATACACATACACACAAAAAGAGGAAAAGGGGAAAAAATCATAAATCTTGCTCTCAAAGTCCACCTCCTCAATTTGGGAATGATTCATTGTCTATTCAGGTATTTCAGAGATGCAGGTACATCAGGTTGATTGTGGAGCTTTAATCCGCTTCTTCTGAAGGTGCTGGGCGAGATTTCCCTTTCTCTTCTTTGTTCGCACAGCTCCCGGGGCTCAGCTTTGGATTTGGCCCCGCCTGTGCGTGTAGGTCGCCAGAGAGCGTCTGTTCTTCGCTCAGACAGGACGGGGTTAAAGGAGCCGCTGATTCGGGGCGGGAGGGGCACGGAGTGCGGGGCGGGCCTGCAGCGGCAGAGGGCGGTGTGACGTTGCGCCGGCGTGACGTTGCACCAGCCTGAGGCGCGCCGTGCGTTTTCCCGGAGGAGTTGACCCTGGATCCCGGGACCCTGGCAGTGGCGGGCCGCACAGGCTCCCTGGAAGGGGGGCGTGGAGCGTGACCTGTGCTCGCACACAGGCTTCTTGGTGGCGGCAGCAGCAGCCTTAGCGTCTCATGCCCGTCTCTGGGGTCCGCGCTTTTAGCCGCGGCTCGCGCCCGTCTCTGGAGCTCCTTTAAGCAGCGCTCTCAATCCCCTCTCCTCGCGCACGAGGTAACAAAGAGGGAAGAAAAAGTCTCTTGCCTTTTCGGCAGGTCCAGACTTTTCCCCGGACCCCTTCCCGGCTAGCCGTGGCGCACTAACCCCTGCAGGCTGTATTCACGCCGCCAGTCCTCTCCTTGCGCTCCGACCTCCGAAGCCCGAGCTTCAGCTCCCAGTCCCGCCCACCCCAGCGGGTGAGCAGACAAGCCTCGGGCTGGTGAGTGCTGGTCGGCACCGATCCTCTGTGCGGGAATCTCCCAGCTTTGCCCTCCGCACCCCTATGGCTGCGCTCTTCTCCGCGGCTCCGAAGCTTTCCCCCTTCGCCACCCGCAGTCTCCGCCCGCGAAGGGGCTTCTAGTGTGTGGGAACCTTTCCTCCTTCACGGCTCCCTCCACTGGTGCAGGTCCCGGCCCTATTCTTGTCTGTTTATTCTTTTTTCTTTTGCCCTACCCAGGTGGGTGGGGGGTTTCTCGCCTGTTGGGAGGTCTGAGGTCTTCTGCCAGCGTTCAGTAGGTGTTCTGTAGGAGTTGTTCCACGTGTAGATGTATTGCTGGTGCATCTGTGGGGAGGAAGGTGATCTCCGCGTCTTCCTCTTCCGCCATCTTCCCGGAAGCTCTCCACCACTCAGCCTGAGTTGGTTTCTAAGATTCATTACATGAAACAGGACACTCATTTCTTTCAGAAATACAGACGTTTTATTTTACAACCTTGGAGGGTGATATATAATATACGTACAATAATACTCAGAATCTTCAGGGCACGGTTTGGTGATGCATTTTTACAAGTGGACCCCTCCTGAGGCCACCTCCGCAATCTCAGCACAGGACATCGCCAGCACCCCAAAGCCTGTCACCTCCTCCCTTACTTTAAGTAATCGCCATTCTGACTTCTGTCTTAAAGGAAGAGTTTTACCATTTGAACTTTATACAAATGGCACCTTACGGGATGTCATCTTTTGAACATCTGCTCACCACTTTGTGAAATCTTTCCACACTGTTTCCTGTAGGAAGCGTTCATTCTCTTTCTTTGCTGAATAGAATTTCACTTTGTGAATGTATCACAATATATTTGTCCATTTTACTATTGAAAGACCTTTGGGCTATTTTTAGTTTGGGGCTATTATGAGTTGTGTTTCTGTGAATATTCTCTGAAAATATTTTGGGGATCCTATGTACCTGTTTCCACTGGATCTATACCTAGGAGTGCAATTGTTACGACATAGACTGTGCATATGTCCGGCTTCAGTTAATACTGCTAAAAAGATGTCTGAATGATAATTTCCAGAAAATCACACAGAACCGGGCTATTCAAGGCCACAATTGACAGGGCTAATTTTTCTCTGCCCACTGCAGCCAGACACGTGCTCTCTGCTTTGCTGCAGACCCCTGGGACTCTCTTTGCCCCCCTGTTATCTGTCTGGCCTGTGCTAGGATCCCGGGGATTATAAAGAGAGTTTACTCTGGATATGTGTGGGCTCATTCACTTTTCTAAATTAATTTTGTAAATGTGCATACACCTATTTAACTTTCACAGATTCATCATGGTTAAAGGGGGTCCAAGATCTCTAGGTGTCCAGCAAATCAGCTTCTCCTCTCTGGTTTCCCTTCTCCTGTGGAGGACGGGAGGGCCCCAGGGGCTGGCATGGGGCCCTCAGCAACTCCAAACACTGGGGATGTCCCTGCTCAGCCATGCCCGGACCATCAAGAAGCGAATGCAATTTTCTTTTAAGCTCCGTTTGAGGGTGTCTTTGATTTCCTCCTCACCTTTCCCATCGCTAAGTTGACTAAGTCTTTTGTTACTTAAAAAAAAAGGAAATAATGTTTAAGGTCATTGAAAAAGTAAAGATAATAAAATTGTAGAAGGATGTTAATAACAGTTACGAGTATCAATTTGTTGTTTATTTAGATTTATTTTACAATCTTATGCTAGCATGAACCTCACCAAAAGTTAAGATCATGTATTTAGAGTATGCAGTACTTTTCCTGAATACTTAATTCTGTGCACGTGAAAAGATTTTAGGCATTTGTTTAGTTTTTGTTTTATCTTGTGTTTCTAGACCCCGCTGTGATCACACACTGTATTTAAAACTAATCACAAAGGTGGGAACTAATGGGCTAAGATGGAGTGGGTAGCTCTGTGTGAGGGACTGTTAGGTTTGGTGTTATGATATGAACTGTCAATTTAGATCTCCCAATGTCTAGTTAATTTGTCACTTTAAAGGACTAAACAAACAAGACCAACAACACAAAGCTATGATATATCTGGAGTACAAGTTGATTAATTTTTCTGGGTCTTATTTTTTCCATCTGTTTAGCAACGATTTTTTTTCACAAATGAATGGGAAAACTCACAAAATCCATTTTAGACCACTTAGAGGGAAACATTGCTTATATTTTTACCTGTAGGCATGTATTTATAGTGGTAGAATATATTCTATGAGAACTTTTTGCATGAAACATTTTATTGTGTGTATATCTATATAAAACTTCGATAGTGACTCTAGACCTTGTGCTTGTCAGACTTTGGCTGCTTTGGATGTTCTGTGGTTCCTTTCTTTCAAACTGTCCTTATTCACAGCTATTCTGCCTGTTACGATGCTTTTCCATATTTTCTGTGGCAGAGGGTCTGCCATAGTAACTGCAGTAATGAGTCACATTTCCCTGTGGCATAGACATCGCTGCCATTGTTTTCCAGGTCAATAAAAGAACCACAAAGTGACCAAAATGTTGTGCTCCTATCCAAACCATCACATTAACATAAAAATGTGTTAGAAAAGTCTCGTGGTTATAAAGGAATTGCAGTTTTTAACATTATAGTTCCACCTTTAAATACCAAGGGAAGTTTCTTAGCAGGTTTTCGTATGTGATCACTGCCTGTAACAGTATTCTTTTTAGGCCTATGCATTTGCACAGCTTCAGAATATTACGTAATTATTACATCTGTTATTCCACGTTTTCCATTAATAGCAATTGGCGTATAGGTACTAAGTGCTTTTGCTTAAAAGACACCCCCATCCTCAAACATACACATAAGAGGAGGGATTTGAACCAGAATTCGAAGGAAGGAAATAGACATGCACTATTCGGTTTTATTTTAGAAAAAAATATGAAAGTTAAATTGGAAGGAAATTGAGAAATCTAGTTTTATTATTTTGTTTTAAGATCTCTTGAATAGACCAGAAATAAACCAAACCAGAGAGAAAGCAGCCCCCTGGGACTGGGAACACCTCTCCTGCCCTTCTTCAGCCCCATGGGAGCCTCCTTCTGTCCAGTAGTGCAAATGGAAAAGGAAACACACAGCTCTGACCACATCCTGCCCGGAGGCTACGTGTTTCCAGGATTTAAGAGGCAGGTGGGGCGAGAGCTTCAGTGTGGAAGCGGAAGGTCGCCCGAAATTTAACTTGATGGAAGGAGTGAAAGGAACCAGGATTCAGGAGATCTGGGAGGAGTGGCAAGAAAGCAGAATAAGGGGGAGTTTATGAGAAAGAAAACGTCCATGGGAAAGAGTCTTTCCGGGGCCGGGGGCTGTCCTATGGGAGCAGCCTACAGGTCTGAGCTGGGGCAGGTAGGGAGATGGGGGCGTGGTCTGCTCACATCCCTCAGGACCGCCCCTACCTAGCCTCTCTCTACGTGCTGAGAAAGGATTGATCCTCTTAAGGGGTCTTGTCAGGGAAGAGCATAGTGTTGGGGTCCCTGGTCCCCCAGTGGAATAGGGGCCACACTCAATATGAACAGGACTGTGTGGGTAGAGAGTCACTTGGAAATGAAAACAGCCCACTTTCTCCTTCTGCATTTCAGAGAAGCCTATTGCATAATACATGACAATTTGACTCCCTTGGAAGTGAAGAAAAAGTATTATTTTTTGTAAGTGTTAACTTCAGAGTTGACAGGGCTACTCTAAAAATCACAGTAAAAGTGAACAAGACATTTCTAAACAGCTTCCCGCCTGCGGAGGACTCTGCTCTGCCACTTTGGAAGGTTGTCATCCAGCCTCGGAGGAAACACCTCCAGAGAAGACAGCCTGCTTTAGTGCTGAAATCGCATCTCCTTCGGGAAACTAGGATGCAGTCTGTGCTTTCAGAGGTCCCTCTCCCCACATCCCAGGAGAGGAAATTCAGCACTTAGCAGAAATTCTTTTTAACCCCCATTATCTGAGTGGATACGTCCAGCCATTTGGAAGAGTTTGCAAAGCTGCAAGAATTTTCATTTGTGAAAATTAAAACTAATTGGAGTTCTAGCTGTTGCTTGAGTCTTATCTCAGGGAATGGGTGGTCCACTTGGGTCTCATGTAGGAGGAAGCCTGCTTTTGCACATGAGGTGAAAGAGCCCCCGGATTTCCCACTGTCACCTGATAGTGAGAAATGTGGAAAAGGTCAAGGAAGGAAGTGTCAAGAAACTACAAATTTCTGTACAAGAGAAAAAAATGAAAAAGAAAGTCCCTGCCCCCAAAAGAAGTCAAAAAAGACAGAGAGGAAGAGCAAGGAAGGAAGGAAGGGAGGAAGGAAAGAAGGAAGAAAGGGAGGAAGGGAGGGAGGGAGGAGAAAAGGAGGGAGAGAGGAGGGAAGGAGGAAGAAACTTTTTCAATATTTAAAGAGGCATAACATGCTAGAGGGTAAAACTAGAATCAATAGATGGAACTTACAGAATTTTTTAATTTAATTTTTATTTTATATTAGAGTACAGTTGATTCACAATGTTGTGTTAGTTTCAGGTGTACAGCAAAGTGATTCAGTTATACATACGTATATATATATATATATATATATACACATTATTTTTCAGATTCTTTTCCCTTACAGATTATTACAAGATATTGAGTAGAGTTCCTTGTGCTATACAGTAGGTCCTTGTTGATTATCTATTTTATATATAATAGTGTGTATATGTTAATCCCAAACTCCTAATTTATCCCTCCTGGAATTTTTTCTTTTTTAAACAACTTTTTTAAGGTACAAATGACATACTATAAAATTTACCTGTTTAAAATACATTTGAAGAGTTGTGCAGAAAGTGACCAAATTTAATTAAAAGCCTTAGGAACTTGAAATTATAGTCTCAGGAAGGAAAGGGAGAGGCTTAGAGAAAGATCTAAAAAGAAGAAGAAAAAGAATTTTCTGAGAAAAGATTTTGCGCATCCTCCTATATTAAAATGGATTTAGATTTACAGAAGGTTACAAAGATAGTATAGTGTTCTGTACACTCCTCACCCAGCTTCCCACAGAGTGTCATACATACGTGACATTGCCACAACCAGGAAACAAACACTAGTACGTTACTGTTAACTGAACTCCGTACTTCATTAGGATTTTATTGGCTTTTCTTCTGCTGTCCTCTTGCTTTCCTGGATCCAACCCAGGGCACTTCATTGCATTTAGTTGTCACACTCTCTTCGCCTCCTTCGTGACTGTTTCTCAGACTGTTCTTGTTTGCATGGCCCTGGCAGCTTTGAGGGTGTTTTGTAGGATGACCCTCAGTTTGGGTTTACCTGATATTTTTCTCATGGTTAGGATGGAGTCATGATGCCTTTTGGGAAAGAACACCAAAGAAGTACCCTTCTCATCACATCAAATCAGACAGAATCACCTGGCTAGGTAGTGCTTGCCAAATTCCCAAGTGATCCCTTGGAAATTCACGTTTCTCATTACTTTGGAAACACCGCAGTGTCTTCCCTTTGCCTTGTTGAGATGTTGTACCCATGTACGACCACCAGAGGGAAACCTAGAACAACTAAAGTAAATTGTCTTTTTTTTTTTTAAGTCTTTATTGAATTTGTTACAATATTGCTTCTGTTTTTTGTTTTGGTTTTTTAGCCGAAAGGCACGTAGGTTCTTAGTTCCCCAACCAGTGATCCATCCCGAACTCCCTGCATTGGAAGGCGAAGTCTTAACCACTGGACTGCCAGGGAAGTCCCAAATGGTCTTTTTTTTTTTTTTAACATCTTCATTGGAGTGTAATTGCTTTACATTGTTGTGTTAGTTGCTGCTGTATAACAAAGTGATTCAGCTATATGTATACATATATCCCCATATCCCCTCCCTCTTGCGTCTCCCTCCCTCCCACCCTCCCTATCCCACCCCTCCAGGCGGTCACAAAGCAACGAGCTGATCTCCCTGTGCTATGCGGCTGCTTCCCACTAGCTATCTATTTTACGTGTGGTAGTGTATATACGTCCATGCCACTCTCTCACTTCGTCCCAGCTCACCCTTCCCCCTCCCTGTGTCCTCAAGTCCATTCTCTACATCTGCATCTTTATTCCTGTCCTGCCCCTGGGTTCTTCAGAACCATTTTTTTTTTTTAGATTCCATATATATGTGTTAGCATACGGTATTTGTTTTTCTCTTTCTGACTTACTTCACTCTGGGTGACAGACTCTAGGTCCACCCACCTCACTACAAATAACTCACTCCAAATGGTTTGTTTTTAAATACAACTAAGTGGGTAGAGAAATACTGAAAATGATAAAACCAGGAACTGGACAAACGTCTGTTTAATTTAAAAAATCATTTATATATATATAATCGCACTAAGCCAATTTGTACACACTATCTAATTTTTAATTAAAAAAATTAATAGACAGTATTTTTAGAGCAGTTTTCTGTCGGCAGAAAAATTGAACAGAGAGAGCCTGTCCACCTAATCATCACCACCTCAACTCCCCATGTTAGTAACATATCGTATTTATGTGGTAAATTTGCTATAATCAATGAACCCACATTGATACACAATTATTAACTAAAGTTCTACAGTTTACATTAGGGTTCTTGGTCTATGGGTTTTGACAAATGCTTAAAGCCATGTATCCACCATCACAGGATCATATAGAGTACTTCCACTGCTCTAAAAGTCCCCTGTGCTCCCCCATCCATCCCTCCACTCCCTTCACGCCCCACCCTGAGGCTCTGGCAACCACTCAGCTCTTTTACTGTCTGCATAGTTTTACCTTTTCCAGAATGTCATAGAGTTGGAATCACACAGTGTATAGTCTTTTTTTTTAATGTTTATTTTTTTAATTCAAGTATAGTTGATTTGTAACATTGTGTTAGTTGTTTCAGGTGTACAGCACCGTGATTCAGTTTCACATTCTTTTCCCTTATAGGTTATTACACAATACTGAGTAGGGCTCCCTGTGCTATACAGCAGGTCCTTGCTGGTGATCTGTTTCATACACAGCAGTGTGTATATGCTAATCCCAAACTCCTAATTTATCCCCCCCTTTCCCGTCTGGTATCCGGCTTCTTTCACTTGCAATATGACTTAAGATTCCTCTATGTCTTTTTGTAGCTTGACACTTGTTTCTTTTTACTGCTGAATAATCCTCCATTGTATGAATGATTGGCAGTTGTTAATCTGTCCACCTATGAAAGGACATCTGAGTTGCTCCCAATTTTTTTTTTTTTTTTTTTTAAAGAAGATGTTGGGGGGTAGGAGTTCATTAATTAATTAATTTATTTTGGCTGCGTTGGGTCTTCGTTGCTGTGCGAGGGCTTTCTCTAGTTGCGGCGAGCGGGGGCCACTCTTCATCGCAGGACGCGGGCCTCTCACTGTCGCGGTCTCTCTCGTTGCGGAGCACAGGCTCCGGACGCGCCGGCTCAGTAGTTGTGGCTCACGGGCCCAGCCGCTCCGCGGCATGTGGGATCCTCCCAGACCAGGGCTCGAACCCGTGTCCCCTGCATTATCAGGCAGATTCTCAACCACTGCGCCACCAGGGAAGCCCGCTCCCAATTTTTGATAATTATGAATGAAGCTGCTATAAACATTTGTGCACAGAATTTTGCGTGGACGTACATTTTCAAATCACTAGGGTAAAAGTCAAGGAGCACAACTGCAGGAACGTGTGGTAAAGACTATGCTTAGCTTTGTAAGAAGCTGCCGAAGTGTCTTCCAAAGGGGCTGCAGCGTTTTGCCTTCTTACCGGCAGTGAATGAGGGTTCCTGTTGCTCTGCGTCCTTGCCGGCATTTGGCAAGGGCCTCACTGTCAGTGTTTTTAGCCGTTTAATAGGTGAGCAGAGTTGCTTCCTTGTTTTAACTTGTAGTTCCCTCCTGACACGTGATGTTGAGCACCTCTTCAGGTTTCTTTGCCATCTGCAGATCTTCTTTGCTGAGGGGTCTGTTCAGACCTTTTGGCCACTTTTCAATTGGTGTGTGTTTTCTTACTGTTGAGTTGTAAGAGTTCTTTGTCTGTTTTTAGTAGAAGTCCTTTGTCAGATGTGTGTTCTGTGAAGGTCCGCTTCTAGTCGGTCGTTTTTCTTTCTGTTCCCTTAAATCTAATTTAGTTTTCACCACAACCGTGGAATTGCAGGTGCTATTATTCCCTCTCTTTTATAGACGAGGAACTGGGGCCATATCTCATGCAAGGTCTCAGAAACTAGAGTATGTGCATCTGGACTGTGACCCCTGTTGGGGACAGGGTCTGCAGAGCCAACTGCTTCTTCACTTTCGTATTCAGTGTTTATTAGCTTTACACCCTTTTGTGCTCCATTGAGGTCAGTAGTGATGCTGAGACCCTGATATTGGTCCACTTTCCATTTATGTTGCCCTAGATACTGGTGCCTGCTTGGACATGCAGTGAGCTAGCAATAGTCAGTGTTTGAGAATAGACTTTGAAATACTGTAAAATCAAATCCAGCTTCCAAAAAGTTGCATTCAGACCAACAGCAGGGGTTTTTTCAATGTCAGAGAACAATGCAATGGTTTCTTGAAAGAGCAGGGAAAAATCCGCTATAACTTAACCCAGGGGATTTTCGTTTGGTCCTTGGTAGAAGTGAAAATGAAGCTTCAGAAGTCAGGCCGTGGGGTCAACTATCCTTACTTTTAATCACTTTGGCCTGGAAATTTCCCGGCAGAGGGCTAGACTATCCACTTCATCCAAACAGATGCATAGGAGAAAGGGTGGATGAGTAACACTGTGGGTATATTGTCGCCTCTACCGATCTTTCTTAAAAAAGAGAGAGAGAGAGAGAGGGAGAGAACTTGGGAGATGAGATAGGGGAGGGCGGTGGAGGGCAGCACGAGTGGTACCTTCACGCTTTTTTTTTTTTTTTTTTTTTTGCGGTACGTGGGCCTCTCACTGTTGTGGCCTCTCCCGTTGCGGAGCACAGGCTCCGGACGCGCAGGCTCAGTGGCCATGGCTCACGGGCCCAGCCGCTCCGCGGCATGTGGGATCTTCCCGGACCGGGGCACGAACCCGCGTCCCCTGCATCGGCAGGCGGACTCCCAACCACTGCACCACCAGGGAAGCCCTGAACATACAAGTTTGAATTAATAATTGCAGAGCAGTGTACATACGTCTCTAAAATGGCAGTTGGGGTGGAATCATGTCCATTTTGCTTGATTAATTAAAAATTGAATACCAGTGTGTACTTGTCTAGGAATTTACTTTCTTTGCCATGAAGATTTTGCATTTCTCTCCATTTGGGAGTTGCTTAAGCCTTTTTCTGAAATGACACAGAACTTCATTTTTACCTGTTTGGTGTATCTTATTAAATTACCCTGAAAAGCAGTATAGAGTTGTGACAGGATCATGGGGTCCTTGAAGTCCAATGAACTGGTTTGAATTGCAACTGTGTTAATTTTAGATATGTGTTCTTGAGTAAGCCCTTAACTTTTCCAAGTCTCAGTTTTTTTATCTGTAAAACAGGGATAGGAATCTGTACAAAGTTGATGTGGGAACCAGAGATAAATTTATAAAACTTGGAAGCTCTCTCAGTAGCTCAGTTCCTGCCCACGGCAGGTGTGGCAATGATCTCCATCCCACGTGTGCCTTTATTACCAGCTGATGCTGATCAGGGCAGAGGATATCTCTGTCTTACCCACCTTTCTATCCCCCATCACTTAGCCCAGTGTTCTGCTCATAAAAGATATCAGCTTGCATTTCTTACTTGATAAATTAATTAAGGAATGTATTCACAGTAGCCAAGACATGTAAATAACCTAAATGTACATTGACAGATGAATGGATAAAGAAGATGTGGTACATATATACAATGGAATCCTACTCAGCGATAAAAAAGAATGAAATAATGCCATTTGCAGCAACGTGGTTGGGCCTGGAGATTATCAGACTAAGTGAAGTAAGTCAGACAGAGAAAGGGAAATGCCATATGATGTCACTTATATGTGGAATCTAAACTATGACACAGATGAACTTACAAAATGGAAACAGACTCACAGACACAGAGAACAGACTTGTGCTTGCCGAGGGGGAGGGAGAGTGGGGGAGGGATAGATTGGGAGTTTGGGGTTAGCAGATGCAAACTGTTCTATATAGAATGGATAAACAACAAGGTCCTACTGTAGAGCACAGGGAACTCTGTTCAATATCCTGTGATAACCATAATGGAAAAGACTGTGAAAAAGAATGTATATATCTGTGCACTTAAGTCACTTTGCTGTACAGCAGAAATGAACACAATATCGTAAATCAACTCTACCTCAATAAAATAAATTTTAAAAAATTATTAAGGGCATGAAGCGCCTCCTAACCCCTAACTTAAGAAAATCTGGAAATCGGTGTCATGTCTACTTTCTTGCGCCTACATCAGTTTCTTTCCATATATTATGCCACTCTGTCAAGAGATGGAGGCCCTTTTATTGTGCATCATCTATGGTCTTACTGAGAGAAGCAAAACATTTTTGCATCTCCAGCAGATAGAGAAAGTGGAAATGCCCACAGAGAATTTGCTGAGGATGCTGTATTGTTTCCTGTGTCCACAACACCTGCTGTGTCCACACAGCAGTTCAGTAGCACTTGTGGTCAATAGCTAGTAATAAAAATGACTCCGGCTGAGTGGCAATTCAGATAGCAAAGATTTGATGTAAAGTTGATATTGTTTGGGTTCCTTGGATTTAAACGCCATAGAAAAAGGCTAACTGGAAAAGTAATACAACTGTCTACGTGTTTTAATGGAGAAACTGAGGGCATTTGCACCTGGCTTACTTTTCCCTCTTTAGTCCAAGTGTCGTCTCCTTTGGAGATTTCTGATAATGATGGGAATTAACTGTTAGGGTGAGAATCGGAGAGCTCCTGTTGGCAGGAGTCTATCTTTCTCCTAAAATGGACCAAGTCTCTACCAGACAAAGCCCTGGAAGGAAAAACTATAAAGACCAGACATGTACAAAAACTACCTGGAGGCCATGGGGGTGAGGAGAAGCCAGCAGACTCCGGGAGGAGAGCACACGTGCTTGAACCGGGAGGTGGAACTGTACACGGAGGCTTCTCTGGGGGGCTGGGGGGCACATGTGGAAACATCCAGAAGGATTTCTAGGAAATCAGAAATGAGCTGGTGAAACATGACTGTTGAGGAGTGTGGGGAATCCTGGAAGGAAGGAGTCTGAGAACGGATGTCCAAAATCTACCTCCCCATCTCTCTCTCTCTTTTTTTTTTTTTTTTGCCCCACTGCTTGGCTTGCGGGATCTCAGTTCCCTCACCAGGGATTGAATGTGTGCCCCTTGCACTGGGAGCACAGAGTCCTAACCACTGGGCCACCAGGGAAGCCCCTCTCATCTCTAATCAACAGATGCAAAGCACAAACGCTGAGGACGAAATATCTGAACTGAGACCCAAACTAACTGCTGAAGAAATCCAGTTTGTAGCCCAAACTCAGCTAACATGATTTTCTACAATTACTGACATTCACCTACCTATATACCTAAAATTATATATGCCGTTATATATAAACACTATCTTAGTAAAAAAGAAACAATGAAGGTAAACTAGAAAAGCCTGATTTAACTGTAATTGAGAATTTGGTCTCTTTTGTGGGCTATTTTCAGCTAATTTAATCCTTTTTTTTTTTTTTTTAACAAGTAGCTTCAAAAGAAAAATGCCCTACCAGTTTATCTTCTTAGATTTTCATTGCAGTTTTTTTTGGTGGATTCATAATTTATGAAACCAATTTTATTTCTCTCTATATGTATTTTTTCACTTATTTATTGTTAACATTGTTTTTTCTGGAAAAAATTTAAACTGCACTTATGCTCTTAAATTTTGGTTTGATTACCTTCAGTGTCTTGTACTGGCATATACGCAATCATTTATCTCATTACTTAATGAATTAAACTTTTTCTGAGACAGATATACATCTGTTGAAAATGGACATAGTCTGGTGATGCGTAATTGCCATATCCTTTTGCGGGGGTATCAGTGGTTTCTAACAATTAGAGGCAGGTACCTCTCTGCACCCCGGCAAGAGAGAGTATTGTGTTTTGCCTGTAGTCACACGGTCAGTTCTCTGTCCTTTTCGGTACTTCACTAAGTACATTTAAAAAATTTTTTTAATTTCATTTTTTATTGAAGTGTAGTTGATTTACAATGTTGTGTTAGTGTCAGGTGTAGAGCCCAGTACTTTGCAAGAAAAGTTTCCTCAGATGCAAATTCAGCAATGTTCTGAAGGTGGATGTACCACATTTTTGAAGCTCTTGGTCACATGATTGACTAGGACTTTAAACCTTTGGCACCTTTTTGGAAAGTTAAGCTGCTTTACTCTCCAGGTTTTTCTACATGATCATGTAAAAGTTGAAGTGCCCCAAACATCTTTTGCAGCCATGCAGGGTGAACACCGCTCATTCCTCCCGTGAACTATTATTTATTACATCTCTTATGTAGATTTACAGTCCTGCAGTGCAGAACGGAGCTGGCATCACAGGAAGAGCTGCGTAGCCCCCTGGAGGCTGGAACACCAACGAGGGTCTTCGAGTTGCCCGCCCGGAGTTTGTTTCCTGATTCCTCCTTGTTGACCCCCATCCCTCCCTTATGAACGAAAGGCAACGTGCACACACACATGTGCATCCTTCCGTCTGTACTGAAGTATATAAAGGAAATGATAGATGACATAACAACACTGTCAGGTGAAATTCCCTGAGAACGCTGTTTTCAAGCACTTCAGATTTGATAGAAGGCTGGCAGCTTGGTTCTGGAGCAAACTGAGGAAGAAGAGGTGAGGTGGCCACGGGCAACACTGGAGGGGAAGGGGTCACATTGACAGCAGGCTCCCGGCGGCGACCAGCAAGCACTGAAGATGCAGGGTGGCAGAGGCAGTGAGGCTGCTGCCAGAGAAGCAAACGTGGAAGGTATAGGGCAAATAAAAAGTGAAAAGAAGAGGCATCATTCTACCTGTTAGAGATGAGGGAGGAGCTGCTTCCCCTCCCTTTTCTTAGAACATTTTCTTTAAAAAACTTACAAGTTCTTTCTCTGTCTCTTCGAAGTATTTGTAAATCTTTCCAAAAGCTAAACTTAGGTTTCCCAGCCCGGGAAAGTCTTTCTCAAGGACCTGGGAGCCATCTCCTTGAGATGTAACATCAAGGACGGTAGGGCTCCATCTCCTGCCGTAGAGAGATCGGTGTTTGTTCTTCCTTTGTATAAAGTCAATTAACCAACACGGATGGTCACCCCAATTACCAGGTAGATTTGGGATGAATTACATGGGACACATGTTTCTGTCAAGTCCTGTTACTTGAGGACTAGTTACTGTTTATCCTGAGAACGTGTATCTAATGGGTCGCATCCGCTTGGTGACAGAAGAGGGCTTTCTGTCCTTGCAACCTCTTAGCAGACCACCTGCTACGTGCATCACATCACGTGCTTATTCAACAATAAAACTATTTTCTTTCTCTACTGACTTTATGGAGAGAATTTCAAGGTTGGAAGATTATTCTGTTTTAAATTATATTTCTCCACTAAAGGCTAACACTTGGGGAAAGTATTCACGATTTCTTTGCTGTTTTTATTGCAGCACGATGATGACAAGGTGTTCTCCTCAAACGTTTTCTCTTTGTTTATAGGAATAGTATTTATTTTCTAGCAGGTGAGCATATTGTAATGTGGTTGCCCCTTCATCTCTGATCAGTCTAATTCTTTTCCCTGGCTGAGCCCTGAGGTCTTTCGGTCCATCCCCCTGTGCTCATAGGTTGATCAATATTGTTTAGCCAAGTGTCAGCTGGGCCCCAGGATAATTTAGTCAAATCATAATGTTAGAGGTAAGGATTAACATACAATATTCCTTGAATGGTGATACTTTTGGTGCCTCACTGGAGTTTTGCACCTCTTTCTGTCTTTCAATATTTCCATCGAATGTTTAGATCTTTACCGATAGCTTCAATTTCTTTTTTTTATAATTTTTCTCATTGATTTAGTTCTGTTTGTAATGCATTGAAGTAGAAAAATAACTGTTCCCCCTCCAAAGGACATATCACAACATTAAAGCCCTAGAGCTAATCACCAGAAAGACTTCACAGTTCTCCGTGTGTGGGTAGCTGGACTTCTCCATATTTCTGCTACTGCAAAGAGTGCACTGCAGTAATGGAAGAATATAAATTTTAAAAAAGCAAATTAGGAATGTGAACTAAGATATTGCCTGTCATATCAGTAAACAAAGGGTGTTGCAGCCACGACGCCATCACAGGACAGGTGCCCGGATGGTGAGCCCTGAGGGAACTCAGGATGGAGACAAAAGGTCTGCCCACTGGCAAGTCCATCTAGCAGTCAGCTGCTGCAGCCACAGGATGAGAGAGCACAGGGTACTGGCCCCGGAGAGCTGAGGTGCACATCCAAGGAATGACTTCAGTGAGCCCAGACTCTTGCATCTTCCCATACATAGCAAAGTGCTAAATTCCTTAACTTGAGGTATCTGGTTTTCTTGCATTAACAGTAATATTTTGATGTCCTGAATTCCTTGTCTTTTTGTTTATTTATTTTTTGGCCGTGCCACCAGGCATGTGGGATCTTATTCTCTCTTCCCTGCAGTGGTAGTGCAGAGTCCCAACCAATGGACCGCTAGGAAAGTCCCTGACTTCTTGTCTTTGGTTGCCAAAAACTCCTATATATCCTGGTTCCCTCCCCTCCCCCCTTGCCTCTTTGGAACAGTTTCTCACAGTTATCTGAGATGCTGTGTCCCTGGCTTACGTCCTCAGATTTGTCCACCGAATAAAACATAATTCTCAACTTCTAGGCTGTGCATTTTTTTCAGTTGACAGGAAGGAATAACATGGAAATCTTTCTCTCCAAAATTTTTAGATACTTAAGAAATCATCGTGCGAAGCACCGTACTGAAAGACAAGCGCATCATTGGAAGAATACTCATTTGCAGTTAGGCTTTTAAGCAGAACTTTCGGTTACTTTCGGTTCCATCACAGTGAGCCAAATTGCTTTGGCTAAATTGCTTTCAACCTAATCATATGCGCTTTCTTAACACAGGGCCTTGTGTAGCTGCTACCAATTAATTGGAGTGATCTTAAAGGGCTCTTTTTCATTAGTGAGATTGTCTTTAGGGATAAATGAATCATTTGCTTGGAGTTTGTAAGAAAAAAATCAGGACTGAGAAACAGTTTCCAAATTGCAAGACACTCCCGGTATTTTGTTGCTTTTGCTTGAAAAGTGTAAGCCTTTAGCAGCACCTAAACAACCAATAGGGTATTTCCATAGACACTAGTGTTAGTAAAGTGTTAATGCCAGAACTTTAAATTCCTGCATTATAAAATTATATTAAAGACGCCTTCTTCTGAGAAGAGGGAAGAGACAATAAAAGGGAAGTCATGATTTATTGAGGCTAATCTTGAACTATGATGATCTTTGATAATTACCTCTCATTTAATTTAAATCTTCAAAGAAATACATTTCTTCCTCAAGTATCAGCCTTAAATTTCTCTGGCTGATCATCTCACAGCTAAAAAAAATTAATGCTTTTCCAGGTGCCTTACTTTATAAGAGGGAACAGTTGAAGGCACGAGAAAATTTGGCTTCAATCCCATCCTGGTCCTTGATTTTGAATCCAAAAAGCTGCTCTGTGTCTCAGCAGTGATGACCACTAGATGGGATGCAGCAACAATGCCCGCTTCTCCGTTTCTTCAGTGGCTAATAATAGAAAGCATTTCTTCTCAGCAGCTGCAAAAACTGTACAGTCAAATGCTCACATAACTGATAAACTGTCTTTTGAAAATGAGAGATCGATCATTTAATTGTCATTGAGTCCAGCCTCCTGTTTTACCAGTTCTGTGTTTGGATAGCCCTTTGCCCAATCCCTGCCCTGTCCTCTAGGTGCTGCCTGAGAAACAGCAGGAAGTGACCACAGTGCGAGGTAACCAGTGATGGCAGGACGCGGGTGGCGTGGGAGTGCTGGTAATTTGGGAAATCAGCACCAGGAGGGCCTAGAGTAATAATATCCAGATATTTTACCTACAGGCCAAAGAAGGGAAGCAAAGCTCAATGTTGATGTCTTGTCCTTGTTGCCAAGGAGATAAAAGGGAAAATGGAAATGGAGGCGTGCAGGAAGAAACTGACATTTTTGGTTGACGTTGCAGAATCAGAATCGAACGCTTTGCTTTGCTGCTAAGATGTCTAAGAACTGTCATAAAAGATACTGCATGCCCTTGGGATAAACCAAAACTAACAGTTCACACTTATGGGTTCTGGAATGCCCAAAAGATAAAATCTTGACTATTTTATATAAACTGGACTTCATAAAAAATTTTATCCCTGATTTTTTTTTAATGTGTTGGTGTTGGAACATAACTTTGTGAATATAACTGCTTGAGAATTGCTCCTTTTCCACCATGAGCAGACTAATATAAATGGACTAAGCTTGGTCATTTGCCATTGTTAAAAATATCTGTTGCATTTTATGTTTGGTGAGCCAGTCTTCTGAAGCCTGACTTTCCTAGAAGTCTTTGTGAAAAAACGCTTCCTCTGCTTTTTAAAGTGATTCTGCTTCTGAGTCTTCCTTTGACAAGACATACAGTGTGTCCAAAGATAAAGAAGAAATCTTGCTTTTATAAATATCTTTGAGATCTTGACTAATCCACAGAATAGACGGTATTTCCATTGACCTCTGTAAGTCTTTTCACTACTTTTTCCAACCAAATAGTTGGAACCACAGCCTATAATTATGTAATATCTTTACTGTGGAGCATTTTGCCAGTTGACCTCAATATCCATCCTCTCCTTCCTTCATAGCAACAGAAGTTTTCACCAGGTTAATTTCTTCTCAGAATAAATATTATGTTAATTAGCATCTCACACAAGAGATGGGTGGGGCCATTTAACTTAATTCTGGCCAAAAGAATGTAGGCAAAAGTACTTGGGAAAACTTTCTTAACAGGTAACTTGCTTATGCTCTTTGCCACTTTCTCCTTTGTCCAGTACTACTTCCTGCTAGCCGGAATATAGTCCTTATTGCTGGTGCTGCAGCAATAGTTTTGGTCCATGAGGTGAATTTAGGGAAAACATCCATGCCAAGCTGAGAAAAAATAGCTTGCCAAGCTGAGAATGTTATTGGGCAGTAAACCAGCTATTTACATAATATCCTTAGATTATACAAGAAATAATCAATTTCTGTCTTGTGTAAGTCACTGTTATTTTGGATCTTTTATGGGTTGAATTGTGTCTTCCCTTCAAATTCATATGTTGACGTTCTAACCCCTAGTACCTCAGGATGTGATCTTATTTGGAGATACAGTCTTTACTAAGATAATTAAGTAAAAATGAGGTCAGTAGGGTTGGCCCTAATCTAGTAAGGTTGGTGTCCTTACAAAAAGGGGAAATTTGGAAACAGATATATTCACAGGGAGAATGGAATGCGAAGAGACACAGGAAGAAGATGGCCATTTACAAACCAAGGGGAGAGGAATGAAAAAGAGCATCCCTTACAGCCCTGGGAAGGAACAGACTCTGTGGAACAGACTCTGTGGACACCATCCTGGACGTCCAGGTTCCAGGCTATGAGACAGTAAAGGTCTGCTGCTTAAGTCTACAGTCTGTGGGACTTTGTTCTGCCAGCCCCAGAAAACTAAGACAGGGTCTGAGAACCAAGGAGGATTTTGTCAGAGAAACAGAAATCACTCTCAGTGTTTCAAGGATTTAATATAGGGAATTGAGGTTATGGAAACTGCTAGAATGCCTGGGAGAGTGAGCCTTGATCACTTGGCTCAGGTAGTGTTTATCAGATTTCTCCACTGCAAAATTATTGTTTTTTTAATCCCCTTGATACTATATGCTTTGGAAGGAGATCACTGTTCAGCCAGTACCTAAGGAGTGGAAGTTATGCTTCACCTTTAGGGTAGAGTATCTATACAAATTATTTGAAATTCCTCTTCATGGAAGATTTGTTTCTTCTCTCATATTTATTCAATTTTTTATTTATAGCATATGGACTTATGCATGTTTACTCTATACTTTGGGTTTTAATCCGATACTACTTTATTGCTCAAATGTTTTCAGCTTTGGCTACTGGAGGTTCTTTCAGTAGATTTCTTGTAGGCCTTTGACATGTCTCCATCACTGTGGGATTTCCTTACGTTCTGTTCATTGTGGGTTTTTTTCAATAAAAAGTGTCTGGTTAAGGGGAAACTTATCTAGAATTGCACTTGGGATCTTTACCATCCTTACTGGTCTTTGGCCCGCCAGCTATCTCTTGCACCAAGAGTGTGTTTCAATCTATCCCGTGTCTTCCATAGTTTCTGTCTTATGAAGGAATTGTGTTATTTAGAGCCTAGTTATTCATACCTCCTATATCTTAGTATAAAATGTTTAAAATAACGAAATGGCATTTAATTTATTTCATTTGCCGTTTTTAATTCCAATTCTGTTGTCTGCTCTCAGGATCAGTACCCTGATATTCTGTTGTTTCCACTGGCCTCGTGTATTTGCTTATCCTCTAGTTTGGCTTTGCTGAATCACTTTGTTTTGAGTGTGTCTCTTGCTTTGTGAACCAAATTTAAAATATTGATATGACTGATATGATTAGTTTCAGCTCTGTCACGTCATCTTTGTTGAATTTGTTGTGCTTTCCATTAATATTGTTTTGCTGCAGGCATAATATTTATTTGGTGCTATTTGTTCTTCTTGGTGATCTAAATAGTGTTTTGAAGGATGTGTAAAGTGGTTCAGAGTTAAGTGGCTGCCCGTCCCTCGGTTCCCTAGAAGTTCCCCACCAATATTTCCTTTTAACATTTATTTTGCTTTTCTTACGCTCAAGAATGCTATAAAAAGGCAGAATAGCTTTGAGATGTCTGAAATGGCTACTATGGTTTGTCATACCCTTTTTGTAAAATAATTAACAGGACCTTGAATAAAGAAATTTAAATGTATCTGACATTTTCAAAAAGCCAGTGATAATAAAGAGAATTGTCTACAGCGCAAGTCAATTCTCTAAATATTAATATGTAAATTTAATTAAATTTACAATTTAAATTCCACTGGAATTTTTCCAATTTGGAATTGGATAAAATGATCTTAAAATTCATATGGAAGTACAAATCTTTGGAGATAGCCAAGAAACTCTTTCTAAAACCTATTTGGCAGATGTCAACGAATACTATAAAGCCAGTAGAATCGACTCAATACAGTGTTGGAATACAGATAGATAAATAGATTGGTTTAACAAAGTGGTAAACCAAATAATTTTAACCAAAGAGAATCGAGAAATACAGTCCAGTATACATGTGATAAAATATTAGACATAAGTGGTGTTTTAGTGCGGTGAGGAAAGTGTGGCTTATTTAACAGACAGCGTTGGTACAACTGCTCATCCACATAAGAGAATATTTGAGGGGATGCGAGCTGAGTCCCACCAGTGACCCCACGTGTCGGTGTCTGTGGCCAGAAGGGAACAGTGAGGGGCTAAGGCTGGTGAGTGAGAAGGCTTTTAGACCATGCAGGTCTTTACACGTCACCTAAGGAGGGAAATTCAACCTTGTAGGAGAAGTGGGGAATCAGTTTTTCTATTAAGCAGAAGGAAGGCAGTTATGTATACGTGCTATAGGACAAAGTGGGCAAAAGTGTGAAGGATGTTGGAGGGGAGAAAATGAGAGTGTTGGAGGTGGCTAGGAAAAGAGGGCATGGGAGCCCAGAAGTGGAAAGACAGAAGCTTGTAAAAAGCAGGGGAAGAAAGAGCTCTGATAACTGGGCCGGCCGACCCCGTCATACTTGGCCTGCTTTACCATTTGCTTCCCCATGGAATTCCCTTGCCGTGTACATTTCAAATAGATTCCTGGTCTCATGTTCTGTCTCTCCGGCTCTATGGTTACAGTGATCCAGAGAGTGTATGATCTGTGTTTAGCCAATAGTTTCTCTAACACCATGGCCCTGCGTTGTCAGTTCCTGGAACCCCCTTTCATTATCCTGACCTCCCATCCTCTTTGCTGACCTGGGTTACAGCCTTCAGGTCTCCAGTAAAGTCCTCACTCAAGGGAAAAGGAAAATCTTGTGGTTCAAAACCCAACTGGAGTGTTCCCAAGCACAAGGGAAGGCGCACAATCGAAATATATGTCAAGAAGCAGTGGCACCAGCTGGCGGGGCTGAGTTTCTATCTGCAACTTGTAGCAGCTGTCAATTGTCTGAAGAGACAGGTGGAGCCCAGCTGGGACACAGCGGACCCACAGCTGTTTGACTAGGGTGGCTGAGGTGTAGATCTTTTAGAAAACAAAGCCTAGATTAGGTCTGAAGTCCCCTCAAACTGCATAATGCAAAAAGTCGTTGTGAAAACACAGGACATAAAGATGAAAGCAAGAGTGAAAATAAATGTCTTCATGTCTTCATGTTACATGAGGATTTCTGCTTTGTGCTTTACTGTCTATACCATGACTGTTGCGTTGAAAGATTTGGGAAGCAGCGTCTTTTCTTTCTTCTTAGGCTTTTTGCCACTACTGTTTTCTGTTATTATTATTATTATTATATATTATTCTGACATTAGTTTATTCAGTAAATACTTTGAGGTATTCGAATAAGAGTATTTATTCTTCATTCTCAAGTCGTTTTATTCTCAGAACAATTTAATTTTATCAGCAAGATTAACTAATTTTTCCATAGTCACACATCCAGAAAGTGAAAAACTTGTCTTTTAATTCAAGTGTACACAAATACACTTGAATTAAATATGCTCTTTCTACATTATATTTCCAAAAAATATGCTCTTTCTACATTATATTTCCTCTTGATTAGGCAAAAGCAACTAGTTCGAATAGAGAAAGGTCAGAATCATTTTGGTAACTCTTTTTACCTCTCATGCAAATTGCTTTTGTGTCTGCAGTCTTAATGGAGTAAATTAACCAGCCACTTTGATGTGAGCACTGAATCTGAAGAGGGTGAAACTGTTTTTCAGCATTTTTCCTTGTAGCCTTACTGACAGGGTTTAGAATCTGATAGTTATTAGATGATTATTTAGGATAAGTTTCTTAAATTTGCTGAACCTTGGTTTACTCATCTATAAAATGGGTTGTTCCAGACATTAAATATGAATATATATAAACACGTCTAGAGAATACTACTCACTAAATAAGTGACAATCTCCTTCCTCTCTATCATGCATCTCCTCTCTGCTCTATAGTGTCCTTAGACCCCTAAAAGTTTATGCTTCATATTGTGAATAATGCTCTTGTGGTAAGGATGGCATTTGACCAAAGAAATAAATATGCGATAATTGAATTTTATTATTACAGTAAACAAGGAAAAATGATAAGTTGTAAGATCTTCTTGGAACATTCTCAAATCTTAGCAAATTGGTGTCTGTTTCTTTAAAAAGTACTGTGAAAATATACGTTTTGGCCACTATCCATTGACAAAGTTAGGCACTGTAAAAAGGGAAGGAGCGTTTGAAAGGGAAAGAACAGGACGTGCACACAGATAGGTTAAGACAAATATTTTCCATATCAAAGCATACAAAAATTAAAAATGGTAAAAGAATAGTGAAGAAGTGAGAAATAAACCATGAAATGAACCATTTTGATAGAAAGCTTTGAATATTGCTCATGTTTAATATTGTCATTTTAGTCTCTTAAGGTCACAGTGTTAATGAAAATTTTTAAATCCATTTGGTTTGATATAAATCCACTAGTCACCATGGATTATCTCAGCCGGAGAAGCAAAGGGTGGAGTGAGACTAAAGGGTGACCTTCAGTATGAAGGTGCAGAAGCTGGCTGCGTTCACCGTTCAAAGACAGCAGAACAAGAAGAGATGCAGAGAATGCAGTATTCAGGTTCTATTTTTTCTGAAAGCGACACATGAGCACTGCAATTGTGTGCCAAGGGGAATTGTGCAATTCTTCCTCTAGAGATTCTGGCATGGCTTTGCCAAAAAATAATGCATGACCCTGCTATCACAGTTGCTCCCCTGGCCCTTTGGGGATATAATTCTTTATTTCAAGAGCCCAAGCTGCGTTCCGCTATGTTTCAAAGACTCTGGAATTCTATGACTGCCATGGGAAAAAGAATGTCATTGTGTTTTGGCAATTTGTCAGATTGAAAATAGAATTCAAAGTCTTTGTCAAGTTCACCTTTTTCTTAGATAATCCTCTGAGAGCTGTTGTATGTAAAGTTGAAACAGAGCGCTGGATGCATTGAACCGCTCCGTGGTGACTAAGAGCTCTCTCCGCTGAGCAAGGTACTTATGTCCAGAGTGATATATACGCGTATTCAAAACTGCCTCACGTCAAAGAAGACAAACTGTTGGAAGGATCTGGCATATTTTGAACTTTGTTTGACATACAGGAAATAGGGGAGCAAAAACGTCCTGTCATGGAGTCTCGGTAATTGAAGACTCACTGAGTTGAAGCCTGAATAGAAAGAAAGACAGGAAGATGAATTCAGCTTTTCTGTTCATCAGTGTGATATTGACAGTATAGCTCTTGAATGAAACATTGTGAGTAAGGCTGACAGATACACCGGTGAGGTCTGCGCTCCTGCTTCGTCCTGATGGGTTTATCTTTGGGGAGCACATCAGCTTTACTTAAAATATTCAACGGAAAGTTGAGATGGAAAAGTTGAGATGGAAAGCAGTAGTTTATTCTAAAAGCTTCACATGTCTCATTCCATCAACAATCATTGTTGAGTACATGCGAGATAGATGTCAGACTCACAGAGTTCAAGATGAAAAAGACATGGACCCTCTTTTCAAGGAAGACTCAGTCATCCTTTGGGGATGCTGGGTTCCAGCCCCCCAGAATGGAACTTCTGCACTTGTAAAATTTTAATCTAGCGAGTGATCAGCAACTAGGTTGCGATTCCTGTTGTGCTATTTGACTCTCACACATGTTTATATTAAATCCTGTTCTGCTACAGATGAAACCAGAGAAGGGGTCATGGAGAAGGCAATATTCATTCAAGGAGTGGGGTGATGAGCCCTCGCCCAGGCAATCAACACTCATTATGAATATTCCACTCACCTCGTGAGCAAGAGTAGGATGCTCACGGGAAGGTCACCCAACACTTTCTTCAGCCCTTTGAGGAGCAGTTAGAGCCTAAGGCTCTGGGCGGTGAGTAACATCATGTACCTCCTTCTTTTGTAAGGCTGCTGTGTCAGTCACAGGGCTGTCGCCATGTGTGCATATGTCTGGTGTCCATCTCAGGGAAGGTGGTGTTTTGGCTTCTTTGACACTCCTCTTCTGTTTCTACTGTGGTAATAACAGATGAACGGATAACAAGAATCTACCCTCTTAACAAAATTTTAAGTGAAGGATATTGTGTTGTTAACTTCAAGCCCAATGTCCTATCTCTGGTCTCTAAGCACTTCTTTGTCGTCTTGTATAACTGAAACGCTATGTCCCTTGAACAGCAATTCCTCATCCCCCCCGCTCCCCAGGCCCTGAATGCCGCCATTCAACTTTCTACTTATCAGAGGTATCGAAAATAGTCAAACTCATGGGAGCTCCAGATATTTTGGAAACATAACAGCTCCTGACTCAGACATGAAAAGGGACATACAGTCTATGTGTCTTTAGGCTATTGAGTTAACTGATCACATGAGTGGATTCAAATATGAGTCAGCCTGTTTCTTTGCTCATTTATTTAACCGAATGTACTCTCTTGATGGGCTGTTTTGGTGTTGCCTGTATAAAACCATAATCCCATGTCTTGCTATCTAGACCACAACCCTTGAAGAGTCATCCTTAAAGCCCTGTAGACAAATGTGAAACGAATTTTAATTGACAGCCTGTCCCATGTCAGTCCCTGTTTTAGTTTTGGGAGATGTTGGAAGGAACAAGACAAAAATCTCCGCTCAGGGAGCTTCCATTCCAGTGGAGGACACAGGCAATAAGCAAGTTGAATACGTAAAGCAGACAGCGTATGCACCAGTAATAAGTGCTTAAGAGAAACTATCAAAGAGGGAGGTGGGGCTGTGGAGTGTTGGAGTCCAGGGAAGGAGTGGGTATTGACATTTTAGAGAGTGTAGACTCAGAAAGCCTCACGGAGAGAGTGACTTGTGAATTAAAACTGAAGGAAGGAAGGAGCAGGTCACGTGGCTGACAGGAGGGGAGCAGGAAGGGAGGGGTGCCCGGCGTGTTGGGGAACTCGGCACCTGGAGAGCAGAGTAGCGGGAGATGATGTCAGACAGGCAGTGGGGGCCTCGTACGAGGTGGAAAGGGTTCTGCTTTTACTCCGAGATGGGTCTCTCCTGTAGAGTTGTGCCTGGGGAGTGACAGTGTGTAACTTAGGCTTTGATAGGTTTGTACTGGTACTCGTGTTGAGAGTATACAGTAAGAAGCTGTGGTACAATCAGGGAGAAGTTAGATCAATAGTTAAACACAGGGTTCACGATGCCCTTGACCAGGGTGTCGGTCCTGAGGACAGTGAGAAAAGGCAACATGCTTTATTCCTGGAAGATATGTAGGATGTGAGAGGAGAAGCAGAGTTAAGGATGAAGGTTCGTAGCATAGAGTTCCCACTGCCTGAGACGGGGAAGACTTCGTGGGATAAGATCACATTCGTGGGAATATAGAAACTTGTTTTTAGATATAACTATTCTTATTTTTGCTTTATTTACTTTTAATTGAAATACAGTTGATTTACAATTTTATATTAGTTTCAGGTGTACAACATAGTGATTCAGTATTTGTATAGATTATGCTCCATGTCAGGTTGTTACGAAACAATGGCTGTATTTCCCTGTGCTGTGCAATATATCCTTGTGGCTTATCTTTTTTTCCTTTTCGTTTCCTTTTGTATTTTCTGTTTTATATTGGAGGCATATATTTGATTAACAATGTTGTGTTAGTTTCAGGTATACAGCAAAGTGATTCAGTGATACATATACATGTATCTATTCTTTTTCAAATTATTTTACCATTTCGGTTGTTAGGGAATATTGAGCAGACTTCCCTGTGCTATACAGTAGGTGTTTGTTGGTTATCTGTTTTACACACAATAGTTTTTATCTTTTAATCCCATACCCCTATCTCATCCCTCCCCCTGTTCACTTTCCTCTGTGGTAACCACTAGTTTGTTCTCTATTATCTGTGAGTCCGTTTGTTTCATAGATGTAACTTTTTAATACTAGTAGGATTCTCAATGGAGGGACCAGTAGATGGGTGGACATATGGTTTCTGGAATTTGGGGAAAAGTCTGAACTGGAGATATATATTTGGGACACATCAACAGACAGGTAGTATTTAAAGCTATGAAGCTGGATGATACCAACTAGAGAATTAGTCAGATTGTTTCCAAAGCCTCATCAGAACAGACAAAGAGGCAGAGATTGGAGCTGAGGCTGGCCCAACCTGGGGTGTTCAGAGCAGGCCTGTGCTGGTGGCTGGAATGTCAGAGGAATTCCAGGCCCTGCCTTGAGAGCAGCTTCTAGTTAGGCTTCACAGTGCATCACTGACTTGCTTAAAGATTGACCTTGGCTTTGGCTATTACATAACTGTGGAATCCGAGTCTTCATTGCATGTACAGGAGAAGGGTTGAAGTAGCAGAACTGTTCAGTCAGTAATTCTGCAGATGCAAATATTCCCTCACAAATATAAATAAACATATTCATATATTAAAATATTTTCCCCACAATTGAGCATTTTATTTTGTTCTTAATTGTTTTATTCATTTACAGTGAGATTACCAACTAGACAGTAAAGTGTTTTTGTTTTTTTTTTTTACAGAGAAAGGATCTATTTTGCACAATTCATAATAATGTTAGACACCTAGGAAGCCCTCAATGAATACTTTCTTGTTAGAGATAAAAATTTTATAACCATATTTTTCTTTTAGAACCATGATAATGGTCCTAATTTTAAACTATTGTTATAGGACTCAAGCAGAGATGAGATTCCTGAATGAATATGAGATTGAAATTGAATTCATGATTTCAATTTTCAAAAGTGTATCTTGGTGATTACTGATTGGCCCTCCCGTCAAGGTACACTTGTCAACTGTGTTAGGGTCTATTACTTGCAGAGAGCATAAATTTTAGAAAAAGGAAAGAAACCCAATTCTCTTCTGAGAATCCCCATAATAATATTATCTTTTAACTATATTTTGACTCCTGCCTGCTGTATTTGGAGAGTGTGATGCTAAAAATACCATCTGGGACAGCTGGGTGGTAGATTACAGAAACTACAGCTGTTCTGGGGTAAACTTTTGATGGATGTCATCCAAGCACCAGTTGTTAAATACTACCATAGCAAAGGTTTTCTTTTTCCTTAAAAAAAAAAAACAACTGAAATGAAAGCCACAGAATTCGACCTCTCAAGCAGCATGGAATACTTTTAAAAAACCCTCACAGTATGATACTATAATATAATAAAGTATATGAAAGACGTGTCTGAATGGAGTGTTGCTAGAAGAATCAACAGCAGAAAAGCCAAATATATGTAGCACAGTTGCACAAGCTACTAGTGGTGGATACAGACTCACCAAGACAAGGCAAACATGTGAAGCAGATCTATAACTTGCATTTTTTACAAGGAGCAAAATACATGTGGCAAACACGAATGCTGATCATCCTAACTCAGCCTTACTGAATTGAAGCGGGTCCTCCTTGAGTGCTTTCAAATAATACTATTTGCTGAGCACCGACTGTGGTCCAAGTGACATCCACGATCTCATTTAACCCTTGCAACAATCTTGGGAATGTGTATTGTTTTCCACATTTTACAGGTGTGCGGATATATTCTCACACAGGGCAAAGTACTTGCCCGAATTATCCTTTAGTTCTTGTAGATTCACAATATAAAATTAAGAGTTACAATTTAAAAGTTTAATTATAAGGAGTGCAAAACTAAGGACAAAAGACGTGAAGGAAATTTACATGGAGTGACCCGCAAATCCTCCCACAGCATAGCGGTGCCTGCAAGGGCACATCCTCCCAATGATAGGTCAGCGACGTCACCTACCTGCCAGAGGGACAGAGCATGGAAATGAAAAGTCTGCGATTTTAGAATCACAGGTGGACTGAAACTACTACGAGTTTTGCCTCTAAATGGAGGTGACAGTGGTACCCTGTGTAGCACATGATTAAGCAACTGTTTTTTTAACTGTAAAAGTATGTACTTAGGGCTTCCCTGGTGGCGCAGTGGTTGAGAGTCCGTCTGCCGATGCAGGGGGCGCGGGTTCGTGCCCCGGTCCGGGAAGATCCCACATGCCGCGGAGCGGCTGGGCCCGTGAGCCGTGGCCGCTGAGCCTGCGCGTCCGGAGCCTGTGTTCCGCAACGGGAGAGGCCACGACAGTGAGAGGCCCGCGTACCGCAAAAAAAAAAAAAGTATATACTTAGAAGGCATTTCAACCACAGCAAAACATTAGGAATAATAACGCTCTTTGTAGTGTGTCCATATACTTGCTCTGAATTAATTCTTGCTAGTGCTATTTTGCTGAAATGTTAATGAATTCAGTTAAGGCAGAGGTGTGATGCGGAATAACACAACGACAAGGATTTTCACCGAGCGCTCCTTCCTTTACTTCCTTTGCATCATCCCTAACTTTAATGGAATCGGTGTTCATGATGACAAATGTGAAGAAAAATAAAAACAGGAATCACAAAAATCGTTTTTCAAGTAAAAAGCAAAGCTCATTCTTCATCTGTAATAGACGGTTGACCCATAATTAAGGCTGGGCAGACACCTCCCTCATTGTCATCCCTCACATATGGGAACAAGCGTGACTTTGTGGGACAAGGTGACCTTGAGTCCTAAGACTTGACTTCTAGTCTCTGCTTTGTGCTGATCGGCTACATAACCCAAAGTCTCTACGGCCAAGTTTCCCAGTAAAAAGAAGGTAACACGGTTTATCTTGACTGCTTGTCAAGGATATTTGGAAAATCCACTGAGGGAGTAAGCGTGAGGGGAAGAACTCTGTCTCTGAGAGGGGTGAGTTAAGCAGGGGTTCCAGTCACCTGGGGTGGGGTTTTTAACATTCCTGAAGCTCCAGCCACTCTGCAGACCAATTCAATCAGAAAACTTTGGGAGTGGGACCCAGGCATTCATGCACTGATACTTCTTGAAAGCAGCCCAGGGGAGTCCCCTGTGTAGTCTGAGAACCCGAGGGCTGGAGGGAGTTGAGAGCACCCCTAATGCACTGGAGCTTCTTCCTCATCCTGTGATGCGTCCACAGTCATGGGTGATGGACTGTTGACCCCAGATGATCACAATTGGGACGTATCATTACTACACCCAATGCTGTCTCTCTCCCACTAGTAGATTGGCACAGATTTCAAGGAAAAAATGGGCTAACTAAAAACTTGAGACCTAAAGAGATGACCTTCAAAGGAGTTACAGCATGACATTTTGTAGACGAACACATTGTACAATTTTTTCCCCAAGAGCCAGTACAAAATTCAAATTATCTGAATAATGAAATGTTTCCGATCCACGGTAGAAATAGCCATTTATTCAATTTGTATGTGCACCTCGAGTTTCAATTTTTATTTTATTTAGACATTTTTTATTGAACTATACTTGACATAAATCATTGTATTAGTTTCAGGTGTAGAACGTAATGATTCTACATTTGTCTGTATTTTGTGAAATGATGATCATAGTAAGAGTCTAGTTAACATCACCACACACGAAGGGTGTTTTTAAAAGATAATCATAAATTTAGGGAGTGGAGATAGTTATGACTTAAGTGTAGAATTTGAATCGTGTGGACATACTTATTACCATTGTGCTCTTACTAAGATAAGGAAATTATTCTTTGGATGACTATGGCAGGCTGTCTTTATGGCATTAGATGTTATGAAATTTTATATCCTGTGGGAAAAATTGTTTATTCACTCAATCCTTGAGTATCCACACGATCTAAGAAGGTTTAAAAAATGCACTTGAAAGAGACCAATTTATTTTTTGCGGAGTCAGCCAGCAGCTACCTATTCATCAATGGAACAATTAACGTTTAGCAGCCCCATTTTACAAGACAGGAGTTTTAACAAGACTATTTCACAGTCAGTCTGAACCACTAGGCAAAGCAATTTCAAAGTGGACTTTGATTTGCCCCCTGTCAGCGTTCATCTATTATAGCAACACTATTAATAGGAAGCGTATATACAGCATAAATATGACCAAAGAGAGTGGTCAGTTTCAGATATAGATCTGGTTGGAGAGGGTCTATCATTAATCTTTGAATTTTATTTTTGAGAAGGGTGAACAACTCAGTAATCATAGTAGCAAATGCTGAGTGCCTGAGACATGGTTTATACCTGTCCCATAAGAAGGGCAATGCGGGCTTATGAGCTGTAATAAACCCATCTTGTATCGTGCACGCACTTGTCATTCACACACCTGAAAATCCTCTTTGCCCTGAGTTAATGAGACAAGTATAGACTCTAAACTTATTGAGAAAATCCAGACTCCCATAACCGAGGAAGTCTCTCTGAGTCCTGAGTTTTGTTTATTACTTATCCCGGTCACTTTGAGGAAACGGGTCCTAGCTTTCACCCCGTGGATCTGGTAACTGTTGGGGAAGCATGGGAAAACAAAGGCATTGGAAACCCTAGCTTTTATTCATCGCTCGAGAGCACAGAAGGGGTAGAGAGTGCTGGGATTTTCTATTAGGAGGAAGACTATTGAGTATTCTATATTTCTATTCCTAGACTATACACAGAGCTAACGAAATTTTTGTTCAATAACAAAATGATCAGGCAGAAAACGAGGCTGAGGGATTCTGAAAGACACTAGGGGATTCCAAGTGGGAGTGAAGCCAGTGATGGTGCGGAGTTGGCAGGTGGGAGGACCAGCTGAGGACACACATGAGTGGTTGGGGGTTGGATGGCAGGTCAGGGGGCTGGCAGATCTTGCACCTGGCACACTCAGCCCGGGGCAACCACACCAGTTGCTCAGCATCTTGGGTGGAGAAGAGCTGGCGGTGAGACAGGGCACATGAACAAACACCAGCCAGCTGACGTTTGGATTGCCATGTGCCAAGCACAGCAAGGAGTCCGAAAGATTTGATTCTTACTTATTTTACCTCTGTTTTCACTATACTAAAATATTTACAGAGAATGGATGGGCATGTATACATCAAAGAATATTTTAGGCTATGTGCTGATACAATACTATAGTTCCACAAGGGGATTCAGCAAATGTTTGAGTGGCTAAGTATCCCTGCATTCGAGTTTGGGTTCAAGTCCCCGCACGGCCACTTTCCCAGATGTGACAATCTCATAACCTTTCTGTGCTGAGTTCAATCACGTGGACAATAGGATTATGTTTATAACTACTTCATAGGGTTGTTGTGAATTTAAATACATTTATTCTGAAGAAAAGCACCAAACCAAAAACTAATTGCAGCTATTGTTTTCTCACAAGCCTTTTAACCAAGTGGACTAAAATATATCTTCAAGAAAGCACTGAATCATTAAGGTTTTCCATCCCAGCCACTTCACTGGGTGAACTGGCTCGGGGCAGAGGTATGGCTCTCAGAGTAAACTTCCATTATTGGGTTGAATTCATCTCATTACCAGGAATGCAGCGAAAACTTGAAAAGCTTTTTTTTTTTTTAAATACGATTATAAGTACGTCAAACAAGTTATATGTATGTATAGGAAAGCGAATAGTGCAGAAGCACCTAAAATAAAAAGAAATTATCTCCTGATCCCATGTTTCTCATTCCCAGGCTTTCTTCCAAAGCAATAAATTTAAAATTTTGAATAATAGCATATGTGTACAGAAAAGGGCACAGATTATCAAAGTGCAAGGTGAATTTTTACAGTGAGCACACCATGTACCCACCACCTAGATCAGCTGTTGAGCTACCTGGTCCAATGCAGTAGCCATGGGCACTTACGACATACGATGTACATACTTACGAGAACTGATAATTGATTCAATTATTGGACACTATTTAAGTATATTTGGAACAGCTGTAGTATATGAATCTACTTTTCTGTCTGTAAAATTTACAAAATCTAAGTATCAATCAAGAATTTCTGTTGAAAAATTAGTGTCTGAATTGAGAGCCAAAAATGACTGCAAAGACACGGCACAAAAATTTAAAATATCCCAGTAATTTTTATACTGATTTCCTGTTGGATTAAATAAAATCCACAAAAATAGTTTTAACTTTCTAAAAATGTGACTACTAAGTATTTTAAATCACGTGTAGCTCACTTCGTGTATTTACTCTGGTCAGGGCTGATCTAGAACATTACCAGGACCCCTGACTCTGCCTTGCGTCCACGTCTAGCTAGTAGTAGTAGTTAGTTATCTTTATTGACCTTTAGCAGTCCATTGTTCGACAACACCACAATGTATTTATTTATCCATTCTACTGTGAATGGTCCTTGGGGGGGGGGTTGCCTTTTTTTTTGGTCTTCCTGCTATCTGGTTCTAGAAGCTAGGCTTCTGTAACTCTTCAAGGATCCAGTTTTTATGGAATTTCCCTATTCCTACAATTTCTGCACATGTATTGTTCTCCAACTCTCTCTTGAGCTCACTTCTGTCTTACAATGTACGGCTAATGCAGCCCACTGCAACCAACATACACTTTTACATTCCGTTCTCCAGCCTTTTGTATCACAGCTTGTACTTTTACCAAATGTTTTTCTATCGCATAGCATGTATTTCCTGTGATCCGCCCCGCACAGCTGTTTCTTCACCACGACTCTTTTATTGCAATGCCAGCGCTACATACTTCAGATGTTTATTATAGCAGCATCAGTTTAAGTCAAGGTATCAGTTTCTATTTCAGTCAGAGGGTATGAACTGCTGGAAAAAAGCCCCCCAAATCTCAGTTTACCATAAGAACTTTGTATTTCTTGCACCCTCATAGCACTGGTTCAGTAGTGGACGGCTGGGGGGATGCTCGCCTTGGTGGTATGTCCCAGGAGAAAAGGAGTCGTATGGGTAGTGCAAAGCTCTGTTAAACTCCCTGTGGGGTCTTCCTATTGAATTCATCTGCCCTTCACCTTTGGAGATGATCACATGTCACTCTTTGATAATTTATTTTCCCCTCTTTTGAAAAATTGCTATAAATTGTTAAGTTGTGCCTCCTGTAATGATAGTCTATGCCACTTACCTTTTCCTCTCATTTTTTCTTTTTCCTCTTTCATTTCTTGACTTTGTATGCACCTCCTAATTAACGTTTTCTTTCTTGTTGTTTCTGTTCCTTGAAGTATATTCGTGGGCCATTTGGTTTTTTCCTTGGATTTTCCCCCTCATGTTACAAGGGTTCTTAAAATAACTGGTTCCTCATATTAAAGGAGAAGGTGGTAGAGAAGCTGAATAGAAACTCTGTGTTTGTTGGTGAGCTTATATATGGACAGACTTCACTCTGTGATGGTTGGAAAAGAGCCAGGACCCTCCGATATGAAAAGTTGGTTGTCCTTGTGCTGGGACTAAAACCGTCTCACTTCTGCTTGCTCTTCCCCCAAACTGTCTTCAGAGAATAGGTCCAACAGTTATCTACTGTGCCTTTTTTTTTTTTTTTTAAAGAAGATGTTGGGGGTAGGAGTTTAGTAATTTATTTATTTATTTTTGCTGCGTTGGGTCTTCGTTTCTGTGCGAGGGCTTTCTCTAGTTGCGGCGAGCGGGGGTCACTCTTCATCGCGGTGCGCGGGCCTCTCACTGTCGCGGCCTCTCTTGTTGCGGAGCACAGGCTCCGGACGCGCAGGCTCCGTAGTTGTGGCTCACGGGCCTAGTCGCTCCGCGGCATGTGGGATCTTCCCAGACCAGGGCTCGATCCCGTGTCCCCTACATTAGCGGGCAGATTCTCAACCACTGCGCCACCAGGGAACCCCCTCTACTGTGTCTTGTTTATGCTTTGGGTGTTACCCAAACGCATGTGCTCTGTGTGCTGTTTCTAGAGAGTCTATTGGTTACCTTCTCCCCCTCGCCTCTTCCCACACTGAGGACCTCGCAGGGGCTCTGTCCAGCAGGTCGGCTGCTGCCGGTGCCATGTTGTCTTGATTAGAGTAGCTTTACAGTGAGAGTTAAAACTGAGTCATGGGAGTCTTCCAATTTTATTCAACAACCAATCCAAACTTCTTTAAAGAAATAAAATGTGGTATGTGTGTTCTTCAAGTTTAGTTTCAGTTTTTTAATTTATGCTTTTATGGGGATTGGGGGCTCATGATTAGTTGTCAGTGAGTTAAGTCCCACCCTGTTTCAATTTTAGTACTTCCCCTACATGGTCACAATATATGCATTAAGGAAAAAAGTATCAATTTGAGAACCAAAGTTTGTAAATACACCACAGTTGCACACTCTAAAGTTTTCTGGGGACAGTTTGACCTCGATTTTCAGTTAAATAGGTTCATGCAGTGAAGGCTATATTATAGGATGCCCAGCCCCATGTGTCTCTGATAACCTTCACCTTCTAGAACCACCACATGGATTGTACAGTTTTCGTACTCTTCAAGCTTGGCTACGCTGCCCTATTGGCTTGGGAAAAAGAGGTCAGCACAGGAATCATTTATAAAACACATGGATTTCCTTTGAAACCCACTGAGGGTCTGGGGCATGAACCCTCTTGGGTGGAGTTGCTCAGGCTGAAAACACAAGTGTCCTTTTATAGTCTCCACTGAATTGTTTCCACAGTAATTAATGGGAGGACAATTTCACTTGTGAACTACAGTGGCTGGATAATATGAGGCCGAAAACTGGATGGAGAATGCATACAGTTTGATTTCCCGAACTATCACACCCTCCTTGAAAAATGTCTCCCTTGAAGCATTTACTGGCTAATTTGCGAAGTATATTTAGAGGATATCCGAAGTTGGAGCCTATTAAGTGACTAAAGAACTAGTTTATATTTTAAGCAATTGAAAGATTTTACATCATTTCATTCAGATTTGTAATCCAGTTAGATGGGGTTTTCTCAACCAGGACAGTATTGACACTTCGGGCTGGGTAATCCTTTGTAGTGGGGGCAGTCCTGTGCATTGTGGGATGCTAGCAGCATCGGTGGCCTCCACCCACTGGATGCCAGTGGCTCTCCCCCTGCCTTCCCTATTAGTCCTGACCATCAGAAATGTCCCCAGACATTGTTAACTGTCCTTGAGGGGTGGGAGCAAAACTGTCCCCAGCTGAGACTGAGTTAGACAATAGCAGCTGAGTCGTAACCTATGGTTGCAGAGAGTTAGTGACTTTGACTGGAAGCGAAGTTTGTTAAAGATAAAAAATCATGTTTCAGAAAAACTGTGTGAAAATCAGCACAATGAAGGTGAGCTATAAAATGCATTGACATCTATAATAAATGACATACTGAACTATCCCAATGCCATATAATTTCCTGAACACTCCAGTCTCTCCTTATAAGCATGGATGACATAAAAATCACATGTTGCCCATAAATGTCAAACTTATTTACATCTGCGGGCTTCCCTGGTGGCGCAGTGGTTGAGAGTCCGCCTGCTGATGCAGGGGACACGGGTTCGTGCCCCGGTCCGGGAAGATCCCACATGCCGTGGAGTGGCTGTGCCCGTGAGCCATGGCCGCTGAGCCTGCGCGTCCGGAGCCTGTGCTCCGCAACGGGAGAGGCCACAACAGTGAGAGGCCCGCGTACCGCCAAAAAAAAAAAAAAAAAAGATTTACATCTGCGATTTATTTTTGCCTTAAAATATTTACTCTTCTGTAAAGACAAGTTTATTTTTCTGGATACTGGCTATTTCTCTTTTATGCTGAACTCAACGGACTGTTATAGAGCAGCTATTTGTGGAATCATATCAAAAATATTTGAGTCATTTTATTTTAGAATCACACATCATCTTCATATTCAGTGCTGAAATTTTATGCAACTCACTTATGGAATTAATCTATTCTTCCAGTTATTTTGAAGTCAGGTACATCCTTCGAAGTACCTCAGCAGGAAGTCTTTTATAACTGCTGTTTACTCTTTCTCTGTTTTACTTTGTTCATCTTCCTATAAGATTCTAGTCACCAGTCATGTAATGTTATCTCTTTCCCTCTCTCTTGTGTGATTGGATGAAGTTAGACTGATTTTTGTTAGATATAATAGGGAGACTAGAATTATTTGCTTGAGATAGTAACAGAAAATCTTTCATTCACGTTAGAGCTATTTAAGGGTATGATAAAAATGCAGTAGCATTATTAACAAAGAAAACATTTTAAACAATGCCGTAAAAATTATATACTTTAACATTTTCACTCCTAGATAAACCTCAGGTAATTTAGTAGTACTAATAAGAAATGTCTTCTTAACTTCAGAAAAGTACAATTAAAGTGAAATTTAATTATACTAAAAATATAATATTTTAATCAATTCTTTTAACAATTGTTTATTAAAATGGTATGGGAGAATTGGTAGCAAGATAAAACATTATTACAGTGAAACTCCACCTAAAAATGGTTACTTCTTCCTTTGAAATCATGGTTAACAGAATTGTAAATACTGTGCTGACAGAGTCCACACTAGCTTTTTTTTTTTGACCACGCTGTGCAGCTCGTGGGACCTTAGTTCCCCCACCAGGGATTGAACCCGGCCTCTGGCAGCGAAAGCGTGGAGCCCTAACCACTGGACCGCCAGGGAATTCCCTCCACGCTAGCTCTTGTCACTGGAATCAGAATTCATCTTCCCCCAATTTTGGTGAAAGTGACTTTCAGCACCGTACTTCGACACAGTGACTTGCCCATTTCACAGCTCCAGATTTCAAAACAAAAACAAAAGCACACGCCCAAGGAAAGAATGTCCTTTAGATCTCTCTTTAGCTTAAAAGAGTAGCACTAACTCATTCCTTCTTTCTGGTTACAGAGCTCACCAAAGGAGCCTGTTGGTGGCCGGGAATGATGACACCTTCTGAAGAGGCAGCTGAACTTTGAAGCCAGTGGACCAGGGAAGACACAAAACCGCAGGTAGGTTATGAGGGGGGTGTTTTGGGGGAAGCACTATGGGTGGGTGGAAACCACTAATTCCAGGAAGTAGGAGGGGCAGGGATTTTGAAGGTTTTTGTATAGTTTAGGCCTACCTTCAAATGTTACAGTTTTAGGTGGAATATCCAAAGGGATTAGCAGACTTGAACAAAACTAAACTAGTCCCCAGAGACGACGACAGACACATCTACATTTACACGTCCTGACAGACCTGTAAAAACATCTACAAATAGACGGGCTAGCACTCGCTGGCCACTTAGGTAGAGGCTTTACTGCCCTCACATTGCCCTCTCCTAGGTGCCCAGGGCGAAATCCAGAAATGTCCCAGGAAACAGGTGATCTTTCTTAACAGTCCGCATGGCGCTCCCCTCCCCCTTAGTTCACAGCCCGTTGTACTGACTCTTACCCAGCATCCCATGATTTTCTAACTGAAATACACAGGCTGGTAATCAGTGTAAGCGAACAGACTTTGCATTTTGCTTGCGTTTGGCCGCCCGCCTGTCACTGAGGTATGGGACACCATTGGGATGTTGAAAGGCCATCATCCCTTACTCTTGCCAAGGGTCAGTGAATTCCTTCATCCCTCCTCCACCCGCAGCTTATGCAGACATTACCAATCAATCACTGCACTAGCCTCAGTGAGGGCTGGGCTCAGAGTCCTTCATCAAACAGTCCCCAGGGCAGTCAGTCTATTGCAGATTTACTAAGTTGGGGCTAGAGTTGAAACCTCTGCATCATCCTTATTCTAATTCTCTTATCTGTTGCCAACATTTGGTTTGACCTTGAGCCAACCTCACCCCTTGGCCTTGACTTTTTCATCTATAAAACACAAGGGGGCTCATTTTTCAATTCTATCATCATTAGCCTGATGGGAGGAAAGAAGGTGGAATACATAAAATTGAGGTTTCTTCAGATTCACAGTTTTATCATGAAAAACATATAATATTAAATTGCCTGTGAGAATTGGAATATTCCACTTGCCTACCATGACCTACATGTGAGATGACTACATTAACCCAGGGTATCGTAGCTCTTGAGAAACATTTGTAACAATTCCGTTTATAAAGCAAAGCTACATTATCACCCAGAAAGTATTTCTTGGTGTTAATAAGCAATTCAGTAAGTTAAGGCCAACTAACAAGAAAACAATGTCCTCTTTTAAAAGGACACATTTTTTTTTTCCAGCATTCCTTTCTGAAAATTTTCAAGTCTTAGTAATTAACTCTAGCTTCCAATCACTCTGTTTTCAGCACTCCGTGTTCACAGGAGAGCAATCAGACCAAAATTCACTTAACATATGGAGCCGCAGCTGTTACAGAAGAATGAGTCCGCGAGGCTCTGTGTTCACCTCCTAAGTCCCAGGTAGGGGAACTAAAATGCGAACTTCAGGGTTGCAATACTTTCCAGTTATGCAGTATTGAAAGAACTACCTTTGCTAGTGATTTGATTACATAATAAGCACTCTGTTTAGTGATGCCTAGACTTTTGCAGGGAGGGACAATGCTGTGCTTATGAAGCACGAGGTCATAGTGCTGAAACCTACAGCCTCTGGAGACAGCCATCATGGTGCAGGCCCTTGTATGACTTTGTGTGACCTTGGGAAGCTGTGCGACCGTTTGTGCCTTGTTTTCACATGTGCAAAAAGGAGATGTCACCTATTACATGGTGTGCTTGTGTGCCTAATTTGGATAACATATGAACAGTTATTACTAACAAAGAAAATTGTTCCAGGTTGTTAGGTGTCCCCCACTGTGGACTGAGGCTTCCTGGCCCACAGCCATAGCACCATAGAAAATAATTCCATGATCTTGTGTTTCTCCAAGGCTACCTATTAAATTTTGGCACCTGCATCAGTGCTATCAGGGCTGTGCACACGTGTGGACCCATTTTTTACTTCTTTTCTTTTGGCTTACGAAGCATCTGCAAGGTTCAGAGTTTATGTCCCTTGGATATTACGATGGCATAGACCGGTCACTGGCACACTCCAGATGAGTCTGGAAGGCTGTGCCTTGGGAGATTTGCACAGCCCGAGGCAGGGCAAGGATGGGGACGCTGCTGCTCTCCGTTCTCCTGTGGATCCTAAGCTCTCAGCCCTGGCAGATATCACGGTGCTGATGACCCGGAGCCGAAGGGATTCCCCCTCCAGAGATGCACTCTGGCTGTTTGCTTTACTCTCTCAGGTGAGGCCTCCCTGCCCACCTCCCTGATCAGGAGATCTGCAAAATAGCCTTACCCCATCTTTCCACTATATGACTGACACCCTTCTTCAAAAGAACCAAGCCGGGGCTTCCCTGGTGGCGCAGTGGTTGAGAGTCCGCCTGCCAATGCAGGGGACGCGGGTTCGTGCCCCGGTCCGGGAAGATCCCACATGCCACGGAGCGGCTGGGCCCGTGAGCCATGGCCGCTGAGCCTGCGCGTCCGGAGCCTGTGCTCTGCAATGGGAGAGGCCACAACAGTGAGAGACCCGCGTACTGCAAAAAAACAAAAACAAAAACAAAAACAACCAAGCCACTACCACTAGGCACAACTCAGGAAGTTTCCAATAATGTCTGATCTCTGGGCCAAGTCCTTACCTGTCACACTTGTCTTCAGGCCCCAGGGCCTACCCTCGATTCTGCGTCACAATGAGAAGGACAGGGGTCCTAGTTTACAAGCAGGAGACTGAACCTCGGCTGCCCTGACACACAGGCTGCACACCCGACCAGGCCAACCAAAACCAGAATCTCTGGCAGTGAACCAGTGCGTTGGGACTATTCCGACTTCCCCAGGTACACCCGATGAGCAGCCGATGCTGAAAACAACTTGCTTAATGTTTAGAACCTTGTTACCCAAAGTGTGATCCCAGTAGCCCCCAGGTTGACTGCATCAGAATCTGCATTTTAACATGATCCCTTGATGATCTGTATGCACACGAAGGTTTGAGAAACTCTGCTTCAGAATCTGCACTATAATTTAGCAGTTCTCGGTCTGCCCGTGTATTCAATCACCTGGACAGCATTAAAAGTCAATTTTTCTTTACGACTGTGTCTCTGGGAGCCATACAGAAAGAAGACATGTTTCTTAGGAAGGATTCTGACATTCCTGGTCCATAAATCTATTATTATTTAATAACTTTTAAACACGGTATTCATGGGAATTCCCTGGCGGTCCAGTGGTTAGGACTCAGTGCTTTCACCGCTAAGGGTGTGGGATCAATCCCTGGTCGGGGAACTATCCCCCATGGGGTCCGGCCTAAAAAAAAAAGAAGCCAGATTGCAGTGGAGCATAGGGTAAATGGTGCAGGGACTGGCCAAAGTGAAGGCAGACTCCTCTCTCCGGAAGCTTGGCTGAGAGAGAGAGCGATCATCTCAAATGCTCCTCTCAGGACACTGATGGCTTTTTTTTTTTTTTTTTTTTTTTTTGCGGTACGCGGGCCTCTCACTGTTGTGGCCTCTCCCGTTGCGGAGCACAGGCTCCAGACGCGCAGGCTCAGCGGCCATGGCTCACGGGCCCAGCCGCCCCGCAGCATGTGGGACCTTCCCAGACCGGGGCACGAACCCGTGTTCCCTGCATCGGCAGGCGGACTCTCAACCACTGCGCCACCAGGGAAGCCCCTACTGATGGCTTTTGTTTGCTACATTAATCATAATTATCAATCATTTTGCTTTTTCTACTGCATTTGATATTGACCTGCTCCCCTTCCATATACTCAATTTTACTAAACCATTCACACATCTTCCAGGACAGGACTTGGAAGTCTTCTGCATCCCTGTCTTTCTGTGGTTCTAGCAACCAGTCACCCAATCTTGTGACTTTTCATTATAAATGCCTCCCCAATCCATTTACCTCTTTCTGCCTGCACTGGCATGACCTTGGGCTATGCCCTCGTTTTCTCTCTCCTGGGTCGCAGATGAGCTTCCCCAGTGGTCCCTTGACACAGGCTGTGTCTCTCATCATCCTCTCCCCATCACCAACAGAGTGATGTTCCTAATCCAAAAACAGATTTGCGAGGTGTGGCATTGGGGGAAACTGGGTGAAGGGCACATGGGCTCTCTCTGTGTTATTTCTTACAGTTGAATGTGAACCTTCAATGATCTGAACGTGAAGTCTAAGGAAAGAGTACCACTTCCTCTTCCCTTATAAGATTTTAAAATATTTTCCAGAGTTTGCAGATCCCTTTCTGAACTGGCTTCTCTCCTTGTTCAGTATTACTTCCTGCTACATTCTGTCACTGTACTTCTCATTCAGCCAAGTAAACTACTTACAGATTCCAGAATCTTCTACATTCACTCACATTTTCGTCTTGGTAGACAATGCTTCCTTTGGCTTGGGGGTCCTTTGCAACTTGTCAGTTGCAAATCTTTGTTCAGATGCTGATTTCTCTATGGAACCTTTCTAGGTGGCCTCAAGCACACTTTAGGGAGTTTGAGATTGACACATACACACTGCTACATTTAAAATGGATGACCAACAAGGATCTACTATATAGCACAGGGAACTCTGCTCAATATTATGTAACAACCTGAATGGGAGAAGAATTTGGAAAAGAATAGATACATGTATATGTATAACTGAATCAGTTTTCTGTACACTTGAAACTAACACAACATTGGTAATCAACTATACTTCAATAAAACAAAAAGTTAAAAAAAGTTTCATATTTGGAACTGTACAGCAATTTGTATATACCTCTACTTAGACAAATGTTGTGCTATAAAATAAATGTTTTTTTCCACATCTCCCTGTAGGCTTCCTGTGAACAGGAACTGTATCCACTTATCTCTGTATTTCTAGTAGCTGAAACAAAACAGAGCTCAATAAATATTTGTTATACGAATGAATGAATCCTCTTTCTTGCCCTGATTGACAGATTCAATATAAAATATATTGATATCCCTAAATGTTACTAAAATATTTATTATAATATTTCTGATGCTCTTGTCTATTCTGAAAATTATGTGTAAGTTTATAAAAAATAAACAATCTTTTATGCTTAAGATAAAAATGCGCAGATAAAAAGACTGCACAAAATATTATATATTCACAACATATCTTGTATTCTAAATCCTTAAGTTACATAAATCAATACCTAGCTGATTAAACCGTTTTTCATGAATATTTTATGTGAAAACTGTATCTTCTTTAGTATTTCCATTTTTTAATTTAACTTGAAGATTTTCCTATAGAATGATGAGATACAATAAACCAACATGTTTGTAAGCTGTATGCGTTGGTGATAAGAATATTGAGAATTAAGTACAAAAATAAGTAATACCACAAATTACCTTAAACAGTATTTAACATATTTAAAAGTATTAAGATATTTAAGTATTTAAGCTTTCACTGTGGATGAATGTAAATATTTGGTTAGTGGCATAGGTGTAACGGGAGAGTAGGTAATGCAGTGCGTTATCTCAGCATCCTGACCTAAACCATTAAGATCACAAACTAACTCCTCCTGCTGTAATTTGGTTTCCATGACATCCCACCTATGGGGCAAGGCTGATAACTGGGGAAGCCAAGTATCCCATACACCTGGTAGGTGTGTTTTTATGTAAGTGTGAGTTTCAGTGACGTCTGTGTGCTGGGACATGTTAGCCTCTGGGCCCATTAACCGTCAACTACCTAAACATGCGCAAATGAGTACCAGACCCGGAACTGGGTGTTTATACTACGTTAGCTCCCCTCGAAGGACCCCTCCCTGGTGGGGTGACCAAAAAAGCTGTCACTAGTGAACCCTGATTTCTCCCACAAAACTTTTCTTTTAAGCAGAAATAACTGATGAGCAGACAACTACTGCGAAGTTTTTATTGAGCAATCAAAAGAATGAAAGTGAAATTGAGCAACCAAAATTAAATCAAAATTCCCCCATCGCTTTAATTCATTACCATCTCGTCCACATTCCAGGAGAAGATATTAGCTTGCAGTGGTTGTTTTCTTCTTCTTCTTACTATTTTAAACTTGGATATTAATAATGAATTATATCATGCGTTAAATAGGAATTTTATAACTGAATACTTTGGCTTTTAGAAAAGGCAATTCAATTCAAATTAGCTTATATAGAATAATGGCTTTATTTAAATTAATGAAATCCTTCTATATATTTTAGTATATTAAAGCCATATATCATAAAAGGAATGTGTCAGATTATTATAATCAGTGATTGAAAATGAATTTAAATGTAACACATACCTTTAAAAGGCATAATAAATAGTTCTTTACAACATGTGTCTGAGTGAAAAACAATTTGTTGTGTTTGATGTTTGTGTAAGAGGAGTTTCATATAGAATACTAAAATTATTGTGAGGGTTATTTGCAAAAATAAACCAACTTCTTTTTAGGACAGTGGCATACACGTTCCTTTGAAAGATGCCTGATTGACAAGACTCCATGATATTCTGTTTAACGGAAGAACTTGTTTATTAAATGTACACACTGTATGTAACACACACACACACACCCATGTTACCACCAACCCAATGAAGGGTATTGAATAGATGGTGCTAAGTTTTGGATAATCAGAATAGTCAGTGAACTGAAAAATTAGGATAGATCACTGTTAGCTGAGGTACATGTTTTCACTTGCATGCCAGTGAAACAAAGAAACTAGTCAAAATGACCTCAAAATATCCTGGGACTGGTTTGGGGAGCTTGATATTCTAAAATGGATTAGACACATATTAAAATAATGCAAAGAGTAAAAATTGCTATCCAGAATTGCATGAATAAGGCATGACTCTTAGCTAAGTGTAGAATAAGCCCAAGATCTGTCCCTTCGTATCTCTGTGACTTTTACCTTGTTCTTTATCACCTCTGAGTCCATTTCTTCTTCTTTAAAGTGGGACACCCAGACTTCAATGCCTGAGACAGGCATCTCTCTCAGGGAAGCCCCCTTGATCCCCAAAGATAGGGAAAACCCCTCCATCCTATCCTCTGTGTCTTTCAGATTTCTATTATTGTACTTGAAATTATCAAAGGATCTGGTACCTCTTCTATCTGCCATTCAACACACATACACAGAGCAAATAATATATAGAGAGAAGTATTACAAAACATATAAGAGCAGAAACAATGGAAGAACAAACTTACAATGAAGATGTAAAGGCCCTGATTCTTACTCCAGAGATTATATGCTCCTATCTCTACAGCTATAGGAAGGTAACATCAATGACTGAGTGATAATCAACAGTGCAGAAGGTGGCAGCAATGTGGAGCCCACATGACCTGCCCCGAGGGGAAACTAGAAACTAGACCAGGATTGTTGCTGGGGAAGAATATGAGCTCCGGGAAACCAATGCAGAGTTTTTCAATAAAACTGAATCTCCACGTTTTTTATGGGAGCTGTCCCTACGTTTTCAGTATTGTGTGTGCCAAAGAAAACATGTCTGTGGGCCATATGTGGCCCAGGAGAGCCAATATATAACATCATTCATGCACCAAATAAGGATGCATTAAATATTTATATCTGGAAATATTAGAAACACAAAGCCGTAATTACCATAAAAATCATATCTACCCCCAGACTTTGTCAGAACCAAGAGGCAAAACAAAAACGAGCCAAGAAACCAAAAGCATATATATGTACACATGTACACAAATGTGAAATTGGGCCATAATCAATTAAGTTCTTCTGGATACACCCGTTTAACTCAACATTAGGGCATCATACATGAGATAAAATAAATCTTTTAACAGCAAAAAAATCATGGAGCAAAATCCTATACCCATTCCTGATATTTTAAAAAAGAATATTAGTTAAGTGGACCTGATGTTTCTAAGGACACCATCGTGAAAGTGAAAAGAAAATCCATGAAATGGAAGAAAATATCTGCAAATCATATACTTGATAAAGGAGTTGTATCTAAAACATATAAAGAATCTTACAACTCAACAATATAAAGAAAAACAACCTAATTAAGAGGAGCAAAGGCTTTAAGTAGACATTCATCCAAAGAAGATATACGAATGGCAAATAAGCACAAGAAAAGATACTCAATATCATTAGTCATCAGAGAAATTCAAATCAAAACCACAGTGAGATACCACTTCACACCTACTCGTGGATACAGTAAAAGTGACAGATATTAAAAGTGTTGGCAAGTCTGAGGAGAAATTTAATCCCTCGTTCATTGTTGGTGGAAATGTAAAATGGTACAACTACTTTTGAAAATAGTTTGGTGATTTCTCAGAAAGTTAAACATAGTATTACCATACGACCCAGCAATTCCACTCCCACATATGTCCAAGAAAATTAAAAAATTATGTTGATTAAAAAACATGTTCATGAATGTTCATAGCAGCATTATTCATGATAGTCAAAAAGCAGAAACAGTATAAATGTCCATCAGTGGATGAATGGATAAACGAAACATAGTATATACATATTACAATATTATTCAGCCATAAAAAGAAATGAAGTGTTGCTACAACATGCATGAAAGTTGAAAAAAATTATGCTACGTGAAAGAAGCCAGGATCTATTCGAGCCCAACTGTTGGTCAATCAAAGCAGAGACAAAAGATACCATTTAACTAAAAGGACACAACTTCTGAAGACTCCGGCTTCTACCTCCCCATGATTCACTACTGTTAGTTCACAGAAAGACTGTGGAAAGTTTCCAATTCAGTTGCATGTGTGGATCAAGTTCAAGAAAAGGCCTTCAGATGTTTATCGAAAATAAAAAATAAAGTAGGAACAGAAAGATGTTTCCTAAATGGGGAGAATTAACAGCCGGGGTTCATCTGCTTTTCCTGCCAAGCTTCCACTAATACAACATTAAAGAAGGAAATGATATAGAGTGTTACCCGGTGGCCCACAGACTGTTTTGAGGGTACACACAATGTTTCAAATTAGGAAATCACCCTACTTCCAATCCCCCTCCCGCCCCGCATTGGAAAGACCTGAGACTCTGACAATGATCCCACATTCTTACTTTGATGCTGTTGGCTGGACAGAGTAGACCACATGGCAGCCACAGCCTTTAGGGGAAGCTTCCATAATTCCTTTCACTCCCTGTGCCTGTCACCCAGCCAATATATTCATTAATTTTATTTGCTTTGTCCCTTAGACATACATATTTGTGACCTCTGTCGTGAAAACACAATAATGAAAGGAGCAGGAAACATGTTTGTCAAGAGAAATCCATAATTTCTGGAAGCCTGAACACGGTTGGAGGAGATATAACCAATGAAGTGGAGATGAGGAAGCTTCAGTCCAGAGTTGCAATTCTCAAATTGTCTCTGCTTTAAAAAAACCACCTATTAAAACACAGCTTGTAAGACGCCACCCCAGAGCTTCTGATTCGGTAGGTGCAGGGTAGGGTCTGAGAATTTATGTTTCTCTCAAGCTCCTCAGTGATGCTGACACCTCATTCCACAGATCACAAACTGACAGACAAGTTAGAAAAGGAAAGGAATAAGTTATAGACAAGGACAGAGATGTTGGCATGACCCCAAGAGAGCAGTGGGTCTCAAAAATACCAACTTCAAAAGATCACTGTAGTAAGGCTTAGGGTATAAAATAGAGGATTGGTTATTGGAAAGTCTGGTTTTAAGTCAGTTTACAACATCCCCTATCTCTACCCAGCACCCAAGTGCCTGCCCACCAAGCGAAACACTGTGTAGGTCTTTACTACAGAAAGTTGCCCCAGAACAAAGATGCTCACATTAGAGCCCTTCAGGTCACTTTCTTGCTTCTTGAACCGTTACCCAAGATGAGGATGCGAGTTGACAAGACTTGCCCGCACAAACGGAGCTTCCAAGCAGCTTTTATTGTTTCCATCTCAAATATGTGAACCATTGGATCACTTAATGAAATCCTTGTGATAGGAAAGACGCCAAGATTAACTAGGACAGCTGATCACGGAAGAAACTGATACTCAAGGAAACAGATGAGACCCAAAGAGAGAGAGAAAAATAATGTCTAGAGAGAGAGATGAGAAAAAAATTCATCTGTAAAATGAGAACAAGATAGTATGAAAAATTGAAAACCAAAGGACACTTGGAAATTAAAGCTATGATTTAAGTAATTTAAAAATATCAAATAACAGTGGTGGGATTTTGAAAACCAAGGAAATACCCTAGGAAATTGAACAAAAATCAAAGGGGTGGAAAATGTGAGTGAAAAGATAAGCAAACTGGAAGATTATTCCAAGAAATTGAAACACAACTTTTTTCAGCAAATGGAAATACCGGGAAGAAAGGGCAAATAGAACAGGAATGAAAATAGAATGTTAAAATGGTTAAAAAAACAACAACACAAAATAGTTTCCCAGAGCCAAAGGTCAGGAGTCTGCAAATAAAAGAAGACTAACAAATGTCCAACAAAATGAATGAGAAAAGAATACAATAATTATATCAGTGCAATAATAGAAAACAGAAAGTTTAAAGACAAGTTCCTAAAATTTCCAGAATAAAAATCACCACAAAGGGATGAGAATCAGAAAAGGATCTGATTTTTCCCATTAATAACAACAAAAACTTCCAGTTAAAGGATTAATACCTTCAGAATTGTGCATTATAAAACATTTTAACTTAGAATTTTGTTGCAGAAAGACTTTCAGTAAAATAAAGGAATTTTTGGATTACAAGGACTCATTTATTCCTACTGATCTTCACTTTAGAATATGCTCTTTGAAAATAAGGGATCATTCCCCAAAATGGAATCAATAATTGGATCCAAGCAATAGTAATCCCTCTTAGAGCAATGATGAAGGAACATAAAACAATAAGAGACAGGTGGTAGACACAGGAGAGAAAAATAGGAGACCAGAGAACTCCAAGAAAAAGCTATGCTGAAAAACATATGTGAGATTTTTGACACTCTATTTTAGAATTTGTAACACCTAATGAAACAATAAAGGCAGATAACATGAGGAAGAAAAAGTAACCAATCATGAAGTATATAGTTTTTGTAATAATTAGAGACAGTTCTGGAGAAACTAACAAATGCAAACACACCAGATGAAGATGAAAACTACGTCTCTAGATGATAGATAGATAGATAGATAGATGATAGATAGATAGATGATAGACAGATAGTAGATGATAGATGGATGGATGGATGGATGGATAGATGGATAGATAAAGATGAGTATAGTGATATAATTCAGAATTAGAGCAGCTTTGGAAAAAGAATACTGGTGAGCATAACAATTATTTATATATGGGAATAAGACTGAATACCTGTGAGAACTGTGGTTTTGAATTTCTTAAAAAATGGTTACAAACCTTAATAAAGCAGTAAAGTTATGAAAGTAATTATAGCTTCATGGAACTTTATAGAGAAAGAAATGTAAGTATGTTAATTTCTACAAGGAAATCAATAATGTCTGATATTGAAGCATAGTTTTAAAAAAGCCAAGAGAAGGACTCAAATTCTTAAATATTCTTGTAATACTTTTTTGCTTAGCCTTAATAGGATTGATTATAAATCCATATCTCTTATGGTAAAGGAACAATTATCTGAAGTTCAAAAATGTCCTTAGTTTCACTTTTTTTTCTTCTGTTAAATTCAAGTTATCTTACAAAGTAGCATTTTTATTAACGAATTTATTAGTAAAAATTCCTGGCTTAATAATTGTCAGATCTGGGATTCCACTTCTGAGGGATTTTATGTAAGGACATCATTTCCAATGCTTTCATCTTACGGAGCTTATTTCTAAAGTAAATTCAAGTCCAAGCCATCAGCCAAAGGGTAGAGGATTGAATTGCAGCTTGTCAGTGGTAAGGCATCTTGAGTGAAGAGGTTATAATTATAGAAAATTATTTGTCTTTTAGTTTAGAGGTCTTGTTTACCTTTAGTGTTTTATTACTCACCTTTCCAGATGGTAAAAACTTTGGTCCATCACATTCTTGTTTGATTTTTATGACATCACCATATTTTTTCCTATGACTCTTTTCTTCACTCAACCAGTTAATTGATTTAGCAATGTGAAAACCTAACTTCCAGTTTGAAGGTATTCATAAAGCTTCAGTCATGTAATGAAGGGTTTTGATCTAAAATGCTGATTACCACCAACTTAGTCACTTCAGCAGATCAATGGCAGGTCTGACTTTAAAAATATGATAGAGTTAATTGCTTGGCATTGTGATAAGCGCCAACCCAATCGCTTTACTGATTTCCCCCTTTTAAATTTGTTACATTAACGTCATGTTTTCCCAGACATAGAAAATTCTAGATCAATTTAGTCTTACATTTCGGATGTGTTGATACTACATTTCTGTACATCTAAAATGAAGCATAATAATACTTCAGAGATTTTTTAATACAAATTTAAATAGATGAGGAATTGAGTTTTCAGTAGTCAAAAGTCCAGGATGGAATTTATCTAATTGGTAGCCATTTGTTTTACTTGTAAAAACAAAACTTTGGAGATGTAAACTGCCATGCATTGGAACCAAGAAGAAATTAGAGCCAAGCATAGATTGATGCCATTTTAATAAAGTTACTTTTACACTGTCTTATGTTTCCGTCCAACTAGAAAGTTATACACACGTGCACATTTAGGTGTTTAGGTGTTTTCTGAGGTCAAAAATGCACATTATTCTATAATTTTAGGTAAGTGCAACAGTGACAAAAAACACAAAGACAAGGGTCCCATGACTCCTGTCTAATTCTGTTTAATTCTATTAAAAGTATCACATTGGTCAACAGAAATGCCACCAGTTGTAACCTTCGCTATCAAATGAAAGATCGACAAATTTGACTCCATAAAATTGTACAACTTGTGTATAGTAAGATCAGAAACAATGTAAAAAGACAGGCCTTCCAGATATGGCAATATGGCCAATCAGAAAAGCCATACAACATTACCTTTATAAAATGCTGGATAATACTTTCAGGCATTTTTTTTTTAATGCATGGCTAAACACCAAGTAAATACTAAAAGTTCTCAATTTTAAAAATTTTCAAAACCAAGTATGCAGAAATGTGAGACAGCACCTTGCCTTGGAAAGGGCGCACACCAAATATTTCCCCCCAAATGCATCTGTAACCACAGGCTGTCCGTCCTGTTTCTATGGGGCCTGAATTCACACCACCTGTGTGCTTTTCATATTTTTTTGTGTGGGAGTATAAATTGTGCTAACTTTGTGGAGGTTGATTTGGCAAAAGCAACCACATTTTTTTTTAAAGTATGTATCTTTAGAGCCAGGAATTCAACTTCTAGATTTATCTACTCATAGAGGTGCACACAAAAATATCTTCAAGGATGTTTTTAAAAGTAAAACACAAAGAAAAGAAACAACTGTATGCCCATCAATAAGGATGTGGAACTATAAATTATAGAACAGTCATTTTACATAATAATAATGGGCAGCTAATCAATTAGAATCAGTCTGGTGGGCTGTCATCAAATACAGCCAAGGAGCATTAACTAAATGTAGAATGAGCTCATTAATAAGTGTATATGTGTTCTTCTGCAAATAAATAAGTTTAGAAGATTCACGCTATTTTAAGAGTGGTTACCTCTTAGAAAGAGTAGACTTCTCTTTGTAATGTGATTGCAATGATCATTTTAACAGTTAAAAAATACTCAAATCAAGATTGATGATGAAAATCACCTGTGCTCCATATACTTGTATATAGGTGTGTGTGTATACAGTTGACCCTTGAACAACACAGGTTTGAACTTCGAGGGTCCACTTATACCCAGATTTTTTTCTCCTTAGTCAATACTTCAGACCTACACAATCCAGGGTTGGTTGAATCCCCAATGGATGTGGACTGGTGGGCTTGGAGGAACCTCGAATAGGGAGGGCTGACCATAAATTATACTAGATTTTCCCTGGTGGGGAGGTGCAGCACCCCTGACCCCCACCTTGTTCAAGGATCAATTGTATATGAAAATATTGCATTCCAAGCAGAAAATAGAAAGTTCAACTTCATGTATTTTCAGGCTCTGAAGCAGTGTGTATATGCAGTCTTGTTGAGCATCGAGGCGATGGGGACGCCTTTCTACTCAACAGCCGACACAGTCATGGCAACACACATATGGCCCTGGCCCCCATGAGCCCAGTGGATATGCCAGGGGGCTCTGGGGACCTACAACCCCATAGCCCTAGGAACACAGACGTGATTTCCACATTAGTCGTGCCACCTGCAGGGGCTCCCATATGGCAACCCAAGAGGCGTGGAGGCAGCAGAGACCCTGGCCAGGAGACCCTGCTCTCAGGACCCATAGATCTCACACCCCTTCCGGGTGTTCTGGGATTCCCCCACCCCATCTCCTCTCTCTCAAAGCTTCGCTCTTCTTAGGACCCTCCAGAAAAGTCAGGGTCATCTCCCCAATGGGTTCAGCGTTTTACAGTAGACAGACTGCCTTTGCTTTCGTGCCAGCCAAAATCTTGGGAGGAGGAGGGATTTATAAAATAATCACAAATCCTAGTTACTTGTTTGCAACAAGAAGAAAGAAAATTACAGGAAGTACCAGAACAATGTACTATGCCAATAACTTCTCTTGGCCACAGAATGAAAACCGATTTAAGCAAGTCAAATTTGAACCACAGTGAAAATGCTAAGGGCAAGAAAGCATCAGAGAAAACAAAGACTTGCTAATTCAAAATCAAATTGTAAATAAAACCATAACATCAAGTTAAAAGAGGAAGGCAAACAAGCCTTTCGAAGACCAGAAAACAAAGTAACAGACACGGTAAAAGCTGCAGTTGAGCCCTGCTACTTCTCTGTATACAAAGGCGCCCAGCACTGATCCCTGCCCTGAGGGTCTGCAATCCAGTTGGAGACTCAGCCGCAACAAAGGAGCTGGGGCTGCCCTCTGCTCAGTCAGACGGGCGGGAAGCTGTTCCCAGCCCGCTAGGGATGCCCCAGTTCTCAGCGGGAGCCACTTGCTTAAACAGATCAGGTCCACAACGCTGACTCCTGGATTGACAGAGAGCAGGTGTTCCTCGTTACCGCCTTCTCCATCACGTTCGTTTTCAGGAAGAGCAATCATGTTTATCCCCACGTTGGAAAATGTCAACCGGCATCTATAAGATGACTTTCTTTCACATCTCAGCACCCTAATTAAAAAATCAAAGTAAGCAAACAAATACAATTTATAAATACATTCCTGGAGAGAGTGAGGGCAAATGTCTCCAGGAGGTTTTGCTGAGAAGAGAAACAGAAAACTTGGGGGTTGAAACGAGACAAAGCGACTTTGGGGTTTTGGTTTTGTCTTTTTGTCCCGTTAAGAGAATTAAAAGCACGTATGTGCGCTGATGGATAGGAGTCATAAAAAGGGAAAATGGATGAAGCCGAAGGGAAGGCAAGGGTTGCTGGTGTGAAGTCTTTGAAGAGTGGGGGGGGACCTTAGCCGGGGCTGCAGTCAGTTCACCCTTGTCAACGAGAAGACACGGAAGCATGCACACTGGTGCTGGGCGCTGAGAGAGGTGATGTGGGACAGAGGTCTCTGCCATTTGTTTCTCTTTTCCTTGTGAAACGAGAAGTAAGAGCATCAGATACAAGCCAGAGAGAGAGGAACCTTCCAGCAGTTCCCCAGACGCCACTGCCTCCCATTTTTTATGTGTCCTTCACCCTTAACGTACATGCCTCTTTCCCCTTCACCTTTAACCTCTTCCTTCCCATTGACGGCCGTCTATAGAATGACATGTTTAAGTCGGCCTCCCACCCAAACAGCAACAGAAACAATTCTCCAAATCTTAAGCACTCAGGCTACTGCTCAGCTCTAAGCTCATCATTTGAACATTGGATGAAATGATGATTATCTAGGAAAAATGAAAGATTTAAAGTTGACCTCAGAAAATATTTAAGATCTAAAAGAGAAATTACCAAAGAAAAATTTTAAGAAAATAGGCAAATACCTTCCCCTGAGAAATAACTGAATACATGATAACAGATTAATATATCAAAGGAGAAAAAGCAACATCTTGATTGAGGCTGAAAATCTGATAAAAGTTTATATCATTCCTGATAAAATGACTTTTTATAGTAAGTCAGGTTATAATGCCTCTCTCTATAAATTGATCCAATGGATCTCTTTTGCTTTTTAGAGATAATCTACCGACTGCTTCTGCTAGCACGTGCGCGCGCGCGCGCACACACACACACACACACACACACACACACACACACACACACACACACACACACACACACACACACACACACCCTTAATGAACTAGCCCTAGCCTGTCTCTCTATCCCTAACTTTGTACGTTTTGTTAAGCTTCAAGTGTGCCGAGGAATTGGTGTTTCTCTGACCTTTCTATTTTCTCTCCATCACATTGTAAATGATTTCTTCTCTTGAGAAAGTCCTTTACTTCCTGTCTTCTTGCTAAATGCTTAACTCATCCTTCAAGACTCAGGCCTGGTGCCAACATTCATATGAACTGAAACCCGTCCTCATCGTAAGTGGTACACACTTCTATTTAAAATTTTATACTATCTTTGGGGATATTAGCACCATTCACTCGACTGAGTTCTTTAAAAACAACAATTTTGCTTTAATCATCCCTGTGTGCCCAGAGCAAAGCCCAATCCCTGGAGCTTGAAAGATTTGTGTGAAACAGAGGAAATTAGTCTTCATCTCTTGATATCTCCACTTTTGGAACTATCCTTTTTTCTAGATATCCAGGGCCCTCATATGGCAATTAGCTACAAAACATCCCATATAATTCTGTCTTGGGTAATTTATTTGCCTCTTAGAGATACTACGTTAATAACATCATCATCATTATTCCCCTAATGATTACAATTACATTGTAGCATGCCAATGGAATGACATTTTGTGGTTGATAGAATCTCATGCTTACCTCAAGCCATTAACTCAAATCTACTAGGTTTGCCTTGCCCACAGCTAACATTTACTTAGGTGATGGGAAAGGTGAAGGAAAGAGAAAGGGATGTCTTGGCGCAGAGGCAAGGACTCATTCATTGCTTCTATTGCTTATTTTTACTTCTTTATATTTCTGATGGGGGCATTGCTTTTGCATCCTCTCTGTTCACATCAGTACGTTCCAGGTTGAAGAGTGAATTTTCCTGACAGGGTGGACAATACTTCTGATAAATAAGGAGACGGTTCTGTAAAGGTGGTACATTTTTCCCCTGTGGTTAGCGGGGATTGCTGTACATGGGATTTCTTTTTATCAGTAACACATTGACCCTTATTGTACTTCCTGTGACCACATCTGTTTGGTTCTCAGGGTAAGCTGAGTAAGGATAGCATTTCATAGTAACTATCCTGTTGTAGTCACTGCCTAATTCTTCCTTGTGCCGCGAGGGACTTGCAGGTTCTCATATATAATTTTCCCACTGTACTAGGCAGAAGAAATTGCCCAGTAAAGACAGAATAAACATACTCTTTAAGCAGAAGTGTTGTAGCCTAATTGATATATGTTAGTAATTTGCTTTTACTGATTTTGATCACCTATGCATACCCTTAAACAACCAGGCAGGTACTACTTAGGTTGTTTCCATGTCTTGGCTATTGTAAATAATGCTGCAATGAACATAGAGGTGCAGATATAGCTTCGAGATAGTGATTTTTGTTTCCTTCAGTTACGTACCCAGAAGTGGGATTGCTGGATCATATGGTAGTCTTATTTTTAGTTTTTTGAGGAACCTCCATACTGTTTTCCACAGTAGCTGCACCAATTTATATTCCTACCAACAGTGTAAGAGGATTGACATGTTTTTCTATTAATTCAGAGAAAACTATAAACAGAACAAAAGAGTAAAACCATAAAAAATGGGAAGAGTATTCAAATATTGACAAAGAACATATTTGGTATTAATACCCAAATAAGTATAGTTGACTTGATAAGAGGGAAGTGGTATATTGTAGGATTTTTACTAATTTCAGGAGTTATGCCTGTGCCTTTTCTTTAAGAATTTAACTAAATTAGTTTCCTCTCCTTGCAGAATTTGAATACATTATAAACATAAAAGAATAATTGTGTTTGACACAATAAATCAAATTTACATTTCTTTTCACTTGTTATTTTTTTAAAATTTTAAGATGAGGAAATATATGCTAAATCCTGGATCTAGGTTTACAAAAATTCTAATAGCTATAGACAGTACAGATTACAATAAAATCCCCATTTTTCCCCCTGCAGTTTGTACAGCGGGCTGAACTACAGCGTTTCACATAAGACAGCAAGTACAGCCAATCTAGCAAAAGCTTTATCAATCTCTGTATAAAAAGGAGCTGATTATATTGCAGTAGCTGGACTTTGATGTGCGAATGTTTTCTATAAACTTTAAAATCTTTGTTCTAATTCAAGTGAACAGGAAACTAGAAGTATCTTATCTAGTAATAGGTACATGCTAATGTTTAAAGTGTTTCTTTTTTTGTCTTTTTCTTTTTATCTTTTAAAAAATTATTTTGTAGTTAATATTTCAAATGCCTGTCTTGTTAAAGGTTGTAAGATGGAAATTTAACAATTTTTTACAATTTGTTCTAAATAATTTACAGTCATGCAAGTTTACTGAATCTTCTATCTTGCCTTCTGGGTCCCTGAGTAGAGCCAAGGTGAATATGCCCTTCTGGATCTTTCCCAGTGTGTTTACCAACACAACCCTGCTGGACTTGCGAGTCGCTGACCAGGTGTTTCTTGGTACTCACCACACCTTTCAATAAACTGATTCAACGCCAGTCATCAGGGAACTGCAAATCAAAACCACAATGAGATATCATCTCACACCTGTCAGGATGGCTATCATCAAAAAGAAAACAAATAACAAACGTTGGCAAGGATGTGGAAAAAAGGAAACCCTTGTGCACTGTTGGTGGGAACATAAATTGATACAGCCGCTATGGAGAACAGTACAGAGGTTCCTCCAAAAACTAAAACTAGAACTGCCACATGGTCCAGCAGTTCCACTCCTGGGTATAGATCTGAAACACTAATCAAAAAGATACATGTGCCCCAAAGTTCATAGCAGCATTATTTACAATTGCCAAGATATGGAAGCAGCCTGAGTATCCCTCAACAGATGAGTGGATAAAGAAGATGTGGTATACACACACACGCGCGCGCGCGCACACACACACACACACCCCCCCACACACAATGGAATACTACTCAGTCATAAAAAAGAATGAAATTTTGCCATTTGCAGCAACATGGATGGATTTGGGGGGCATCATGCTACGTGAAATAAGTCAGACAGAGAAAGACAAGTGCTGTGTGGTGTCACTTACATGCGGAATCTGAGAACTACAACAAGCCAGTGAGTATAACAAAAAAGAAGCAGACTAAGAAATACTGAGAACAAAGTAGTGGGTGGGGGGAAGGCATAAACTATCGGGTGAAAGACAGGCTCAAGGATGTATTGTACAGCACAGGGAATATAGCCAATATTTTGTAGTAACTGTAAATGGAAAGTAACCTTTAAAAATTGTATTAAAATTTTAAAAAAAATTTTAATTCAGGTAAAATAAAGATATTTCATGTAAAAATTTTTAAAAATTAAAAACTTAACTGATTCAAAGATAGTTTACGAGTACAGATAATCCCTGCTACCAAATACTTCAAAGAAAATGTCAAGGTGATAATTCAACAGAAGTTAATTGATTTGAGAAATGCTACAAATGAGCCCTGTAATTCATTTGGGCTCGAGAGTCTTTTCACTGCATAAAAATCATCATCATTTCTAGTACATATCCACAATAAGAAGGCTTGATGTATATCAGAATCTTCTGCTCTTTATGTGAGCAAACATAATAGTCACATAATAATGATTTACCACCAGGGTAAATCATGCAAAAAGCAGCATAACAAAAAGAGGGTCCAGGGGAGATTTGTTGCTTGGTTGGTTTGCACAATATTTATTTATTATTGTTAAGACTGAGGAAAGTCATGCAGGAACTGAGGCGGAGACTCTGATGATCTGCTTCTGGGGTAGTAGGTGCTGCCTGAGCTGTAAGTGACCTTGGGGGAGGGGCGGGGACACCCCTCACTTCCCCGTCAGTGGGCACAGGCTCAGACCTCCTTCTAAGGCAATGTAAGATTTTGAGGAAACACTTTGTCTGTCTTGTTCACCACTGTATTGTCAGTGCCTAGAAAACTGTTGGGAACATATTAGCCGCTCAGCCAATATTTGTGGAATTAATAATATCTATATAATATCTAAAATAACACCTATTTTGGACAAGTTAAAATGTTTTAATTAAAATTATTTTTGTCTTTCTGTTATTTAAATACATCATAAAGTCACTTGATAAAGAGCTGCTATGCACGTTCGCTATATTACTGAACATTTTGGCCACACTCTGCTTTTCTCTGTGAGCTCTTTTGTGTGGTTTAAATATTGCTAAGGCCTATGTGAAAAATCAACTGCCTTATGTTTGCCCCCCATTTTTCTTGAGTTTAGAGCTAGTATTACTGAAAATTGTATTGTTTTGAGATGTTTTCCACCCATTATTTTAAAAAGAACTTTTTTCCCACACAATAGTATCTAGTTTTTTTGTACCCATGTAAAATCAATAGGAAATCAAAACTCCTTTTTTGTACATTGTATCTTTTCCCCTTTTAGAACTTTTTTGTCTTTTGGCCGCACTGGGTCTTCATTACTGCACGTGGGCTTTCTCTAGTTGCATCGAGCGAGGGCTACTCTTCCTTGCAGTGCATGGGCCTCTCACTGCGGTGGCTTCTCTTGTTGCAGAGCACGGGTGCACGGACTTCAGTAGTTGCAGCACGGGGGCTCAGCAGTTGTGGCTCACGGGCTCTAGAGCGCAGGCTCAGTAGTTGTGGTGCATGGGCTTAGTTACTCCGCGGCATGTGGGATCTTCCCAGACCAGGGCTCAAACCCAGGTCCCCTGCATTGGCAGGCGGATTCTTAACCACTGTGCCACCAGGGAAGTCGCACCTTTTAGAACTATTAAATAAAATAAATTTCTACTCATTTAAAAATAAATGGATGGCTAATGCTTTTAAAAGGTAATTCTGATGGCTGAAACGTATTAAAGCTGTATATGTTTTCCTAAGATTTAATACTAGTTGCATTCAAATGGCCATTTTTGGATATATATGGTTTGTTGGTTCTAATAATGCTAACTTTCCATATTTCCTAATTCAGGGTTAGTGTAATCACTTAAATACATCTAGCTGGTGGATGCACGTGTATTATACATGCAAGAATTAGCTGCAAGGGGTTCTGGAAAACATGGTTTTAGCCTTGTAACCTTTACAAATAGAAGAAGCTGGGACTGGTATTCCAGAGAGACAATCCGGGCATCAGACACATTTGCCGATTGTTGACTGAAAGAGTCTGCCTCTACCTGTAGGCACTGCCTCTGTGTCCAAGACAAGATGAAAGGGCAAGGCCCAGTCAAGCTCACTCTGTCTTTTATTCATTGAACCAACACCACAGGGGAGATTCCCAGGAGTGTGATGCTTACGCCTCTGGTTCAGAAAGGTCTCTCAGGCCACATCTAGCTGCAAGGGAGGAAGGCAGAGGAGAAGAGTTTGGAAATACTTTACTCAGTCAATGTATAGTGTCTGCAAGAGGGCTGAAGTGTCAACAAGTAAGAAAGGACACTTTCAAACATTCATGCTTTTAGGGACTATGCATTCTTCTTGAAAGAAGATAAAAAATCTTTATTTGATAACAAATCCATCTAAGAGACGAAAGAAGATGTTGGAGTTAAAGATTAATGGTAGGCACTGAATCCATCTCAGTCCTGAACTAAAGGTTTGGGGCAGGAAGTAAATGACATAAATCACGTGACATCACATCAACCCAATCTGGAGACGGACAGGGGAAAGGAGAGGAGGGGAGTCGTGTTCTAAGAGTCCAACGTCTTTCATGGTGGGGAATCAAAAGAATTACCTAAAGCTGATAACATAATTAGTAGAAGTTTAAGAGCATAAATAAGTCCTTTGGAAAAACAAATTATGACAACATAATTATATTAGTGATGTAGGGAAGATGAAGGGAAAAGAGAAAGGAGAATAATTTATAATGTTTTCATTTTCTTATCTGGAAATTAAAAGGAAACCAGATATAAATATAACTTTTCTTATCATTGTTCACCAGTATCCCCTGCCTAAGTTTTTTTAGAGCATTGTGAACATGTTATTAACACTTAAAAAGGAATTTTCCATATGAAAAAAAAGCAGACTCTAATCCTTCTAAACACTCAGAGGGAACACACACACACACACACCAAATTAAAAACACAAAGACCATGAAGTAAAAGAGAAAAAAATAGAAAAGTCATTCAAAAGGAAATGGAAAAGAAAATATAAGAAATATGGCAAAACTGAGATCAAACTTCTTGTCAAATCAACAATTGTAAATGGGATAAGAAAAACTAATTAAAGGAAAATCTTTCTGGTTTGATCAAAAATAGAACCCTCATCTGTGTACACAAAGTGATGCATTCTAGAACAACCTTACAAAGACTTGTTGGACATAAAGAAAAGGAGATGAATCACTGATAAACGTACACAAAAAGAACTCAGGGGTCATGAAATTGTATTTGAATTCAAGGCAAAAATATTGAAAGACAGAAAGAGCTACTTTATGATGATTGATGCTCGATAGAGGATAAAGTCTAGAGCCAGCATGAATCCACGGTCACCACTATTGTTCATATTGCAGACTGTATTCCAAGCAAACGTCTCTTCCAAGGGTTGTGCCATGGACTCTGATACATGAGAGATTTTATTTTGTTGGCTGCATAGGGCAAGCGAGAAAGGAGACAGATGTAGATTTGGGCCACCCTAGATTAGAAGTCTAGCATGAATCCCCTGAATAGAGCTGGCCCCAAAGTGTTAGCACACTTTCTATGAAAGAAAACAAGAAATAAATCTGCCACCCCAAAGGGGACAGGAAGGAAACTTACCTGGCATGACTTCAGCATCGAGTCATCACATAATTTGTCTCCAAAACTGGGGCACTTTTGGGAGGAAAGGTCACTGTTTATAATTATGCTGTAACAACAGGCTGGGGATGTAGAGTCACTCTAAGTGGAAGGAAAAGGAAATCCTCTGAGAATGTATAACCACAACCCAGTTCTTCAGCCAGTTTTCAACATGAATTCACACTACCTACAAGGCTGTAAAAAACCTAAGCAAATAATTGAACTTAAAGGAGTCTCAGGATGGTAGTTATTCCAGGAGCCTGGAAAAATAAATGCCATTCCTCTTTGGAGAAATGTAACCTAAAACAGACCCCAGGGGATTTCACAGATAAAGTGGAATACGAGATTAAGGGCAAATATCAGAAAACACATGAGGAATTAAACAAATTTTGAATGAAAACAGAAGAAAAACTCAACTTACGCAAACCATTAAAATAATTGTATAGAAAGCAAGACAAACAGATAAGTATAAAAGCTTCAATTAATTATCAATCCGGAAACATTGTAACTAATACACAAATTCAAGAACTGGTCATTTGCATAGCAACCAGGAAGTAATTAGCTTAATCAAGATAAAAGAGACAAAATAAAACAACAATAAAGAGATACAAAATAAAAGAAAATAGTTATATGTGGTTACACTGCCAAACTCTAAGCTAATAATTTGAAAATTGGATGAAATGGTGATTATTTAGGAAAAATGAAATGTCTAAAGTTGACTTCAGAAAACATTTAAAGTCTAAAAACGAAATTACAGAAGAAATTTTTTGAGAAAATACTCAAATAGCTTCCCCTTAAAATAAATGAATACATTATAACATAATAATGTATCAAAGCAGAAAAAACAAATCTTCATTGAGGCTGACATCTAATTAATAAAATTCTACATCATTGCTGATAAAAGTTACTAATAAATTAAGAATTTACAAGTGTGTATCTTAAAACCCAGCATAATGATTAATGGTAAAAGACAAGAAGATTTTTATTAAAGTCAGAAAGAAATAAAGAACCCCCAATACTACTATTGTTCCTTATAGTTGTTTGGAGCAACTAAAGTAATTTATTCAAGAGAATGAAAGTACATAAAATTCTAAAGCAGGAGTACACAATATTGTTTGCAAATAATAAAGGGAAATCCAAGGGAATGAACTGAATGTATTAAATGAACTTAGATAAGAAAATTTAATAACCTGGCTGGTTGAAAAATTAATATATAAAATCAATAGGCTGCATAAATACAAGCAGTATCCATTTGTGAATATAGTGGATTAGAAGTCTGAATTTCCAAAAGCTACGTGAAAGCTAGAAGACCAGGACTGCGGCAGTTTTCCTTTTCACTCAGGGTTGGACATAAAAGTCATTTTAACAACCCTCCCGACCCTACCGCTTTACACAAGAGCAATTTGCAGTCCTAGGGTGGCTTACAGTGCCAAAGTCTCTACTCTCTCTCACCCCAGAGACAAAGTCCACCTGTAAATACCAATCAAGTGAGAAAAATGAGTTCACAAGGCTATCGAAAGATTGTACACAAATGTCACAGCATCTTTACTTATAGTCTCAAACTGGAAACAACCCAGGTGTGAATCCACAGGCGAATGGATAAAACAGTATGGGATGTCTATACAATGGAATTCAACCCAGCAATGAAAAGGAAAAGGAAATAATGATCTCTACAGGCAACACAGAAGAATCTCACAGAAATAATGATGAGCAGAAACCTAGACGTAAAAGAGAATATACTCCTGGTCCTGACTTTATGCATTTCTGAATTTGCCACAGTGCTCTCCAGGAGTGAAGATGTGTTCTCCTAAGGGCAACAGAATTATGTACCACTGTCCTTGTCCCTGGAACGTGTGTATATTTTACAAGTTTCTCTTTTAATTAAAACAATTTATTAAAATTTTTTTCATCTTTTAAAAGAAGAGAGAATATACTGTACAATTCCATTTTGTAGTATGGATCAAGATCGGGCAAAACCAATATATAGTGATAGAAATGAGAACAGTGACTGCTTTCAGGGTCCAGATGTTCACTAGGAAGGAGCACCGGGGAATCGTCTGGGTGCCGGAAATGGTGTGTATCTTGATCTGCGTGGTAGTGATCTGAACATACACACACAAATACACACACATGCACACATATGTGTGGATATGGATGTGTGTGTGTGTGTGTGTGTGTGTGTGTAGAGAGAGAGAATAAATATATATATGAGTATATAATAGTGTGTGTAATACTATGATAATAAAAAGATATATATGTATATATAATATATAAAAAGATATATAGCTGATTCACTCTATACAGTATACACTAACACAATACTGTAAAGCAACTATACTCCAATAAAATTTTTTTTAAAAAAAGAAGGAACACAGCCCTGCCAATGCTTTGATTTTAGACTTATAAAACTCATTTTGTACTTCCAACCTCCAGAGCTATAAAAGAATAAACGTGCATTGTTTTAAGCCAAAAAAAAGAGACATATATATGTATGTGTGTGTGTGTGTGTGTGTGTATATATATATATATATATATATATATATATATATGTGAGAGAGAAAGAGAAAGTACTGAACATGTAGAGCTCCTGCTTGGCCCGCCAACTTCTCTGCTTCTTTAACCTACACCTGATCCATCGAAGCTCCCACATCTGCTTTTGCACCCACTCTTCTGAGCTGCAAATAAGAGTTTTGGGCTTTTCAGTATGTATATATAGAGCATATAGTTTGCAAGCTCCTCCTGAAATCTCTTGGGTGACACTCTGCCTTTTTTTTTTTTGGTTGGGGGGTTGTTTAAGGATCCCCTAGTTTCATTGAAGATTGAAGATGAAGCTGACATTTCTGCTTCATGTTAATTGAAAGGCAATTAAATGATAAAACAAGAGGACTTGGTGACCAGTTGGATATATAGAGGGCTGAGGAAAAGGAGAAATCGAGAATGGTGTGGAAGTCTAGTGTGGACAACCATGTTGATGGCAGCCCCACTCAATGAGGAAGCAAAACAGAAAGATGGGAGTTTGGTGAAGGAGGGGTTGGGTTTTTCTTTGGAGCTTGTGGATTTTAAAGTATTTATGGGATATTCAAGCAGAGATACTCAGAGGATATTTGCTCCTGAAGCTTAGGGGAGAGAATAATTTAACAAACAATGCCACAAATCTTTTTAAGAGCCTACCATGTGTTGGACTTCCTTTGGAAACTGGAGATAGATAAGAGAATAAATAGAGATTTGAGCTGGATCCAGAAATTTTGATGCCATCAACATATAAATCATATTTTAAAAAATGAGAATGTATATGACTGACTAGGTAAAGTATCCGGAAGGAGACCAGGAGGCTTTGAGCCAAGTCCCAAGGAACATCAACTACAGGGACGAGGCAGAAGTAAGGAAACAGCAAAGAAGGCTGAGAAGTGGCCAGAGATGTAAAAGGAAAGTTAAAGAATGAGTAAAGTCAAGAGAAAATATATTTTCAAAAGAAGGAGATGGTAAAGTGCCGGATGCTTCACAGAGGATGGAAAAGAATTCATTGAATTTAGCAACAGGGCAGTTACTGCAAAACTCAGGGAGGGATGAAGGAAGAAGCTGGGGATCATGAACCTTATCTATTACTCTATCTCCTGCACCTGGAAGATTGTAGAAAATCAATAGATTTGGGGAATTAATAAACGAGTATATTGACAAACAGATTAATCTGAACAGAGCAAAAGATTAAGAGAGATTCACTTATTTGACAAAAAAATTATTGAGAGGATCTCTATGTGGCAGGATCTATTGTAGGTGGTGGTGTTAAAACAGTGAACAAAATAGAAAAAGCTCCCTCCTCTCAGGGAAATGCACTTTAGTTATGTGGAGCCAGAGGATGAATAAAAAATAAGTGTGTGTCATGTCAGAAAGGGATACACGCTATAAAGTAGGGGGAGAAAGATTGGGAATGATGGAGGTAAGGATGGTATTTTTATAAATGCCCAGGAAATGACTCTCTGACAAAGCATCATCTGAGCAGAAAGGGAAGAAAGGGAAGATTGAGCCCTTGCCAAGGGGTCTGCAAAAGCAAAGGCCATGGGATGATAACAAGAACCAGGGCGAGAGCTAGAGCAACGTGAGTGAATAGAGACACTCCTCAGGGAAATGCAAGTTAAAACAACAATGAGATACAACTACACATCTGTTAGAGTGGCCAAAATCCAGAACACTGACAGCACCAAATGCTGGCAAGGACGTGGAGCAACAGGAACCCTCATTCATTGCTGGTGGGAATGCAAAATGGTGCAGACACTTTGGAAGACAGTTTGGTGGTTTCCTACAAAACTAAATATATGCTTCACATATGACCTAGCAACCAAGCTCCTTGGTATGCACCCAAAGGAGTTGAAAACTTACGTCCACACGCACGTCCACACACAAAAACTCTGCACATAGCTTTATTCATAATCACCAAACCTTGGAAGCAAGCAAGATGTCCCCCAGTAGGTGAATGGATGAATAAGCTGGGCTATATCCAGACACTGGAATAATATTCTGTGCTAAAGAGAAGTGAGCTATCAGCCATGAAAAGATATGGAAGAACCTTAAATGCATATTACCAAGTAAAAGAAGCCAGTCTGAAGAGGCTACATACCGCATCTTTCCAACTATATGACATTTTGGAGAAGGCAAAACTGTGGAGACAGCAAAAAGGATAAGTGGTTGCCAGGGACTGCGGGGAGAATGGGACGAGTAGGAAGAGCACAGAGGATTTTTAGGGCAGTGAAACTACACTGCATGACAACATAATGGTGGATACATGTTATTAAACGGCGGAGGCCATGCCTATCTGGGGCAGGGTTTATACGGGAAATCTCTGCATCCTTCACTCAATATTGACGTGAATCAAACAGTGCTCTAAAAAAATTAAGGCTATTTAAAAAACTCCTTTGACTACAAAGCACGAAAGTACTCAAACCAAAAAACAAACAAAAATTGTAGAGACCTCTCTGAAGGACCCAAGTGGCAGCATGAAGAGGTTCCTACTGGCTAAATCTAGAATTGGACTCTTTACTAAAGGACAAGCAGAACAAAACAAAAAGATTCTGCAAAGAACATTATTAAGACCTCTGACAAGTTTGAAATGTATCAGTATATGGTAGATTAGATTAAAGTGCTGTATCAAGGTTAAAGCTTTTGATTTGCATAACTATATGTGGTTACATAAGAAAATACCCTATTCTTAGGAAATACATGTTGAAATATTGAAGGATTGAAGGGTATGATGTGTCCATCCTAGATACCCTCAAGGAGACCTGGATGAAGTTACTTGGGAGCTCTGGCTATTATTGTCCAATTTTTCTAAAAGTATAAACCGGATTCAAAATAAAACCAAAATAAAAATGAGAGAAAAATCCTTGTCTTCCTCTCCTGTGTTACAAAAAGCAAGTCACAGAACCCTCTCTGGTGGAGCTGAGCTCACAGTTTGCTGCGTCAGTGTGCATGTGTCACCAACACAGCACGTTGGTTTGTGCGCTGGGGCAGGTGCTGGGAAGCTGGGTGTGAGGTCCAGACTTTTTACGCTTCACATGCCAGCAGAGATGTTGCTCCGCTCACAAGACACAGCCTTGAAACTGATCAGAAAACCTTTAGCTTTTAGATGGAGCGAAGTAAATAAACTAGTATAGAGCCTAATATCCAAAGGATGTGTGAGTGTGTGTTTAATGCTATTTCGATGTCTTCACTTACCCATGCTAAATGTATATCTAACCTGGTTAGAGGTCACCTTAACCTAGTCAACAACTGGTGTTTACCTGATGGCAGCTCACCAGAGATGCAGACAGAATAATAAAAAGAACTGAATTAGTCTTTCTACGACTCTTGGACAAATGCCAGCCCTTTAGGGGTTGCAGATATGTCACAGTGATTTCTCAGAATCAAGCATTTTCTTGGCATCATCAGGTCAGTGAACTTGAAACAGGATGTGTCCAGGTTTTGCAGAGGCCCTAAAATCTGAGCGTTGTGTGAGAATAACAGTTACCAAGAGCACGCACACGCTAACAGGAATGCTTAGAGATTGTCAAGTTGCTCGGCCAGCCCATCACCCAATTCCTGGATAGAAAGGAGGTAAAATGGAAGATACCAGAAGTGAGGCAATTGTTGGAGCCCTAAGGCGTTTCCCTCCCGACCTGTGTGAGAGCGTAGGTGGGCTTCCCTCACCTCACGTCAGATGAGAGGGGCTCTGAAAGCATTTTGGGGAGCTTGGTACATGCCCCTGGGGTGTGAGAGTCATGGCACCTGACATCGGGCTGACACCCAAGAAGTCTAAAGCAGGGGGCTGGGAAGGGAGCTGCCAGCTGATGGCTCAAAATAGGGAGGGGATATGGGGATATAGGTATACGTATAGCTGATTCACTTTGTTACACAGCAGAAACTAACACACCATTGTAAAGCAATTATACTCCAATAAAGATGTTTTAAAAAAAAGTAATCAGTAGCATATAAAGCAGCCAATAGAGCTTCCAATTAACATGAGAAAACTAGCGTTGCCTTTTGGAGAAGTTATAATTCAGCCTAAAGCAAACAAATTTGGTAGTTTTGTTCACTCAAGAATGTAATAAATGTTGGCACATTTATCAAAAAAAAAAAAAAAAGGCAAAGCAAAGGGGTTGCATGGGGCTGGCTCATACTTCCCCGGTGAGAGAAAATGTCTGAGTTCCAGGGGACCACATATTAGCCCTGCAGATAGGGGCTGGCTTGGAGTTGGCTAAAAAGGGATCCCACTCACAAGAGGGTTCATGGAGGAGGAAGGAGACCCCCAGCCCCACAAGGATGGGCCTCAGCATACCCAGGGTTGAAGGGGACGTTTCAAGCCATTAGTGAAAAAGTCTTGTGCCAAAGAAATGGCAGCTGGAGAACCCAGCTGGGCAAAGGTGCGAAAGCCAGGAAACAAGGCAACAGCAAAAAAAGACAAAGTGAGCTCTGGATGCATCCATCATACCTGCAGGGAACCAATGCCACGTGGAAGTAGGCGCTATGTAAAATGGTGTCATTCCCCGTCCTGGAGGAGAGGAAGGTGGAAACCGGAAGCTGAGGGGAGCGGGCTGCGAGGGGAGAAGCTGCCAGATTCCTTTGTCCCTTGCCGACTTCCCAGCGGAAGCAGGCCAGGACTGGACGGGGCGAAAGGTAAATAGAGGAGAGTGTGGGGTTTTGGTTGTATTCTAACAAAGACACTTTTAAAGCCTAAATGAGACTGTGCTTGTGACTAAAGGTGCCTGGGAAAGTTCTGAGGCTCTCCTGAGTGTCTTCCCAGGCCGGGAGAGATGGGTCTGCTGAGTGAATCTAATGGGCGGTGTGGTCTGTCTGCACCTCGGGAATCCGGCGCGTCCAAGACAGTGGGCAAATGCTCGGTGTCTTCACTCGGCAAATCCCACACAAATGTGAATATCAAGATGCCCAGGCCTGAACGCTTCCCTTATCCAGATCTTCTCCTCCTCTTACCGTCCCCGTGCCAATGAGGAGAACCGGTACCCCAAGCGGATGCAGAGGCGTGAGGGTGCACAACACCCGATTTTCTCCTTCCAGGCTGATGAAACCCAGATGAGTCGTGGACACCCCTGCAAGGCCCTTGTTCTACTAAAAAATCAGTTCAGGACAATTCTTTTTATCAAATCACGTATTTTTAGTTGAGATCCTGGGGCCCTTCATGCCAGACCCGATACACCTATTTCACGCGACCGCCACCCTTACGTCCCCTGCCCGCAGACACCGCTCACTGCAGCCCCGCTGTCCTTCTTGGCGTCCCCAATACACCGTGGCTCATGACCCAGGCGTCATACGTTCCGCTGGCTCTGCCTAAAACGGTCTCTCTCCCCTTCTTCAAATGATATCTATTTTTTTTGTATTGAAGTATAGCTGATTTACAATGTGTTAGTTTCAGGTGTAGAGCAAGGTGGTTCAGATACATGTGTATATATTTCAGGTTCTTTTCCATTATCGGTTATTACAAAATAATATAGTTTCTTGTGCTATCCAGTAGGCCCTTGTTGTTTATCTATTATACACAGTAGTGTGTATCTGTTAATCCCAAAGTCCTAATTTGTCCCTCCCCCGCTTCAAATGATATCTTATCCTACAAAACTCAGTTTAAGCGTGACAGTTTTTAACCCTTTTCCTGACACTACGTTCTGATTGATGTGATCCAGCTTGGCCATCCCATCATAATCTGCAGTTGACATGACCTCTGCCCTTATCATAACCTTCCAGGAGAAATGATTTACTTATTCTCTCTCCCTCACTGTACTTAATGCTCCTGTATGTCTAGTTTGAGAAGCCATTCCCACACCCAGAGCAATGCTTGACACCAATTACATTTGCTAACTGTTGAAGAGAAGATTGAAGGAATAACGATGAACGGTTTTGTTAACGCAGTACATGATTATTATAGTTATTATTATGTTTAGCGATAACATGTTCAGTAATGCCTTGTAGTTTGCAAGGTGTTTTCATATGCATCCATTATCCTATTTGTTTCTTCACCTTGTACAAAGAAAGAAATCAAGGTTATGAGAGGTTAAAAAGCTTACATAACATATAAAGAAGTATTTCCTTTTTTCTTTGAAACAATCACAACTTTACAAAAAAGTTGCAATTACAACACAAAAAACTTTTTTTCCCCCAGGACCGTGAGGGTTAGGGGCCAACCCATTGATTGCTCCAACAGCCCTTAATACTAGTGTTCCAAAAAGAAAAATAAAAAGTAAAACTCAACATCAAGTCAGAATATTAATACTGATGCATTTCATTATTTCTTTAAAATCCTCAGGTGTCATCAGGATTTTGCCAATTGCACCAATAATGTCTTTTATGTCAAAGGATCAGAAGTGAGCATGGCAGTTGTCACATTTTTTCAGGCTTCTTCAGCCTGGAAAAGTTCCTCAGTCTTCCTGGAATTTCATGATTTGCCCGAATAGGGAAATCTATCCCTCTCTCCCATAACATTGAAAAATAAGTGGTTTACAAGGTAATTTCAGTAAACAGAATTTATGTGAAAGAAAAGCTTTCTGTGACAGATGGCAGGACAAGAGAAGCAGCCATATAATTGGGTTCTCTGATGTAGACACAAAGCCTCTTGAACACAATTCAGACAAACCCTTCTAACCTTGAGGTCTTTGCTGTGGTTAATGGCTCTGTCCAAAACAGTACACGTTCTACCGAATAGCAATTCATCAGAAAAGAACCCAAAGATTTCCATTTGGTGTGTCATTCCATTTCCCATTGAAATGAAATCTTATTCTTACAAACTGCCTTGAATAAAAATACATTTTTTTTTAGCGATTTCAACTGAGTATATTCAATTGGGTATACACAGCATCCTGCAAATAATTCTCTGATTTGGGTATGAAGATTTTTTCTTTACTGAGTTTTTCACATAGCTTTTCTCCACCCCCTTAATTCTGTACGGGGTTTTCAATGCTAATGTTGTTGCCCTTCAAACAGCTACCTGCCATTTCTACACTTGTAGAAGCTAAAGGGCCTCCGTCCGCTTAATCTAGTGAAGCATGAAATAGCCAGACGCCTTCATGTGTTTAATGGCTCATTTCAGGAACAACAAAATACTACTTAGGTTTTTCTTAAAGGGTGTACAATTTGAAGAGGCTCACTCAAAGAATTAGTTACTTAAGTTATTTCCAATTTTCCTTCGATAAGTCGTGCTTCAACAAATATTCTTGTAAGAGAAATCTGATAATTTCCCTAGGATAAATTCTTAGATTGGAAATAAATTGCTTGGTCAAAGAATGAATATTTTAAAGGATATACATCTATGTCTTTAAAAATATTCAGTCTTTGAAATATATGCATATATTATTGCCCTAAAATTATACCCATTTATTTAAAAATAGGTACAAAAGCAAAGCACTTCTTTAACCAACATAACTTCAGCACAAGATGGGGACTTGGTCCAGATGTAAGTTGATCATACCATTTGATGCTCAAATGGATCAAGTAAATAGCCTGATACTGAAATGTATGTTTATCTTTTTGGCCATTATTCAAACTGAAAACTCAGTCAAATGTGAACAGCTATGATATTTTTCTTATAAAAGTAGAAAGCAGGGCTTGTGATTTAAATCTTGCATACTCTCTGTTGGTGGGAATGTAAATTGGTGCAGCCATTATGGAAAACAGTGTGGAGGTTCCTCAAAAACTAAAAATAGAGCTACCATATGATCCAGCAATACCTCCTGGGCATATATCCAGGCACAACTATAATTCAAACAGATACATGCACCTCTACATTCATAGCAGAACTATTTACAATAGCCAAGACATGGAAACAACCTAAATGTCCATCGACAGATGAATGGATAAAGAAGATGTCGTATATATACACAATGGAATATTACTCAGCCATAAACAAAAATGAAATAATGCCATTTGTGGCAACATGGATGGACCTAGAGATTATCATACTAACAGAAGTAAGTCAGAAAGAGAAAGACAAATACCATATGATATCACTTATTTGTGGAATCCAAAATATGACACAAATGAACTTATCTACAAAACAGAAACAGACTCACAGAGATAGAGAACAGACTTGTGGTTGCCGAGGGGGATGGGGGTGCGGGAGGGGTAGATTGGGAGTTTGGGGTTAGCAGATGCAAACTATTATATATAGGATGGATAAACAACAAGGTCCTCCTGTATAGCACAGGGAACTACATCCAATATCCTGTGATAAACCATAATGGAAAAGAATATGAAAAAGAATGTAGATATATGTATAACTGAATCACTTTGCCGTACAGCAGAAATGAACACAACATTGTAAATCAACTACACTCCAATACAATACATTTTAGAATAATGAATAAATAAATCTTGTGTACCCCGACGGTCTGCGTATAAGTGGCTCAACACCTCTCCTTGGAAGACAGAGACTGTTCCTGTAATCATGCTCCCATATTTGCCTCATTCATCATCCACTTCTTGGCCACCGCATCGCATATCTTCTCAAGACAAAGAAAAGCCCACATCTGATTCATCAGTAAAACACGTACGTTTCTATTTTGTTTTAATATAAAGTCAGACAGAAGCATACAATTTAAGACTATAATAAGAGGGAGAGACTTGGTAATAAGTGCCAACAGATGCTGGTAAGAAGTTAGGAAAGCTAAGGCTGTGAGCATTCAGGACAAAACTAATAAGCATCTCTCTCAACCAGGCTGTTTTGTGGTTGAAAATGGGATATTGCTCAACTGGGACTTCTGCCATGGTTACAGAAGACTGGCATCTTTTGAGATAGAATTATATTGGCTCGGGTCTAACTTGGCCCTGAATAAATGGTCTGTGAAAGGATTCGGTTCTCATGCCCATCCTGAAGCTGGGATGGACTCCACTGATTTGTCAGCCCATGAACCACTGGTTCTATTTGGCTTTCAAGTGTATCACAAGTTTCTCTCGATGGCTAAGGAATGCTAGCTGCTCTCTATTTTTGCCAAGTTTCTGCATTTTTTTCACCTAGGGCATTTTCTTTTGGAAACGTAACTATGTACTATTATACATGTAGTTAGTTGTTAATTTCTGTCTCTTTGATACTTGAATCGTAGATTGGAGTAGAAGCCATGGTGCCAGAAAAAGGCATCTTTCAAGCAGACCCGCTCCTCGCTGAAATTTCTATTACAACCAAATGAGATTAAGCCCACATTGGATTTGTATTTAGATAAACTTGTCACTTTCCATTACCCAATTCCAAATAGTTATGACTATGTGAGAGCCATCCTTGCCCTTCACGGGTCACGCCACTATCAGGGAAGTAAACACAGTGTCTACACTGAATCGTGCCATTCGCATGTTGCCTTCAGCAGATTCTATTCAAACAAGATTGATAAGCTAGTCTTGATTTTCTGTGGGATCAAGAGCAATCAATGAGCCTTCTTTGTTGTCATGTAGGTAGGGTCCACTCCTCTAATTAAATTGGACTTTGCAAATTGGAAATTTCCATCCTCCCATATGTAACTATGCTGTCTTTAACTGCACCCCACAGGTGCCTGTGCTCAACACAGCCATCTCCAGGAGCCAGGACCATTGTGCCACAGACAAGCAGGCTGTAAGAGAGAGGCTAGAGCTTATAGTATGGTCAGAGACCTGACGATTGCACAGCAGTGACAGCAACCAGCAATGGCACTCTTCTGTAAGCTCTGTGCAAATGCTTTGAAAGGTCACCTTTCCAAACAGCACAAACAATAAGGATCACAATCACTACAATTCTCTCCCAATTTTGAGAGTGGCCATGTCACATCCCCAAAATATTTTATAATAAGGCAGTAGTTTTTTAAAAATTTATATTATTTTTAACATCTTTATTGGAGTATAATTGCTTTACAATGGTGTGTTAGTTGCTGCTGTATAACAAAGTGAATCAGCTGTACATATACATATATCCCCATATCCCCTCCCTCTTGTGTCTCCTCCCACCCTCCCTATCCCACCTCTCTAGGTGGACACAAAGCACCGAACTGATCTCCCTGTGCTATGCGGCTGCTTCCCACTAGCTATCTATTTTACATCTGGGAGTGTATATATGTCCATGCCACTCTCTTACTTCGTCCCAGCTTACCCCTCCCCCTCCCCATGTCCTGAAGTCCATTCTCTACGTCTGCATCTTTATTCCTGTCCTGCCCCTAGGTTCATCAGAACCGTTTTTTTTTTTTTTAGATTCCATGTATATGTGTTAGCATATGGTATTAGTTTTTCTCTTTCTGAGTTACTTCACTCTGTATGACAGACTCTAGGTCCATCCACCTCACTACAAATAACTCAGTTTCATTTCTTTTTATGGCTGAGTAATATTCCACTGTATATATGTGCCACATCTTTATCTATTCATCTGTTGATGGACACTTAGGTTGCTTCCATGTCCTGGCTATTGTAAATAGTGCTGCAGTGAACACTGTGATACATGCCTCTTTTTGAATTATGGTTTCTTAGGGTATGTGCCCGGTAGTGGGATTAAGGCAGTAGTTTTTATAACATGCTAGCAGGGGTCGGCAAACTATAGCCTACAAACCAAATCCCAATTTTTTTTTTTTTTTGCATGGCCTATGAGCTATTAATGGTTTGTACAGTTTTAAATGGTTGGCATATATTAAAAGAAGAATTTATGAAACATGAAATTTATATGAAGTTTGAATTTCAATGTCCATAACTAAAGCTTCATTGGCACACAGCCATGCTCATAGCCTTGTGTATTGTCTATGGCTGCTTTTGTAACCGAAAGCGGGGTCCGGCCGCTCAAAAGCCAGTAAAGAAGCCAGGTTGGGCTTCCCTGGTGGCGCAGTGGTTGAGAGTCCGCCTGCCGTTGCAGGGGACGCGGGTTCGTGCCCCGGTCCGGGAAGATCCCACGTGCCGCGGAGCGGCTGGGCCCGTGAGCATGGCCGCTGAGCCTGCGCGTCCGGAGCCTGTGCTCCGCAATGGGAGAGGCCACAACAGTGAGAGGTCCGCGTACCGCAAAAAAAAAAAAAAAAAAAAAAGCCATGTTGGTGGAAAGGAAGGTTTGCTTTATTTCAGAAGCCAGCAACGGTTGCAGAGAGGGCAGATGCCTGTCCAAAGGCCGACTCCCCCGCGTTGACAATCACGGGGCAAGAGCTTTTATAGACTGAGGCGGGGGGCTACATGCAGAAACAGCACAGTCAGCTCTGACAGTCATCTTGATATTGGTCACTGGTGGTCTGACCAGCGTCATCTTGATTGTTTTAGGTACAGTTAATCTTCAGTTCCAAGGTTGGTTTGTTCTCATTTCTTGGGGCCGGTTCTCAGAGTTGTGGCAGCTTGTGTCATGGCTACAGTCTGGTCATTATGTAGTTAATTTCTCCACCTGATGGGGTTTCAGTGTCTATAAGACAGCTCACAGGACACGGCTCAAAAGATTATCTATAGCCCTTGAGGAGGAACTAAAGGTCCTTGACTTCACTTAATGACTAAACTATTATTATTTGGTCTCCTTGGACTGTTTTCCTTTGTTTCTGCATTTTCTCACTTCTCTGATTAAACTTATTCTTTGGCTAAAGTTTTTCCACAGACAAAAGGCAGGCTGAGGACATGGGCGGCATAGACCATACGGCCCTGCTCCGTTTCACTTTCAGTCTACAAATGCAGGGGCTAGAACCAGTAACTGAATCAGTCTAGATCCAGAGCAAACTCTCTGAGATGGTCCCCATCAAACTTTGCCAAAAGACATGTCTGATCACCATTGTTTGCATTTTCATGATGAGTTGAGCTAAAGACCATGCCAGCTGGGTGGCTAATTAGTTACAGGGTCCCTTTGTGTCGTGACAACTCAGAAAATAGCACCAGGTGCTGGCACTCACGTGACCCAGATACAGAGGGAACGGCATCACAGGGAGAGGAGTTAATAGTGGCCATTACCATTAGAAACTGTCTTTAAGCCCTTTTTGTTATTAACAGATCACTTTCTTTTTTTTTTTTTTGCGGTATGCGGGCTTCTCACTGTTGTGGCCTCTCCCGTTGCAGAGCACAGGCTCCGGACGCGCAGGCTCAGCGGCCATGGCTCACGGGCCCAGCCGCTCCTCGGCATGTGGGCTCTTCCCGGACCGGGGCATGAACCCGCGTCCCCTGCATGAGCAGGTGGACTCTCAACCACTGCGCCACCAGGCAAGCCCAACAGATCACTTTCTTAAAATTGGATGAATAGTATATAAGGTCGAAATCCATATTTGCATGTTTGTTTTGGAAAGTAGTTACTCCTGACTCATCAGTCTTTCCTCAGGGTTACAGATACATCCTAAGCACACATCTCTCTGTGGTTGACAGTTTGACCGGGTGCTGTTAATCCTGGTCCAGCCTACATCACGCTGATGCATCCAACTAGTTTTAAGTGCATTTTCCAACTCACCTAGAACCATGGTCTGGTTTAAGGGGAGTGGAGTTAGGCAGAGATGAGCATATGCCTGGTCTATGACACATTGTGATATATAAGGAAAAATATATATTTGGCCTTCATCCTTGTTACTGGCACCGAGCTCCTAAAACCCTTGGAACTTCCTAAGCCTTGAGAGCCATAAAGGTGTCTTTTGTTAGGTCAGTGAGGTGACTTTTGGACCTAACCTAAGGGCTAACCTGTGCCAGGGGAACCAACCATCGATAGAGGGTTAGAACTTCCTGATTTCTGGGGAGGGGAGAGGGATTGGTGGTTAAATCAATCACCAGTGGTCATTGATTTAATCAATGGTGCCTAGGTAATGAAGACTTATAAAAACCCCAAAGGACCGGGTTCGGGGATCTTCTGGCTTGGGGAATGGGTGGAGATTTGGGAAGAGCAGTACCCTCCAACAGAGCGTGGAAGCTCAGTGCCCTTTCCCTGTACCTTGCCCTATGCATCTATTCCATCTGGCTGTTCCTGAGTTACATTCTCTTATAATAAACTGGTGGTCTAGTAAGTGAGATGTTCCTCTGAGTTCTGTGTGCAGCTCTAGCAACCTAATCGAACCCAAGGAAAGGGCTGTTGGAACCTCCAACCTATAGCTGGTTGGTCAGAAGCAGGTGGGAACCTGGGTTTGCGATTGGCATCTGAAGTGGAGACTGAGCCCTTAACCTGAAGAACCTGAGGTTGTCTCCAGGTAGATAGAGTCCTGGAGTTGAATCGAGTTGAATTGCACGACACTGAGCTGATGCTGCTAGAAATTGCTTGATGGGGTGGGGAAAATACCCTCCCATCCCCCCTCCACACACACACACACACACACACACACTGGAATTTGGTGATCAGAACCATCTTTAATATACACTAATCCCTAGAAATGACTTCTGGGGTCTCCGTACTTGAGGTTTGGATGCCAAGAGCAGAAACATACAATTCATGGGAAAGGTTCAAATGAGGCATCCCGATTCCTTTTCCTTCTGTTGATGATCAATTTCTTGCCACTCTCAGTGTTCCTATTTTGATGGATTCCATGTCTATTTATAAGTTTCTAAATTTCAGATAGAAGACAAACAATAGAGAATCACCTAGAGATTACCCCCCAATACACACACACACACACACACTCCTTAACAACCCAGTGCAAAAAGGAGCTCAGGAGCTTCCACGCAGCCTTTGCAGGATTTTTCATGGCAGAGAACTCAAGACCTTCCCAGGAAGCCCATTCCAGTTTCATTATCTTTAGCTATTAGATCTCCTCCCCCACTTTATTTTACAACCACCTGGGTTTCTTTCCTCTTCTGTCCCGTGAAATAACACACTTAAGCATCATCCCTTTCCTAAAGCATGACATGTTAACATACACAAGGCAATTATTACATTTTTCTCAGCTTTAACTTTCAAACTAAGCACTCTCCTTTCCTTCAGCCTTTCCTCGTAAAGCCCCCTTTTCAGATCCCCCCGCAGCTGGACCCCCTCCTTTGGACACAACCCAGCCTGTTGGGTTTAGTGTGGAGTAGCTCAGAACAGAAATCCCTGTGCATTGATTACTGAAGGACTCTTTACAGACCCCACTGAGTATTTTTAACTACATACCTTCTCAGCACCTGTTTTCTTGACAAAACATTAAAAGTGAACACAAAGGCAGATCAAACTGGTACCTTTTTGGCACAAGATTTTTCTTCTAAACTCTTTGTTAATATACAGAGGAATCTGCAAGGACTTTGAACTCAAGCTTCAATATTTCCCAAAAACGTGGTACAAAGTACCTTGTAATTTGAAAACAAAATTCTTCTTTTCAAAGCTATCTCCTTCTGTGTAAGAAGATAAAGAAATGAAATTAGTTCAAAATTATGTGCTATGAAAGAGGCAAATACTGACAAATTCAACGAAATTATGATGTACTAACTTCAAGACATGTTATTATTGAAGACCT